>NC_140580.1:890972836-891635336 GCF_964204655.1 Triturus cristatus | reverse complement strand
TCCTTTTTCTCCGAGTTTTCTGGGGCAGACCCCCGTGAGGTCTGTGGATCCCGAGACAGGGGAAGGCAGCACCCGGGCCCGCCCGAAGCGGGGCCCCCAGGGGCCCGGGTACGCGCACCTGCCTCTCAGCCCCCTTCCCGATGGTCCTTTTTCTCCGAGTTTGCTGGGTCAGAGCTCCGTGAGGTCCGGCGATCCCGAGACGGGGGAAGGCAGACCCGGGGCCCGCCCGCCGGGGCCCCCAGGGGCCCAGGTACGCTCCTGCCTCTCAGCCCCTTCCCGATGGTCCTTTTTTCGCCGGGTTTGCTGGGTCAGACCTCCGTGAGGTCTGGCGATCGCGAGACGGGGAAGGCAGCGCCCGGGCCCGCCCGCCGGGGCCCTTAGGGGCCCGGGTACGCACCTGCTTCTCAGCCCCTTCCCGATGGTCCTTTTTTTCTCCGGGTTTGCTGGGTCAGACCTCCGTGAGGTCCGGCGACTGCGAGACGGGGAAGGCAGTGCCTGGGCCTGCCCACTGGGGGCCCCTGGGGGGCCCGGGTGCGTGCCCTCCTCCTGGCCCCTGTCGACGGGCCCTCCCTTTGAGCCCGCTCACCCCGGGAGCAGGCAGGGATCTGACGCCGCCATCCCCCCTGCGCAGGGTGGCCTGCAGAGGGGATGCCCCGGCCGTATTCTGATCGATTGGGCACTCTCGGTCCCTTTAGGGATGGACTGCTTGGCCAGCCTCGGCTGTTGTTTCAAGCGATTAGCTTCCTCCCCGCATGGACCGTCCGACTCGAGGGCCTGCCTCCTGGCGGGAGGCCCTTCACCCTACCCAGCAGAGCAAAGGCCGAGCGGCCCCGGCAGCTCGTGCCCCTCAGTGGTCTGAACCCGAGTGGAAGGGGTCGGGTGGCGCCAGGCCCTCGGACGCTGCTGCCCAGCAGGTCCGTACTAGGCCCCGTGCGCCACGCCGTCACCCCTCTCCGCCCAGCACATTTCCGCAGCAGCTCGGAACGACTGTTCCGAGGGGTGCCGCCGCCGCCAGGCCCCGGAACCCCTGCGTCTCGCTCAGGCTGCGCCTCGGCCCGCCTCTCCCACCCGGGGGAGACGCCTGGGCCTGCCGGTGCCCATGCGACCTGCCACCTCTCTCTTCACCCCTCCGGCGAGCCATCCCGCCCAGGCGGGTGGGCTCCTTTCCCCCCAGCAGGCTCCCGAGAGAGAAGGGTGTGCGCGAAGGTGGTCCGGTCGGGGAGATGGGCACGCGGCCCCCCCGAACCCTGTCAGCAGGTGCGGCTACCTGGTTGATCCAGCCAGTAGCATATGCTTGTCTCAAAGGTTAAGCCATGCACGTGTAAGTACACACGGCCGGTACAGTGAAACTGCGAATGGCTCATTAAATCAGTTATGGTTCCTTTGATCGCTCCATCTGTTACTTAGATAACTGTGGTAATTCTAGAGCTAATACATGCTGACCTCCCGGGATGCGTGCATTTATCAGACCAAGACCAATCCGGGCTCGCCCGGCCGCTTTGGTGACTCTAGATAACCTTGGGCTGATCGCACGTCCCCGTGACGGCGACGATACATTCGGATGTCTGCCCTATCAACTTTCGATGGTACTTTCTGTGCCTACCATGGTGACCACGGGTAACGGGGAATCAGGGTTCGATTCCGGAGAGGGAGCCTGAGAGCCGGTCCCTGCTTCTCAACGCAGCCAGGCCGGGGAGATCGGGGAGCATGCCCAAGCACGAGGGACCCCAGTCCCGGGCACACGGTCCCTCAGGTTGTGCGCTCGATTTCCACAATTTTTTTTCAAAATTCCGCGAAGAGGCATTCCGCAAATTCCGTCCAGCCCTAATGACAATGACCTACCTCCGCCACTTGTGGAGGATCCAGGCCTGGGCCACGATGCCAGTGATTATGATGATGAGGGTGACGTCCGCACACAGCTCATCAACAACTTCTTCACCTGAATGTGAGTTTACAGGGTTGTTATGTCAATGTATTGAGTTAGCCTGAAATGTGTTGGGGCTGCTCTGTTGCTGTTTGAGTGTGTCTGTGTGCCAATTGACTGGATGCGTGCAGTGATGTGTCCTTTCAGGTGGTCTGTACTCCACAATAGTGTCGAACTGCTAACTTGTTTCTGTGTAGGTTTATTTTTACATGTTTTGTGCATGTGTATTGCATTTCTCTCCTGTTGTGCTGTGCTTTTGACTGTGTCTTGTGTCTGTCCTTCCCAGGGTACTTTGCCTGTTGTTTGGTCAACACTGACCCCCAACACCCAAAATCCAACACCAGTGTGGAAGTTGTCAATTCCCATCAAGTGATGTACCACACACCCCTGGACTTCAATTCTCCGACACTTTGTGACCGTGTGTCCACTGTAACGTACAATTACCTTGTAACTATTGTGGAATAAACATGTTGCTGATGTGTAATGAAACTGTGCTATGCTTTGTTAGGTGTGTTGTCTGTCTTCCCACATCTGACTGACATTCGCTTACCTCACCTGTGGGATTGTTACCACTGACTGTGGATAGGTGAGGTGACTGTGCATTCCAATGTATTTCAGGTCAACATCATTGTGTGGGATGAGTTACATGGACATGGTGAGTATGTGTTGTGGTGTCATAGTGGTGTGTCTCCCTCACATGTTTCACGTCACGTCACCATGACTCACATAACGGTGATCACTTTGTTGTAGTATTTGGCATGCACTGTGTTGTTTAGCAGATCAACATCTCCATGACACATGACAAGTTGGAATCACAACAGAGGCAAGTATAGTGTACTGGTGAGTTTATTTACAAACATGGGATAGTGCACAGGATGGTTGGTGCTGTACATTGGGTTTTGAATCCAAAGTTCACAGTAGAGTTGGAAGTGTTGGTAGCTGAAATGTCCAGAGTAAAGTCCACAGTCATCTGCTACATTGGACCAACATGAACCCTCCATGTCATGTAGATGAGTTGTGTTAGATACGACAAGGTGAACGGTTTGCACACAAAGAACATTGTCCAGAACAGGTTTAGAGGCCCTGGGGGATATGCATCGACATCTGTGTCTCACTTGTCCTTCTTCGGACGACCCCTCTTCTTCTTGGAGGGGGGATCCTCAGGTGCAGGCATCTGCGGTGCAGAGGACTCTCCACCAGAGTCATCCTCCCTCCCTGTGGCACTGGCAGATTGTGCGGCACCAGATGTTGTGGCCACACAGGGAGGTGTGGACATGTTGGTATTTATCTGGCGAAGGCATTGGAGTATGTCCCGATGCACAGCAGTAAGTGCATCCCACTTTGCCTCCATGCGGGCATGATGGGCAGCCTGCTCCTGTTGAATGTCCTTGAGGATCCCCACTACCTGGCCGAATCCTCCGGTGCTATCCTGGTACGCATCTATGATGCGTGCCAGTTGGGGGTCATCATGCAGTCCAGACCCCTCTGCAAGGCGCGCCCTCTGCTTGCCACCCCTCCCAGCACCCCTATCCACATGGGCAGGACCTGCGGCGGCACGCTCAGGTGACACTGGGCCCCCTTGGGTGTTGTTGCTGGTGGTGTTGCCCGTAGCTTCCTGGGGGTCCTGTGTCCCTGTGCTGTCAGTGTTGTGTGGCCTTGGTCTGTCCGTGTTGGCGGAGGTGCCCTGTCTGTTGCCAGATGCTGGAGGCATGGTTAGAGGTGATGCAGATGTTGGTACTGCTGGTGCTGCATGATGACTCACACCGGAGGTATCAGGTTGTTCGTCGTCATCCGAAAAGGACAGAGACGGATCCACACCATAGAGCTGAGGGTCCACCAGAGTCTGGGACAGGGACTCCTCTTCATTTGCTGCTGTGTCCCCAGCACCACCTGTGTTTGGAATAGACACACAATGTAAGTTATGTTTCTACAGGCATCAATGGTTCACATACATGACATTTTCTACTGTACACTGCTTTGTCCAAGGTTGTCACGGACAGAGATTGATATTGTTGTGTCACATTGCCCTGCCAAAATGAAACATTTCAATGTGCATGTCGAAGTGTGTGCATGCCCAGCTCATGCATAGATTTGGCTGTGCATGGCCATTACTAGTCAAGGGCCATCACGTTGCTGACACAGGTGTGTCATCCCTGTACACATTTGAGCTTTAACAAGGACATACGTGCAATTCCAATTAGGATATGTTGTAAGATTGGGGCATGTGTGGTAGCAGATTTTGCTAGTCTTTGTGTGCCACATTGGTGTATTGGTACGACATGGTCACAGTCCGGTATGCCTGTGATCTCTTGTGGATAAGTGTTTTTTTGCAGTGTTCCTCGTTCCCATCTCATTTTATACAAGTGATGATGTCATCATCGTTAATGAGTCTGGTGCTGAGTTTTGTACGTGCATATGTGATTTGACTTGTCAATGTTCTCCATGGTGACATGGATTGGGCAAGTAAGCTCTCTGGCTTTTCAATGCTCATGACAGTGAGAGCCGGTGTTGTGTGTGTTGCGGTTTGGCTGCTGTGAGTAGCATGTCTCCTCCAATGCAGCCCAGGTTAGACCATGTGTCTACAGTGTCTATGACAGTGAGTGGTGTGTTGTGTGAAGGATGCCTATGTTGCAGCACGATGTAGAACTGGAATGCAGCTCACAACAGCACCGAGTGTGAATGAGACCATGCTACGGTGTCGGCTATATTGGTGTGTGCATTCCATTCACTGTCAGATGCCCCCTGTCAATTATGTATATGTGAGTTCCTGTGTGTTTTGTGCAATGTACTATATATGGATCTCCACACTTGTCATCTGCAAGACACACCTCCACAGCCAGGCCAAGGGGCACCCCTGGACACTGCATCCCCATACAGTGAGTTTGAACATACAGTTGCAATGGCTGTGTGTGCGACCGTGTTTGGTTTGGCCAGTGCATATGTGTGATTTGCAGCCACATCATTTATCAGGCCCATGAGTCAGACATCTTGCCCGGGCATTATCTTTGTGAGTGACTGGTACCACGTGTGCAATGTGTTTTAGCATAGAAGGTGTGTGTATGGCCAGCATCTGTGTTATTTGTTTTCAAGTCAGGACCTCCTTCTCCCCCAGGCCAGTTATCCCATCATGAAGCGTGCCACCATTGCAGTGGGTGCAGGCTAACTTTCAGGATGTCAGTCAGTGCAGTCCTGGTGTTTGTTGGCACCCAGTTTCCAGCAGGGCCTTGTGCTCCCTACAACAGAGCCCAGTGTCGGACATCTTGTCAGTCCATTCCCACTCCCTGTGAGGTGAGCATGGTTCAGTGTGAGCTTGCTGGGCCATGTGTGTGGGTGGGTATTGTCTGTGACTGCAACTCCCATCATGCATTTGGCTACACCCCCCTTCCCAGCATGCCCATACTTCCTTCCTTTTGACTCTGCTTCCCTGTGAGGAAGTGTGACAGTAATGCCAAGATGGCTGACTGTGCAGTCCTGGTGTTTGTTGGTGCCCAATTCCCAGCAGGGCCTTGTGCTCCCTACAACAGATCCCAGTGTCAGACATCTTGCCAGTCCATTCCCACTCCCTGTGAGGTGAGCATGGTTCAGTGTGAGCTTGCTAGGCCATGTGGGTGGGTGGGGATTGTCTGTGACTGCAACTCCCATCATGCTTTTGGCTATACCCCCCTTCCCAGCATGCCCATACTTCCTTCCTTTTGACTCTGCTTCCCCGTGAGGGAGTGTGACAGCAATGGCAAGATGGCTGACTGTGAATTCCTGGTGTTTGTTTGGCTACAAGTCCAAAGAGAGCCCCGGTGCTTCACAAAGCAGCACCCAGTGTGGTGTATCTTTGGGTGATATTTCACTACAGTGTGAGTCAATGCATTCTACCTGGTGAGTTGTGTGGATTTTGTGTTGAGGGGTGTGTGTGTCTCCACATGCTGGTAAGTATGGTCAGAGCTGTCAGTCCTCCTTCCCACCCGGCCAGACATCCCACCATGAAACGTGCTTCCATTGGAGGGCGTGCAAGTTGTCTTTCAGGATGTCAGGTAGTGGTGTCCTGCTTCTGATTTGCACACAACCCCTACCAGGGCCTTGTGCTCCCCACAGCGGGACCCAGTGTCAGCCATCTTGTCAGTCATTTTTCACTCCCTGTGATGTGGGCATGGTTCAGAGAGTTCTTGATGGGCCAATTTTGAGGGGGAGCATTATCTGTGACTACAAACCCCATCATTCTTTTGCATACACTCACTTCACCTGCATACCCACTATTCATTCCTGTCAGTCAGCTTCACTGTGAGGTAGTGTGTTTGTGGTGGCAAACTGTCTGACAGTGTTTATTTGGCTTTGTGCCACTGACTTATACTATTTGTTTGTAGGTTTGTACATGTCATGACACAGTTACAAGTCACTATGAGATGGCAGGCATTGTGTTTGTCTGACTAGCATATACGTCTTGGGATGATTATCTATTGGTTACTGTGGCTTTGCTAACGGTGCATGGTTTCACTGTCCCCTTGCCACACAATATTGAGTATGTTGGTTGTGTACTCACCAGGCTCTGGTATGTCTGCTAGACCATGGATGCTCTCTGGTGGTAGGATGTCCCGCACCTTCTCCTCCCAGGACCTGCAGTATACTGGTTTGGCTGGAGGGCCACCACCAGTGTGCTGACTCAAGGCGTGATCTTTCTCGATGAGTTTCTTGACCCTCCTTCGCACGTCATACCACCTGTTCTGGATATCGTCCTTTGTGCGCAACGTTAGTGTTTGTGCGTTCACCTTGTCCACAATCCTCGCCCACATCTTTGTTTTCTGTGACATGGGGGTCCTTTGGACCAATGTACCAAACAAATGTGGCTCTACTCTGATGATCTTGTCTACCAGCACTTCTAACTCACTATCTGTGAACTTTGGATTCTTCTTTGGGGGCATGGTGATGGGTGGTGGTGGTGAGTAATGTGTATGTGAGGGTGCAAGTGAGGGTGGGTGAGTGTAGGTTTTGCTAGGTGTATGTGTGGGTGCTTTTGGTGAGGTGCTAATGGTGTGAAAGTTGTGTGATGGGTGAGTTGTGAGTGTGTCTGTGGTTGCTGTGTGATGGTGTTCTCTGCTGGCTCTTGTCTTGAATTTGCAATGGATCATGGTAGTGATTGGTGTCCTTTATATAGGTGGAGTTGTGGGTGTGTCTTTGTTCCAAGTTCTTTTTTTAATATTTATTTTACTTTGTCATTGCTTGTTTGGTCCTTTTTTTGTAGGCATGAAGGAGATGTTCTTCTGACCGAGACGGTCGCTGATGTTGGCTCATGCGGTCTTCTCCGGGTCTTTCACGCTGACTTTCTTCTGTGTTTCATACGCGTCGGTCGCAGAGATCTCTATTGCTTCAGGTCCCTGTTTTCTGTGCGTGTCGATAATGCGGCTTGGGCTCCGTGCGAGTCGTTCTGGGTTTACACGCATTGCATCGTACTGCGCGGATCGGACATCGCGGGTACGTGTCGGTCGGGTCCATTCCTGGTGCGTGTCAGTCGGTGCAAATCGCGTCCGTTTTCAGGGCGAATCAATGTTTTCCCTACGGTTCGGTCGTACGGCTTGTATTCCGTACGTGTCGGTTGTAATTCACACACGTTGCATCGTACTGCACGGGTCATACGGCGCCGGTCCGTGTCGGTCGGTCTTTGTTCTGGGTCCATGTCGGTTGGTACGTTTTGCGGCTGGAATCGGAATCGGCCCCTGAGGGGCCGATTCCGATCCGGGTCGGAAGGGCACTGAACGTGATCCGGTCGGAAAAAATACGAGTCGTATGCGTGTTTTCCGACCGACTCGTACAGCTGTACGAGCGAGCCAGTACGATGCGAGCTACATAAAATTCACCGACCAAGTCGTTTCCGGGTTCGAACCGCTCCGTACATCTGTCGTAAGCTAACCGTGGCATGCAATGGATGCGATTCACGACCGAGCCAGTACGATGCACGCGTCGGACAGCCTGTACGAGCCGGAGTGTCCAGCTCGCAAAAGCTCCCGGAGTCAGACTTCGGGGGTCCGTGTCAGACCCCCCCGACACCCGCAGCCATAGGACTCGCACACAGGGGGAGACCCATGGGTCTCCCCCACACAGGCATGTATGGCGCGGATGGCACCGACGTGTACCCTCTGTAGGGGGTGCACTGGTTCGAGACGTACCCATTCAGTCAATGGGAGCGCATGTACACGTCGTAGAACTGGCTCCCATTGACTTCTATGGGAGTCCGACCGAACCGAGCCCAACAGCATACGTGCGCATTGTACTCACTCGGTCGGACTGTAGGGGTCCGGCTCGGTCGGAAAACACTCCAGATCCGACTCGGTCGGAGTGCTTTCCGACCCGGAACGGAATCGGCCCCTGAGTGTCATAAAACATTGAAAGAAAACAAGGAGAGTGGAGCCTCAACCGAAGTCTGTAAGTAAAAGATACCCCTGTGTTCCTGGCACTTATTGTGCCAACTTTGAGGCCAGGGGTCGCAAAGGCCTTGACAGGGATTGCAAGGGGCAAGGCAGGGGTCACAGCTGTGACCCCTGGGAACCCCTAAATGGGTTCACTGATAGAATATCGATTACAAAAATATTGATGTTCTAGATATCGATAAAAAATATAGACTGCAAAAATATCGACTCCTATACCTAAACAGATAAGTACAAAAATAGTGAATCAAAAATATTGATGTAAAAATATAGGTGCAAAAACTATAGATTTAAATATATATATATATATTCACTGAAAAAACCATAGGTTTCACACATGTTATAGTTAGCTGGACATTTCACTCGTAAAAAACCAATGAAATTCCCCCGTTATAGTTAGTGCAGGCAACTATAACTCACGCGACCGCAATCCTCTGCTGATGATGTCAAATATTACATCACTGATGACATATGTGTCTTTATGAAAAATAAATATTTGTAATATATGTATAGCTAAAGATACAGTATTAGCATCAACAGAGGATTGCGGTCGTGTGAGTTATAGTTGCCTGCACTAACTATAACGGGGGAATTTCATTGTTTTTTTACGAGTGAAATGTCCAGCTAACTATAACATGTGTGAAACCTATGGTTTTTTCAGTGAATTTGCAAGGTTTTTTAAATGCTAATTCCTAACTATAACGTGTGTGAAACCTATGGTTTTTTCAGTGAATTTGTACGGTTTTTTAAATGCAAATTTTTTTTTGAGATTTTTGGTAAACCTATGTATAAAATAATATATGTACTATATCCTGCATTATGGAATGGTTAATTTTTCTTTTTATGCATTTTTTACCGTGCGCGTACGGTAAGCTGACGCTACGCGCTCCGTACGTCATAAGTACGGTGCGCTTACGTAATACGATGCGCGTACGGTAAGCTGACGCTACGCGCTCCGTACGTCATAAGTACAGTGCGCTTACGTGATACGTACGTGACGTACGCGTACACGCATGTGCATTGCGCGGAAGCAACGTCGCGTACACGCAGGGGCGTGTAATGCGCATGCGCGAGTGCGTCTTACGTACGCGCTCCGTAAGCGTCATGTTTGCGCATGCGTACTTGTTTACGAGCGCGTACCGTAAGCTTACGGAGCGCGCACGGTAGGTCATGTGATCCACAAAGAACACTTTTCATTGGTTGAAACTACTTTCAGTTCCAGAAACTTCCCACACCACACCCATTCCCCTCATTACTGCTTGAGATCCCCTAGGAGAAGGAGCTGAATTGACATTGAGATACAATGGCAGAGCAGCAGACCTCTTCTGACAGTGAGCCTAGCAGCACCATCATCAGACAGAGAAGGAGGAAACAAAAGGATTCTTTTGTGTAGGAGTATTTTACTTTTCCAGAGGGGCAGAAAAAGGTCAATGCTCCATTGGTCACTTGCACACTTTGTGACCGTGTTTTATCTAGAGGAGATCCAAGGAAGAAGTATTCCTTTGGAAATCACTCTATGATGAGACACATTAGGGATAAACATCCCAGGACCTTTGCTCGACATACTGAAGAAAACTCTTCAGTAAGTCACCGGAGCCCAACCTCAGAAGCTCAGCCGAGTACATCATCGGCAGCTCAGCTGAGCCCTTCCTCTGAGGTGGGAGCATCACCTTCTTCTGCTCCTCTGGACATTAACCCTCGATTTCGGAGGGTTTCAATGAGGTGTACAACGTGTTGTGGTCTTATTGTTTTTGGGGAGACCAGTGTTTCCCTTATTAACAATAAGATAGACCAGCACGTTTGTAGACGCTCATAATATTCCCATTCTTTCTTTCCTCCATCCCTGTATTAACCCAACGGCTCTTTTAAGAGCCAACCTTACCTCACAATTTTTTTTATTTTTTTTTAAGCTTACCTTTTTGAAAAAAAATGTTGCCGTGCGCGCACGGTACGCGTAATTACGCGAAGTTCGCGGAATTTCTCCGTTTACGCCGTGCGCGTACGCTACGCGCATTCGGCGATTTTTCGAAAAAAGTTTAAATGAATTTTTGCCCTTGGGGGTCCTTCTGGGACCCCCTGACAAAGGCTAGGGGGTCAGGAACTGTCCACCCTGCCCCCTTTTCACGTTCTCCACCTTTGTTTTTCACCCCCTCAGACTGCGAGAGACAAAATGGCGGCCGACACTTCCTGGTTTCGTCCGATTCGAATGTTTACTAAGATCTAACAACCAATCAGAATCGCGCTCGCGGCCGGCACCGTGCGCGTACGGTAAGCTTACGGTACGCGCTCGGAGCGCACCTATAGATATATATATTGATTTAAATGCTATTTTCTCTGGAAATACTGAACAGATTTACACGAGACCTTCAAAAGGCACATCCCTGACCTGACGGCTACCTCTCTGCCAAATTTCAAGTAATTCTGTTCAGCCGTTCGGGCTGTAGCTCGGACTAAAGGTCCTATGGAAAAATGCATGGGGAAAACGCGTTTAGGGACCCCCCCCCTCTTTTTCTCAGCCCCCGCTTGACGAATCCCCCCGAGACTTTCAGGGTAGGAGCGGAGCGGAGCGCCCCACCTATTTTGAGAATTTCGCGAGGATTCGTCAATCGGCGCCAAAGTTATTCCAAATAGAATGTTGCGGATTTCCTATGGAAACACGGTCCTAACTATAACTATCTACTGGCGACCGCCAGTAGATAATATATATATATATATATATATATATATATATATATATATATATATATATATATATGTCCCCACACAATCCAATGTAGCGCTCTCAGTCACCAAGAAACACCAGGATCCAAGAAAGTGTCCAAAAAGAGGTGTTTATTCCTCACAACGCGTTTCAACTCGTTGCAGAGTCTTGATCACGTAAGGAAACAAGGGTGAGTGAACAATGGATAAAGTTTTTTGGAGGGGTGAAAAGTAACAAGGGACAACATAATATGTTACACTACTCATGTAGTCAAACTGGCAGACATCTTGTGATGGTAGTACAATCGCGAATCGCAATGTAAGTTGTATAAGTACAGGTAAAATACCACACTGATGTGAACTGATGTATGCACTGATATAAACTATATTGCACTCATATATCAGAGACATAGGCCAAAAGGTAAATCCTATAAATGCTGTGCATCATATTACTACGTAATGGCAAGTGCCGGTGAGACCGGAGAGAGACGAGTTGTCAGTTATAATCATAGGCAAGAAAGTGTATGCACACACATTACCCCCAGACAGTGTTTCTGTATCCGTCAGTAAACAAAATAGTGGTTGGGAGGGGACTGCATGCCGTGCGGCGGAAAAGGGCAGACATATTGTGTAAGTGATTCACAAGAGAGTATACAGGACAGAATCAACGTTAAATACGGCTGAAGTCACAATGTATACTAGTATGCACAAAAGTGTCGCATTGAAAACCACTGTCACATGGGCTAAAATAGCACACACAGATAAACCATCAAGTGGGAGCAAGACATGGCAAGTGCCAATGTTACCCAAATTCGATATAAAGTCCGCTGACAGTGTTGGCATCAGTGTGTACATAACAAATCACCATACCCCAACAACAGTAACCTTCATCCATGTGCAGTGAAAGAGCGGGGGAAAGGGTAGGATGCCCGAGATAGTGCTCGTTGGTTGTTGGGCTCCTTCCTTACCTCCTGTAAGTGAAAAAGAAACAAAAAATAATGATTATCACTACATTAAAATAACAGACAAGCAAATCATCAAACAGTGCTGCTGTTCCTAATCTAATGTGTTACTTGCATGGTAGGAGAAGGCAAAGAGCAGATACAGATAGGCCTAATCCTAATACATACTTGATCATAAGTAAATACAATAAATTAAAACACATACATTGAATAGAAAGAATGAGTTGGAATGTAATCAGACCCAACCCACAAAGGCAGGGAAAACATCTAGATCAAGCATTATTTTGAAAGAAAACAAGGAGAGTGGAGCCTCAACCGAAGTCTGTAAGTAAAAGATACCCCTGTGTTCCTGGCACTTATTGTGCCAACTTTGAGGCCAGGGGTCGCAAAGGCCTTGACAGGGATTGCAAGGGGCAAGGCAGGGGTCGCAGCTGTGACCCCTGGGAACCCTTAAATGGGTTCACTGATAGAATATCGATTACAAAAATATCGATGTTCTAGATATCGATAAAAAATATAGACTGCAAAAATATCGACTCCTATACCTAAACAGATAAGTACAAAAATAGTGAATCAAAAATATTGATGTAAAAATATAGGTGCAAAAACTATAGATTTAAATAAATATATATATATATATATATATATATATATATATATATATATATATATATATATATATATAATCAAATATTATATATTAAATATAATAAATATTAATTTTAACTAAGATAATTAAATGTAATATATATTTTTGCAAAATATAACTAATAAACTTAATTAAAAAATAAATAAACAGACAAACATAATAATTTATACATATACATATATTTACTTTAAAATAATTAATAAACTATTATCTTTAATTTATTTTAAAAGTTGAAAATTATATAAAAATAATATATATATATATATACATATATATATATATATATATAATTTAAAACAGAGAAAAATGTAGAATACATTAAAACATTAAACTATCAAAATATATTTAAACTGGGAAAGCGTTGTATAGCAAAATAATTACATTTACTATTCCAACTCCAGTGAGTGCAACAGTAGGTAAAGTGTTGGATAGCGGAGATGTACAAATTACTATTCCCACTCCAAAGAGTGTAACAGTAGGGAAAGTGTTGGATAGCGGAGGGGTACAAATTACTATTCCCACTCCATTGAGAGCAACAGTAGGTAAAGTGTTGGGTAGCAGAGGAGAAAAAATTACTATTCCCACTCCAGTAAGTGCCACAGTAGGGAAAGTGTTGAATAGCAGAGAGGAAAAAATTACTATTCCCACTCCAGTGAGTGCAACAGTAGGGAAAGTGTTGGATAGCAGAGGGGTAAAAATTACTATTCCCACTCCAGTAAGAGCAACAGTACGGAAAGTGTTGCCCAGCAAAGGGGTACAAATTACTATTCCCATTCCAGTGAATGCAACAGTAGGGGAATTGCTGGATAGCAGTGGGGTAAAAATTACTATTCTTACACCAGTATGTACAACAGTAGGGAAAGTGTTGGATAGCGGAGGGGTAACATTTACTATTCCCACTCCAGTAACAGCAACAGTAGGGAAAGTGTTGGATGGTGGAGGGGTAAAATTTACTATTCCCACTCCAGTGAATGCAACAGTAGGAAAACTGCGGGATAGCAGAGGGGTAAAAATTACTATTCCCACACCTGTAAGTGCAACAGTAGGGAAAGTGCTAGATAGCGGAGGGGTACAAATTACTATTCCCACTCCAGTGAATGCAACAGTAGGGAAAGTGTTGGATAGCAATGAAACAAAATTACTATTCACACTCAATCACTTAAAAAAAAAAATCTTTTTACATTTAAACAATAATTATAAAATAAATATCAAAATATTAAACGTATAAAAAACACATTAAATATTAATTACATATAACAAAATCCTAGAAATATTATATAAAATCAATTGATAAATACATTTACAAAAAATAATTCTTTTAAACTAAAAAATATTTACAAACAAAAAAATCAATTAAAACATAAATGTCTTTATTTTATTTCCTACCCTATAACACGACACTAATAACAAAACACTTCAACATTTTTTATTAAATGTATTTATATAATTAACAAAATTAATAATCAATTAAAAAAGTAATATGAATACAAAAAACTAATAAACATTAATTAACTGTACAAAATGTAACACCATAATATATACAACACACACCTATAATTAACAACACAATTACCATAATTAATTACCAAATAATTAATTAAAATTAATTAACAACCAATTATTAATTGCTCAATTAAAAATAAATTACTTCCCACCCTTCGTACCCTTCACATCTATGAAAACCACAACACACACCTAAAATTAATTACACAATAACCAAATAATTAATTAAAATGAATTAAACAATTATTACTTCATCACGGTATGGTTAGCTCTTAGCTGTGCCATTACTCTTTGCGCTGCTCTATTGCTGCTCTCGCTATTTTAGCGATGTTTTAAAAGGCTCCCGTTTTGTGATTTTCTTTTTATTACTTTGTTTGGCTTCCCTGTTTTTATCAGGACACCTCTCCGCATACTTGCACATTAAAAACATTTGCACTACTCACCGCGATTTTCACGGGTCACACGGCTCGTAGACCAGACTTCCTGGACCTTCTTGGGGGGTAGACTGTGCCGGGATACCGCCGCCATATTCGGTTGCGCTCTAGTTGTCAGGAGGGCGTGTTTAATATCGATTTAAGGTCATGACGGTAGCGCGCAGCTTTTACGCGCAGCCGGAGCGCTCCGGAGTCGCGCCAGAGTCCAGCCCGTCTGCGCTCGTCCGCGTCGAGGACGGGCCGCTGGGCGGGCTGAGTAAGGGGATTCTAGAGCTTCCCTCCAAGGTAACCTACTCATATACCATCCAAGAAGTGCTTGCTATGAAACCTAGCTCGCTTTCCTGCCACCATAGATATACCCCGGAAGCTCTCCGGGAAGGATTTCTATGTGATATATGTAGGTCTGACATATCCACTATCCCCGAAGTTAACAACAATGTTCAGTCTCCCTGCCAATTGTTTAATGAGGACTCTGCTGAGAGAGGATATTTGATCAATGCCCGTTCCATTATTAAAAATAACATCTATTTCCACGATTTCGTGACAGCTAGGAACCCAGCATGGGTGTTCATTACGGAAACTTGGGCTACAGACACATCGGGACATGATCTCCTCCTAGCCATCCCAGAGAATTATGCTCTACAGAGATTAGACAGAGTTAAACGTAGAGGTGGCGGCCTAGCTATCCTTTATCGGTCTCATCTCACATGTAGAACTAATGCTCTGTCAAAACCATCAGACCCCTTTGAGGCCCTCCATTTCTGTATTTCATCATCACCATCCTCGTCATTCTCTGGGATTCTGTTGTATAGGCCCCCTGGGCTGAGATCACAGTTCAGCAGTGGCCTGTTTAGATTATTAGAACCATATGCAGGCAAATCGCACTTCTCCATATTAGGGGACTTTAACTTTCATCTAGAGGACATTATATCTAAAGACACTATATCTTTGATTGATCCTCTAGATGCTTGCGGTTTCAAACAGTTGGTCAGGGAACCCACACATAGAGCAGGCCATACTCTGGACGCAATTTTTTCTAATGATTCCCGGATCATGACAGGCCCACCGGAACAGCTAGTTTGGACTGACCACTTAGCAGTTCCTATCGTACTTACCGCCTCTGGTATTGAGCTTCCCATGAAGGAGTTTTCTGCAAGAGAATGTAAGCGAAATTACAAAAACATCTCTAATGAATCCTTGGCCCCGTTTTTCGGAACCTTATCCCTGACTTTAGACCCAGAGAAGGCAGCCTGGGAACTAGCCAACTGCATTCATGGGGCTGTGGATATTTTAGCTCCTGCCACCCCTAGGTATGCTGCGAGGCGTAAACCTTCTGCCCCGTGGTTTGGGGAGCAACTTAGGCTGATGAGACAAGGATGTAGAAGACAGGAAAGACAGTGGAGGAGGACATGGGATACTAAGGATAGAGAGCGGTACAAAAGCTCTCTGAAGATTTACAAGACCTCAGTCATTAAAACCAAACAAGATTACTTCTCCAACATTACTACATCCTTGACATCATCGAGGGAACTTTTTAAAATCGTAGATTCCCTCTGCTCATTACAGACACCTGATCCTATAATAGGCTCTCAGGAGCTCTGTGCCAACATCTCAAGTTTCTTTCACACGAAAATTGTTGACATTTCCATACAATTGGAAATACAGAAGAAACTTCTGGGAACACATATAGCTACGGATATGTCAATTTTAGAAACATGGTCAAAGGATCCTGACAAGACCCTTACCAAATTCCCTCCTATCACTCTGGAAAATCTTAACCTCCTGCTGAACCGGACGAAATCTTCTTCTCCCTTGGATCCATGTCCGCTTAAAACTTTGAAGGAATGTAGGGTCACCTTCCTTCCCCACATCTTGGAGGTTATGAATAGTGCCCTACAACACGGTGTATTTCCCTCGGCATGGAAGAGGGCCATTGTCAGGCCGTTATTGAAGAAACCCTCTCTGGATCCGGCAGTGCTAAAAAATTTTAGACCGATTTCTCTTTTACCTGCCCCAGCCAAAATGCTTGAGATGCACCTGAACCATCATTTGTCTGTATTCCTGGACTCTTCTGGATTCCTTGATCAGACTCAACATGGTGTCAGAAAATTACATAGCACAGAGTCTGCACTCACTGTTGTGACCAACAACATCAGGATGAATGTAGACAAAGGTCAGACCACGATACTGGTCTTACTGGATCTGACCGCTGCATTCGACACCCTTTCTCCCTCAGTTTTAACATCCCGACTAAGGGAGCTGGGGGTGGAGGGGTCCGCCCTAAACCTTCTATCCTCCTTTCTAGATCTTAGAGAGCAGAGGGTCAAAATGGGCAAATACCTCTCCCCTGTAAAGTCTCTGCAATGTGGGGTGCCACACGGGTCCGACCCTATTTAACATCTATGTGGCCCCACTCGCTAGACTAGTAAGATCTCAGGGGATGGAGGTAGTGTCGTATGCAGACGACACTCAGATCATGGTGTCCCTGTCACGGTCTGTCAGCGCCTCAGCATCCGGTTTCAGGAGTTGCATGCAGTCGATTGCCGACTGGATGACCCTCAATTCCTTGAGGTTGAATGGCGACAAGACTGAGGTGCTGATTTTCAGAAAGGACAGGGACGCCTGGTCGAGTGAACGGTGGCCGCCATCATTGGGAACCTGTCCGACCCCTTCACAGTCGGCAAGGAACCTGGGGGTCATCTTTGACACTGAGCTGGCCATGAACCTACAGATCAATAGAACTGTAGCTACCTGCTGGGGAGTTCTAAAAATCCTTCGCAGAATAGCTCACTATTTATCTCCGCAGGCAAGAAAACAAACAGTCGTAGCATTGGTTGGATCTCGCTTAGATTATTGCAATGCACTATACACTGAGATTAATAAGGGATTGGTACTTCGCCTGCAAGTAACTCAGAATGCAGCAGCGAGATTTGTTCTTGACCTTCCTTGCTCTGCCTCCGCCACATTAGTCAGGAAGAATCTTCATTGGCTACCCATTGAACAACGCATTTCTTTTAAAATTGTTTGCCTAGTCCATAAGGCTCTCACAGCAGGACCGACCGATGGACTGGGATCTCTGCTTTTTAAATATGTACCCAGCAGATGTCTCAGATCGTCACAACAGAACCTCCTTGTCATCCCCCTCACCAAAAAGACAAGATGGGGAGGTAGAGCCTTTGCATCAGTGGCCCCTCGAGTGTGGAATGCCCTCCCCTTTGAGCTCAAGGCCCTATCATCTTTGCCCCTTTTTAAGGGAGCTCTCAAGACCTGGTTTTTTAGGAAAGCCTATTACTAAGCTTTGCAGGGCTACTTAATATAGTATGTTAGGCGCCTTGATGCCCAGTGGGCTGAGTTCTGCGCGATATAAATTTATTTTCATTCATTCATTCATTCATTCATTCAATTAAAAAATAAATTACTTCCCAGCCTTTACACCTATAAACACAACACACACCTAACATAATTACACAATTACCAACATTATTTACCATTTAATTAATTAAAATAAGTTAACAACCAATTATTAATTCATCAACTAAAAATAAATTACTTCACACCCTTTACACCTATAAACACCACAACACACACCTAAAATTAATTACACAATTCTGATAATTAATTACCAATTAATTAATTAAAATGAACAACCAAATATTAATAATTTAATGTACACATTTCACACTATAACATATCAATTAAACAAATATTAATAAATGGTAATCAATACATTTAGGTGTCGATTCCGATCCGGTAAAACCCAGCGCAGCGCTGGGTGTACGCACCGTACATACGAGGGTGGGGGTACGCACCGTACATACGGGGGGTAAGCACCATACATACGGGGGTGGGGGTACGCACCGTACATACGGGGGTGGGGGTACGCACCGTACATACGGGGGGTACGCACCGTACATACGGGGGTGGGGGTACGCACCGTACATACGGGGGGTGGGGGTACGCACCGTACATACGGGGGTGGGGGTACGCACCGTACATACGGGGGGTACGCACCGTAGATACGGGGGGTACGCACCGTACATACGGGGGTGGGCGTACGGTGCGTACAGGTATGGGTGCTGGGGTACGGTGCGTACATGGGGGGGCTGGGGGTACGGTGCGGATGTACGTGGGAGGGGTGGGAGGCTGGGGGGGCCGTACGACTCATACCCCTCGACCAGGTGTGCCCGGGGTAGGGGTGGTACACAGTTCGCTCCGTACGGGACGTTTTACATGCGGTTGTATATTCGGATGGAGCGTTTTACATGCGTTTGTATAATCGGACGGACGGTACGGATCGTACTTGTGCGCTCGGACTTCAGTTTTACAAATCGTACGTAAAACTGTCCGGGGACGTGTCGTAGACTTTTCCCGATGTCATTCGTATGTATTTTCCACGTACGAATCGTACTTGCCCTTTTGTACGGGACTTGTACGATTCGTACGTAAAAAAATACAGATACGATTCTACAGGAATTTTTTTTACCGGACCAGAATCGGCACCTTAATGTCATTAAATTATTTCCCACCCTATTCCCACATAAACCCACAATCAAACCCACAACCCTCTATGGAACTAAAAGCAAAAAATTTGATTTTGTTTTTAAAAAACTACTAAAAATGTAACACATGTATTAAAAATACAAACAATTCTTCTACAAAAAAACATACATATAAAATAAGTACTAAATTACATACCATTAATAAAAATGATATTTTTAGCAACTGTATTGTTGCAAATGATAGTAAACACTTTCAATATTTTTAAAGTCGGTATTACTTACCTGAAAGTGGATAGTTGACCAGGAAAGGTTCCAGTTAAAAAAAATCACTTACCTCCTGGCCGGCTAGCTGTCCAGCCGCTGCCGCCTCTCTTGTGTCCTCTTCCTGGCTACTTGGAGGAAAAAGGAAGCAGGAAGCTCCGCGTAGCCAATCACAAGGCTGCAGTGCAGCACTGTGATTGGTCTGAGCTCCGTGACACGGCTCAGCCTGGGGCTTGAGGGGTGGGCATGTTCTCCACGCAGGCTGTAATGTGGCCTGCATGGAGAACATGCCTTGTGTGCATGACTGTTTTGCCTGCCCAAGAGGGCCAGCCAATCACTCATGCTCACATAGGGAGTGCAAACCACCCCTCCCCCTGCTCTGAGAGCAGCCCCCCCCACAAAGACACCACAAAAGGGAAAAGAAATTATAATAACCTTGAGTTATTATCATTGTATTTTTCCTTTTTTTACACTGCATAAAGCAGTGGGGCGATGCTCCTCTGCCTTAGTGGAGGAGCTGCCACTGACCACACAGGGAGTCAGAGGAGAAAAGGGAGAAAAACGATCCAAATGGGAATCCTGGGCTAGGAAACAAGATGTTTAAGACTCAGAAAGGTCAGGCACCCAAGAGACAATTTAGCATTCAGAATAACTAACACCCAGGACTGACATGAAAGACATATATGTATAGAAACATTCACAATAAAGGGAACGTGGGGTAAAGCACTCGAACGCTCTATACGGTAAGCCTGAAGCTCAGTAAGTTCCTCACCCACAATTGCTGTTACAGATACTGATTGCAAATATCCACATATAGGATATACATGTAAAGGCAGGGGCTCAGCAGCTGATGTCTATAGTGATATTATAAATGTAACTCAAAGACAATACTCACAGTGAACAAGAAACACCACCTAGGTTGTCAGCTGTGGCCACAGATCCTGGCAATCAAACAGGAGCAAGCAAGGAGGTAACAGCAAGGGTGTAGAACTAAATACACAGCCACAATAGACAAGGAACTAGCAAGGAGGAGTGCTTAACAGGAAAGAAGGTAAGTCACAAAACACACAAGGATACTGGAAGCAAAGACTGCCGGAACAGGTTGAAACTGGAACAAAGGAAAATGGAAAAAAAGGCAGGGACTGGAAACAGGTAAATACAGAAGGGAAGAAACTTTAAGGGTGCACCAAATAGTCCTGGTTCAGGAATCAAGGAAACAAGGTGCAGCTCAGGAGTCAAGATAGCACTGCTAGTTCAGGAACAAGGATAGCTATAGCGCAGGAATCAAGGAATAACTACAGCTCATGAATTCTGGAAACAATGATAGCAGAAGCTCAGGAAACAAGGGTCGTTCTCAGAGGAACATATCTACAATGACCAACGTTGAACTGAAGGGAGCTGGGGTTTTAAAAAGCTCACAGTGATCACACGCATCAGGTGTAAGCATTCCTCCACCCATTCTTGGCCTGCAGGGGTGGAAACGAAGCAGTGAGCAGGAGATTATAGGTAATAGAGTTTCAAGCATGAACAGACTGGCTTCCACAAAACCTGGCAAGGATTGGGAATGGATGGCAATTTCCAGATAGCGTCCAAATGGCTGGAAGTAAGTACATGCATACAGGGAAAGGTCCGTAAGCTTATTAGAACACCGGAGAGTGCCACAATTTAGCCCCCTGGTGATGGGCACAAGAGCGCAGAGAACGAGCCATGACATGAATAACGTATACTGGCGGAAGATATTGACACACAGGCGGGACTTCTCCTACTTGACCTCAGTGTCTCCAACATTACATGGATGGTAACAAGACCTACATAGGCATGCCGGAAACCCTTTTCCTTAGACCAAGCACTATTTGTCCAACTCGACCACTGTAAAGTGACAAAATGGTTTCAGGAGTTGTTCAACAAGCTGTATCATTGTCACTGACTGGCTTTAACCTTTAAGTGACAGTGTCGGCCAATCGTCGACACCTGCACTACCTCCTCAGTGCGTCTGTTGGCCATTGGCCAACACTGAGGAGATAAATAAAGGTCCCTCTGGTGCAGAGCACCAGAGGGATTCCTTTACAATATTTAAAACTCAGGCTGCTCAGGAAGAGTTTCCCGAGCAGTCTGAGTCTTTTTTCAGGCTTTAGTGTAATGACAATCAGCACACATGACGCACTGATGTCATTACACTAAAGTGAAAGGAAAAAGAGCCAATGGGCTAATTTTACTTTAAATGCATCAGGGCATATCATAGCCCGAGCACTGATTGGGGTGGGAGACGTACTGTTGTAAAGGGGAGAATCTCACTTTTCCAGTGATATCTCTGCCCAGTGGATCGATGCTTGGGGGATCGCCACAGGAGAGTGATACCCAAGCAGGGATTCAACCACTAGACACCAGGGATGGGGGGAGCTGCCACTTAGGAAATAATTGTGTGCTTCCCCTTTACATTTGATTATTACAGTCTTTCTCCCCCCCTGGAGGGTTGGTGGGGGGTAATTACCGCTGACTTGCCCCTCTCAGGGGAGGGAAGGGGCAGAAAGCCCACCAGACACCAGGGAATAATTAATAAAAAATATAGGCGTGAGGGCTGTCCATTATGGGCATGGCCAAGCCCCCACCCTCAACAAAATATAGTGCCAGTCTTTCTGCCCCCGCCAGGAGGCAGATGGGGTGATTACCCCAATCTGCACCCTGGGCGGGTAGATAGCCAGCTAGACGCCCGGGACTTATAGAACAAAAATAAAGGACCTTGGGCTGCCTATCATGGTAATGGCCAATGTCCCATCCCACCAAACAAAATATGCTGGCAGTCTTTCTGCCCCCCAGGGCGCATATGAGGATGATTACCCCCAATAGGACCCCAGAGAGCAGAAAGACCACTAGACACCAGGGAAATATAAAATAAATATAGGAGTAGGGGCTTTCCATCATGGGCATAGCTATACCCCCACCCCCTAAAAATATGCTGGCAGTCTTTCTACCTCTCAGGGGGCCGATGGCAGTTATTACCCCCAATCTACCTCCCAGGGACAAAAAGCCCACTAGACACCATGGACTTATAATTCTTTTTTTTAAAGGATGGGCTGTCCATTATGAGCATGGCATGCCTCAAGCCCCTGTAAAAAATACTGACAGTCTTTATGTCTCCCCTAGGGGGCAGATGAGGGTAATCACCCCCAATCTGCCCCCCCCCCCGTGGCAAAATACCAACTGAACACCAGGGATTTCAAAACAGCACCAAAACAAACAAAAGGAGGGGGCGACCTTCCCTGGCATCAAGCCATACCTCACTCCAGAAGAGGGCAATAGTATCTTTCTGCCCCCCTGCAGGCAAATAGGTTTGTCCCAATTGGGGTAATTGCCCCAAATCTGTCCCCATGGGAGTAGAAAGTCCACCTGACACCAGGGACTTTGCCTTTGAGGCAAAGGAAAGTGGTGCAGGTGTTGAGCTCTGGCATTAGCCCCACCTCAAAGAGGACAAACTAGTCTTTTTGCCCCTCCCAGGAGCAGACAGGAGTTTTGCCTCCAATTTTCCCCTGGGGAATGTTTCACCACGTGTTTGTCTGGGCCTAGTGCCCGCGACAAAAAAGGATCAAACTGATGTCGACGGGAGTCCCCTCGCAATTAATTCCATAAACCATAGTTTGATCTGTTCCCGTCGCAGGCAGTAGTCCCATCCTCACAAAAGGTGTAGCGCTGTAGGAATTTTGTGGATTCTTGCAGATTTCGGAAATTTCCATCAGAGAAATTAAAAGAAAATACATGGTTTCAGGCAAAATTTTAGGTTTGCGGGACATTGTGGGTAAGAAAACCTCATGGGATCCATGTGAAGCACACCACCCTGGATTCTTCTATTTGTGTAGTTTTCAAAAATGTCTGTGGTTCGTGGGTATGCATGAGTGGCACTACAGCACAGCCTCCAATACCGTAGCTACCCCGATTGCATCTCTCTCAATGTAGACCTTTAGGGCCTTTTTGTGTTGTGGTCTCGTAGCCCATGCACAAAAGTCGGGTACCATCTTATTGGGGGACAAGTGGGAACTCAGGGTGATAGGAAATATGTGGCTTCTCGCAGATTCCAGAACTTTCCATCAAAGAAATGGGAGGAAAATGAGTTATTATAGTAAAGGTTTGAGGTGTGCAAGGGATTCTGGGTAAAATTACCTAGTGAGAGCAACGCAACTCATGCACCTGTGTACTCCTCTGGTTGTCTAATATAAAAAAAATTACAGGTTTGCTAGGTTTCCCTAGGTGCCGGCTGAGCTAGGGCCCAAAATCCACAGCTACTCTCTTTGCAAAGTTGAAGTTTTGAGTGGAAAATTGTGGTCTATCCATGTTGCATTTTGGGCTGTTTCCTGTTGCGGGCACTAGGCCTACCCATGCAAGTGAGCTACCATTTTTATTGGGAGACTTGGGGGATTGCCGGTAGAAGGAAGATTGTGGCTCCCCGCAGATTCCAGAACTTTCCATCACAGAAATGTGAGGAAAATGTGTTTTGACAGTGATAGTTTGAGGATTGCAACGGATTTTGGTACAAAAACTGGTGAAAGCCACACAAGTCACCCCACCCTGGATTCCCCCAGGTATCTATTTTCAAAAACTTTGCAAGTGTGTTAGGTATACGTAGGTGCCACTGAGCCAGGGTGCAAAATCCACATCTACCCATTTAGCAAAAAAGGGTCAGGGGCCAGTTCACAGAACTAACTTAAGACAAAATCCTAAACTTACTACTTTTGGTATTCACAGAAGTTAGGATTTTGTCTTAAGTTTGTCTTAAGACAAACTTAAGACAAACTTAAGACAGACTTAAGAGAGACTTAAGACAAAATTAAGACAGACTTAAGACAAACTTAAGACAAACTTAAGACAGACTTAAGACAGACTTAAGACAGACTTAAGACAAACTTAAGACTAAATCCTAACTTCTGTAAATACCAAAAGTAGTAAGTTTAGGATTTTGTCTTAAGTTAGTTCTGTGAATCGGGCCCTCAGTTTTGAGTGGTAAACGTATATGTATCCATCTTGCCTTTTGGACTGTTTCCTATTGCAGGCACTAGGCCTAGCCTCACAAGTGAGGTACCATTTATATCAGAAGACATGGGAGCACAGAATAGTAGAACAATTGTAATTACCAATTGGATTTCGCTGTATTTGTGCCTTCGGGATGTAAGCCAGTGAGTAGTAAAGAAAATTTTGAAAAACACCCTTTAAATCATATGGGACCCAAATATTCAGAGATGTGCAAATAACCACTGCTCTTAAATGCCACATCCTGCACGCATTTCAGAAATGCATAGGTTTCCTTGATATCCATTTTTCACTCAATATATTTCTCCATATGAATTGGTCCATACTAGGTACTCAATGAAAAACCTTTGCATGGTGCAGCTCAGTTGTTAGCTCTAGGTACCGTGTGTTTCTGAAGAACCTACAAACCCTCTATATCCCTACAACCAGAATGGTCTAGCGGACGTAATGGCATATTAATTTTGTAAATCAGCCATTATGACAAAAAGTTACAGATGGAAAATGTTGTCACAAATGGCTGGTTTTCCTACTCATTTCCAAAATGTCTTTATTTCAACAGTTAGGAGCATATTTCTCAAAAAGTGCTGGAGCGCGGAGCTGTGCCAAATTTGGCAACACTGCGCTCTGTTATATTGAAAACGCAAGGATGCACTGTATTCACAAGAATATGGCACACACTGTGTTTCCCCTAGCGAAAAACAAGCTGCCTAGGCGCCCTGCCGCCATGTTGCAAGGGTGCCTGCGCTACAGCGATGATTGCTTATGTGCAGGAAGAGACACCTTCCTGCACATAAACAATCAATAATGGCGATTTGCTCTTTCTATGTGTGCTATGGAATGCAGCACATATGGAAAAAGCAAAAAACGAGGAGAAATTAATTTCTTTGTTTCTGGCGCTGCCTCAGCCTGGTAAATCTGGGGCAGGGTCAAAAAGCAATTGGTGTTGTGGTGGAATGCCCACAGCAACACCCATTGCATGACACTTGGCCGCATAATGCTGTGGCGGAAAGGGGCATATTTACATGGTGGCACCATCTTTTAAATATGGGAAGTGGCAGAGCATCAAAAAAGTGACATTCCGGTGGCAATAGGAGCATGTGAATATGCCCTTTAGTTACTTTGGGAAAACCTTAAGGGGTCTAAACATATAACCCTTTGCTGAATTTGGAATTGTTTCTACTTTTCAGAAATCTACAGCTTTTCTGGATCACCCATGGGTCTCACACTGGTTTCCACCGCAAACTGGAAGTAGGTTGAAAGTACAAAAAAATAGGAACATTGGGCTACCTCTTTGAAAAATGCTAAAACTGTGGTAAAAAAGCACTTTAGCACAACACAACAAAGTATTTGTTGATGCCACTTTTAGCGGGGGTGGGGGGGAGGGGAACAGACACTTTTATCCAGAGCACCTTTTTGCTATTTCTCCACAAAAACTCAAAAGTTAGGTACATTCTAGCACTGCTCAGGGGCGGCCTATACTTGCTGTGCTGCGTCAATCCTTATGCCTGCTACAGGATGTTGGAACTAAATAACAACAATTTGGCGTGAATTCCTTATGTGGAAAGAAAGTTATAGAGCTCTAAGCAAGAACTACTCTAAATAGCCAAAAAGGGGATCAGCACTGGGGGGGTGAGGGGAAACCCAGCAATTAAGGTGTTAATATCTGACTCACCGCTTGCAGAAGTCTTAGAGGCTCATAGCATATTCTGTTGTTTAAATGTAGAGGATATGCAATTCCATGTCTGGCTTTCGGCTGCTCTAAATCACTCAGCAGTCACCGTACGCAGTAAGCATTATGGCACACACACATCAGTAGTTTAAAATGTGTTTATAATCTCCAGCTGGGGTTATATTATTCTGTGTATTATGACTGCGGCAGGAGGTCTCTGGGAGTAAATGTCTTTTGAGAGGCATTCTTTTCCCAGCAGTAACTCCTCACTTATCATTGACGGGCACCTGGATCTGGTCCTAATGGGACAGGTGTTTGCTCTAATCTAGGCCTCCTCCTCCCCTGCCTCAAGGATTGTGCTCTGATGCAGAAGCTCCGGTCAGACACAGGGCCTGTGCACAGCTGGGCAGTGGGAGCTGGCTGAAAGCCCGTGTCAGAAACCATGGCTAAGCATCCCAAGGTCAGATAAAGGGCAGATGTCATTAATGAAGTTTGTAAAATGGCAAAGTTGGATAGATCTGTCTTTATCTTGCAGGCCACAGGTTTTAGTCCAAGCTGAGCCATTCCAACCAGTCATCCTTCTGAGGTACATAAAATGAATGTTACTAGAAGAGGCAGTAAGAGAATCCATGTTGTGTACAGCCCTGTGAATCTGCAGGATTATGACAAGCCTTGGTACTGTCTGTTACCAGTTAGAGTAACAAAGTCACAGAATCCACATCCAGAATCTGTACCCCTAAAATAGATTAAATGTTGATGATGAGAAATAGGGTTGGTTAACTCAAAATAGTCCGAAATAAAAAATCTGATCATCTAAAAAAAAAAAAGAAATAAAAACCTTGTTGATGTGCTGAAGGGTCTGTCTACGTCTGCAGTAAGGGACCTCGCTGGATTAGAAAAATGTCCCTAACTCACCGTAACCTTATCTCTGTTTTCATATGAAACTCTAACTTGCTTCTAAACTCTGCCACAGACGATGGATGGTTAAAGGAAAGAAGGTTGGTAAAGTGGTTTGTCAAGTAACTTGGTCAGGTTTAGAAATCACTATTAGAACTCTGACTCTAATAATCGTAAGTGCAAATGTGAACACAACCCACAGGCCCCAAATCACACAGGTATTTCACGTCCTAAATGTACTTTTCATCTGAAATTGTGCAGTATTACGACTACAAAGTATTCACAAAAGGTCATGGTCATGGTATGCTCTGTTTTTTATGTTATGGGCACTTACTATTGCGCAGCGAATCAAATCTGGAGTGTGTCTTGGTGCTTTGCACCTCCCAGTCAGTGTAATGCAATTAGAACTACCACGGGGCAGATTTACAATAACTGGCGCATCCCTGCATATTAGCAGGGATGCGCCAGTTATTTTGCGTGACGTTAAAAAACCCTTGCCCCACTATGGATGCGCCGCATTTACAATGCGGCGCATCTTGGTGAAAGGATAGACAGATGCGTCACGCATCTGTCGGTGTAAAGGTAATGATGTGCTGGAGCAGTGTCGCAAGCGCAACACAACTCTAGCACTGCTCAGGGGCGGCCTATACTTGCTGTGCTGCGTCAATCCTTATGCCTGCTACAAGCAGGCGTAAGGTTTTGACGCAGCAGGGTAACAAAAGTCACTCCGTGAAATCTTGTAGATTTCACTGCGTCACTTTTACGTGACTTCCTTGTGACGGAACGCCCACCCTGCATATATTATACCTGATGCAGGTATAATGTAGCACATAGATGCGTTACGTTTTAAATATTTCGCATAGTGGCACATTGTTTATGACGCCGCTGCATCACAGAAGTGACGCAACGGTGTTGTAAAGATGTCGCAAGGGGCTTGTAAATCTGCTCCCATGTCTTTAGTAGTCTTAAGAAAGTAAGCAGGTTCTGGGTGGTTACGAATTTGCATCAGACATTTATTCCAGTGCAGTGGGTCAAGGTATGAGAAGGATCTACGACCAAATCTGGAAGTGTGATGAGAGGCATCCTTAATAAAGCTCTGTTTGCAAACCTGAGCAGTCTAGTGGGCTGGTGCCGGCATAGTCTGGAGTACAGGTAAGATGGTAATGAGCTGGTTAACGCCTTGTGAGTCAAGCAACACAGGTTAAAGATGGCGTGTTTCCTGACTGGCAGCCAGTGACAAGTTTTCAAGATGGGTGCAGAAGAGAAGTGTGACTGATGATTGCAAGTTAGCCGAGCCGCCGTATTCTGCACAACTTGGAGCTTAGACAGCAGTGTATCATTTGCCCCACTAGAGATGCATTACCGTAGTCCAGGTGACTCATGATCAAGGCCTGGACTAGGCTTTTTCTTGAGGTGGAGGGGAGCCATTGAAAGGCCTTTCTTATTGGGCACATTGTGGCAAAGGAAGAGCCACAGTTCGCGCTTAATTGATCTTTCTTGGATTGCGTCTGATCCAGTTTAATGCTGAGGTTTTTTACCACTTGTTTTGGACATGGGACAGGGCCTAATTCAGACGGCCATCAATCCATTGACCAGAGCTCCTGAGCCCCTTTCCATATAGAACTATTTTGTTCTTATCACCATTTAATTAAAGACAGTTGCTTGCCATCCAGTTGGTGGTTTTTCTTCTGCAGCCTGCAAACCGAGATTCAACCTCACCCGGGTCCTGCCCAAAGGAGATGACGAGCTGGGTATCGTCGGTGATATGATCTTAAATCCGCACAACCTGACGATTTGCACCAGGGGGTCCACATAGATATTAAAATAGTGTCAGCCTCAGAGACGAACCCAGTGGGACACCTTTGTTGACCAGCATCATTCGAGACTTGAAGGAGTCTATAGAGATTGTTTGGTTTCAGTTATCCAAAAAATTCTGAGCCAATGTAGCGCTCTGCCATATATGCCTGCATTATACAGTCTGCGGATTAGGATCATTTGAGAGACCATATCGAAAGCCACAGATAGATCCAGTAGAACCAACATGACAGGCGTGCAAGCATATAGTGACAGTCTGAAGGTGTTGATGACTGCCATTAGTGCGGTCTCAGTACTATGCATCACTGTAAATCACAATTGAGTGGGGTCTAGGATCTTATGCTCTTCAAGGAAAGCGGCAAGTTGTTTATTTATGTGGTTTTCAGGCTTTTTCTAAACAAAGGAGTCAGCAACATAGGTTGATAGTTGGAAAGAATTTCTGGGTTGGCAGTGGGCTTTTTTTTAGGATTGGAGACACTTGGTCAGACATCCACTTTGCCGGAAATTTCGTTGAAACCATAGAAAGGTTGTATAGAGCTGGAACTTATGGCTAGGCAGTAAGTGATCCTGGTGGGGCATAAGTCCAGCGGAGAGCCAGATTTACACGGGTCAACATCTCCTGTATCTGCTCCAAGGAGCATGGCTCGAATTTGTTTAAAGCAAAAGTGATATTCTGGAGCCAGGCTGAAGTCAACTTCATCCTTCAACTGTCTGTCATCAATCGGAAAGTTCTCATAGATAGCGGTTATCTTTCCTTCGGAAAAGTCTGCAAGTGAATCATGTAGAGCTTGAGAGGACGGAATAGAGTGATTGCAAGCTCAAGGTTTCTCAATTTGGTTCAGAGCTTTAAACAGTTCTTTTGTAGAATTTCCTGCTTGGTTCATTTTATCTGTTTTATTGTGTTGTGGGCTGCTTTAATCTTTTTATGATACCTGTAAAGCATACCCCTATAAGCTTCTTTGTCAAAGGAAGTTTGGTCAGACCCCATCTATGTTACAGACGTTTACATTTGGATTTTTCCAAGCACAATTCATCTGAGTACCAGGGGGCTTGACCTCTGCTTGTGGTGGATGAAATTTCTTTAAATAGTGCAATCTTGCTGGCTACATGACATATTGTGTCCCAAAAGAGACATTCTGGGTCTAGATCTCGGAGATGGCTCCCTATAGGGGTGGTTCCTGATATATCCCTCCTACCGCACTGTGGTAAATAAAATTCCTTTACCGGGACTGAATTTGATACGGAATCATAATAAAATAGCTCAGTAAAATGAGAGGCAGAATCCGTGATATTAGAGTTTCGGAATGGGCTTTATTCCAATGATCGATTATAATCGGATGCTCCAAGTTCCATCACCACGGGGGTTCAGGAAGTGAAGTACATACTTTATTGACAAGAAGTAACTTTTATAATACATACATTACAATGAAGCGAATGCAGTAGGCGTAACAATTGATAAGGAAGTTGACGTTTTACCTGCGTAACCGAAAATGGGTGTAATAAGGAATAAAAAGGAACATGATTGGTTATGATGTCATACATAGGTGGATCTATAAGATAATACTTGGCATAGATGCGCGCGCAGCAGTATGACGTGTAATTGACGTGTAACTAGGGGGTGAAGGGGGCTTGACATTAGCTCTACATGTGGAGACGAAAAGTCTGGGGGGTCAAGTCAACCTAATCCCAAATCATATCTAACATCCTATGTTTAAAGAACTATGTTATCCACAAAAGAAGGACTCTCGGACAGAATCTATTCTATACTGACTGTGCGTGCGTGTACAAGCGTCTAAGTGTCTACACTGAATGCGAGGGGGTAGGAATATTCCATGGTAACAGGGCTATGAATTACTTGCATGAGGACAGAGAAACCGGGCCTTTTGCTTGGTATCTGGAAGAATGTTTACTTAAGCTACTAGGCAGGAATGCATCGGCTGAGGGGGAAGCAGATAATTCGAAGGTGAAATACAGTTCTTGGCAGAGAATAGGCTGATGTCAGGCTTCGTGAGCCGCGCAGAGAATGAGACAAAGTTCATGGTCACAGATGCAGGCTCAGACTGGAGCTTTCAGAGGCAGAAGGCAAGAGGAGTTTGCTGACAGAATCAGGGCCTACTTGCCTGGACTGTAAAATGGCATAAGTGAACCATATAAAGCCGGTGGCCTTTCATATTTAGGAATGGAATATCCGGCCTATTCCTGGCGGATCTGACAGAGGACATGTTGACGGTGGACGCACATGTATTTGCGTCTTCATTACTGGAACTGGAGGGAACATACATGTACTTGTGACATGCACATAGAACCGTTGGGGTCCAAGATAGGGGACATAACTGACCAGGAAAATCCACATTTCCACATTCCCTCCTTGTCCCCTACTTGCCCTTCAAGAGATATCAATCTTCATCAATCCATTGATCTGTTCATATAGCATCATTTGTTCTTCTTTCTTCTTCCGTGATCTTGAATGAAATCTTGGTGGTGGAATACATGATGTGGCACACAGACCACAAATCGCTGGTCCACATTGTAGACATAGACAGCAACTGAATAGTATGAGAAGGCCAATACCTAGGAAGGATAAAACTCTCCATCCCCAGGCTGATATCACACTCCAAAACCAACTGGACCAAGTCCAAGTGCCTGGGTTCTGGTGTATCTGGTTTACAATCTTATGAAGGCGAGTGATGGCTTTATATACAGATGGCGAATTTTCTGGTATGAATACGCAGCAGCTTGATCCGATGACCCTACAAGCTCCGCCCCTATCAGCCAGGATGACGTCAAGGACAAGACGATTTTGAAGCACAACAATCCGCATAGCAGACTGCTCTTCCGTTAAATTGCCTAAGGCGGAAATAGTCTCATTCACTACTGCTTCAAGGGTTCTAGTTAATCTACGTATCAGCTTACTATTAGTAACAGTACCTATATAGGGAAAGATGCCTTTATTAAAATCTACATACTTGTCCCATGCTGTCTCAGTGTAATCGACAATGGGGAGATCTCTCCGCTCTCTGTTGTGTACTAAATGAATATTTCTGTAATAATCAGGAGGAGCTAGGAAAACAGGTGGCAAAAGGAATGCAATGTAGCAGGTACCATCCCAATCTAGAGGTAGACGCATATATGCAGTCTGACCACATATAAAGTAGGAGTGGCGAGAAGCTCTAAATGAAGATTTGCCTTGATCACTGAATTCTACTATAGTAGTGCATTTACTATGGCCCATATGTATGGAACCAACCTTTCTTACACACAATTCACCCTTCGCTGGGAATACTGACATGGTGGGTAAGACTAGTTCAACTTCGGATACGACATTTAGAATCATGAGATTAGGTGTAAAATTACCTAATCCATATACTTCATTTTCTAGATCAGTTCCTGTTCTTTTGGGGCGACCCTCCTTGTCAGGGTAGCAGACCTTGAGTAAAACTAGGTTCAGGTTTCCCCATATCCAATGATCTTGGTAAACTGCGGTGTCTGAGTCTATGGAATTGATTAAACTAAACCATGCTCCACAGGAGCCATTATGTGTAAATGGATGTGGAAAGAAAGGCAGGACTCCTTCATAATTCTGATAGGGAGGGAGTCGGCCACACACCCAACAATTGGTGGCATTACTAGTCTGATGGGAATGATGTAACATACTAATGAAAGTGTTATTGCGCAGCGCAAGTCTATAAGACAATTCATGCGGAGGTAAGTCACTAAAAGAATGCTCAGCAGCAACATTATAAACATGTCTAGAAATAGGGTAGTATATGTGCAACAACATACTTGTAATAATTATTAAAAGACTCAATAAAAACAGAATTAATAATGTCACTATACAGTGGCTACGCAGTGATTTACAATACGCCTGTCGTTTCAACATTTTTCGCGACTGTCCATGATTCAGGTCTAGAGGATACATGTCAGGGACAAATTCAACCGCTTCACCTTGGAGAGGACTTAAACAATCAAATTGTCTGACGTTCTAGGCCTCAATTTTACTTTATAAAGTTCGGTTTCAGTCTTTTCAACCAAAGGAAGTTTTGAATCAGTCTGTGAGGGAGTGCAGGGCACAATGTCTATATCCGAGGATAGTCCATGAAATTTCTTGATATGACTTGAATGGATCCAGCCCTTGCGGCCCTCGACCTTCACGGCTGTCCTTGTGGTCAGCAGGACCAACTTGGGTGATTTCCACCTGGGCTCCAGCTGAGTCTTTCGGTCGAAATTCCTCACAAAGACAAGATCACCCGGAACAACGTCATGGGGTTTCACTTCAGTGTTGTCGGGAAAGGCTGCAGCTACCTGTGAACGACAAGATTGTAGTGCAGACATCAAGGAAGCCAAGTAATCTGTCAGCATATTACAGTCAATATCAGTTATTTTGCGTGGTATAGGCGTCCCCCACATATTCGGTGGTCTGCCGAAGATCACCTCATACGGGGATAGCCCTGTTCGAGAGTGCGCTACCATTCTCATGTAAAAGAGTGCAACGGGCAACGCTACTACCCAGTCGACACCTTTCTCTCTGCATATTTTGGACATTCTGATTTTCAGTATCTGGTTATGTCTTTCTACGAGACCTGCTGCCTCGGGGTGTCGGACACAGTGGAATTTCCACTGATATCCTAACAGAAGTGAAACATGTTTCATTAATTCGGATGAGAACGGCTGGCCGTTATCTGAGTGAACAGCACGTGGTAAACCGTATCGTGGGAAGAATTCTCGAACCAACTGTTTGGCAGTAGTCGGGGCAGTGTAATCTGAAACCGGGTATGCCTCTGTCCAACGGGACAGAGCGCAGACAACTACAAGAACATATTTGAATCCTCGACATCGTTCCATCTGGATATAATCCATCTGGAGTGCTTCAAAAGGGTGATGAGGAGTATGAAATCCACCCTGTTCTACGGGAACGCTTTTTCCTGGGTTGAACTGACAACAGATCATACAGGTACGGACCTTTTGTTTGGCTGCTGCTCGTAAATGTTTATTGAACCAAATGTGTTGAATGCTGTCTAGCATAGCTTTTTCTCCTAGATGTGCTGGACTATGTATAGTGTTAATTATAACTTGGACCATTGAATCAGGAAGGAACCATACAGACTTTTCCTTCATCATCCATCCTTGGTCCGTTTGGATCCCTCCTAATTCAGTCCATTTCTTTATTTCGTCTGGTGTAGCATGTGTCTGTATGTCAATTACGTCAAGAGTAGGATCTTTAACTGTCATACAATGTGTCGGTGCCGGGACTATTGTCTTTGTCATGTCGGGGGTTTGAGTTTGAGCAGTCTGTTTAGCTGTTCTGTCGGCTAGATCATTGCCTTGGGAGATGATATCAGTAACCTTCGTATGAGCCTTACATTTCATAATTGATATTGCAGTGGGTAGATGTATTGCATCTAATAAGGCATGAATGAGGGGTCCGTGCTGAATGTGGGCACCGTGGGAAGTTAAATAACCTCTCTCTCGCCACAACACGCCGAAGTCATGTACAACTCCGAATGCATAACGTGAGTCAGTGTATATGTTGACTTTTTTATTCGTGGCTTGAATACAGGCTTGTGTCAGAGCGATGAGTTCTGCGGCTTGAGCTGACAAGGTATTTATACGATTAGTTTCAATGACTTCAGTATCTGTTGTGACTGCGTAAGCAGCTACTAACTCTCCTGTACTTGTTCTCATGCATGAACCATCTACATACAATGTCAGGTCTGAATCTGACAATGGGACATCGGTTAAGTCTTGTCTGGGTTTTGTTGTTATTGTAATAACTTCAATACAGTCATGAGCTAGTGGGTCTGTTCCGATTACAGGTAAAAGAGTGGCAGGATTCAATGTGTTACAGCGTCTGATTTCTATATGTGGCTGAAACAATGTAAGTTCATACCCTGTAAGTCGCGCTATAGTCAAGTGTTGTGTTTGCGTTCTATTCACAAGAACCTCTACTGCATGTGGTACTTGAACTGTCAATGGATGTCCTAACACTATGGCATCGCTTTGTCTGATTGCTAAAGCTGTCGCTGCTACTGATTTTAGGCACGCAGGCAAAGCCTGAGCTACGGGATCTAATGTACTAGAAAAATAAGCGCATGGTTTGTGTGTTCCTGCTTGTTCCTGTGTGAGTACTGACAAGGCAGTACCTTCGCGTTCTGTAACGAAAAGTGTAAACTGTTTTCTGTAACATGGCGTTGCTAAAACGGGTGCTTGACATAAAGCTTTCTTTAGGCTTTCAAAAGCTTGTGTGTGTTCCTGAGTCCAAGGGAGAACAGTCGATGTGGCTGCCTCCTGTGTGGTTAACTGAATGAGTGGTTTTGCTAGAAATGCGTACTGAGGGATCCACTGTCTGCAATATGACGTGAGGCCTATGAAAGCTCGTACTTCCTTTTGTGTCTTGGGTATTGGCATGTTAGCTATTAACTGAATGCGGTCGGGTGTAAGCTGCCTTCCCTCCTTGGACAGCGAGTGTCCAAGATAAACAACTCGCTGGACACAGAATCGCAGCTTAGAAGGGGACACCTTGTGCCCCTTTTCGGCTAGAAATTGTAAAACTGTCAGTGATGCTTTTTCACATTCCGGTTCGCTTCTCGCGGTGATCAGCAGATCATCGACGTATTGAAGCAAGGCAGTGTTAACTGGCATGTGGATACTGTCAAGTTCTCGTTTCAGTGCTTGGCTATAGATGCTGGGGCTTTCTGTAAATCCTTGAGGTGCGCGTGAGAATTTAAAACTACGCCCATTTAAACTAAATCCGAACAAATATTGACTTTCCGGATCTATTGGGACGCTGAAAAAGGCATTCTTGAGATCAATTACAGTAAAGAATGTTGCTTCGGAATCAATAGCTGTCAATAATGACGAGATATCAGGGACCACAGGAAATTGTGGCATAATGCATTTGTTTAACTCGCGCAGATCAATAACCAATCGATATACTGGCGGGGCTGTAGGATCTGTTCGTTTAAGAACTGGAATTATCGGTGAATTACATACATTGGAGTCTGTTTCTACAACTACTCCTTGGGCAATTAGCTCGTCAATGATTTGTAGTAAAGCCATGGGCGTCCGCAGAAATTTTTCCAGGGGGGGGCGAACCTGGCAAATGAAGAGGCGTGGCTAATGTTAATGGGGGCGGGGCTAAAATGGCAGACAATCCGGATCGGGTAATGTTCAGGCCAACCTGAGAAAAACAAGCATTGGCATAGCCAATAGGTCTCGCCTTTGGGACCTTATGACTGACTCACTGACTGAAGAACTTATATAGCGCACTTCTGCCAAGGCGTCTTGGCGCTGGGTAAGTATGATGCCGGCAGTATAAGTATTTAGTTCTGCAGCAGGTCCCAAAGGCGAGACCAATTGGCTATGCCAATGCTTGTTGTTATATCTGGGCATGTTGAGAGGCTAGGGGACTGGGTCTCGATGTCAGGTTGGGAGCACAGCAATGACCTACTCAATTTGAATGCGTAGATAATACAACCGGAGGGGTGAAATGAAAGGTTCACTACCAGGAATAACAGGAAAGTAGAAAGTTACGCTGGTTAGAAAGGTAAGGAGGGGTAGAGGCAGGCATGGTGGTGAGGGGAAAAACAGATGCATGCTAGGAGAGCGCTGTGAGGGAGTGAGGCGAAATGGGAAGAGGCACTGAAGGTGGGTCGGGTAAAGACCGTAGTGAGGCAAACAGAAGGGTAGCGAGGGGTGAAGGGTAGACAAAGAAGTGAGGTGTAGAAGTAAAAGATTCAGGAGCAGAGACAGGTAAATCAAAGCTGGAGAGGGGAGAATAACGCAGTCGTAGAACCAGAGAGGGCCAGGTAGAGAGAGGGAGAGGGTGTGTCAGAGACAGGTAGAGACAGCTGAGGAAGAGGGAATAATAACGACTGAGGTAGACAGGCGAGGTAGAGTGGTGCGTTGATATAAAGGAAGTGCAGAGGTGTGTCACAGATGTTACTGAAGAGGAAAAGAAGTAGAGATATTGAGAAAGATGTAAGGCACTAAAAGAAGTAAGGGGTGAACAGAGGTAGAACGAGTGGAAGGGGAGAGAACATGTAGAAGATGAATGGCAGGGTAAAATGAGCGATCAGGCAGTGAGTGTGAGGAGTGGGATACAGAGGCATATGTGGCAGTGAGCGCGAAGTGCGGGGTACAGAGGGATATGTTGTGGCAGTTAGCGCAAGGTGTGGGGTACAGAGGGATATGTCGTGGCAGTTAGCGCGAGGTGTGGGGTATAGAGGGATATAAGGCAGTGAGCGTGGGCAGGGCCGACTTTAGCGCTCGTGGGGCCCAGTGCGATAATGCTTTTTGGCACCCCCAATGACCACCTCCACTACAGGTTCTTCATAACCATCCTTTCACAGCGCCCCTCAAGCCTCCATAACCATTCAGTCTCAGGTGCATTTAATTCATTTTATAGCGCCGCTCCTATCAGTGTAAGGTGTCACAACACTTTACATCACACAGATTACATAGAGACAATCAATCATAGGTGTGTAAATCAGTGCATAGGAAATGTTACATAAGAGAGAGAACAAGAAGGTGTAGGAGTCACATGTCATCCATACAGGTAGGCAGGATAGTTTAAGAGTGCTTGGTCAGGAGAATCAGAAACCTAGAATTTAAAACCTAGCACCATGGATGGGGGGGTTCTCTTTATTAATAAGAATTGATTTCTACCCAAATTAACCCATTTTGCCACATTAGGATAATGAAAAACTGGGGGGAAATCATAACGCTCTAGCCCAGTTTGCATGCATCTTTGCTAACAGTTACTTGCTCACTGTTCCACATTAGGATTTTAACTCATAAAGAGTTATCAACAATATGGTCTCTCTGACAAAAGTGTGACCCACTGACCTATTTACATTACATTATACGCACTTTGTGAGCTGCACGTTCTTTGCAGCAAGCATAGTAACCCTCTGCACTACCTTAGGATGAGTAGAAACTTCCATTACACAAAACTTCGATCTCTCCCTCTCTAAGAAGTGCATTAATCACTGCAGTCATTTAGACATTTTTATAGGTGGCTGAAAGTTTCTAGGAGTCCAGGAAAGAAGCAGGTGCTTTTAAAATCATCATATTAGGGCCCCCTACACGAAGTCAGCAGCCGGTGCGGTGGCACCGGTCGCACCGCTCTAGAGCCGGCCCTGAGCACGGGGAGTGGGATACAGGGGGATATGAGGCAGTGAGCGTGGGGAGTGGGGTGCAGGGGGATATGAGGTAGTGAAACACAGGGTCGGGACGTCCTGCCAGACATGATAGGGTGCATACTGGCAGATAGATATGTTATTGACACAAGTCTGTGTACGTTTTAGTAGGATCTGAAATCCGGTCCATGCTGCAACCTCAGTTTTTGACTTGGGAGAATAATGCATCGACCCCCCCGCCCCCCCCCCCCCCCCCCCCGAACTTCATTCAGAAGACCCCTTGCTCTCAGGCTACAGAGTGTTCAGGGCCGGCTTTAGCGCTGGTGGCGCCCTGTGCGACAAAGTTTGTTGGCGCCCCCCACGGGCGCTCCCCACAGACTCCCACACTACTACCCTTTAACAGTACAGTACCCCCTCAAGTCTCCATAACCACTCCCTCTCAGATGTATTTAATAGTGCCACCTGTACCAGTTTAGGGTGTCAGAGCACTTTACATCGCAAACACTACTCAGAGGCAATCAATCATAGGTGTGTAAATCAGTGTATAGGAAATGTTACATAATACAGAGGACTACAAGGTGTAGGAGTTGCATGTCATCCATACTGGTAGGCAGTATAGTTTAAGAGTGCTTGATCTGGAGAAGCACAGACTCAGAAAGTAAATCAGAACCTGATGGTTGGAGGTTACATTTCATAATGATGATTTTTTTTACCGAAAGGATCTCTCTGACAAAAGCACTGACCTATTTAAACTATATGCATTTTGTGATCTGCATGGTACACATTCTTTGCAGCACACACATTAACCCTCTGTGATACATAAAATGAGTTAAAACTTCCACTTGACAAAACTCCTTTTCTCTCCAGGAAGAACATTAATCACCAAGTTATCTTGACATTTTTATTTTTGTATGACAATTTCGGAGGCCGGCAATGCAGCAGGTGCTTTTAAAACCATAAAATACTTCCAAATAGGCGCCCCCTCGAAGAGTCAGCACCCAGTGCGGTGGCACCGGTTGCACCGCCCTAAAGCCAGCCCTGAGAGTGTTAAAAGGAGGTCTTTGTGTCCAGACCTAACCACTCGTGCTTGTGGCGCGCAGCTCCAACCGGCCATTGTCATTCTGTTTGTGGCAATCAGCCGCAGACAGAATGACAATGGGCGGGAGGGGCAGCGAGGAGGAGTGCAAGGAGCCCCATCAGGGAGTTGAGGCCTCTGGCAGGGAACACCTCTGCTCCCTGCAGGGCCCGTAATCCCGGACAAAAGGCGTCCGTAAAAGCATAAGTGGCCACAGGGGGGGGGGCAAGGAGGAGTGTCCAGGGGGGGGGGGGGCAAGCGCCCCTCCTTGCCCCCCCCCCTGCGGACGCCCATGAGTAAAGCCACTACAGCATCTGGTGGTAACTTGTATTGTCGCATTCGTGGTAGCACCACTCCTGCCTTTAGTGTGACTCGATATGGTGTAATATTCATGCAACCAACATCAGTAGGGCCTTTTGCCCATAGATGTGTAGGTAAAGTCTGCAGTCGGGGATCCATGTCTCTAGATACATAGTGACCTTTAAAATCACGTAAAAACAACCTTACTCCTTCCGGAGAACAACATATTATGGCTCCTAGAGCTTTCAACGTTTTTATTCCTAACAAGTTTTCTGGACATGATTTAGTAAGCAATAAATCTGTAGTTCGGGTCAGAGGTCCTATCGTAAGTGGAAGAGGCTGTGATACTTCATTAACAATAGGTTTTCCCGAAAAACCAAGGGAAATATTCTGAGAGCCTGAGAGGGGTGCCCCTGGAACTTCACTACGTTTTATAGTTGTTCGACTTGCCCCTGTATCGAGTAAAAATTTTCTATCTTGACCTAATAATTCACTATGTACATAAGGTCCTTCTTGATCTACAGGAATCTCGATAAGGGGTAAGTCAACTTCCCTCTCTAGGCTAGTTCATGCGTAACGTTGATACTCAGGATATTCATACTGTGCAGTCTGATACATTTGTCGTGTTGTGGTCTGTGTGGCAGCAGCAGGCAACGGTGGTGCAGCTGGCACAAACTGTATTGGCTGTTGTGCGGCTGGCATGGCCTGGGCATGCTGCATAGCTCCTTGTTCATTCTGATCTTGTCTGAGTGGCCGTGATCTTTCTTGTGTTTTACCTATGGCGATATTATGTTTTAAAACTGGACAATCGTGTACGTAATGACCTGGCTTTTTACAATAATTGCATGTCCCTTTTACAGGTCCTGCTGAATCGGAATGTGTCATACCCTTTTTATGTCCTTCAGCTGGAACTGTCTGGGAAACTAGCATTTTCATTTTTGTGTCTTTCATGCGTCTGTGTTCATGTTCTTGTTCCTCTCTAATTCTATTGTGATGATACTGTAACATTTGTAACATTTGTGATGGGGTGTTACCTTGCCAGGTACTCTCGAATTTTAATACTCTATTCTTTACTGGGGGCAGGGCATTTTCTACTAATTTTGTTACAAACAGATGCGGGTATGATTCGCTACTTGCTTTTATGCCACTATTTATACCAAAACATTTCTCGAATCGGGCATAGTAATCACTAGTGTCTTCATCTTGCTTCTGTTTACAGGCTGAAATTGTACCCCAATCTTCCTTTTTCGTAGTTAATAAACGTGGCAGTACCTGTACTAGTAGACCTGGTAGTGCTTTAGTTTTGTCCCCAAGCCCCGAACCTGGACCTCGGGCCCTTTCTTCTGCTTCTAATGCTGACCATTCTATCTTTTGGTCTCCTACCTCCCACTCTTTTTCCTTGAGTTTTTCATAAATGCCAGCAGGCATCAATACCTTTAATATTGTCATAATGTCGGGATAGGTATACTCTCCCATGAGTAACATGTCTTTAATTTCTCGGTGAAAACCCGCTGGATCTTTGTCATGACTGGGTACCACTTTCTTCATTTGTAACAGTTCTATTTTTGATATGGGCGTATATACAAATACGCGCCTAAACTCATTGTCCTCGCCTTTTATTGGGTGTACTTCTCGTAAGGGATTCTGTCTATCCATGTGATACGTGGTTCTTTCCTTGCCGGGCAATGAGACATGCTCTGAGCATACAAAAAGAATATACTGCTTTCTTGATACTAGAATTTCTTTAATTAATTTAGTACCTGGACCTCTCCATTTATTCATAAGCAATTCAGTCAATATGTCAGGTAAGGGACCAGGGTCCGAATGCTGACTCTGATATAGTATAATGAGTTGTTGAATCATATAAATCCCAGCTAACCTCTGCTCATCTGGGGTGAGATTCAAAAATGTGCGTACTACTGTAGCATCACTATATTTTCCGGGACTGTCCACCCAATGGACAGCTGCCCTGGCTAAATCTTGTTCATCCATAGAATCGAGAAAATGATAACCCCTTCGTTCTCGGAGTAGTTTGTCGGCGGTTTGGAACGAATGCTCGTTAGACCTTATATTAATTATAGGTATTTGGAAATTCCTGTTATTATCTGGACATATTGGACGTATTGAATCAGTATGACATCTAGTCTGATCCCTATTACAAGATCTTCCTCTACCTACATAGGCTATGGTGTCTGACTGTCCCGTGGGCGGTCCTGACCCTTCTTCCTCGCTTTGTTCGAACTCGTCTGCCTCTAATCTCTCTTCGTGTAGGCGTTCTATTTCTTTACGGATCTTTCGGCACATGGCTATTATACAATTTTGCTTATCGTGTCTCCCTTCTGATATATTCTGGCTCCATCTTGTAAGAATTTGCATTGCATCCGGGTCTACCCCCGGTCGGTCTTGATTTCTGATCACACAGTTTATGAGGAAACGTAACAGTTCCCCCTGTATCTCTACTTTCTGGTATTCCATAGCTCTGTTAATACATTCTGGATCTCGCCCTGTTTGGACAAAATGATATATTTTATCTAGATGCGCAGTCATTCCTGGTAGCTTCGCTAAATACCCTGCGGCTCGTCTGATACGTAATGATGCCAGGATCATTTCGTCCTCTTTACCGAGCACCGGGTCATATCTACAATCTATAAGAAGTTCCTTAAGCGTACGATCACTTACGAATTTGGGTGTACGTGAATGTGCTGACTCTTGAAAAATAAGTTTATTTATTCTAGGTGGCGTAGAAAAAATATTGGTAGCACCTCCCGTGGCCCCATCTGGGGCGTCGGGTGTGAAAGGATTCGTCGAACGTGACACAGCAACTATAGGTGTGGACACAGTTATAGAAGTAGCTGTAGGAACGGATGCAGAAACAGATGTGTTTGCCGGAACTTGTGACTCGATTTGTTGCTGTAGGGATACGGGTGCTGGATCTTGGCGTTGGACCTCCCTGGTATGCGGTCTATGTGGGGCGGAATTAGCATACTCGGGAGCTGCGTCATCTAAATATGAGGAAAGAAAAACATCTTCTGCGGTTCTAGGATGCCCCTTAGGATGTACCTTAATTGGGAATAATGGGGTTGGCAAGTCTTTCGGTATCTCTGGAGTAGCCTTAGGTAATCCTTCGGCTAGAAGGGGATACATACCATTCATGAGGGCATTTCTTTGTCTATCTACTTGTTCTGATTTCACTCGGATACCTTCCTCAATTAATAGATTTTCTTGAACTTTATTTGAACTTTCTTTACTCTTCTCTTCCTGTCTACGTGCTTTTTCTGTGCGTCTATGAGATTCTTTACGCCATAACTCAACGGCGTCTTTCTGTGACTGTCTGACTTTCCTTTTCCATAATTCTTCCTCGACTTTCATGATGCACTCCGCATCCCAGGTCCCCGCTGCGGGCCACCTCTGACTTTCTGGCAATCCCTTGGTGTAGTCTACCCATAAATCAAGAAATAATATAGCGTCTAAGCCATGTTTGTGATACATGAAGTGCCCTGGAGTATCCCTAGGAGGAATAGGGACGGCTTCTTCAAGTACCCCTTTTCTAGTAGTGATCTGTCTTAATTTCGAAAAGAGCGGCATATTGATAACTGATCCGATACTTAATCTTGAACTCACTTAATACAAAAGCACACTAATGAACAACCATTCATACCACAATATGCAGGACGTTTAACACATTAAACATTGAACATTAAGCATTTTTAACCTTTAAAATAAACAACAATGATGAGCGTCTGCATAACTAATCACCAAGCATAATTCTTGACAATAACTAGATACTTCGGAATACTTGATATACTGCTAAACAGTACAGATACACTGCTAAAACAGTGCAGACCGGATTTGTGTACCCAAACCCGTCTTGACCGGCACAACCTATGTGCACGTCAGAAATGCCTCCCCAGTAATGGTACTCACCGGGTAGCTTCGGAAACGGAAGGCCTCGGTAACTTGAACTTGAACCGGACTGGACTCGACTCGACTCGTCGGAAACTGGGCTTGACTTCGAACTGGTGGGTCTCTGTATACCTCGGATCTCGCTCTCTCAGCTAGGCTCTGGTCGGGATACTTCGCACTTCTCACCGCCTCGTCTGGGTGTTGATCGCAGTCTCAGTCGCCCCCGCTTGACCGGAGGGAGATACAGGAAATCCTGCTGGTACGCGTAATTGTCCGTCCAGCTGTGGCAGGAGACCGGGCCTGCAACTCACCGCCGGCGCGTGAGATGAGAAAGTGTCCCTATTCGGGCGCCATCATGTGGTAAATAAAATTCCTTTACCGGGACTGAATTTGATACGGAATCATAATAAAATAGCTCAGTAAAATGAGAGGCAGAATCCGTGATATTAGAGTTTCGGAATGGGCTTTATTCCAATGATCGATTATAATCGGATGCTCCAAGTTCCATCACCACGGGGGTTCAGGAAGTGAAGTACATACTTTATTGACAAGAAGTAACTTTTATAATACATACATTACAATGAAGCGAATGCAGTAGGCGTAACAATTGATAAGGAAGTTGACGTTTTACCTGCGTAACCGAAAATGGGTGTAATAAGGAATAAAAAGGAACATGATTGGTTATGATGTCATACATAGGTGGATCTATAAGATAATACTTGGCATAGATGCGCGCGCAGCAGTATGACGTGTAATTGACGTGTAACTAGGGGGTGAAGGGGGCTTGACATTAGCTCTACATGTGGAGACGAAAAGTCTGGGGGGTCAAGTCAACCTAATCCCAAATCATATCTAACATCCTATGTTTAAAGAACTATGTTATCCACAAAAGAAGGACTCTCGGACAGAATCTATTCTATACTGACTGTGCGTGCGTGTACAAGCGTCTAAGTGTCTACACTGAATGCGAGGGGGTAGGAATATTCCATGGTAACAGGGCTATGAATTACTTGCATGAGGACAGAGAAACCGGGCCTTTTGCTTGGTATCTGGAAGAATGTTTACTTAAGCTACTAGGCAGGAATGCATCGGCTGAGGGGGAAGCAGATAATTCGAAGGTGAAATACAGTTCTTGGCAGAGAATAGGCTGATGTCAGGCTTCGTGAGCCGCGCAGAGAATGAGACAAAGTTCATGGTCACAGATGCAGGCTCAGACTGGAGCTTTCAGAGGCAGAAGGCAAGAGGAGTTTGATGACAGAATCAGGGCCTACTTGCCTGGACTGTAAAATGGCATAAGTGAACCATATAAAGCCGGTGGCCTTTCATATTTAGGAATGGAATATCCGGCCTATTCCTGGCGGATCTGACAGAGGACATGTTGACGGTGGACGCACATGTATTTGCGTCTTCATTACTGGAACTGGAGGGAACATACATGTACTTGTGACATGCACATAGAACCGTTGGAGTCCAAGATAGGGGACATAACTGACCAGGAAAATCCACATTTCCACAGCACCATGCCAAATGTTTTGGTGAAGGTGGCAGTATGGTGTTGGAGAATATATATATATATTTCGCGGACACAGGGGAGTACTATACGCACCCACTTTGCCCTTGTAGGAGCCCCAGCCATGTAGATCCCTGACAGCTCCTCTCGCGATAGATGCCCGTACGGCGGCGGGGTACATGACGTGGGGAGATGTGGTATTAGAAGGTGATCTCTGCATGTTCAAGGACCTGATAGAGGCAGATGGCTTGGGTCCTGGACAGTTTCTGTTATATTTGACTATCCGTGTGGGACTCCAAGAGCGATTTGTTACGAGTGGCTGGACCACTAGAATTGATGCTGACAACAACAAGCTTGAGATGGGCAATATCAGTTGGGATCGATGGGGCTTCAACAAATAGTGACATGGCCCACTCATAAGACAGGTCACACCTTAAACCTTATCTTTACAAACTGTCCGAGAATTAGGAGCGAAACTCCACTACCCCTTACATGGTCAGATCACTACTTGATCAAGCTACAGATCCCAAGAGAAAATGAACCTGCCAAGCCCAGCATAGGGGCCAACAAAGTAAGGAGACAATGGAAGGCTGTCTCACCTGACTCCTTTTCTAAAATAGTTGTGCCTATTTTGACCACATCGCACAAGGACGTAAACTGAGCCTTAGATGCATACCACATTCCCTTACACAGGCTTTTGACAAGATTGCACCATTTTGTGCAAATATTTTTATTGATTTTTCTTAGAACAAAAGCATTTGTACATCAATATACAGCTTCAAGAAATAAGTAGGCAGAGTCAAGATAAGTATGCAAAATATCACCGCCAAGGGACATGAGCAAGAATCCGTATACAAATAAATGATACAAACATGCACAATATTATGCAACAGTGATTCATCTTATGCTTAGGGTAATAAACACGGGGTACCAGTGTAGACAGGAAACAAAGCAACCTTTTCAAAAGAAGGAGGCCAAACATTACCTCCTCCCCACTTAGCCTGAATATATATAATGTGGTATTCAACACAAGATAAATCACCATCAGGGGTCTCCCAATCATTTATCAGGGTGTCACTCAGTCAGGGCCAACAGGTCCTTCAACTCAGTCAAGTAGTCATCTCACTGCTCCATGAGGTTACACCTCCCTTCTCTGGCTCGTGTGTCAGCCGTATTCAGAGCTCCGCCCAGGTCCAACAAACCACATCCTTCTGCCATACTGTGATTGAGGGGGCAGTTGCTGCTTTCCAGGACATACTCGATTGGGAAACAAGGAAACCCTACCCACAAGGAGCCTGGGTATTATGTGCTGTAAGGAAACAATAGCTCATGCGGATTAATACTTATCAATATAGTATGTAATCTAAAATAATGATCAAAAAAGAAACGGGGATTGTGAAAGATGTCAGAAGAAAAGGCAAAGCCATACACGTTGGATCCTTTTTGTGAAGAATGATCTTCATTTATATTACTAGAATATTTACACAAAAGGTGCACATAGATTTACGATACAATTTTGACATTAAACAAACAAATTACAAATTAGTGTCCCAATGAAGAAAAACCTTAAACAGACAATTAACATAACATGCGACATACAAACAAGGTTTCCATTTCACTTTACAAAGGCAATCACAAACAATTAATAATTCAAATTAACAACACTTAATTAATATAGGTGTTGATTAGTGATTTGCCTATCGCGTCAACGGCGTTTCGACCCTATTCCAACTTAAAGGGTCTCGTCAGGACTGTCTAATATAGGGACATCTAAAAGGAGAATGACGAAAAATATGTGTCAAAAAAATATTTTTCGTCATTCTCCTTTTAGATGTCCCTATATTAGACAGTCCTGACGAGACCCTTTAAGTTGGAATAGGGTCGAAACGCCGTTGACGCGATAGGCAAATCACTAATCAACACCTATATTAATTAAGTGTTGTTAATTTGAATTATTAATTGTTTGTGATTGCCTTTGTAAAGTGAAATGGAAACCTTGTTTGTATGTCGCATGTTATGTTAATTGTCTGTTTAAGGTTTTTCTTCATTGGGACACTAATTTGTAATTTGTTTGTTTAATGTCAAAATTGTATCGTAAATCTATGTGCACCTTTTGTGTAAATATTCTAGTAATATAAATGAAGATCATTCTTCACAAAAAGGATCCAACGTGTATGGCTTTGCCTTTTCTTCTGACATCTTTCACAATCCCCGTTTCTTTTTTGATCATTATTTTAGATTACATACTATATTGATAAGTATTAATCCGCATGAGCTATTGTTTCCTTACAGCACATAATACCCAGGCTCCTTGTGGGTAGGGTTTCCTTGTTTCCCAATCGAGTATGTCCTGGAAAGCAGCAACTGCCCCCTCAATCACAGTATGGCAGAAGGATGTGGTTTGTTGGACCTGGGCGGAGCTCTGAATACGGCTGACACACGAGCCAGAGAAGGGAGGTGTAACCTCATGGAGCAGTGAGATGACTACTTGACTGAGTTGAAGGACCTGTTGGCCCTGACTGAGTGACACCCTGATAAATGATTGGGAGACCCCTGATGGTGATTTATCTTGTGTTGAATACCACATTATATATATTCAGGCTAAGTGGGGAGGAGGTAATGTTTGGCCTCCTTCTTTTGAAAAGGTTGCTTTGTTTCCTGTCTACACTGGTACCCCGTGTTTATTACCCTAAGCATAAGATGAATCACTGTTGCATAATATTGTGCATGTTTGTATCATTTATTTGTATACGGATTCTTGCTCATGTCCCTTGGCGGTGATATTTTGCATACTTATCTTGACTCTGCCTACTTATTTCTTGAAGCTGTATATTGATGTACAAATGCTTTTGTTCTAAGAAAAATCAATAAAAATATTTGCACAAAATGGTGCAATCTTGTCAAAAGCCTGTGTAAGGGAATGTGGTATGCATCTAAGGCTCAGTTTACGTCCTTGTGCGATGTGGTCAAAATAGGCACAACTATTTTAGAAAAGGAGTCAGGTGAGACAGCCTTCCATTGTCTCCTTACTTTGTTGGCCCCTATGCTGGGCTTGGCAGGTTCATTTTCTCTTGGGATCTGTAGCTTGATCAAGTAGTGATCTGACCATGTAAGGGGTAGTGGAGTTTCGCTCCTAATTCTCGGACAGTTTGTAAAGATAAGGTTTAAGGTGTGACCTGTCTTATGAGTGGGCCATGTCACTATTTGTTGAAGCCCCATCGTCTCCATGTCTGTTAGGAGTTGGTCCACGCCAGTGTCTAATGAATTTTCCCCATGGAAATTAAAGTCGCCAAAGAGTAAAAAATGATTGAATGCCAAAATGTGGTGCAATATAGTCCATTGGCACCTGCTAAAATCTTCTTTCGCACCAGGTGAGCAGTAGACCAGCCCACCTTCCATTGGTCTGTGGTAGAAACTGTAATTTTAAAAGTGCACAATCCACAGAGTCTGTGAGCAGTATGTCGACCAATTCGACTTTCAATGAGTCATGGAAAGTGATGGCCACACTGCCTCTCGGTCTGGTATCTCTATCTAGCTTAACCAGGTAATAATTCTCTAGTACATGGGTACTCACAAACATTTTCCCGGGGGCCACAAAATTTGGTCTATGGTGTGACCGGGGGCTGCACTAATGCCAGCGGATGGTGTACAGTGGGTGTAGGGGAAGCTAAGCATGTGTAACTAGTGGCTGTCTTTACAAATGAAGGTGCTCCTAAAGTTAAGGGCCTAGTTACTTCCTTTCCCTAACTGCAATTAACCTTTGAATAAGTGTTTTCTGTATATTTAATATGGGGCCGAATGTAAAGGTCAGGAGGGCAGCATGCGGCCCCGGGCCGTACTTTGAGTATCGCTGCTCTAGTAAGGCCAGTAAGATGCAGGTGTACATACATTCATTCCTGTTTAATATAAACCTAGGGGTTTAAATCTTTGCTAGGTGGAAAGTGGGCAAACACTGTTGGTTGTGAGCATTGGAAAAGTCATCTATGGCCATTACCTACCCTGGAATTAGTTGTAGATTTACACCAGTCAAGCGCTGGAGCTATCCATTTCCATTCTGGCCACAAAACACCAAAATAAATAGACATTTTGTTTGATATTGAGATGTATTTTGTTCCTTAGCTATATTCTGTGAGTAACACAAACCATCAAGTTGCCATACTTAGGGACGTTGTTCAACTTCTAAATTTCAACAACTTTTTTTAATTTTCAAGAGCCTTATTCTTATCAAGAACTATTGCAACAGTTCTTAACTGTTGACTTCTGAGAGCCCCAAACTTAATCATTACTGGAATCCAGGGGCCACCCCCACTGAATCATTATTGGAATCCGGGGACCCCCACTGAGACATAACTGAAAGCCAGGGACTCTGGCCTAAGCAATTTCCATGATCTGAACCTCAAAACAAAACAAAAAAATGTATTCATCAAACAAAAAGACACATTTTTAAATATTTTATTTAATTCAAAACAAATTTAAAAGATTAGAAATTTTATTTTTAATGGGAACGGTGGAGTTTATCTAAATTCAATCAGGCTACCCATTGTCTACACTATATTCTGTTTGATGTACTTGCACTGCTCCCACGCATCAATCATAGGATACCAACTTAGTTTTTAACCAATTTAAAGTTTCTTCACAGTTACAGAACAGAACATTTTACTTCTTTGTGTGTGTATGCTATATTAATCTGTCAATATAGCTTAATTTTCTAAGCAGTCGAATATCCCATGAGAAATCTTCGTGGACCCCCAGGTTTCCACGGACCACAGGTTAAGAATCACTATTTATATTGCATTCTGAAGTGAGAGGACTGGAGACAGGGATCTTGATTACGAGTGTCCAGGTCCAGCAGGATCTGGCGTTATTAAATGAATTTAGTAAAAATACAATACTCCAGGGTCTGGAATTCACCAGGTGCTATAAATGGGACAATATTACAAATTCTCTTCTAAAATGGGGCAAAAAAACAAATTTTGTGCTTTTCACACCCTAAACCACAAAAATCCAAAGTGGGAGAAGTTTATTGCATCTCTTATAATTATAATCTATGTGCAAACAGATGTTTCTGCAGGGGTTGTAATTTAAGGAGGGACTTCTAATCAAGGCCAGGTTTCCAGGAGGATACATATGGTATCTGTTGGACTTGGCCCTTCTGGCAGGTTCACCCCTGAACTTTTTTTGCTTTTATTGATGACATGGTGGTAGTGGTTTTTGGTTTCTGCGCACTTTCCCTGTGTCCCAGGGTAAAGTGCGTGCGCATTCTGAGTGCGTGTGGTGAGATAGGCCTGCCCTCCCATAGGAATGCATGGGGAATGTATGTGTCCCTAGTAAATCCTGATGCGTGGGGTGTGCAGGCCCGAGTTTGGTATGTGCGGACTCGTGTGATCGAATGCTTCGCAATGGTGTATGATGCGTGATTATATCATGTGCGGAAGTGCCACTTCTAGGAGTTGGCATATTAGTGTAAAGTGTGTCTGGCGTGTGATTGGCTGGAGCTGGCTGGTGAGCCTGGCTCCAGGAGTCTGGTTGGGTCTGCCCCAGTGGTGAGTGTGAGATTAGCATGCTGATGGCTGGGGGAGAGTGCACCTTGGACCTGAATAGGGCAGGGCTTTCCCCACACAATGCTGGCTCCTCCCCCTGTGGTGCGACTGACGACCCTAGCCCTGCCAGTGAATAGAGTGAGGGGCTGAGCACATCAAGGGTGCTCCCCTACCAGCTGCGACTGGTTCTCCCCCTCACCCTGAACCCAGACAAAGGAACCTGTGTATAAAAAGGGGCTGTGTCCCCTTACAAAATGTTCTTGTTCTAACTCGAATCTACCAGGGGCGTGCTGCTGCTGGGGCCCAGGGGAAGGCTTGCCTCCCTGGGCCCTGCCCAGCCCCTGGATGCCCTGGGCGCTGGAGGACTTCTTGGACCATTCTTGCTATTGCCCCTTCCTTTCTGAAGACCTCTTTGCTGGGAGCTTTTTGCTCCATTTCTTTATGCCTCCAGGACTTTATTGACCTAGCGCCTGGAAAGCGCTATCTTTTCCCCCAGGAAGGAGGAACATGTGGGCCTTGGCAGTGCTGGGCTGCGATCTCCGCCGCGGGAATCCCGACGTAGGGATTCCACCGTAATGCTGGTCTCGCGGGTGCCCAACCCGCTGCCTTTGCGTTAATTTTATGCAGGTGCCCACCCTGCGTCTTCGTTTCCGTATTATAACTAATGCGGGTGCCCACCCCGCTTATGGTATTCTAATCGCGGGTGCCCACCCCGCTATCGATTTAACTAACCGAGGGAGCCTACCCCGCACATGCCGCGGTGAAAATGACCACGGCGGCCCAGGGCGCGGACAGGGCGGAAGTCAGGCAAGGAGGAGCCTGACGGCGGGCAGGACTTCCGGTTTTGCAAAGGAAGTCCCGCCGCCGCCGGAGAAGCCGTCCAGAGGGAAAATGCTGGCACCTGCCTGTGCGGGGCTCCCATGGCTGAGGGAGAGCCCCGCGGGTGCCAGCAAGTGGATACGAGAGGCGGAGGGGGCTCGAGGCACATTGCCGGTGCCTGCCCCCGCCGCGGAATGAGCGCAGAGACGAGCCCTGCCGCTGGAGAGCCAAGGTGAGTGGGGCTCACATTCAATGGTGCCCGGCAGAGGCACCCGGTCGAAGCGGCCCCGTTTGTGGTGGGGGGGGGGGGCGCTCCCACGTGGCAATATTTGTTTCACGAGCCCCGTGAGGCTCCAACGACTTGGGCAGCATTTGTCTTTAGAGCCTAGAGGCTCCAACGCTACGGGGGCGTAATGCCTTTCTGAGCCTGCGTGGCTCCCACGAAGGGCACATGTTTGTTTGTTTTGAGCGCCAGGGCGCTCCAACGGGGGCTCCATATTGATCTAAACCCCCAGTGCGCTCCACAGTACTTTGGGGCAAGTTCCCTTGCTATATTGGCGCACAATGATTTCAGGAGCCAGTGTGCTCCAGGGGGACATGTGGTTCTAGAGCCAGGAGAGGCTCCAACTTGGGGACATGGTGTGTGTCGAGCCTAGAGGGCTCCAACGTTGGATATTGTCTCAGGGGCTAGAGAGAGCCCCTGCCTACTATGTGCCTTCCCCAGCTGCGCAGCACTTAGTGCCAGCTGCAGCGTTTAGGCCCTGTGCTTGTCCCCAGCTGCCCAGCAAGTAGTGGGCAGCTGCTACGTTTAGGTTCTGGCGCAACCTGGACTCTGATGTGATTTTGGTGCTAGGAAATGTACGGTGTAGTATGTTTTGCGCCCCCTGTCTTCATGCTTTTGGTGCTAGGAAATGTACTGTATATAGCATGTTTTGCGCACCCTGTGTCTTATACCTCTAAATGTGGTTATTTCTGCCTAGAAGGTTGTTTTACCTGCTTAGGTTGATGGTAGGGAGAATGTACTTCCCTGTGCGATGTGCGCCCCTAGTATAGTTATACCTAGGTGGTTAGGTCTAAGGCGTTAGACTAACAAGAGATTGCATAATGTGTTTATGCCCCTGTGATAGATGCAGGATAGGTTTTATACCTGATGCTAGTGTGATGACGCTGAGGTCATTATTGCGCCAGTAGAGACTGGTTGTGCTCTACAGTTACTTTGTGTTATGTTCTACGTGTACTATTGGCGATTTGTGCTATGTTCTAAGTGCTAATTCCTGACAGTGGTCCATGTGGCCCTGTCCCCTGTATATATAATCCCTTGTAAATTCTGCCCGTACCTGTTGGCACTTTGTAAAGTGTGTGTTTTATCTAATGTGTTGTGGTAGAATACAAAGGCTATTTTTATAGAATACCTTGTGTGGAGTTTCCTTTGTGGTGGGCCTTGGGTGTTGTTGCTGGGTGCGCGCGCAAACGCTTTACACATTGCCTCCGGGATAAGCCTGACTGCTCGTGCCAAGCTACCAAGGGGGTGAGCAGGGGTTATCTTTGGCGTGTAACTCTCCAGCCCTGACTAGAGTGGTGGTTTCTGCCTGACTTTGGCGCAAGCCTTAGCCAACCAGAAATCCCATTTTTAACAGTATCTATATACCATAACCTTCAAATAAATGCCTATCCACCTACCTATAGCCCCCTGCTACAAAAAAGCCCTCTATGTAAGGATAGTCATATACGGTATCTGTTGCGGCTCCCAGGAACTTTGGACTTTTAGTCTTGTGATCAATAAAACGAACTGGAGTATCACATCTGAAATAGATGCTTTGTAAAGGGATTATTCAAGACTGAAAATGTATGTCTTGATAGCAAGCAATCACATGATAATACAGCAGGATCAGATAGTAGCATTTTTGATTTTTGGGGCTGAAGTTCGAAATTGTTCCGTGGAATGACCCATGTGTAGCTCAAAGGGCTTTAAATGGGATGGTAGCTTTGACAGAGCTGTCACTATGGTAATTGCATCCCTGAAGATGCATGTCCTCCAGGGTGGACATGGAATGGTAGTCAGACTAAAGAGTTTTGCACATGCCTGAATCTGTGAGGGGCAAAAGGTGACAGGCGAGATAGAGGCGAGAGAATTCATAGAGAAATTAGTAGGACTCTAATATGTAATCCTAGGCTGAACAATTTTCTTCTGAGTGTCTGTATCTGGAACAAAGACGTTTTCACTAGCGTTCTCAGGAAGTTTCATGCCACCAGGATAAAATGTGTCCAGTTCTGGGCGAACCCTTTACATTTTATTGCTGTCAGGTGCCTTAGCCCATTTGACTCAAATGAAGGATGCCAAAACTACAAATCCCTCTATACACCGATTTGTAAGATGGAAGATCAGGACCGGAAACTTACTTAGTGTCATGTCATCATGTTTCGATGTTAACTGTGTCGTGCTTCATCTGGTTATTAGGACATTATGAGATGACAAACGTAGTTACTCACACAGGTTGAAGGTTTAGTCAGTTGGTGTTTTCTTTATTTTAAGTGTGGACTCTGGGTCGGATGTATAGTTGTGAGGCCAACCTTTGACATCGCTTTATGAAATCTTCAGATCTTTTTCCATTCCAAGATCATGATAATTTATTTAGCTGGGTACCAAAGTCTGAAGAAAAAAAAGAAAACTCAAATAAAATGAAACCCAGAAGCAGAGGTTCTTATTTCACAATCTCAAGCACATTTTGAGGTATTAGTTCGGTGGAGGGCGAGCCAAGGGTAATATGAGATCCTAGCTCTGAACAGTAAAAATGGGGTGAATGGATCTTGAGTGACCTTCATCTAGCACACACCTCCCATTGTCAGTGGATTCCCTTGGCGAAAACCCCACACCATTCCTATAAAGGTGATTGGCCACTCAGGAACTGATGAGTGTACCTGTGGAAGAGGTGTGGCGCAGTGGCCAGGGTGCCTGACTGCAGAACATGGGGTTCACGGTTCGATCCCCGGCGGCATGTTAGCCCACCACCATGTGAATCTGGATATTAGCTCGCTTAATCTTCTCGACGGCCCCCAGCACCGGGACACCTCTCCAGAGGTAGCTGTGCGCTTTACATGCTGGTATTTCCTATTTCACAATCCCAGCTGCCTTCAATCTTGCAAAAATCCTCAATTTCTTCAAACTTGGATTCCAAACGTAGCCACGTGAGATTTTGCTTGCTTTTGGCAGCCATGACACCTTCCTGGAACATCTGCAGCTGTTCCGAGCATCCTAACCACACAGATCCGGAGATGGGGGAGGGTCTGCTCCTCTGTTTTCTCACAGATAGTCTTGTCAAGATCTGGGCAAGCATTCAATCATGAAAACTAGTTCTTGGCGCTACACAGTTCTGCAGCGCTTCTTCTTACCTGAGCTTGTGGCACACAGGGAAGGGGCTGACAATTCAGGTAAGGAGGAAAACGTAGCTATTGGATAAACAGTCTAGATAGGTGATCTTTCCTGAATTTTATCAAACAAGGGGCAGAGGACTGGTTCCTCGTGTGCGCTCCTTGGAAAAGTGTTTGTGACTACCCACAGGAAGAGAAGAAAAGCTGATGGTGGATTGCACGGCAGAGGCACTAATGAACCTGGGTGAGTGGTCCAGGCGTGGAGGAATGACTGAAGACAGGGTCAGCTTCGCCTTTCATTGATCGAGGATCATTTCAGCAAGGACCATGGATTGCGCCACCTATTTCAGCATCAAGTGCCAATTCAGTTTATGGTGTCCCCTATGTGGGTGAACGTTTTGTTGCTAATATTACAGTGTGATGGTATTATGGGCTGGCATCATGATGTGTTTTGTGGACACCTTGAGCATTAACAGAGCAATCCGTAGTATGCCAGCAGTCTCATTCGCCGTATCATGGTCTCGTGGTACTTATCGAGATGGTTCTAGTATCGGGTATACACTGAAGAGACATTTCTATGGTCATTGGCCATCCCCGGTGTCCTCTAGCAGAAACATGGCAGTTAGAGAGGGGGCTTGGTTTAGCTCCATATACGCTGTGCACAAGCCATATACACTTCCCCCGTGTGCTGCAACTGGATGAGGTGCTGTCTAGGGTGTACCTCCACTATATTATGCGCATTCTACTGCAAGAAAAAATTAGTTGATCCACTACATCAACCTAAGCACTACATCCCAAGGAAGGTTTAGGTAAGCAGGCGTAGCATTAGGAGAGGCCTTTTTGAAGTAGTAGTGGATGGAAATATATTGCAGGTTGATACCACTGAACTCAATATAGTGTCATGCACATACTGTCTAGTGCTTATATTGTTCATCTTTGGAAGGAAAGAGTTTTAATCTTGACATCCCATTTGGCCAAGTTGTGTGACCTGGGGCAAATCTCATTAACAGCCTGACTTTAGTTTTCGTATCTGCCATAATTAAATTGAATGAAAACTTGCTAACCCAACGACAGACACTATACAATATTGTCTAAATTGCTTCATTGGGCTCACGTTACCTGAGAGCTGCTTCATTACTCTTGCTTACTTGTTTGACTTCCTACCCTGATAACCAAAACCTACTGTTATTTGCTGTTTGCACCTCTACAATTTTACTTCTTTCAAACCGTTTTTATTCTATGCTATGGCATTTAGATAGCACAAACCTGGGGCCGAATGGAGAATTTTTCATCAAGGGGTTCGGGAAACAATTTGGGATAGTGTACGTGGGAGGGGTGTGGTGGTAGCAGCCGCAGACCGTGCAGGTTAGAGCGGTGAGGCAGTAGGGCCGGTTGGGGGATGGGATTTTGACAGACGACAAAGAGGGAAAATTAATCCCCCACCCACCCGACCGCACCACCCCACCGCTCTTACCTGCATGGCCTGCGGCTAGGTGGAAGGAGTGGCTTCTGTGTTGGATCCGGGTGGGTGGTTGATGGTCGGAGGCACCTTATTGATGCAAATCTCTTTCTGAAACAGACACTCCTGTGGTGTCCAACTGTCCTTTTTTGTGCACATTTGCCCCACATTTGGGCGGTCTATGTGCTGCCGTCAAACGACCACATTATGCTATGCACAGCTAGCTCCCTTACTGCCTCTAGGCTAGGGCCAGACTGGGACCAGAAGCAGCTCTGGCAAAATGTTCAAACCACCCCACTCCCTTACTACTCTCTCATCTCTCTCCTTTCCCCTCTTCTGTCTCTCTTTCCTCTTGCCTAAAACACCCATTGCACCTGCTGTGATCACATGGGGGAGGTAGAGACAAGAAGCCAGCAGCGACCCTTTAATAGGGGCCCTACTTTCAAACCCTGGTGTCCAGTGGCTCCAGCCCACCAGGGAAATGGCCGATGGAGTAAACAGGCAGCCCCCCCATGCACCTGGATGGGTGTCCACATCTCACCATTTCAACAATCTAAAGCTGTCAAAGTGGTGCATGAGGAGCTGCGGCAAAGGAGGGGTCCTGCACAACGCAGCTCCAGGGACGGTTGCCTTTAGAGATGCCAAAAGGGAATGCGGAGACCTGCAGTTAAGCTACCCTAACTGTGGGAATGAAAACGATGCTTTGGACATGTGTTGGCCATATACCCTTGGTGGTTATTTCTTCCATTAGGCTTCCTGGTGCACACGTATTGTCATAGGAAGAGTATAACATAAGGAGAGTATAATCGGCCCACGTTCAATCAGTTTGCTGAAGTTGGAGTCCCCGGGTTGTAATGCAGGACTGCTTGTTCCAGTGGTTATTCCTTTACCACCATATTTCATTTGAAGGACTAGACCATGGGAGTCGGTACTGTCTGCCCACTCTCCCATAAGGTAGTAGTGTCCAGTTTATTTTAGCACACACTAACAGTTAGATTGATTCCCAATACTCCCAATTTGGAATAAAAAATGGTGATAGCGGAATACGTTCAAAAGGTGATTGCTTAAGAGCACATAATTTAGCCAATTGGGGAGGCCGCGATTTTAAAAAACGACTATCCTGGTTGGTGGCTGCTATCTGGGCCTCTGCTTCAGGTGTTGGATGTTTTTCTTTCCACTACTTAGGATGAGCAGGGTAGTTTTGTGCTGCATTATTATCGTAAATTGTCAGATGTTGCACCAGCTGGCAGCTGCCGTTGGCTAGGCTGTGCTCGCTGCAGGTTCTTACGCTACTTTATGGTAGGTGGTCAGTAAGGTTTGCTGTGCATTGCATCACCCGTCGATGGGGTTTGTCAGGTCTTCTTGCATATGGACATGCCCTTCTCCGGTATGGGATTCTGTGGTGTACCCTCTCGATGTCAGTAATGAAGAAAGGACGGGAAGACATGGAGGTATAAAAAACTGGTAGAGCTGCCCACTAGAGCTGGGGCAACCAAACACAGTGTATGCATTTTAAAAGGCGCGCATCCAAAGAATGATGCAAAGGTACTGCAAAAGCAATGATAAAGGTAAAGTTGGAGACTGACCAGAAGTCAGGAAATGGGCACCAGCTACTTTTATCTATCATCACTCATAATAAATTCTATTGTCGAATTTTCTTGGTAGGAAAAAGGCCGATTGTGGAAAAAAACGCAGCATTCATGAGCGATCACAGGCAAGTATGTGAACTGACAAATGTTGCCTAACCAATAGTATTTTACTCTCCCCTGACATTGTATAAAGTAGGATGTGTGGCTGGCGGAATTGGCGCGCTTTATTCATCTGCTGCGTCATTCAGCCGGACACCGAGACCGAAGGTCCGACGCCTCGTGAGCGTGATATGTCGCACAACGCCGGCCAAAAATCCTGCAACTGCTCAGGAAATGCCGTGCTTAGTCTCGGGCGAGAACACAGTACGTTCTTTGGAGACGTTCCTGGTATTCTAATTTCTGCGCACTTCAGAAAGGGACAGGTGACGTCAGCGTTCAGCTCTTCTTTGTTCAGAGACTTCGCCTTCTGTGGTAGGGGTGAGACAAAGGAGAACTCGCGCACCCCTGTCCCTGTTCCTGTAGGCAGGAAGTGTACCGCTCTCAGACACCATCTCCCACATTCAGTATGTGGAACTTCAAAAGGCATCAAGTCACGAACGCAGAGAAGAATGGTTCTTTAAATTATTTTTGCGACTTTGCTCCCTACCTGTCAGTTCCGCTTCAGGGACACGCTTGGCCAGAACCCACAGGGACATATATAACTTTGTACACAATTCCTTCTGACGTTGGATCAATTTTCAGTCTTTGATAGGATTCACAAATGGTACAAGGAAAGGAATACTCAAGGAAATGTATAACAATCCCAGATGTCAGTGATTTCCTGGCGTACTTAAAGGCATAGAATGTATTGTTGCAGGTTTTCTACCAGGTAGAAAAATCTGCATGCTTAAAGCTAAATAAAATGACAAAAGCCCCCCTCAAATAGCAGAGGTGAGCAATTACTTCTTCAAGGTGAAGGGACTTTCCTTTCTCCGTGTCCTTGGTACTTCCTATATCTGCACTGCCCCCAAGTTAGTGCTGTATTACCCTCAACACTGCAGCAAGTGCTACCTGACTCTTTTGTGTTCAGCTGCAGAGGTGAAATACTCTAACGGAAAGTTTGATTAGCCTCATGAGTTGGTGATGTAGTCTCCCAAAGGCGATGTTGTTCTCTTGTGGAATCATGACATGGTCTTGTTGAACTGTGTGGCACCATCTCTCCCGCTCGGCTGGTCAATCGCCTGCAGCAAATTAGGATCTCAGACTCAGTCCTGAAGCTACACTCGTTCTTTCTGACGAATAGGTCACCGACAGTGGTGATGGACCAGATCTACTTTGAACCCATAGCTACTCCATGTGGGGTTCCTCAGGGCTTCTTCCTGAGCCCCACATTTTTCAACCTATGTGTTTTTCTCTAGCCAAACTGATTAGAGCTTTTGGGTTACAAGCCTTATCCTATGCTGACGACATACAAATAATTGTGCCTATCACGAAGGACCTAGAGGTATCTGCTGCCAACTTCAAGAACTGCAGGCAGGCAAGCTGTGGACATCTGGATGGCAAACAACGACGTCAGACTCAATGGTGATAAAACTGAAGTTTTGATCTTTGGTAATCAACCATCCACCTGGATCCAATCTTGGTGGCCAGAAATGCTGGGTCAACTTCCTAACCCTGTAGGCTCCGCAAAAAACCTTGGAATTCTGGTGGACAACAATTTGTCCTTCAATCTTCAGGTAAAAACTATGGTAGCATCCTGTTTGCCTTCCTCTTTTTCCATGCATGCAAATGGAAAACAGCCATAACGATGCGAGCTCAGCCACGCATGCCGTTTCCCTGCAAGCCGAACCACACTTGCCATACCCATGCATATGCCTAAACAACGCATATGCGTAGTTAAGGTAATGCTTGGTCTGGATGCAGAGCGGATGGGCGGGCATAGGAAGACAAGAAGTGGAAGGTTCAGGAGAGGATGTGGTGAGGTGAGCGGGGCTTGGTCTTGGCAGGGTGGTGGATAGGTTTTTCGGGGCGGAGGTACTTTTTAGGGCTCAGGAGGGTCAGGGTTGTTTATACGGCAGAGAGCAGTTTTAGGGCTCCGGGCAGGGGGGCCTGGTTCAGGGCACTTTACAGGTATAGGTGACAGTTTTTAGGGCTCTCGGCGGGGGGCTGGGAGTGGAGTCAGTTTGAAGGGCTCAGGGTGGGGGGGCTGGGTCGGGTAGTTTACAGGGGTAGGGTCAGTTTTTAGGGCTCAGGCAGGAGGGCTGGGGTCGGGGTGGTTTTAAGGGTGTGGGGACAGTTTTTATTGCTCAGGGTGAAGCGGGGAAAAGGGACAGTTTTAAGGGCAGAGGCAGTTTTAGACCTCTGGGTGGGGGGAGGGGCTGGGTCGGGGTACTTTACTGATGTAGGGGAGTTTTTAGGGCTCGAGCGAGGGGGCTGGGGTCAGGGTAGTTTGTAGGGAGTGGGGTTCATTTTTAGGTCTCAGGGCGGGGGAAAAGGGACAGTTTTCAGAGTTGGGGCAGGGGTATGATCTTTAGCACGCTGGTCCCTTTACCAATCATGTCTTTACCACAAAGTTGCGTGGTAAAGGCATGCATGGTAAAGACGCGGTTGTGGAAAAGACTGCGTGGTTCAGGCATGCCAGTAGCGGTCCGTGGAGTGAGTTCGGTGGGGCATTGAGGCGGGGCGGGGGAGGGGCAGAGTGGGGAAATGTAAACACCGGAATATGAATGAATGGAGGTAAGTACACATTTAAATAAATAAAACGAATTTCGTTGCGCGCGCTGCATCGCATTTTGCATTCAGCAGGGAAAAATATGCTGGTTATGCCTAAGTTCCAAAAGGCAAGATGGGGCCGAAGAGCTTTTTCTGTGGCTGCATCCAAGCTCTAGAATACTGTTCCGTATTCCATGTCTCGTATGTTAGCCTAACTTCCTTTTCATAAGGCTTTGAAGATCTGGCACTTTTCCTGTAATGCTTCCTTTTAGAGTTGGAACCATGCAATTATTTTCCTCCCAAAGCAGACTAACCATATTAACGCCTTGATGCCTTCGGGATTTTGTTCAGACTATACAAATTGCCAAATCAAATCAAAACAAGCAAGCTGTTTTTTTCATATTTAGAACTTTGGGAGACTAATAAAGGTCACCCAAGCCTACCGGCTAAAGAAACAGTAGGGCAGACTCCACTGAGTGGCCTGTTATCACGACCTCAGTCTTGGAACCATTGAAACAAAGGTCTCCATGTACCTTAAGCAGATTCAGATCCTTGCACACTACTCTTCATTGTTTTCTAATCAGATGTGAATTTGTGTATTGTCAGCACAGATTTCTGAATACAGGTGATGCTGTGTGTTGGCATCCACCAAAATGTTGAACAGTAACAGTGAAAAGGTGAAGTGCAGTGGAATGTGTTTGCTTGTTCAAGTGGTGTTTCCAATCCTTATTTGTTAACTTTAATCCTTTACGACAATGTGTCCCAATGACCATGCCTCATTTCGTCAAGCACTGCAGAGATATTTCTTGGTCTCCAATGTTGTGTGTGGCTGACAAGGATAAGGACTATCGGGTAGTGGTTATCCACTGCTCAGCAGTTCCTTCATAAAGTTTGCCAAGGATGTCCCTGGGCCCCTACATGGTCTTTAAGCTGATTGATGACTTAAAAAAAGAATGTTATGATCTTGGATCTAGAACAATTACTATAAATAGAATTGGAAGATTAACAAGGTCATTCTTTAGGAATACACAACCAACACATGTTCCATCCATGAAATAGCAAGCAATCCAGGGGGGCCCACAGACGGTGCCAACCTGCACACCATACCAGAGTTCTTACAGAGACTATGTACTACACACTCTCCTCAATATCCTTTACAAGAGCTGCCTTTGAACTAGTCGCATTTAAGAATCCCATTTACAAAGAAGCAATTATATTTCCTGTAAGCACTGGACCACGAGGTATTTACACACTCTGATGTCAGTGAATGCAATCTTATCTGAAACCGGGAAGCTCGAATTCATCACCCCACTTGCATTCGGTTTCATGATTGTCTCGTTACCAATAAGAGGCATATAACTCACTAAAGCTGCTGCCGTCACTTACCCATTAACCTTTGATTGGTGCATGCTAGATCAAAAAAGGTGGTTAAATGAACACATCTAACATTTACTGTTAACTCCCGAATTGCCTTTTAATTTGATCCAAGCGGCTAGTCTAGTTTTGACGTACAACGTGTCGTGCCCTTTCTCATATCTTCCTTTCTTTTTTTTTACCATTTCTTTAAAAAAAAGCCTCTCCATTTCAAAATCTCTGTTATACAGTATCTCCCATCTTGGATTGTTCTTGCGTATCCTCCATTTGTTTTATTTACTAAGACGTGTCTTCTTTTGACAGGGGAATAGAGAGAATGAGAACTACCCGCACAGTCTGGAAACGGATGCTCGGAAATGGACCAACCGAACTAGGCCCTAAAGCATTTACTGTCAGGACAGCCTCTTACACTTTAAATAGTCCAATAACAATCCAAGGAGGTGGATACTGGTCTGCCCACTGCCATATTCCAGCCTCTGGGTCGGAACTGCTCTCTTATTTCTTCCAGTAATATGAATATAAAAGTAGTTTGCTGAGCTCTGTGTTGACAGTCGCATAAAAGTAATAACTAAATGTTATCAAACAAGGAGACTGCATCTTCCGATGTCTGAATCCCAGATCCAAACATTTGCTGCCAATGCTCCAGTGGCTCCAGGGAGAGCTGGGCTCAAGCAGTGGAGGCTTGCTATGGGGAGAGCGTGTAAAGACAGCAGTCCCCTGCCCGCTAAACAAGGAGCCCCTTTCCGCCAAACCCTAAATAAGGTCCTCAGTGTAGTCATCAGTTACTATAAGCAGTGCTGGAAATAGAAAACATTGCTCTGTGATTACATAACATGGGACCCACAGGTGGCATATCAGTGCAGAAAGGAGACGGAGTCCTGAGGCGCAAAGATATAAGGACAGGAGCCTGACAATCAACGTATACACTTTATTTTGTTTAAAACCATGCCCCAAAGAAAATTGCAACAATGCCAAATGTGATACCATCTTGCTCTCTGTAGAGCAGCTGGCGACAGCATCCATCTCCAATACCCAACAAGCACCATTCCAGTCTGTGAGGTGTAGCTCTGCAGATGATTAGCCCAACGACTCCAATGATTATGTTGCTGTGGATAGGGTTCAAGACAAGGTCGAATCATCCAATCGGCACAGGCCATGCATTGCTTCTTTCCAGCTAGCCTACTAGGGGGAAGGGATAATCACAGACTTTCGCCCATGCAATATTGGAAACTGACCTTCAACAGGCTGTGTATTTCAACTCCCAAATCAGAATCTGATCAACACCTCCTTGTTTGGAAATCTAGCGGTGGGAAGGGCTCAATGGAAATGTGGACCGTCGTGCAGACAGGCTGGCCCTCCAGGAGGGAAATCACCACTTCCCAAGAACCCACCTCTTGAAAGATTTAAGATCTAACTTTTATGATGATCACCACTCGCATTTTGGTGAATGAACCACTCACATTTTGGTGAAAGAAACAGACATATAATTTTGGGCTTCTGAATTTTGATGTGAGTTGGGAGCGATCGGCCTCTCTCACACATGTGCAGTACAAAGACTGTATCGCTACTTGGTAAATTGCCATCAATCAAGCAGTCGCTTCATAACCAATCTAGGGAGATTACTTTTTTGAGATAAAAGGAACCTTAGATGCTTCTCAGCCAGGATAGTCTTCAGCTCTGCCTTGTACTACTCTAGATCTAGCTGGTCCTGAAAACAACCAGAAAACCCTTTCCGGTAAATCACATGTACGGTGGAGCAGCTGCAACAGACAGCTCTGAACTTTCATTTTTCCACTCTTCCTGTGCACTTAAGTTGTGAACTGTCAGAAACTGCTTTGAGGGAGTGCTTGCGAAAGCCCACTGTTCAATCTGCTTATCCTATCCTTTGTGACACCCCAGCCCCCTCATAGCATGTGGACTAGCAACAGAAGGTGCACTGCGTGGGCTGTTTTCCCCCACACTCTCTGTCAGTGGGTAAGCCCTTAATATTTATCTTTTTAATTGTAACATTGGTGTGGTAGTAAACAGGGCATTTAAGCCTGCACACCAGACCTCCTACACAATTATGCATGTTTACTTTGGGCATCAGCAAAGTGATAGATTAAAACACTTGAATAAATCCTAGCTGCTTTCAAATGGTCTGGGTGGCATTCCATTCCATTGATTTTAGCGTGACCAATACAGAAGCGGAACAACCATATGCAAACTAGTGTTGGCACACACAAGAGGAGCTTTCCAGTCTGAAATGCAGTCCACCACTCCCCTCATGATTTGAAACAAAGACAACCCCGGAAGTATGTCAGTCTTGTTGGTCCTCATTGTTGAGGTACTGCTCGAGTCTCTATGCCACGGCACGACCGGACCCTGATCTGTGGTGTTTTTCTGCCTTGGTTTGTCGGGTATCGCGGTGTCTTGAGGCTTTCAATCTGTATGCCTTTGTCATCTCTGTGATTCAGCTTACCCTTGCTACACTTCTATGAGGTCCTTTTGCCCTCAGGGCTACTGATATCAAGTGTGGCTGCTTTCAGTTCAATTCAGATACTTTTACAATGGCCTTTCCAGGGCCTTCATACTGAAGACGCTCTGGCTCTTACAAAACGCATAATACATTGTTATCATTTTTAGATCCTTAAATAAAGGGTCGCAATGTCAATCTTTCGAGCTGGTAAACTAGTATTCAAAGGAAATTGCCTTCTGTCTCCTAGCAACGCAAGCATCGGTGAGCACCGCTGTTAGGTGGGGTGAGGTTGTGTCTCACGCAGTACTGAATCCAGTTGTCTACATGTCTGCCTGACAAAGAAGGCAGCTTGTGTTCATGCACTTCTAAGGCACACACTTTGAAAGGTGTTGACTCCGGGTACCACGTTTGGTAAGGATAGTCTTTTTTATGAATGTGACAAATATTTTATTGCCTTCCCTAGTTTGAGGATGTGTCATGGGCAAAACTCTTCTATGGACCAATGGTCTCCTCAAAGAGAGGCGTGGATCACCATCCAATGAGTACAGGAATCTCACATGCCATATACCCTTATAAAAAACTCACAATTCTTGGCGGAAGTTGTAGCTGATAAGTGGTCAAAAAAATTGTCTTCTTGAAAAAATGGTAACAAAAGAAAATGCGACCAAACCTCTGATACCGGCACTCTACGCACTGATAATGTAGAACTGAATCTAAAATGACTGTATTAGAGATCAACCGGTGACTGGCTGCCAGGAAAAGAGCTCCAGTCTTTGAATGGCACTGAAACTCACTTTTATGTATTGGGAGAGAAGCCATAAATCCATACTTGATGCTTGGAAATATGCAATAGAGCATATAGACCCATGAACAATACCAGGTCTGCGGGGACCGCAGTAGCAGGCAAGGATGTAACTAATCGCGAACACGGAAGGTGATTGAATGAAACATCTAAAGTTAAAGTCTCATGAAGTCAATCTTATATTAATTATAAGACACTTTTTGAAGGTATCAGTAAGCTAGAAATCATCGTTATATCACATGTTGTTGAAATATTGTCAAAAGTTGCGCCAGATTCACACTGGTGGCTCCTCGTCGACCCACTGCTTTGAAGCAGTGCAAGAAAGGAAAAATAAATGATAATAAAGTAATGTTTTAATCTTTTTTATTTTGCCCTTCTGTGGCAACTTTGTGTGGTGGGGATGCTCTGCTCGCAGGCAGGGGAGGAGTGGTAGCACCCTACCCTCCTAAGTGCGCAATGACTGTTTCACCGGCCACCTCGGGCCCACCAAACAGTCATTGCACACTTCACATGTCCTCCATGCAGTCTGCATTACAGCATACTGGAGAACATGCCCAGGCACCCAGTCCCTGGCTGAGCACCGAACCATGACACTCAGACCAATCACAATGCTGCATTGCAGCACCGTGATGGGTCAGGGGAGCCTGGCTTCCTGTTCCAAGGAGAGCCGATGGAGGGACGCAGCGGTAAGGTAAGTTTTTTATTTTCTTTATAATCCCATTCCCCCGCCTCCTCCCCTGCCCCGCCACCCCCGATACATGTTGGCCGCTACTGCATATTCATCTCCTTTTGGTGTGTCACACATACATCAATAAAATAAAAAGTAAATCGGGAGCCATGCACAGGGCAACAGACCCAAAACTTTGGTCACACCCATATGGTGTTATCGTCGGTACTGTCCCAACAGTACATACGTCCTTTCTCCTTTAGTTTTTACACATTTTTAGTTTTTTATGACAGTGCCTCTCACATTACCTCCCAGACAACTGTACCTGTGGGGTGCTTAGGCACTTACCCTATACTGACTAGCCCTCACCAGCTATGCCTGGGGTCATTAATTCTATAGTTCACAGCCAAATGCTCAAATTGGGAACCTATATCTTAAACTGTGTATGAGGCTAAGTACGCACTCCTTTATTTTCTTATTTCTACTCAAGCAAAAATGCTTAAGCATCACACATGGACTTTGGAGCAGAGCTATCTGCAGGCAGCTAAGCACTGGCGTAACATAGGCCGGGGGACCCCTTACTACAGTATCCTGGTCTGAGAGCTCCTGACTGAGTCGGGGGAGAGCCCCTCCATGTAGTTTGCATGAGGGCCCCCTCACGTTTCATTACGTTAGTGCAGATAAGGCTTCCGAAGCAGCAGTAGGGTGTTTTCTGGCACTGTTGGTCTGCAGCTCCGAATGGAAACGAGGCTGAGAGACCATCAGGCATGGTAAAGAACCCAGGCCCTTCGACCTGGAGAAATGTTAATTCCCTTCATTCGCACCAAGTCTGCAGAAGGAAATGTATACTGTGGCTACCTTTAGGTTTCCATTGCCCAGTAAAGAGGTGTCTGGTTCACATAATGGTATTCAGGGTGTTCATTTTCATGTATTGCCTACTGACAGCTTTTGGTTGTCTGTTGTTGAAACCCACACTTATGGTGGGTTTTGGTTCAGCCCATTGCCTGCCATTGGTTGGCTTTCTTGTCAGTCTCATTTGCTTGCTTCTTATTCTATAACTTATCTTTCTCTTCTTGTGTTTGTCCCTCACTTGGAGAATAGATTTTTTTTTATCATCCATTTGATTTGATGGCTTGTATCCTACCACAGCTCCGCATCCGGAAACAGCTTATTTCTGTTACTTACAACACTCCTTGTGACTGCATGCGTTTTCTTGCTCTCTCCCTCATGTGTTGCTTCCAGACTGAAATTCTCACTCCCTGTCCTCTCTGTGTTGCTCCTCCAGATTGTCCGATTCTTCCCCCTCACTTAGCTATTTGTGTCTATTTTTTTACACACCCTACCCTCCTTCTCAGTTCCTGCTGCGGTTGCTCCTGGAGCTCGGATGACGGTTGCTCCATTCACCCGTCTGCTCCATCATAGTTCCCCCTCCCTCTCTCATCTATTACGTTATTTTTTAAATCTTTTTTTGGAGCCCTCGGCAGCTGTAATATACTGCCAGCACTCCTTTCTATTAAAGAATAAAAATGTGTTTGGCATACTTTTAATGGGGCATATTAACAAGGCGACGATTTGAAATTATCGCTGCTTTTGCGTCCGTTTTCGGGCAAAAAGCGGCGATAATTTCATCGCCTTATCAGCAGAGGCACGCTATTGCATGTCTTGCTGACTTAGCGTACATTTCCAGCACACCTAACTTTGCATCGCTAATGAGATGCAAAGTAGGCGTGGCTGTGAAACAAACCAGGGAAAATATCGCAAAGGCAGCTTCGCGATATTAACAAGGAAGGGTAGCGATTTTTTTAAATCGCGTTAAGTATGCCTTAACGCAGGAATTTAACGTCTGTTAAATTCCTGACTAAGGCATAGTTAACATGGGGGGTGGATTCTGTGGCTAAGACCACAGGCCCTATCATCTAGGATATCGCCGTTTTCCACCATGGAAAACGGCGATATCCACACTATCTCTGGAATTTTTATCGCCTCGGCGATGTGCGTTGTTAATAACGCGCTAACCAGGCGATAGATTCCAGAGATAGCCGGCGATAAATATGCAAGCGCTAAGCGCGATTTGCAATATTTATCGCCGGCCCTTGTTAATATGCCCCAATGTTTTTAAAATTTACCATTCCAAGATGATGGTCTGCCATCTTGGAGCAGTAAATTAAAGCAAAAAATAAAATATCCCCAGCTTCATTAAGCATGCATGCACATGCGTGGTGATACATGCATGTCAATTTCCTGGGAGACTGAAGCCACTGTTCATCTTTTTTTCCCAGCCATCTGTTTATTAATTTTTTAGTTAAATTATAGCTCTATACATGTTACATATGTAGCATGTGCATTCTTTTCTGGGAGCGTATCAGTCTAGGCTCGAAACAAGTGGTTGCAATAGTCGTGCTTTCTCATCAACTCGTTTGTCCATATAATGCACTATTATATCAAGGTTATCGATGACATTGTCCAGATTCCAACAGTCTGTGCAGTTGCTGTTACCAATAAATGGGCAACTGTGCAACAGATTTAAACATGCATAACAAGAACGTCTGAGCATACTAGTATAATTTTGTTTCACCTCATGTTATAGAGTGTCCATAATTTGCTGCTTCCCCTTTGGTTTACACAATACTACAGTAACGGTGTAGATGTTGTGTGCAATATTTCAGATATAGTACACCGTTGTCAGGCTTTTCCAATTAGTTTGGTTCGGAGCGAGGTGGAATGAAATTTGTTTACATTAAGTGGGGTATGCTCTGCTAATGCATTATTTTGATTTGTGATTGGGCGCTGCACGTGCGTTAATATCAACTGCCGCATCCGAGCCATCACCACCAGTGCCCCCCTACAACATCTCTCTAGGCCCAGGGCCATAAAATACAGGCACGTGGGCAGGGAGGGGAGGGTTAGAACCTCAGGTTTACTGCACCCCAGAAGTGGTCACTGGCTGTGATCTCCCCTCTGATTTGACGGCTCCAGAGGAGGTAGTGGCCGTGCTCTCGGTACCATCCTCCGGTGACCTGTACAATTCCTGTATGTGACGCTATGGAGACTTTACGGGGTCCTCAGAAATCCTGTACTCGGAGCGTTTTGCCTGAAGCCACTGTGCATCATGACACATACATACGCATGACAGGTGCGTGCTTATGCATCATCAATATCTTTTTCATTTTTGTTGGTGCTATTTCACATCGACAAGATAATAGCAGCCACAGTTTTCATCACTATTGGCAACGCCAATAGGGCTACATTGGCAAAGTCAAAAAGGTAGAACCTATTTGCTTTATCAATGCTTATTACAAGGTGACTTTACTATAAGCAAAAGAGGTGGACTATGAATGCGAACAATGCCGTATTTTGTGTATGCCGTTATTTCTACGGCAGTGTTATCAAGAATGAACGCAGGCACTTTGGCTTTAAAAGTAGGATGCCTTCAATGCATGTCTTCTACTCTCAAAGTTTGAATTGTTACATATCATACTCAATGGGGCATATTCACAAGGACTTATCTCTAATTTATCTCCACCTTAACACAACAAAAGTGGAGATATATTTAACACCCCATTCACAAGCAGGTGCAAACCGCAGACATCGCCAGCATTCCCGCGATAACTGCCCCAAAATTTAACACCACGGCGGACACCACCAACTAACTCTAATGAGATTCAGAGTAGGCGTACCAGTGCAAAAACACAGAAAAAAAACAACAACATCACCACTCTCACAATGAACTGACAGAACTGCGAAGCGAAGCAAAATCTGGCGATAAGCCGTGGTGGCCGCAGGTATTTAACACCTGCCCCAAGCAGGTGTAAAGACGGATGCCTACCTGCAGTTGGCTACGGAGCCCCGCACACAACCACACCCGAAGAACAAACGACACCATGGAGCTACTCATCATGCAGCTCGGAGCACCAACAGGGCCACAATACCCACCGCCACCACCCCCTGGACCGCCACCACCCACAGAACCCGGACCCGGATCCCCCCGGACCACCACAGAGGCAGCGTAGAGTAAGACAGCGGACCTACCGAAAACGCACCACCCTCACAGACCTAACGCCAGTGGAAGTCATTTCCCACTACAGGCTCAAAAGGACAACCATTCTCCGCATCATGACACCCATCGCCCACAGGCTGACAGTATCAACACAGCGGAGAACCAACATCCCACCTCAGACAAAGCTGCTGGCTGTGCTGCACCTGTTGACCTCTGGGACATTCCAACCAACAACTGCCAGAGTCGGAGGAGAGTCACAGCCAGCCATATCAAAGTTCATCACACCTATCCTGAATGCCATCCTCAGCTCCTCAGCTTCATATCTCCATACCTTCACTTCCCCAACACTGCACAGGAACAGCTGGAAACAAAGCAAGGCTTCTACGCCATAACCGGATTCCCGGGCGTGTTGGGGGCAATTGACTGCACACATGTTCCACTTGTGCCCCCTTCAGATACTGCACACCACTACTGCAACAGAAAGCACACGCATTCCATCAATGTTCAGGCAATAGTGGACCACCGGGGACTCTTCACCAATGTCGTCGCCAACTACCCAGGCAGTGTGCATGATTCCTTCATCTTCCGACAGTCCATCATCAACCAGCGCTTCCAGGATGGCACATATGGAACTGGACTGCTCGTTGGTAAGTACCAAATCAACACACCACACATCCCACAGCCAACAACGCACAAAGCACATCAGTGGGGATGCACACGTGACCAAGCCACATTCGACATGTCAGACTACACGACCACCTACCAGACACGACTACACCACTCCATGGTCATCCAGGGCTACTCCCTGAGGGCTGGCTTACACTCATCCCACACACAGCCAACACAGGCGTCACTGAATTGGTGGGCCTGCCATCACATCCTGCCGAACCAAGTATTGACTCTTTTCTCCCTGCACTGTCACAGGTGATCAAGGATATGCACTCTGCTCTTGGATGATGTCCCCTCTGGGAACCGAATACACTCGTCCAGAGGCAGAACAATGCGGCCCAAATACACACCAGGGGCATGGTTGAACGCACATTTGGCATGTTGAAGTCACGTTTCAGGTGCCTGGACTGCACAGGAGGGAAGCTCCTGTGCAGCCCGGACGTCGTGTGCAAGATGATCGTTGCATGTTGTGTGTTGCACAACATCTGTGTTTGCACCAGGGCCCCATGGATCCCAGTACCAGAGGTACCGAATGATGGTGATGGGGCAAGTGGGCCACATCCCACTGCAGCTGCGGCAGGAATGGCCCGTAGGAACTATATCATTGACACCTACTTCTCATGAGCACGTCACATTGTGTCGGTCCGTGGCAATCATGGGACAGTAGTAGATGTCCAATTGCACTGCATGTGTGAATTAAACATTTTTACAGGTTAATGTTTGGAATTGTGCTTTGTCATGTTACATATCCCTGGGGTTACAGATGTGATTTGCCTGGTTGTGCACATTTGCCGGTCCAGTTGTGTCCTGTGTTCAGTTGTGGAGGGGTTGATGTTTGTACCGGGATGTTGCCAATGTCGAGGTGCACTTCTGCTTATGTGCGTATGCTGCATGGTGGGTGTGTCGCTCCAGCGGCTCCAATTTGACTGCCACTGGTCTCGTTCATGCGGTGTGACTGTCAGTTCTGTCCTTCCACGGTGCTTGGATGTTCTGATGTGCATGTTGTCCTCTGCAGTTGGCCAGGGTGCATCCGTGGTACTTCGCTGTTGCTGTATTTTGGTCAGTTGCAAAAACAACAGTTGATGGACAGAATGCAGAACAATGTCATACATTCACCCCAGTACTGAGATTTGGGCCTAAATCCAACTTTTTTTGCTCACCATGCCATTCCAGATTGAACCCAGCCATATGCAAATCAGTCTTGACCCTGTGCCTCATGGGAACAGTCCACCCCGAAAGGCCAAGCCAGGTCCTCCCTGGACTGGAAAAAAGCATCCTAGGACCGGTTTCATGGTTTCACCCCTCTTCAGCCAGGATAGCTTGATTCCAGTGGCATGGAGAGCACGGAACCCACGTCTGGGCATACCCGCCCCACTCGGGGTGACAAATACAAAAACAACAGTTGATGGACAGAATGCAGAACAATGTCATACATTCACCCCAGTACAGAGATCTGGGCCTAAATCCATCATTTTTTTGCTCACCATGCCATTCCAGTTTGAACCCAGCCATATGCAATCAGTCTTGACCCTGTGCCTCATGGGAGCAGTCCATCCCGAACTGCCAAGCCAGGTCCTCCCTGGACTGGAAACAAGCATCCTAGGACCAGTTTCGGGGTTTCACCCTGTTCAGCCAGGATAGCTTGATTCCGGTGGTATGGAGAGCACAGGACCCATGTCTGGGCAAACCCATCCCACTCGGGGTGACAAATGCAAAAACAACAGTTAATGGACAGAATGCAGAACAATGTCATACATTCACCCCAGTACAGAGATCTGGGCCTAATCCATTGTTTTTTTGCTCACCATGCCATTTCAGTTTGAACCCAGCCATATGCAAATCAGTCTTGACCCTGTGCCTCATGGGCACAGTCCAGCCCAAAATGCAAAGCCAGGTCCTCCCTGGACTGGAAAAAAGCATACAAGGACCGGTTTCAGGGTTACACCCCTCTTCAGCCAGAATAGCTTGATTCCAGTGGCATGGAGAGCACAGAACCCATGTCTGGGCATACCCACCCCACTCGGGATGACAAATACAAAAAACAACAGTTGATGGACAGAATGCAGAACAATGTCATACATTCACCCCAGTACAGAGATTCGGGCCTAAATCCATAATTTGTTTGCTCACCATGCCATTCCAGTTTGAACCCAGCCATATGCAAATCAGTCTTGACCCTGTGCCTCATGGGAGCAGTCCAGCCCGAACTGCCAAGCCAGGTCCTCTCTGGACTGGAAATAAGCATCCTAGGACCGGTTTCGGGGTTTCACCCCTGTTCAGCCAGGATAGCTTGATTCAAGTGGCATGGAGAGCACGGGACCCATGTCTGGGCAAACCCATCCCACTCGGGGTGACAAATGCAAAAACAACAGTTAATGGGACAGAATGCAGAACAATGTCATACATTCACCCCAGTACAGAGATCTGGGCCTAAATCCATCGTTTTTTTGCTCACCATGCCATTTCAGTCTGAACCCAGCCATATGCAAATCAGTCTTGACCCTGTGCCTCATGGGAACAGTCCAGCCCGAACTGCCAAGCCTCCCCGGACTGGAAACAAGCATCCTAGGACCGGTTTCGGGGTTTCACCCCTCTTCAGTCAGGATAGCTTGATTCCAGTGGCATGGAGAGCACGGGACCCACGTCTGGGCATACCCATCCCAGTCGGGGTGACAAATGCAAAAACAACAGTTGACGGACAGAATGCAGAACAATGTCATACATTCACCCCAGTACAGAGATCTGGGCCTAAATCCATTGTTTTTTTGCTCACCATGCCATTCCAGTTTTAACCCAGCCATATGCAAATCATTCTTGACCCTATGCCTCATGGGAACAGTCCAGCCAGAACTGCCAAGCCAGGTCCTCCCTGGACTGGAAACAAGCATCCTAGGACCGGTTTCGGGGTTTCACCCCTCTTCAGTCAGGATAGCTTGATTCCAGTGGCATGGAGAGCACGGGACCCACGTCTGGGCATACCCATCCCAGTCGGGGTGACAAATGCAAAAACAACAGTTGACGGACAGAATGCAGAACAATGTCATACATTCACCCCAGTACAAAGATCTGACCTAAATCCATCGTTTTTTTGCTCACCATGCCATTCCAGTTTGAACCCAGCCATATGCAAATCAGTCTTGACCCTGTGCCTCATGGGAACAGTCCAGCCCGAACTGCCAAGTCAGGTCCTCCCTGGACTGGAAACAAGCATCCTAGGACCGGTTTTGGAGATTCACACCTCTTCAGCCAGGATAGCTTGATTCCAGTGGCGTGGAGACTGGAATCAAGATATCCTGGCTGAAGAGGGGTGAAACCCCGAAACCGGTCCTAAGATACTTGCTTCCAGTCCAGGGAGGACCTGGCTTGGCAGTTCGGGCTGGACTGTTCCCATGAGGCACAGGGTCAAGAATGATTTGCCTATGGCCAGGTCTAAACTGGTGGGGCATGGTGAGCAAAAGAATGATGGATTTAACCTAGATCTCTTGACTGGGGGTGAATGTTTTGATTTGGTCTGCATTCTGTCCATCAATTGTGTCTTTTGCTTTCTCGTCCTAAGTGCGTCAGGTATGCCCAGACGTGGGTCCTGGGCTCACTGTGCCACTGGAATCAAGCTATCCTGGCTGAAGAGGGGTGAAACCCTGAAACCGGTCCTAGGATGCTTGTTTCCGGTCCAGGGAGGACCTGGCTTGGCAGTTCGGGCCGGACTGTTCCCATGATGCACAGGGTCTAGACTGATTTGCATATGGCCAGGTCTAAACTGGGGTGGCATGGTGAGCAAAAGAATGATGGATTTAACCCAGATCTCTTGACTGGGGGTAAATGTTTTGATTTGTTCTGCATTCTGTCAGTGGCATTTTCCATATGCTGTTCTTGTGCTTGTTCCCGCATTGCGCGTGAGTATTGCTGCCCTCGCGCTGCTTATCCCTGCTTTCCTCATCGCAGGTTTTCTGGTGTTGTGGTTTGTGTTTTTATCTCCGTCGGGGTGGTTGTATCGCAGACATTGTCCGTGTTATCTGGTGGCTTTCACATGCTAACGCCTTGTTGTGAATTCTACGTTGACACGGGGTTATTTTTCTGCGCTAGGCTGTGATATTGAAAGTTGCGTTATGCTACTCTTGCGGTAGTTATCACACGTTCTTGTGAATATACCCCAATGTTTGTAATACCTGTGGCCATTTGACTGTTGCAAGTGCTGATCGAGGGGTCATATACAATTACCTTTTCAGTAAATGTATGTGTCCTGCAAAGGAGTGCTGCTGCTGCCCTCCTAAAGGTATGGTAGCCCGCTGAACAGTATTGGTGCTGTCTATCAATAGTATACCAACATTCCGGCTGAAAGGTGCAGGGTATTTTCTGTAACATGTATTAACATGTTCTAACACTCTACAACAGACATTAACCTCTTCCAGGGCTTTAAGTTGGATGAAAAAACTACGGTGTGTGGGAGGGATCTCAAAGGGGTGTTGTAGATGTAATTAAGGGTGTGGCGTAAGAATGCATAAGCAAACAAACTGTGCTTAGCATAGTGTGCCACCTGACTGGTTTTTGCTGCTTCTGTTATTGCATCCAGATGAATAATAGAACAAGTAACATTACACCTACAACAAGCCAGGACTATTGGCTTTGCCAATGATTGTTAGTTGCATAACTTAAATAAGCAACAACTATGGCTTTGTTATATATAATATTGAAAATGCTCCAGTTCTGAAATGATGAAGACTGTGAAAGAACTAAAATGAGTGTCTTCGAAGTTACAAAGGCAGTGAGGGGTAGTACAGCTGTAGAGTTAAGATTCTTTCTTCACCCTGAGGGTGAGGCCAAAAATGAAGAGCCCAATAGGGCCCCGTCTCAGCACCTGCTTTTTACAACTGCTGGTGCAGATCACCGGCAGGGCCCGGCCCACTTCAAGCCCTGACCCCTTCTTCTCATCTTTTAAAAAACATGTTTTTCAACAAGCATCTCTTTATACCTTCCACAAATGTATTCCACACCATGTCTCCTTGTACGACCTACATCCACATCTTTACTCATTAGTACTTACGTGTAAAGTAAAGTTATGAGTGCAGAGTCTCCACACTGAGTGCAGTGCAGACATTCCTCCCTTGTGCACATTACTACACGTACGCACCTTCATAAATAGGGTCCATTCTATTTTAGTCATTAATTTCCACTATTTCCTCTCCATAGATTTCTAGCACTGTAACCACATGTTGAGTGGGCATTGCCTAATACCCGATACCCCCTCCGACTCTTGTTTCTATTGCTTCCTATTTGCTAGCTCCTACTCCCTAGCGTCCCCTTCTCCATTTGATTGTAACTCCACTGCTTGTTGTTTTTATGTATTGAAAGGTAATCCTGTATCTCTCCTCCCGAGAACACATCAGTGTCTCTGAGTGACTAGCTCTTGTTTTAAGTCTGGCATATAAATAGCTGTAACGTTTTTGCTAGCCTCGTGTAAAGAAAACATATTAGATAAAAATGCATACATGTCAGTGGCGACTGGTGAAGTTTGAAGGTGGTAGGCTGTAAAATGAACCCATAACACTACTGAGCTAGTGCAGTAAGCATGTGCAACTGAATCCGGTGAAAGGGAAGAACAGGTAAAAACATGAATTAATAGCAGCCTCCATTTAAAACCGGACTAAAAAGGAGCATCATTCTGCACATCCTATAATGCATGTTTTATCTTGTTCCCTTTGACTCTGCGCAGAGAGGTGTGCTACAGGCCCATAAAACTTGTCATAAAAAGCCAACATGTAGCTATTAAATATTCCCATGCAGCACAAGTTCATAGCATCTTTCCTTTGGTTGGCTCTGCGCCTGCACATCTTGATCGTGAGCCACAGAGCCTGTCTCCTTACAGTCTGTAGCTCCTGGGAGGAATTGTAAAACGACCTGGGCTGTTATTGTTTTTTGTTTGATCTGTTTATTGTCATTTTTTGTTTCACAATTATATATAACAGATTAATAAATATCTCTTAGTGTTTGCCCTTGATACATAAAGCATCTTTACAAGTAGTCTTCATGAGAGTCTATTACAGCATACGGTGCAGTCTGCAGTACAATGTACATGCTTACAGTTATAAAGAAGTAGGTAGCCCTTGTCGTGACATGCAGCATTATTGACCATATACATTGCAAATTGTCAACTAGAACAAACAAGATCAATATGGGGAACAACCTTTACAACGCAACTTTTACAACGCACTACCATTACAACGAAACTGTTACAACGCGAGTGCATTGACAAAGCAGGACATTACAACGCAAGTCTTTACATCGACTTGCACTAGATGGCGTGCTAACATTAAAAATAGTGTAGTTTACTATCCCAACACCTTCCCTACTGTTACGTGGACTGGAGTTGGAATAGTAAATTACACTTTTTTAATGTTAGCACGCCATCTAGTGCAAGTCGATGTAAAGACTTGCGTTGTAATGTCCTGCGTTGTCAATGCACGCGCGTTGTCAAACTTTCGTTGTAACAGCATGCGTTGTAACATCATACATCCGATCAATATAGTTCCCAATTTAACAAACTAAACAACACTAGACATGCGGACACCTCCAGCCCGTCCCTCTGTTACTTAATATCTTTATTTGCAGCGTTTCTTGTCTAATTTGTACATGTGAGCACATTGTTTTCCCCTCTTTCGTACATTTTCGTTTAAGCAGAACTATAGCCCACCTGCCTATGAGAAACTGATACCTAGTGTTAGGTTTAATGTACCGCACCATGGGGCATATCAGCAAGGCAAGGAGATAGAATTATCGCCGCTTTTGCGGCCGTTTTTGGCCGAAAAGCGGCGATAATTTTATCGCCTAATTAGCAAGCTCACGCTAACGCGTGAAAACTTGCGTTAGCGTAGGAATTCCTAACGCCCAGCTTTGCATCTCTAATGAGATGCAAATTGGGCGTTCCTGACCTGACATGACAGGAGAAATGTCGCTAAGGGACATTTCTCCTATCATCAAGCCCCATGCTATGAAGCATAGCGGCAAGAAAAGTAGCGATAACCCCTGTTATCACTACTTTCCTTACGCCTGCTTCAGGACTGACTTAGCCATGATATCCTATGGAAGGTGGATATCATGGCTAAGTTTGTGAGTCCCTATCATCAAGCTAACGCCACATTGCGTGAGATTATCGCTGGGTTTCCAGCGATAATCTCACGTTAGGCAGTTAGCGTGAGGATTTTTATCGCTTTTGAGATAAGCGTTGCTAATAGCATGCTATCTCAGCGATAAAAATCCACACTAGCCGGCGATAATTATCCTAGCGCTAATTGCGCTTAGCGATAATTATCGCCGGTTGTTGCTGATATTCCCCCGTACTTGACTCACAAAGCTGGATCATCTGGTACATTCTGTAGGGTTGTTTGGAGTGCAGTGGTGATTGCATTCCAGCTAGCCGAGAGTGGGAACTTATGCAGACCCAGTGTGTCTTCTCTTATAAGTGATACCCCTTCAGCTCTGGCCCAGTTAACAACTGAACGAGACCATGCAACCAATGTCGGAGGGTCTTGGGATTTCCAGCGTTTTGTTATGAGCCTTATAGTTGTTATCAGGCTCAAATCTATGAATCGGTTTGTGGCTCTGTGTGTTTTGTTTCTGGGAAATAATCCCAGTATGCATATTTCCCAAGAGTTTGTGATTTGTCACTCAGTGCATTCATATAGTAACTTCGTCACTCCCTCCCAGTATTGGAGCAATTTGTGACACGACCATAGCATGTGTGTTAGTTTTGCGTTCACATGAATGCACCGGGGACAATGTGTGTTGTTGCTATAAAAAATATCGATTTATGTTTTCCGCAGTGAGGTATGCTCTATGCACTATATAATACTGAATTAATTTGAACCTGGCGTTGCGTGGAATATATACCGGAGTTGCTAATATTGTGAACAATTTTTTGTTTGTGCACAGGCGACACAGGTCTACTTCCCACTTCGCAGATCAATAGCTGTATGGAGTTGTAGTGCTTCTGCAAACCATCGGGTTATGTGACTGTCGTTCCCCATGACATGGAAATATTGGGTCCATGTGTGTCTGCAATTCTTGAGTAATGTCTCCCCAGCTGTTTTGTAGTGTCCTGGACCATGAAGCATGTGCTAGAAATTGTCCTGGGGGCAGGCCCTCCTCCAGCATCAGATCATTAAATGATAGTAACGTGCCATCTAGATAAAAATCTCCCAATGTGTGTCTACCCTCGGTGCGCCAGGCTTCCAACTCGGCTTCAGTGGTGGTACGCGGTCCCCTGGGCACCCCGAGCAGTGGGATCGCTGCGGCATAGGATTTTACTTTGCTTGTGAGGAATAGTGCTCTGCAAAAACATTAATAGGCCACTTGTAGCAGTAATGAGAACAGTCCTCTTCTCCTTCCACACGGATGGAAGAAAGAAAGAATGGCATCTATTGAGTATGATGTTGTCTCAGTCGCTGCGTCAAATAAGTGTCTGCCTTCCACCCAGCGCGCCACCCATTGCAACTGGGAAGCTATGTAGTAGTGCTCAAGGGTGGGTACCACCAGTCGCCCCAGGCCCGATGGTACGTACATTTTTGTCAGTGCAGCTCTACAACGCAAGGTGTTCCATATGAGATTTCAAATCAGTTGTTCAATAGGCTTGAAGAAGGAGGGCGGTAGATACAAGGGCAGATTCGCAAAATAGTAAAGTATGCAGGGAAGTACCCTCATTTTAATGAATGAGACCTTGCCTGCTACTGATAGAGCCATTGTCTTCCAAAAGACCATCTGCGACTCCCGGGAAGTAAGTGCCCTGGTGAGGTTACCTTCCAGGAGATCTCGCTCGCTGTGGTAGAACCTGATTCACAGATATCGAAACATGGTTGGCTGCCAGACGACCGGTGATCCATTAATGACTAGCGTGGGCTAGGGTGTGTCAGAAAGGAAAACAGACAGGGCTTTTCCCAGTTAGCCCGCCGTCCTGACAGTCGAGCAAAGCACCCGAGTATGGCGGATATATTAACAGGTACCTCCCCCACATTCCGTAGATATAGCAGGAGGTCGTCAGCATAGAGAGATATTGCATTAGAGACTTCTCCCATCTGTATGCCCCATGTGGCTGATGATGCCTGCAGAACAAAGGCCAGGGGCTCTACCACTAGTGAAAAAAGAAGAGGAGAAAAGGGGGAGCCCTGTCGGGTACCCCTGCAGACTGAGACAAGCTTTGATACCATACGATCTGTTTTAATTCGTACCTTCGGGTTAGTGTACAGCAGTTGTATTAGCGAAATGAAGTAAGGTCCCAGACCAAACTGGGGTAGCACGTTAAATACGTATGAACAGGGATAGGTTGGTGTCGCATATCGCATGATTCTGAATAGCCGTCGCAGGTTTAGGAACGTGGAACGGTTGGTATAAATCCATTCTGATCTTCGTGCACCAATTGGGGTATTATTTCTGCGAGTCTGCAGGCCAGCAGACTTGCTAAAATCTTGGGGTCCGATTCACAGAACTAACTTAAGTCAAAATCCACAATGAGTAAGTTACTCACAGAAGGCACATACTCATCAATGAGGAAGTGCCTTCAGTGAATATCAAAATGAGAGATGTGTCTGAAAGTCCACCCCAATGTGACAACAGAACAGGTAAGTAGACAGTACATGCACCCCACCATTACTCTCAAAAAGCATGGAGCCATATCACAACACCAGCCCTCACATCCCATCAAAATTGACACTGATACAATAACAAATTACTGTGTGCAGACAGCTAAGCGTATGTAACTGTCACAGAAACAAATGTTGACTCACCGAATCCCATGTTGGAGAAAATCAGTGCACAAACATGCACAGCACTGAATGCCATCTGTAAGTTCCATGGAGGCTGAGCTTAAAGGACCATATGAAAACAAAGCAAGCATGGTCTCTAGAACAAATAAATCAAAGCACAGGACATGGCAATGGTATGCATGAGATGGTAATGGCTAGTTCATGCGCAGATGTAACGCCTGCCAGGCAGAGTAATCAACAAAGATGCTTCACATCAAGTCGTATTTCCACTAGTTGTCAGATGACAACATGTCCTCGTAATCACAAAATCTACACGTGGGGCATGGTATCCATTGACATGTCACAACATGGAAAATTAATGTATGTACCTCCACATCATGTCATGAAGCACATTACTGTGCAGACATACAATGTGAGAACTAGTAAACTGTTTGTTGCATAACCTGGAAATAAGATACATTGAACACCAAGCTTGAGGGGTGCACGTCAATGAACATTTCCCCTCTGTCCCACATGTGACCAAGAACTGACTGCAGAGGATGACAACACCAACCTGCAGAGCCAGTCTCCAAGCCCGGAACATCGACTCTCCGATGATGAGTCCCTGGATTTCGAGGATGCGGAGATTGAAGCCGGCCCATCTGGCATGCCAGGGCGCAACAGGTCCCAGGACCCCACTGTCCCACCCACCACCACCTCAGCAACAACAACAACGACACTGACTCCTGCTGTAATGACCTGTGCGGCCTCCACCACCACCACTAGTGCTGCCTGCAACTCTCTCCCTGCCCCAGAGGATGACCACCCCACCCCACTCCACCAACTAAGGAGGGCAGGGAGAGTAGGTGGGTGCGTCCAGTGGTGAGGCAACAGGTCCATGACAGCAGGGCAGGTGGGAGGGCACGGGGAAGTCTACACCAACCGGACACTGGGACCAAAGCCCTGGACAACATCACCAGAGTCCTTGGGGCCTATGAACGGGCCCAGGGACGAACAGGCCAGGCTCCGGAGGATTCCCGTGAGCTCCGCCTGCTGCTGAGGTCCATCAACACCCGCATGGGCCAAATTGTGGACCTCTTGGGCCAGCTAGTGGCGGTACTGAGGGACAGGTCTACAGCACAAACAACACATCCTACCCTGCGGCCGCAGAGAGGGGGGACTCCTCAGACCCCACTGGCCCCACAGCAGAGATCCCCCCTGCCAAACAACCAAGGGGCAGTCCAAAGAAATCCAAGGGAGGAACCTGTGGCAAAGCACCTGCCAAATGCCAGTCAAGGAGCCAGCCATGATGGCAACCCTCTTCACCTTGCCTTTAACTTTGTTGATTGTCCTTCCCCACACTGCCATGTTAATGGCATCCGTCTGTTGGACTGGGCCAGCACATCAATGTGGTGAATACTCAATTGTCTCATCTTCCATCACTGACAACTCATTGCTTCACTATTCACCTTTTTGTAAATATTCACTCCCCTGTCACATGTACCCATTGTAAATAAACACTCCTCAAACACCTATGTCATTGTGTCTGCTCCGTGTTTATCGCAGGATGTGCAATGGTCACCATGATTACAATGTACCAGGAGCACGGATTGTTTGTAGTAGGGGTGGGCGGAATTTGCGAAATCCACTTTCGTAAATTATCGCGAAAATGTTAAAAATTAAAAATTTGCGAGATTTTCTGCATGGTTGCGGCTCGCCAACTTACCCATGTGGTTGCTCGCGGGCGCGGCCATCTTGTTTTCAGTTGTCTCGCGGCGCATGATCGCGAGAAGAAAGACGTGATCGCGCGATGCATGATGTCACTGCGGGCGCGAACTGTCGCGAGACAGCGCAAATGGCTAAAAACAATACAACATCTCATGGAGAACGCGACCGGATCAAGAAAACTTGTCGGCGAACGCAGGGATTCAGGTAAGGCGATCGCGCGCGCGCGAGAATGTATTATTTTACAGCGCGAGCAAGAACCAAATTATCGCTGAGCTGCGGAATGCAGAAACTTTGACATTTTCGCGCTTTCCGCGGAACGCGAAAATGTCAAATTATCGCAATTTCCGCGAACGGAACTAAATTTTCGCCCAGGCCTAGTTTGTAGGCAAGGAGAGGCTGAAGGGACCTAGGAAAACACAAAAGAACAATATTCACTAGTCAGGCGGTGGCATCACAGCCATCACACAACACGTGTCATCAAGGTACTCCAATCTGCACACATTCCAATGAGCAACAGTACCGGCATAGACATCCTGTATCTGTGCCAAACTACCCTGTCCCAGAAACATTGGCAGCCAGCAATGAGTCAACAACAGGCTGTAGTCACAAAGCTCACATAGACCTTTTCACCAACAATGACCCCGTTGTACATGGTCACTCACCTTCAAGTGAAGTAGCGGTTGATGAGCTGTTGACGCAGGTCCACACCTTCCTCCTCTCCACTATCCTCGAAACTGGACATGGGTTGGTTTCTAGGCGGGGGCCTCGGCTGCTCATCAGTGTCCAGGAGCAGAGGGATCTCCTTGCGCAAGGCCAGGTTGTAGAGCATGCAGCATGAAACTACAATCTGACACACCCTTTTAGGCGAGTACATCAGTGCATCTCCGGTCTTGTCCAGGCAGTGAAATCGTGACTCCAGAAGACCAAAAGTACGCTCCACCACAAGACGTGTCCGCCCATGGGCATCATTATAGCGGACATCACTTGGGGTCCTGGGATTCCGCAGTGGGCTCAGCAACCAAGGACAGTTGGGATATGCAGAGTCACCTAGGTGTGAGATACACAGACCAACTTTGTAATATAACTGTGGCAGAGGACAGCATGTCACACACAGAACACGCAACTTGACTCTGCGTACTCACCCAAAATCCATGCACGCTACGGAAGCAGATTAGCCATCAGCTGTGGCACAATGCTGTTAAGCATGATGTACGAGTGATGGGCTGAGCCAGGAAATTTGGTACAGACGTGTGAGATGATCATATCCGCCTGGCACACAACTTGCACATTGATGGAATGGAAATGTTTCCTGTTCCTGTAGATGTGCTCACGTGCCTTGGGTTGAACCAGGCCAACATGTGTGAAGTCAATGGCACCAACAACATTGGGGATGTGCCCAAGGGCATAAAAATCACCCTTCACAGCCGCCAATTCATGCCTCCTGGGGAAATGGATGTATCTGTCCTTGTAGGTCATCATAGCGGACATGCACCATGCTGAACATTGGTTGCGATATCTCCCTGCGCTGGACACCGTGTACTGGAATGATCCGGTAGCAAAAAAATGCAGCGCCGCCATCACCTTAGACGTTGGTGTGCAAGCAGTCGGATATGTTCTGCGAGGCCACAGGTGGGGTTCCAACATAGCACATAGGTCTTGTAGGGTGGGTCGATCCAGATGGAATTTCCATATGACCTCCTCATCCTCCATGTCTGCCAGCACTGTGAAGGGACGATGCACATTTGGTCTCCTCCTTGGTGCGAATAAAGGGGACACATGTCAATACAATCCACCATGAGATATGTCCAACATCTTAAATTTTGACTGACACAACGCCAACAATGACTGTCATCACAGTTCAGCTTACAGCCCAACTCACATAATGGGACACCTTCAGCTACACTAGTCATTCACTTGTCCACTTTTCACATAGCGAGTACCTCCAAAACAATATCTGACTATGTGAATGCCCAAAGGGATATGGCCACTTCTTGCATGAGCAGCCATGAGCGTAGTTCATACAGCATATGTGTGAAACTGCAACACTACTGTCTCCTACCTAGCTGCTGTACCTGCCACACCTTCTTGCGTAAGTCAAACAGGGCACAGATCAACAACACAATGATCACAGTCTGAGTGTAAACAACAAGTGTGTGCATGAGCCAAGCAAAGTAGACAGTGACATATGCACAATGTGTAGTCAGACATTCATCACTGTGAGTTGCTCAGCCCTATCACACATTGACATGTGTACCCATTGGAGAGTCCATCACAACACTGTTCTCTGTTCATGCCCAGCAATATCACAAGTGACATGTTAGGGAGTGCATGCCAATGTTTCCTATCATATACACCAACCTGGCATGTGTAGTCAGCAGTGGGGTAAATGTTACATTGGCACTGTGTGCACAATCTTGTGCCATGAATCATGTGTGTACTGTGCAATGTTGAGAACTGGCCATTGGCCATTCACGCAGCATGATGTGTCCAATGGTGCTGTCAAAGTGCTCCGCAACACAAATCACGGTCACTGGCTCCAATGTATAGCAGCCATATCGCGGTAGCGACCACCTGGCCCCAGCGGTGTGTTACTGCCAATTTGAAAGCCACACTTGTGGTAGTGATAGGTATATATTTATGCTCAAATGGCGGTTGGCATGCTCCGCCACCCAAATCACAGTCATAGGCACCAATGTATAGCAGCCATATCGCGATACGACTGCCTGGCCCCAGCGGTGTGTCACTTCCAATGCCAAAGCCATACTCGCGGTAGTGATAGGTACATATGTATGCTCAAATGGTGGTTGGCATGCTCCGCCACCCAAATCACAGTCACTGGCACCAATGTATTGCAGCCATATTGCGGTAGCGACTGCCTGGCCCCAGCTGTATGTCACTGCCAATGCCAAAGCCACACTTGTGGTAGTGATAGGTATATATATATATATATATATATATATATATATATATATATATATATATATGCTCAAATGGCGGTTGGCATGCTTCGCCACCCAAATCACAGTCACTGGCACCAATGTATGGCAGCCACACCGCAGTAGCGATCGCCTGGCCCCAGCGGTGTGTCACCGCCAATGCCCAAGCCACATTTGCGGTACTGATACACATATGTGTATTGCCAAATGGCGGTTGGCATGCTCCACCACCCAAATCACGGTCACTGGTTCCAATGTATGGCAGCCATACCACGGTAGCGACTGCCTGGCCCCAACGGTGTGTCACCGTCAATGCCCAAGCCCTTACAGCCAATGGGAACCGCAATTGCAGTAGCCTAATGCAATTTTGAAAGTCGCGGTAGGCGTGCTCCGCCACCGTGGCGCTGGTCATTAGATGCAATTGAAAGATGCACCACCGCGGTAGCGACCGCCTGGCCCTTGCGGTGTGTCGCCACCAATGCCCAAGCCCTTACAACCAATGAGAACTGCAATCGCGGTAGCCTAATGCAATTTTGAAAGTCGCGGTAGGCGTGCTCCGCCACCACGGGGCCGGTCATTGGATGCAATTGAAAGATGCACCACCGTGGTAGCGACCGCCTGGCCCCTGCGGTGTGTCACTGCCAATGCCCAAGCCCTTACTGCCAATGGGAACCGCAATCGCAATAGCCTAAAGCAATTTTATAAGTCACGGTAGGCGTGCTCCGCCACCGCGGGGCCAGTCATTGGATGCATTTGAATAAAGCAGACCTGGAACACCAACTGCTGCTGCTCCTGTTTCCAGAGCCTGCTGCCTGACACCCCTCACCACCAACTGCTGCTGCTCCTGTCTCCAGAGCCAGCTGCCTGACACTCCTCACCACCAATTGCTGCTGCTCCTGTCTCCAGAGCCTGCAGCCTGACACCCTCACCACTACCTGCTGCTGCTCCTGTCTCCAGAGCCTGCTGCCTGATACCCCTCACCACCAACTGCTGCTACTACTGCCTCCTGGACCCAGTGATGGCGAGGACTGAGCAGATCTGGGCCCGTCCCTTCACCACCGAGAAGCTGGAGGTCATGGTGGATGAGGTGCTCACACAGTATGCGAGGCTATATGGTGCTCCAGATGTCATGGTAAGTGTTTCAGAGTGGGAGTGAGTGTGCAGGGATTGCACACATGAAGTTGATCTGCTGCAGTATGTGCCTGAGAGTGTGGGTTGGTGTCATACACTGCCTAGCATGCTGTGCCCAGGGGAAAGGGGTGTTAAGCCTATTTTACACGTTTCCCTGCCTGCACATCAAAATTGGAAGGAACATGTATTGTTTTGTCAGCCATACAGTGATGCAGCAAGTCAGTAATGCAGGAGTCGGTACAGAAATTGCCTATGTGAATGGATGTGTGGGTCCCTGATGTTCTTTACAGGCTCATCTGTGGCCTTACCAAGGGTTTACATCCAGAGGGTACTGATGGAAGTGTGTCTGACTCAAAATTGACATCATGTATAGGTCAGCACTATGCTCAGGACTTAAATACCAGAGGGTGACGCTCTTGGTGGTAATTCACCTATGACACAGCAGATTGTTGTACTTTTGTACAGAGCCCCTTCCATTTCCACAAGCATGTGTACTGACTTGCATGTGTAGGCACTGTTTACGCTCTCAATTTGTCCTTTTATGTGACATTTCTGATGCCCCATGTTGGACCACAGTGTGAGCCCATCTGGCCTGCACAGTCACTGCCCAATCTGACAAGGACACATCACTGAATGCACCGAGTAAAACATATGGGTTGTCTGCTATACTATCCATCAAAGAGCCCTGTAGATTGAACATGACAGGCCTTGTGAGAAGGGTGTGAGATTGTAAGATCATGTCCCTAAATGTGACCTCCATGACACAGGGCAAGGACATTGAGGGCTGCACAGTGCTAGACACGGTGAGACTGCCCTAAAACATGATTTCTTATGTAATGTATGTCTTGTTCACCCACAAACTGGATAGTAGATGTGGGCAGCCTACACACAGCTTTCTGTGCTAGCATCCTGCATATGTATGAGATGGGCAGGCACTGTGTCCAGCCTCATACCTGCATGCTTTTTTGTATGATTCTCCCATGCTAATGTACTATGTGAGATGCTGTATTGTCTCTGCTGGACATATCTGTGAAGTTGTGCTGAGTTAGTATCATGCTCCTGTACTGAGAGATAGTGGTACATAACACTGTGTCAATGATTTCCCCCCCTCTTGTCTCCCATGCCTGCAGCTCAAAGTCTACCAGTGTAAGGCTGTGTGGAGGGCCATTGCACACAAGGTGCGGACTCTGGGTGTCTCCAACCAACGGCGCACACACTGTCACAAGAGGTGGGATGACATCTGCCGGCTGAGCAAAAACGTGGCAGAGATGATGCTGGGGCTGCTCCCTCGGACTGGCAGGTTGGCGCGCATGAGCATGACACCACTAATGAACCATATCTTAGCTGCGACACAGCCTGAGCTGGATGCACATTTGAAGGGGCATCAGCAGCAAGCTGGGGGTGAGTATTCTGGGAAGGGTGACTTTGGTTTTGAATAGCTGCATGTGTCCCAAGCCTGGGCCAGTGCTGGGCTCTGTGATGCTGCTAATGTGATGCAATGGCTTGTAAGTGGCCTCTGTGTTGGGTGCAGCTGTCATGCATTTTCCCTACCTGTACTTTATCATGTCATTGGAGTAATGGCCCTTGACATTGCATTCTGAGTTGAGGCCTTCTGGCATCGTCTAAATTTGGGTGGTCAGGAAAATCCCATGGAAGGGAACAGCAGTGTGCATCATCTGAGTGTGCTTTCATCAATGTGTGCATTGCCTGAAGTCAGAATCGTGAGGACTACACATCTGACACCAATGTGCAACTGTAGTTGTGCCCCAAAGTATGACAGGGTGGATAGCATGAGCTCATGGCCATTGTGAACTGATATGTTGGAGTCTGGATCTGTGTTGTCCACTTCTGCTGCCTCCAGGTGTGACAGTGGCAACATGTTGGTTGGTACATCTTTTCCCCCCTCAGGGCCCTAGGTGTGCTCAGAGGGATCTGTGTGTCTGGTTACACGGAGCCACTGGCAGGCTATTTGGCTGTGTGGTCATCACATGGGTCACTTATGCCAAGTTTTCATGATCACACGCAAAATTCGAGTTTAGAATTAAGGTCTCACAATGTTACTGCACAGGGTGGTGTGCAACATGGGGATGTCATCATCTTGTTTAGTGCTTTGCTTGTATATGATGTTTATGTTAATGCCACTGAACTGACCCTACGTCTCTGTCTCTTGCAGCATCTACCGTGGGTACAGAAGGACAGGGGACGGACACCAGTGGTGAGGCATCAAGCACGACTGCTACACACAAGCACAGTGACATTGATGTGACCAGCGCCTCGGAGTGGGACAGGAGTCTGCTTGAGGAATCACAGCCAGAGACACCAACCTCAACATCATCTGACGCCAGCGGCGACACATCTATGTTGGCGGGCACAGGGAGCGGGAACTCTGCCCCCTCTTCCACCATACAGCATCCAGTGCCCACCCTCCCAGCTACTTCCACTAGTGCTGCCTGTGTTCACACCAGTAAGAAGGGAAGAGTGTCCTTCACCCCAGGCACCACTGCCCCTGTCTCCCCTGCTGCTATCAGTGTTGAGTCTGTGGACCTTTTGCGCCAGCTGTGTGTGGGCCAGACAACTCTCATCAACGCCTTCCTAGACCACGACAAAAAGTTAGCCCAGGTAGTTGCTTTCATGGAGGGCATTCATTCAGAAGTGGGTGGGCTACACCGGACTGTCCAGTCTTTGTCCTCCGCAGTGACGGCAGCCATTCAGCTGGCACAGTCTCAGAGTCCAGCTCCAGTCCGTTTGGCCACCCCCTTGCCAGTGGCTACATCTGATGAGAGTGACCACACACCACAGACCTCAAGCGCAAGATACAGCACACAACAGCAGGAGCCCAAGCGGGCCAGAGCGCAGACACCATCCCCCCAAAGAACCAAAGCCGTCCCAGAGCGCAAAGGAAAAAGCCCTTCAGGCGACACTCAGGGGCACAAAGCCAAGAAGCAGGCCTCGGGCTCACATGCCTCAGAGGCATCCCAGCCAAGGACTCTCCTGTCCCAAAAACGTCTCACAAAGAGAAGCAGTCAGTTCCCGCTCCTGCTGTGAAGCTGATGCCAGCTAAGGGTCCACCGAAAAAGACCGCTAAGGCAGATTCGCCCACAACCTGCACTTCCATCCCGAGCCCTGTGAAGCAGGGGAAGGTGGTCAGTGTAGGGGGTTCACCTGTTCAACAGGTGATGGGGGAGAAGAGGCAAGGCCAGGCCAGGCGTACTTCCGGATCCAGCAGGTTCCCAGAGGGAGGGCCACCGGCTGCACCTGGAGCAGCTTTGGTGGAGAGTGTGCCTGCCACTCCTCCCAAGAACAAACCTCCATTTAGACTCTCCAAGAAGTGGAAAGGCACCCCTCCACAATCTCCCTCCCACACTGTGTCTCACGGCAGCATGACTTCACCTCCACGTGCCACCACACCACCTGGTCCAAGCAGCCCTCCGGCTTCCAAAGCCACTGATGCCTCTACCTTAGCTGGGCCTCTCTCTCCCCGGTCCAGTCCTCCAACTGACACCGACACTCAGCCACCTCCCAGTCTGACTGACAGCCAAGTCTGAGTCAAAGTCCCCCTCACACACCTGTCTCTCCCACAGCGGTGCCTGGACTGCCCATTGTTATCCCCCTAACTGTGTTGCTGACCATGGCAGGGTACAGGGTCACCCATTCCCTGTGCAGGATCTAATGCATACATGTACCTACTCTGCACTTTGGAATGGCGACTGGCTTTGCTGTATTTGCCCATTCCCTGTGTAGCTTCTCATGTACCTACTCTGCACTTTTGACTGGCCACTGGCCTTGATGTTCCTTGCTGTGTTTGCCCATTCCCTGTACAGCCTCTCATGTACCTACTCTGCACTTTGGACTGCCCTTGATGTTCCTTGCTGTGTTTGCCCATTCCCTGTGCAGCCTCTCATGTACCTACTCTGCACTTTGGACTGGCCGCTGGCCTTGATGTTCCTTGCTGTGTTTGCCCATTCCCTGTGCAGCTTCTCATGTGCCTACTCTGCACTTTGCACTGGCCACTGGTCTTGCTCTTGTCTACTTTTAATGCCTATCTGTGTAATATGTGAATAAAGACAGTTACTCCTGTTGTCTGCTTTGTCAGTGTCCTTGCTAAATAAAGGTTTTTATGTGTGGGTATGCTTTAATGTGACACATGCGCTGTATGCCACTTTAACATTGCCAATGGTTGTTTTGACTTTTCTGGGTTTTGCAGAGGTGACAGGCACTTCAGTTCTTATTGATTCTGAGGCTTGGGGGTGCAATGATGGTTGTTTGTGATGAGCTACTGTTATCCTAATCAATGTATGGTGATGTTAGCTAAATTGTACACATGGCATGTTTGGATGCACTGCCAGCACAGAGTGGGATTCTATCCACAGTATTGCAGGCAGGCTAGCCAGTGTCCATCATGTCTGTGTGATCTTTCCTGATGTGTTACCAGCAGTGTTGGCTAGCCAGGGTCCATCATGTCTGTGTGATCTTACCTGATGTGTGACCAGCAGTGTTGGTGTATGGTCATTTTGTGATGGTCAGTCATCACAGTCACATGGTTAGATTCCAATGTGTGCACTTGGGTGGTCATGAAGTATGCAGTGTGAAGGGGGTGACTTTGTCAGTAGTGTTGATGTTTGTGTGCCCCGGCGATGGAAACTGCACACGTGTCAACCTGGAATGGATTGCCTGTTAGTTTGATTGGTCAGCCCTGTGCTTGTGATTGTGTGCACATGTGGGAGTTGTAGGTTGTGCACTGTTCGGTATGTTGGTGTGTCCTAGCACTTCTGGGGCACACCTACTTGTTGGTGCCAATTGTGAGTAGGCAGAGTGTATGCCTGGCAAGTCAGTGTTGTGTTTTGTTGATTAGCCATGTGTCTTGTTACTGTTTGTGCTCACTGTGCAGACCTGCTCAGCCACACTGACATTGTGGGTGTGTTTTTTCTCATGCATTGCTGTCACTTGAGGCTTTTTCGGCTCCAGTATGGCATGTGGGATGTGGAGTAATAACATCCACTATCTGTGCTTCTGATGCCTACCCATTCTGAGTGAGCACTCTATCTATTTGTGTATGTCACACTCCAGACATGTCCACTACTGATGTACCCAACACTTCACTCTCATGTCAGCTGTCCCCTTGGGTTGCCAGTGTGTGTGCCCCACCACTTTATTTGTTACACTATGCTTTGTGGTGCTGATCTGTGCACAGGACCAATGTTGCACTAAGGACAGTTTCCCAATTGGTTATATGTGAACTTCTTTTACTGTTTTTCAGTCATGGTTGCTCATATGCAGTTCAACTGTTTGTGCTGCACAGTTCTCTTGTCATGTTGTTTTCACCTGGGTGTCCCAGACTTGTGCATCTGTGGGTGATGGGTAAGCTGTATGTGTGTTTGCTGAGGTACTGCTACCCTTCCTGAGTGTGATGTTATCTTTGTGCTGTGGTGATTTGTGTTGTGGGGGTTCATGTTGTGGCACTCAGATTTGTGTGCTCTGTTTGGGTTGGTGTGCACACACTGCTTGTTGTGCATGCAGTGCTGTGAGTGTATGTTGCCTTGTGATTGCCTGGTGTGCATCCCCTGATGTCCAGCTATGTTTGCAATGTGATGGATTGGCATGTGCATCTGTTGTGTGTTTCATGTGGATGTGTGCTGTATTTGGCCTGTGTTGTCTCTTGCAGCTGACAGATGCTCTGTGTGTGATGTTCTATTTGCATGTCATTGTGTGTGATTTGTTTGTGCATTGTGATACATTGAGATGTGTGTTGCAAGTGTAGTGTGCATTACATGTGTGTCTGTCACATGCACTTGGGCTATTCTTGTTCCTGGGCTTGTTTTGGGTGCATCCTTGGGGTTTTCTCCTCTTATATTTGACCTGTTACTTGTCAGGATTGTGCATGTGCAAGCATGTGGTACACTATGACACCATGTTGACTTGATGGGTGGTGTGGTATGTCTGTCTGTGTTTTCTTCTTGGCCCATTGTTCCCAGTTTGTGTCCATGATTGTTTTGAGATGATGCACTTCTTGTCTGTGTTGAGGCATGTTGTCTGTACATTGTTACTGAGTGATGATGTTGAGTACTCCTGTTCTGTCTGGACTCCCATTGCCTTTCCACTGTTTTACTGCACAGGTCTGGGCTTGTTGTACTTCTGTGTATGTTGTTGGTGAGTTTTGTGTTTGGCTGTTGTTTTTGTGCCAGCATTGGTTCAGGCATCCCTGAGTGTGTGTGTGTGTGTGATGTTTGTGGAAGCCCACCAGGGAGTGTGATTGTTTGTCACTGTATTCTCTGGACATTATTGGCAGCATTCTGTGTATTTGGCACTGGTGTTGAGCGATGCAGGTATGAGGTGTGTGGGGGAGGGGTATGTGTGAAGGATCCAACTTGTGTTTGACAGTCATGGAGTGTGTCAATGGGCCCTGTGTGTTGTACTGATGACATACACCTGTCAAGTTGTTGGATACAGGTGTGTGGCTGATCACTGTTTGACTTCAGAGACTTCCTATCATCCCTGTGCCTATGCATGGGTTGCCTTGCTGTCTCCCTGAGTTGTTGCACAGAGGTAACTGTGGTTTAATTTCACTCACTGTGCCAGCCATGTGTGATTTGATGGCCTAAGGAGTTGTGATATGTTCCTTCTCTTGCATGCGATGTACATTTGTGGCTAGCTCTTTGGCTTTCCATTGGTGTCAACCTCACTTTGGTCTTGCCCATTTGTTGTCATACATTGCTGCTGACCTCTGGTCTGTGTATATAGCTGTGTGTCAGTGTGGGGTGTGTCTGTGTGACTTGACAGGCAGTGTGTCCAGTTGAGTGATTGTTTATATTCAGTGTGAGTGTTCATTTTGTGATTGGACTCAGTTTGCTTGACAAGAGTGTAGTGTAGGTGTGGTGGGAGGGTTGCCCTGGCCCTGAGCTTAGGTGCTGTGTGTTCCTCTGCAGCCCCACCTGCTGAGACTGTCTCCCTTGGTGTGTGGTGCAGGGAATGGGTTTACCTGGCTGGTTATTGTGCATGTGAGAGCACAGGAGGGGCACATATCATGTCCCTTTATGGGTGTGGGGGCCCAGTGTGTGGAGGGTGGAGGTGTGGCCCTATGATCTTTGTGCACTGCCCATGCCTGGCGCTGGCCCTACCTTCTACATTGTGCAATGTTTTCCCGCGTATTCACTGCTGTGGTGACGTTACTGGGAAATTGCTTTGATATCACGGTTGGTGGGTGACCTGGGTGCGGAGGGGTGATTTGGTGACAGGTAGGACATGAATGGGTACACTTGTGGATGTGTTCCTGTGCCCACCAGGGTGTCTGATGTGGACAGGAACCCTATATCAGCCCATGAGTTGTGTGTTGTGTTTGTGTGCAGAGTTGTGTGATTGCGTACCTGCGGCAATGTCCGCGACGGTGCATGACATACTGGTAGTGTATCAGGTACAGCACCGGGAAGACGTGTAGAGCTGGATCCATTGCGGTCGGGACCAGGTGAAGGGGATCGGGGATCTGGTTTCACGCTCCGCAGTCGTGCTTCTGCCGTCTCTGGTTGAACGGTTTCTCAGCTGCGGTGTGACTGGCTGTTTGGGGCTTCCTGATTTGTACGGCGGTCGGGACGTCATTCTGCACGGCGGTGCATCTCCATTGGCTCCCACTGCCGCGGTGGTGGGCACATTTTTATGGCGGTTCGTGTCGCACCGCGGTGGACGAGACATGGGATATGTTTGACCATACTAATATGGCGGCCGTGAGGACCGCTGCTGACGTGTGGAAAATTGCATTTTCCGCCAGCACCGCGGTGGTGCCTCCGCCCGCCATCCTAATAGGGCCCTATGTCTTCAGTGCAGACTAATTCAAGGCGAATAGTACCTTTTCTTTGTGCAAATATGAATCATATTTTCCTGTAATTTGTATTTAAACTTAAAGGGTTAAAAACATAAAGGGTTTCCTATACCTGTCCTAAGTACACCTACCTGCTACGAAGTACCCACAGTTTTCTAATAAATTTATATGCACTTCTTCATTTTTTAAATTAGAATTTTTATGCAAAGCCTATGGCTGCCACAGTCGAGCTGCAGCATGTTTTCAGTTTTTTCTACTTTTTATTTTTCTGGTATATGCTTGCAAAAACATTTTTCAAAAAATATCCATCATAACCCCTTTCCAAGACCAGATCTTTTGGCTTTGCCAGTTGTTGTTCTATGATTGTTGAATATTCTGTTCTGCCTCATCTCTAGTTAACATACACAATTATAATCTATAATTGACAAGGTATCCTTCTTACTACGATTTACTGTAGAGATTTCTGAACCCTGTGGTGTAGTCCGTGCTCTGTAATGCAAGCTGTGAATCACATAAAAAATAATATAACAGCCATGTTTTTTGTGTTTGAAATCTTTTATAAAAGAAATAGAACGTGAAATAGAAGTTCAGAGAAAACATGTACAGAAATGTATTAGAGCATTGGAACTATGGGGTGTGAAATGTACAATATAAGTAAAGTTATATTAAAAAATCTAAAACTAAAAGAGAGTACAGGATAAGGAAACCATATCAGTAACATGATAAAGATTTGTTTTACATTGATATAGATAGATGTGTAACATGAGGACATAATTTAGGAAAACAAAATAGAAAAAAATAAAGAACCCAAGAAAAGAATAATAAAAAAGCTGAATTATGAAGATGGGGAATGAAGGAGTGGTGGTAAAAATAGTGAGGGGTAGTAATAGTACGCAATAGAGAAAGGTTTTAGTGAAGTAAGTGAATAACAAAGGAAATAATACATAAGTAAAGAGGCAGCATGTGATCAAGGTAGTTTAAAATGCTCCGATGTAAAAATAGAGATCTACAAAACATTTCTACAGACAGTATTTAAATAAGTTGTTGTTTGGAGTCAAAATGCTTCCCTATTTACATTAATTACTAAGGGTGGGCATAGCAGGCGTAGTGCCTCTATGCGTATTTCCAAGGAGTTTGAAAAAAACTCAGTGGACATACGCTACGCTCCCTTCCCCCTCCCAAATTGATAAAAACATTTTTAAAAAGGCACTTACCTGCGTGGCTGTGTCCTCCTCTACCTGGCTGCTTTCCTTCCTGCTTCTCGCCGTCCTTCTCCTATGATAAAACACTACGTTGTGCGTCTAGCGCATGCGCACGTACAAGACGCACATCATAGGGTTTTTTCATAGGAGAAGGAGGATGGCAAGGACGGCGAGGAGCAGGAAGGAGAGCAGCCAGGCAGAGGAGGAGGCAGCCACGCAGGTAAGTGCCTTCTATTTTATTTTTTTATTAATTTGGGAGGGTGGAGGGGCTGGCTAACTCTGCTCAGCCACAGAGGGGAGTTTTTGCCTAAACTCCGCATTTGGAACAGAGTGCGGAGTAGGTAAAAATTCGCAAACTCCTTTGACGGAGCGGAGTTACCGGACCGGGGTTAGTAATAACAGAGGAACCCACAAACGCCCTGTCCTATGATGATATCAAACTGTATACCACCCAGCTTTAAATGAAATATTTGAAGAGGTATTTCAATTGATTGTTATTTGTTGGAAAACACTAGTCGACAACAGGTCTAACAACTTATTATGAAATAAGTTTGCATCACTGGGGTCAGCAAGATTTTCAAGAAATACATTAGTAATACCAATAGAAGATGGAGTATGGAAAACCACCCTAATGTGTTTCCACACTCTATGCCAAAAGGCCAAAGTATGCAGGCACCAAAATAATGTGTGCAATAAATCACTATTGGGTTGATCACACAACCAGCAATTGGTAGTGGCACCTGGATTTTCTTTTAGCTGACATTGAGGAAGTGATATAAAGCCTATTATAAATAAAGAACTATGTCTGAGTAATACTGGATGTCCTAAACGTTTTATGAATTTTTAGCCATATCAGCCAAGTACGACCAAAATCCTTCTCCCATAGTAGTTTAATTTTAGATTTGAGACTTAATATAGGTGAAGATGAAATAATTTTATGTATAAGGGAAGCTCTAAGGGGAGGTTGGGATATGAGGCAAATCAATAATAGTAGGAGATATGTCTTGAGAGTCATTTAGGGACTAAAGAACATCCAACACTATATTTGATAGCAGAGATAACCTAGACTGAAATAGAGAGGGGCACTGGAATTGCAACTGAAATTGGGGAAAGGAGATGGGACCATTATCCTGAAAGAGATCTGATACCCATATAGTGTCTCAGTCTCTTCCGATAAATCAATCTATTATTAAGTTTAATAAGTTTCCTATGCGGTAAGGGCATGTTAAAAAAAGCTGTGAAGAGGATCTTGAATGAAAACTTTAACGATAAAAGTGAATAGTTATGTTGAAAAACGGAGGGAGCAACAATAGAGGGCTGCAAGTAAAAGGAAGTAGCCACTTGAAAAGAGAAAGGCGTTAGTAAGGTTTTCTTAACATCAAGTCATAATGGGGAAATGGGGTAAACTATTTTTGTAACCAAAGAGAAGTCTGGTGGAGACAAATAGCCTTATGATATTGGTGAAAATCTGGGAAGTTAACCTTGCTTTCCCTTTTGACTTTTTTAAGTTTGCTCAAACAGATTCAAGATCTCTTCTTCTGCCATAAAAAAGTTGAGAGAATTTAATCAAGTTTCTTGAAATAAAAGCGGGAAGTTTTACCAGTATTATAGAAATAGTATTGAATATAATGGATGAGATCATCAACTTAAGTCTATGCTATGCAATGGGATGTATAGAGCGTATGGCAACCCGTAGGCTTCCCAGAGCTAGTTGAGAGAGAGGTTTTCTACTGAAGCCAGAAGTGGGACTGGGAGGGTCCAATCTTAAAAAGCCAGATCTGAAGTTGTTTCCAAAAGCACAGCTCATTGTCCATGGATTGGATGGCCAAGCGGAGGAAATTCCAAAGTTTGGCCCATGGTGGGGACGGTGGGCAGGTGGGAATTGGTGGATCTAAGTAACTTTTTGGGAATATAGGAAATAACAAGCTGGTGTAGGATGGGAGGTCCTCGCACATGTAGGGCTCTAAGTGCAATGCGCAGAGCTTTGAAAGCAACTGGATGTCAGTGAAGATCCACCAGACCTTCACACCTGACCCATATCTAGGGATCCCCAGCAGCATGGTAGCCACAGTGTTCTGTAAGATGTGTCATTTCTAGTTGACTGCCTTGGGGGCCCCTAAGTAGAGCGAGTTGCCATAGTCCAGGAGGGAAAAAATCAATGCCTGGACTACCAGCTTCCTCGAGGACCGAGGAAAAAGAGGGAGAATCTTGTGCAGCATGCACAAGATTTCGAAGCAACTGGCTGAATGTTTGGTAGCCTGGGTTTCCATGGACAAGGAATTGTCCAACCAGACCCCCAGACTTTTTATTGCCATTTTGGGGCCAAGAGGGAGACCGAGACATGCTGGCCAGCCCAAGACCTTTGAGGAGAGGGGTTGTTCCTGAGGATCATAAGCTCAGTTTTAGTTCTGTTGAGATTGAGACTGGATTTATTCATCCAGCTGGCTACTCGCTCCAGACATGGACCCGGATTGGAGCTACAGGGTCTGATTCAGGGATGAGCAAGAAAACCAGCTGTGTGTCATCCACATAGGAGACTATGGAAATCCCAAAGGGAGTTACACTGTCAGCCAGGGGTTGGAAATACACGTTAAATAATGTGGGGCTAAGAGATGAACCCTGCAGAACTCCGCAGGTAACCGGAAGAGTCTCAGAGGAGCAGGCCTTATCAAAGACCAGGTAGGAGCCTAGCCAGCTCAGAGCTTTCCCTGCGACACTGGCCTTATGGATCCTATCAAAGAGAGTGGTATGACCAACGGTGTCAAATGGCAGCCATGCCCCCTTGATCTAGTCTCTTTTTAGCTTTCTCTACTACTGAAAAGAGTGAGGTTTCGGTACTGTGTTTGGGCCGAAAACCAGTTTGGGTGTGGTGCAGGAGGGAGATGGCCTCAATAAATTCAGAGAGATGCTTATTGACATATTTCTCTGCTATTTTACTAATGCCTGGAAGCAGGGATATTTTGCAAAAATTCCCCGGGCTTGAGGCATCAAGATGAGGCTTTTTTAGGATGGTTTTAACCATGGAGTGTTTCCATGGCTGAGGAACCAATCCTTTCTTCAAAGAGAGATTGACCATCTTGAGCTGGGTTGGGAAAATTATTTCTGTTCCAAGTGCAAGAATACTGGGGGGGGTGGAGCGGGATCAAGTGGGGATCCAGATTTGATTTGATTTGAAAAGTGCAGCAAAAGTTTCCAAGGTAAGGGGGGAATTCTGAGAGGATGGATAAGGTGGTCTCCTGACTTTTACTGGAAGGAGTGGAAATTAGGCTTTCTTCTACCTCTTCAAAGGAGCTGAAGATATCTGATATTTTACCAGGGGGTGACTTATTTTTATATTTTTGCATAATTATATTCTAGGGGATAATTTGATCTAGGAAGTGGTTCAGAGTCTAAGTGACCCCACCAGGATAAAAATAAAGGATTACAACTCGAAAGTAGGGTTTTAGATTTGAACAGATATTCCTTAAGATTGATATGAAGTGTCTCATTGATTGAGTTAGAAGACCCAAGTATTTGATTTTGGGAGAGTTCCAAAAGAAACCAGGAGATTTGGGAGAGTTCCAAATGAAACCAGAAGACTAGAACAAGTGTTTGGCACAGAATTTATTCAAACGAAGAATTTCAGTTTTATCAGTGTTAATTTTATACCCGATATGGATGCAAACAATGAGAATTCATTTAGTAAAGCTGGTATTGAGAGGTCGGGGTTGGAGATAAATGAAGAATATAATCTGCATAAGATTCTAATTTCAAATTCTTTTTTTTTTTATTATTGTATTTTATTGCATTTTAAAGCACAAAGAAAAACAACACATATACAATAATACAAAAGAAAAAAAAACACAAACGTGGATCACTTAAATCGAAAGCAAATATGAGACTTAACAGTGTTGATACAAAGCATGGTGGCGAGTAAAGGGAGGGCAGAGGATGCGCGAGTTACATGACAGCTCCTGTAACTCTTCCCCCAGTATCGTCCGCAAAGCATGCCGGGTTCTGAAAAAGTGAAATCTCGTTGGTGCCAAATGCGCATTATCTGCGCCCGCCACATCTTTCCACACACCCACCCGCCCATGCTTGAAGAGATCACCCATGGTCTGTATGCGCATTTTGTTGAGGGAGTCCAGAGTCCCTTTCTCCAAACTGAGCACAAGCCATTGGCACCAGTCCACACGCATTTTGGGCGAATATAGTTGCACCCCATCATACATTCTGAGCAGAGCATTCCACGCATGAACAACAGAATTGATCGAGTCCAGTATACCACAGCGCCTCATTGAGGCTTGCGTTAGGAAGCGAGGCAGGGAGTGCGGGGCAGTGGCAACCCTCTCGATCTGAAGATGAGGTAAATCATGGAGCCCGTGCACCCAACTGTATGCATGAGAGGCCCGCGCGGCCTAGTAATACAGTTCAAAATTCAGGGCATTCAGTCCCCCGGCAGTGTATGGAAGCATGAGAGTTTCCAAAGCGACTCTAGGGGACTTATCAGCCCACGCTAATTTGGTCATCAGAGATCGGAGTTCTTTTACCGCTATTGGTATATTAATAAAAAGAAAGAGCAGGAGAGGAAGCACAACCATTTTCATCAAAGAAACTCTACCAGCCAAAGACAATGGGAGTCGTATCCATCTGTCTATGTCATCACTGAGCTTATCAACCACTTTACCGTAATTAGCTTAAATGACCACATTCACATCAGAATGGACTTGGATGCCCAAATAGCGCACCGGTTCAGTCGTCCATTGTAGTGGGAAATCGAGCAGAAACTGCATTGTGGAAGGCGTCAGTGGGAATAATATGGATTTATCCCAATTAATCTTTAGGCTGGAGAGACCACCAAAGCGCAGCACCTCACGTATCACGGGAGATAGATGTATCTCGGGATCTCTAATATATAAAAGCCTATCATCCACGTAAGCAGAAGTAATGATACTGTAACGAGGAAAACAAAGCCCCCTGTGCCTATGATATTCACACAATGCCCGCAGCAGGGGCTCAGCAGCCACCGCATACAGCAACGGGACAGTGGGCACATCTGTCGAGTACCCTGCGAAATTGGAAACGGGGCAGAGATCACACCTCCTGTGCGCATCCGAGCCACTGGGGAATTATTTAGTACCGAAACCAGTTGCAAATAGACTTCACCGAACCCCATTCGCCACAACACAGCATGCATAAACTTCCATTCAATCGAATCAAAAGCCTTCTCGGCATCTAAAAAACCCGCAGTGGCCTTGACCTCGGGGCATACATGCTGCAGAGCCCCAAAAACCGTGCGGAGATTATGTGATATTGTGCGACCCGGGATGAACCCAGCTTGTTCAGGGCCTATAAGCTGAGGGAGAAGCGGCGACAGACGGTTCGCCAAGATTTTCACGAACAGCTTGGTGTCCATTTTAAGTAGTGAGAGCGGACGATAAGAGGGGCACCTACGAGGTTCTTTATTGGGCTTCAACAGAGTATTGATCAACGCCTCACGCATGGAAGGGGGCATTATACCGTCTGCGGCTATCTCGTGAAATAAAGATATAATTTGTGGAATAAGAAGAACGCTGAAGCCCTTATAGAATGTGACAGTAAGGCCATCAAGCCCGGGGGCACTGCCCTCACGCATCGACCCCAGAGCGAGCCGAACATCCGCTACCTCAATGGGGCATATCAAAAATGCACGCTGCCAGTTCTGTAACCAGGGAAGCTGTATGTATTCTAGGTAGTTAGAAATATCATCGTCGTTGGGGGAGAGTTTAGAGCAATACAGCTCCTGATAATAGGAGCGAACTGAGCATTGATTTCAGTGTGTTCCGTCAGGACCGACCCATCATCGCCCTCCAATTCGACAATACCTCCAGAGTCTAGTCGGTGGCGGGCCATTGCCGCCAGCACTGAGCCCGGCCGGTCAAACTCTCCATGAGCTCTAGCAGACGAACACTTGTCCATATGTTTGACCTCACTGTCAGCCTCCTCATGGAATTCAGCCAGTGTGGCCTTAAGTTGTTCACGCAGCTCAGGATCATTAGTGAGAGTTAGGCGTGCCTCAAGGTCCGATAGACTGGTCTCTAGCAAAGCAAGGCGACTTCGAATGGCCCAGAGAACACCCGCATGCTTACTAATAGAAACACCCCTAATAAAGACCTTAAATGCCTCCCACACCGTGGTGAAGGAGTCGATCGATCCCACATTAATATCGAAAAACTCAGAAATCGCGTCGCTCAGCTCGGAGTGGAAAACGGAATCTAATAACGACTAAGGAGGAAAACGCCACAAGAAAGGGGGAGGGGAACGAGGGGGCACTGCTATATTGACCGTGACCGGTGAATGCTCGGAAAAGTAGCGGGCCAGGACAGTGCAATCCAGCACCTTAGGCATCAGTGATTATGAAATAAACCAATAGTCAATGTGCGTGTGGATATCATGTTGCGCAGAATAATGTCTATAATCCCCGCGGGCGCTTGAACGAGACCTCCATACATCAGCCAGCTGTAGTTGTAAAGCAATGTCCGCCACTACCTTCGCTGAGGCAGAAAATGGACGAGCTGGGCCCTTCAAGCAATCGAAAGTCATATCCATTATACAATTAAAATCTCCCCCCCAGAATATCGGAAGGGAACAGCGATCACTTAGTAGTGTAAACAGGGAGCGATAAAACCCCGGATCGTCATAGTTTGCCCCATAGGAGTTGACAATCAAAAATTTCCACTCTGGGCTATAGCATCGGGACACAACATATCTGCCTGTCGGGTCAGTCGACAATGGTTCTAATTTGAAACCTGCCTTGGGGTTAAGCCATGTCAACACACCTCTAGAATGGGAAGTGAAACAAGCCGCATGGGAGATTTCTGCCAATCTGCTACCTGTAAGAAGCACACAACCCGGATGCAGATGCATCTTCTGAAGCAATGCCACTTCAATTGCTCTACGTTTCAGGTAGGCAATGATTTTCCGCACCTTGCGTGGTCATTTAAACTACGGACATTCCATGTCACAAGGTCATTCGTTTGGGGAAGCTAGCCCTAGCCTGAGACTCTGTCATGGCGCCAACAATTGCACAAAGTGTGATCCCCACCTGAAACCCCACCATGCATACAAAAGGTGAACATGTGATCCACAAAAGAAAAAAGAAAGAAAAAAACAACCCAAATAAGCATACCTCCCCCCACCCACGCCTTGTACACCCCAACTTTGCAAAGGCGAGCATCCACCCACCCACATACCTCAAAAGATGTCAACTATGACGCAGTTGCAGCTGGAATAGCACAAAAAAAAAAAGAAGTGATACAGCAGTTAATGCAGTGGGGCTGATGTTACCTAGCACCACAAACTTATCCAACCCACCACCACAACACCGCTAGCAAATTACAAAACTCCATAAAACATGACATGCAGCAATAAACCAGTGGCAAACAGCAAGTAAAGATATGCCATGTTGATACCAATAGTACACTAGAGGTATACCTCCATGAGGAATAATATAGAATCTTGTCACCTCAATCCAGGGAACAAACTAGAGGAGGGAAATAATATTGTGAGGGAGAAGCGGACCTAGAGCAAGCGTGCTACACCTCATCCAATGAAACATGTTGACCGATCCGCTAATCGGGCCGGCAATGCATATATCACGTTATAACTTTGCAGTACTATTACAGAAATACAACTAAAACAGCATATGGAATGTCTACATCATCTCAGTCATTGTCATCAAGGCTTCCAGGGACTTCATTCAGAACGGGAGCGTCGTTCTGTTCTTTCGCACTTTTGCCAGCTTTCTCCCAGTACCGGAATGCTTTCTGTAGGTACTGATGGTCTGAGTATATCCTGGGCTTTCCGTCGAATAGGACCTTGAGACGTGCCGGATATAACATAGCGTACTCAATATGTTGGTCACGCAGTTTACGTTTCAAGGGAATGAACTGCCGCCTGGCCTCCTATAACTTAAGTGTGAAATCCGGGAACAGAGAAATGGAAGAGCCTTCGTAGTACAAAGTTCCCAGTTCTCTTGCCTTGCACAGCGCAGCATCTCTGTCCCAGTAGTTTAAGAGTTTCGCTATTATAGGACGAGGCGGGGCTCCAGTCTGGGGGCGAGGGCCAAGCGAGCGGTGCGTCCTCTCCACGACGAATAAATGGGAAAAAATATCTGCACCTAAAAGGGAAACCAGCAATTTTTCCACAAATGTCTCCATATTGCCCGTTGCTGTAGACTTCGCCAGGACCGTAATACGGAGGTTACTGCGTCGCGACCGGGCCTCCAGATCTTCAGCTCTATCTTGTAGGGCGGTCAATGTGCACTCAACTCGCTTCTGTGTGCCACCAGCATCAGTCTGGGCCTCTTCTATTTCCATTATGCGGCGCTCTGCCATGTCTATGCGCTCTGAATGTTTATCGACACTCTCGGACATCCTGTCCATCCTGTAGGCCAACTTGTCTATTTTCGAGGCAATGGCAGTGAGGCCCTTCTGCATGGATGCAATGATCTGCTTGATGTCGCCAACTGGGTCGTCAGCAGGGGCCTCCGACTCGGAGAGCGCATTGTACGCCACCTCTTCATAGCGCCGAGACTTGCACTGCTCAAAGTTGAGCTTGGGCTGGGACTTGTCGGGCTTCCACATGGCCAACCAGAAGAACACACACCAGATCTGACCGCGAGGTTGCCACGGGGAATTGAGGGGGGTCGAGTCAACAGAGCCAGACCAGTAGAGATGACGCGGACACAAGAGCCAGGGGAAGATGGCCACCAACCACCTGCCCGTCAATCCAGCCAGGATGGAGGGGGCAGTGCAGAGCGTGCGCCAGTGCAAGGGTGAAGGTAGCCTCTGATATAGGGCAGGCAGCACGACACAGCAGTAAGCCCCAAGTTGGAACCAGCAGTCCGTACCACCAGTCCAAGGGCCAAGTCAGGAGACTTCAATGGTGCACAAGGGTGCACTTCCCCAGGCACAAGGTAACTTCAAGCGCGGTGCTAGGCCGCACTCACGAGGGGCAGAGACCTCACCTCAGGGAACCCCCGGGCCAGGCCCACAGAGAGGAACAGGATGGCAGACTAGGCTGCAGGAGAGGCCGCGCAACACCCAGAGGAACAGACACAGAGCTGGATCCCCGCAGCCCAGTTCAAGGATGCCTCACCATCTTAGGAATCCCCGCCAGAGAGCATCTTCAGGCACCGCAGCCACAGGGAACCGCGATCAGGTTCAAGGCCCGCCTCTGGTCCCAACGCGCAAATATCAGCTGCAACGCCTCACAATCGCTGACCCGGCAGTCCCCCAAGCCGATCAAGGCCGCTTCCCAGCAACAGGAGCGCTGCAATCATCTCAGCTCCAGGGAACCTTACGCAGAACACCAACAGTCCAGGACGTCAGCAGCGGCAGCGAGCACAGTCAGGACAGCCGCCGGCTCCAACACAGCGATCCTGGCCAGATAACAGAAAACTCAGCCGGCTCCTCCCACAGGCGCGCGGGCAGTAGGCCGCACCGCGCCGCAACCGCACATTTGCGGATTGATGTCCCCCAGCGGGGATTCGCCGAAGATAAGAACAGCCCTGGAAGGACCGAGGTCTCAGGAAGGCAAATCCCTCGCAGCCGCGACGGATTGGGCTAGTGGAAGCACGGATTCCTGCATTAAAGACTCTACAGAAAAAATACTGCAATAATGTAATGTACCCATTAACAACTTAAAGTACATGAACCAGAGACATCAGATTCACATAACAGTTTGTCCCTTAAAAGCTCTTCAGGCAGCTGTCAGTTTGTAAAAAAAAATCCTTTGCATTGGGTATTAGGAGCTAATTTGCAAGGGGGGGCAGAAATGTCAACTACCGAGGGGCCTCCACAGGGTTTAATCCAGCACTTTCTACTTGTAACCACTATGGCCTGGTACTACCTATACCTCATCCTCCCTTGTCAAGACCCAGATAATATTATGACAAGAGTTCTTTGGATGAGGGGGTCGTTAATAACCCCCGGCCGTATTTATTAACATAAAACATTAAACAAAATTAATATTAACAATATTTACAAAATACGCAGAAAACAACCTTAACATAACTCTAATACAAATTATTCCTATCCGAATCTAAAACATATCATCATCAATAATCATAATAGCAGTTACTTTTCTGCGTATCCCTATTTGAGCCTACGGCAAGGTCAATAACTGGTGTCAGATCCTTATCAAATTATGCCCGCCCTCCCATCGGAGTGCGCATGCGCAGAGGGCCCGTTCACCGTGAGGGTACTCCCCCCCCCGTTACCCCCGTACGCTCTGTAGATTATCTCCATGAGGGGCCCTTGCAGTTCTGCGCCCTTTACTGGCACCATTGTGCACATGCAGAGTGGCCAACCAGCCTAGGTAAAGCGTAACTCCCCACTCCCCCGCACCCATCTAGCCAACCGGCTGTAACTGCCCCTGGACTTCTAGGAGAGACCACTTGTCCCTCCCACTTGGGCAACCCCATTTAAGAATGGCGCCGCCCTCTAAGGACCTTAAATGTATTGCTCACCAATCATGACCTTACCGCCACAGGCCGGCATAGTTGACCGACTATCTGCCCCCCCCCCCCCGCCCTCCCCCAATTTGCTAACTGGAGGGTCATAACCTGCTTCTGAAGCCACCCAACCATGCTAGAAGATTCTCTAAAAGGATTTCATTACCTACTTTAGACAAGTGGACACCGTCTTTTAAAAAGCACGCCTCCCCCGATACACCCGTGGGCGATCGTCTGTAAATGAGGAGACCTAAACAACCTCTCTATCTTATTGTTGATCCTCCTTACTGAGTGATTCAGTGTCTTCACAGACTCCCCCCTCCATTGAAATCTGGGTACCATCTGCGACCATACTATGGTGCACCCTTGGCATGCCTTAGCTAACCAACCTACTTCCGTGATTATGGCTTCCACTAGCCCTCTTCTACCCAGATTTACCAGATCATTCCTGAACTGACAAAAGCGGAGACCCCCTTTTCCATGAAATGACACTCTAAAACCAGCCTGCTCAGCTCTGGACTTGTAATTACCTGAAAAGAAAAATGCATTCAAACGTCTCACATATGAATGGCCAATAATCCAAACAACATGTGGTCCTGGTTTCTGTGGATGTGCACGTCCTTGCGTTGATTGTAGCTGCTGATGTGCCGCCGCCAGTTTCCCCCCTGCATGACAGGTTTGAGAAACTGTAAATGTAAGCAGAGAAGGAACATGCATCAGCACCGGGCAAATGTCCTACTCACAACATGTGCAGCCGCACATAGCGCTTATAACAATTGGAGGACCACCTCCCAATCCTTTTAACATTGCTGCTGTGAAAACCCCTCGCTGTCGCCTCAGTGGCAGCCCCTATTCTGAAAGAATGAGTTCCAAAGCAACTAGGATCCAAACCTGCCTTCTGTACTGCCATATCCATGACTCTCTTAAACTGAAACCTTGTGAGCGGGGTACCATCCGCATGGATTAACAATGTCCCCCACCCTTGTATTAGGTCTATGCTGTAGGAATGCCTCTAACTACCCTGCCGTTGAAGTCCTGCAGGAATGCCATCCAAATCCACATGTCCTGCCTAACCTCAGCCGACAGCCTGGTGAGGTGGCGTTTCTCTTTGAGACCGGTCATGGCCTAGGAGATGGAGCGGGAAAATGGTCATGCCATCGGTATGACTCTCAGAGCAAAATTCGACTGCCCTACCGTCTGCTGTAACTGATGCAAGGTGACCTTATCTTTTGACAGGCATTGCTGTAATGCTGTCCTGAATTTGATAATCTTGTCTGCTGGTAACCGGAAACACCCTTGGACTGAATCTAACTCAATGCCTAAGAATTCTATTGTTGTCGTAGGTCCTACTGTCTTTTCCGGCACCAGGGGAACCCCAAAAGCCCGCATGAGCGTGCAAAATTCTAGCAGTGCCCATGCACACTCCCAGGAGCCCGCTGACATCAAGATAAGAAAGTCGTCCAGGTAGTGCATGACAAACTGGTACCCTGTCGCCTGTCTAAAAACCCATTCTAAAAATGAACTGAATTTCTCAAAGTAAGCGCAGGAGACCGAACAACCCATGGGCATACACATATCCATGTAGAATTTACCCTGGAACTTAAAACCCAGAAAGTGAAAATCCGATGGGTGAACTGGCAACAAGCGAAAGGCAGACTCAATATCAGATTTTGCCAGCAGTGCACCAGGGCCCAGGCCCCTGAGCATCTCCACCGCCTGGTCAAAGGAAGAATATTTTACACTACAAATCTCATCACTGATAGCATCATTCAATGAGTTGCCCTTAGGTGCTGATAGATTATGTATCAACCTGAACTCTCCGCCCTCTTTTTTGGGGACCACCCCCAAAAGGGAGCAGACAAAATTCTTTACCGGGATGCAATCAAATGGCCCAACTATTCTGCCCAAGCGCAGTTCTTTTTCAATCTTTGTTGCCGCCACGCCTGGATTGGTCCTAACAGAAAGTTGATTTTTGCATTCAGGTGCTCCAACGTAGTCAGGTGCAGGAATCCTAAACCCATACATGAAACCTTCTAGCAATGTCCTAGCAGTGGAATGATAAGGGTATTTGTTCAGCCAAGGAGTCATAGCCATTACGTTAATGGGTGAGTGTGCCATGTGTTGTGCCCTCCCCTCACTCATGTTTCCTCCTTCCCTTATCTTTTGATTTTTTGAGACATTTGGACTCTGGGTGCGATGGGTTGGCACAGATAGAGCAGGCGTGTTTGAACTTGCACTTGCCTGGAGGCCTAGTACATGTGCGCCTATTAAAGTCCCAACATGTCCCTTTCCATGCTCCCCCGCTACCGAAACTAGTGGCAGGGCCTGTGGTTGGAGGTGGCCGAAAGGGCTGAAAGGATTGGAATGACTGGACCCTGTTATTGGACTGTGATCCCACCCCAAACTGATTGTGTCAACGCGGTCCCAGGAGAGGGATGGGTCAGATGCCTTGGCTTTCCTAAAATCCTTATCATACTCCTTCCAACCAATGCCCCTATACTTGTCATGAGCCATAGTGATCCGGCTCTGGTAACATGCCATCTCTGCCTGTATATTAGGAAAACGTACAGCCATCACTGCCATGAATACTGAGAAACCTCTAATCCAGTTATTCAAGTTCTCCTCAATCCTGAATTTTAGCAGCTCACTTGCCCATTCTCTAGGGAGCTTCCAGTCCTTCTTTTTCTTTGCAGTTTCATCAAGAAGCAATGAGAACATACAAATGTAACTTCCTGACCATATCTTTTCTTTCACCTCTTGTGTGACGTGTATTGCCAAGTGTTCCCTCCCGGTGCGGGATTCACCCACACCTAACAGAGGCAATGTTATCTGCTTACCTCCTGTAACTGTCCCAGCTGGCTCCATCGGCTTCTCCTTCGCAAGGCTGTTCACTGGCACTTCTTTGTTAATTTCGATTGGGGATGGAATGAGAGGGGAAGGTGCACCCAGCCCTTCACCTTCCTTACCCCCAGCTGCTGCATCAAACTGAGCTACTATCCGTCTTGCTTCAGCCAGTGGGTCCCCCCTATGTCCTTCACCCCCACTGATGCTGACAACATCCCAGCCTTCCCCAACCATGGAAGGACTGCGGCTAACTGTGACACTAAGTCTTGTGGAACCAGGTTTGTGCCCGCGGGGGCATCCCTTGGGTCCCCCCCCGCCAGAGTCACTGGATCCTGTGCACCGCTTCCTGCCGGTACCACCCCCGCAGGGACAACCGGGGCCGGGGCACCTGACGGAACACATCCCAAAGGAACCACCCCCGCAGGAAGAACCGGGACCGGGGGGCACCCAAAGGAACACCTCCCAGAGGAACCGCTCCCGATGGACCGGGTACCTCCCCTTCACCCATGGGCTGGGGGACTGGCACAGGTGTTTTTGGTATATTCTTTTCTTTTGTGACCTCTTTCTAGTGCCTAGCCCGCTTGGGAAGGGGGGCTAATTCTCCCCTAGGCTTGGGGGGGCACTATGGTTTGCCGAGGCCTATCCACAACATCACCTTGTCCTTCCACCCTCTCCCTGAGATCAGCAAGTCTCTGCCCTACTTTATCGACCTTCTTCCATCTCCTATCTATAGTAACCATCTTGCACATCTTTGTCTCCATCATGTACTCCATGCGAGAACGCTTCTCACCACGCTTTACCTTACTGGCCATTACTTTTACCTAACTGCAGGGGTTATTCTGAACGTGCTGGCTACAACAACAGTGTACACAATGCCACCCACTTAAGCAGGGTCAATTGGGCAGTAGCCTAAATGAACACACCCCACTGTACTTCCAGGCCTGGTCCACTGTCCAGGCCCTTACCTTACAATGCTGGAGGTACACAACCGGCCGTAAGCAACCACGCAACCAGAGCCACGCCACACCAGCTAATTCAGTGGGTCAGGCGAGTATTCTCTAGCCCGCGTGGCTCCCAGAAGCGCTGGAATGCAGGCCTGTCAGTGTCCCCTTATGTATCTCCTGTTGTGCTGAAGTGGTTATTCCAACCAATATGGGCTTCCTCGTGATCTCGTCCACGTAGTGATCTTGTCCACGTTGTTGATCTCTTGATGCTTGTAATCTAAAAGCATATAGGAGAACCGATCAAGTGAACCCCCCACCGGTCAGCACCAAAAGGCGTGACTCCCACTCTGTTACCTGTAATAAATGCCTAAAGCTACCAACAACAGAGCGGCACTAAACCTTTGCCTAATTACAGCTCATACTCGATTTACACCAAATTGCAATCCTGAGCGTTTAAATGCTGTAAGTATGGCAAGTTTTTACACAGCGCGTTTTTATGCAGTAATAATGCCCACAGTCATTTCAATCACCAGGTACAGTGATAAATTTCCAAAATTGTAAGCTGTGTACACTAGATCCTGTGTTAGCAGTTCCCCCCGCCAGCACTAACTAGCGCACTGTCCCGCCGATCACAACCAGCCCTCCCGGCTTAGGAGAATGCCTGCACTTTGTGTAAAATGATTAAACAGCGTGTGCTCGACCTGACGGTATTGGAGTGCTTTATAGAAGCACCAGTTGTACTACACATGTAGAATTTTGTTAGGCACAGGGAGATGAAATGAATACGTCCACAATCACAGGATGTTGGGCTGATTGCTGTTACCATAAACATGGCGCTACTCGAAAAAATTCCCTCAGAAACAGGAGAGCTCGTCTGACATTGGAAGGGCAGCCCCTCACACAATCCTGTGCCAGCAGCAATCCCCGCTCGCAATCAGCACTCACCCCGCTAACACAACGCGCATGCTGCCATCAGAGCGCTCCGCTCAGCTGTTCTGAGCCGGCACGCTGTACCTCAAAATCCACGACCTGCAGCTGGACTAATGCAGACCGGAAAACACTGCTCCCGCTACTGCAGTCCTCACTCGGGGCCTCCGCTGCTCAACGTCAGCACTTCCCGGCAAACAGCTATCTCACGATCGTTGACCTCGATGCTCCCGCCGCCGAACAAAGGATCCTCGCCACACAGCCTGCAAAAGAAAAACGACAGCCGCTCCACCCCGCACACTTCTGGAATGAGGAAATCTGGAAGACAAAAAGAAATCAAATGACAGCCTCCTAGCGAGGCTGGTCCAGCAGGCTGGGGGAGCGAGGAGCAAAGAGGACGACTCGTCAGTGTGTCTTGTTTTCGCCTGTCAGATTCCATCTGACAGCGGTGAGTTTTTGGATACCGAGGCGATAGCCTCATTACTCCACATTCATTTTTGAGTTTTTTAGTCGCTGTTTCGGTTGTCTTATTGATGTGACGCTTTGTCACAGTTGAGGTTGGATCACAAGGTCAGCGCTGTGAAAGGCCGCAGGTTGCGGTCGACTCCTATGCGCCCCAGCTTTTTATGCCCTGTTACCAGCCAGGCCGGTTCTAACCGGCCTGGCATTGTCCCAATGCGTGAGCCAGAAGTGATCATAATCACTTCCAGGTCATGTTCAGGACCCACGACCAATCGCGATCGAGGCGCGCCTGTCTCGTCACTACTGTGTGCGACAGGCCCGCCTCTGTGGTCGTCAGGGGCCGGCACGACCGCCATACTTTCGGCATGTCCAATGCCTGCCCCGCCTTTCTCTTCAAACAGTTTGAGTGCTACCATGCCACATTTGTGACAGCTGAATGTAACACAATTTGCAGATTCTGTAACACGTACCTCACCATGGAAGTCTCTAGGTGCTCACCCATAACCTGACCTCTGTCCACCTTTCCTCTTCTCTCCTGCTGCACCCCCCCCCCCCACTTCTGTGAGAAGGTGAGCTCCCCAAGTGTATTTTCCATTTCCAGCACTCAGTGTAACAATCCATTCCGCTCCAAGAATGGCCGACGCCGCTCCAGCCAGGGAGGAGGTGCATTTTGTTTTGAAAGAGGAAAGAGTCCTTTTGAGGAAATGAGTTTCCTGCAATGACAGTCAGTTGATTTCATTTCTGTCTTGGGTGCCTCCCTGGCTTCTAGTCAAGAGCGGTGGAGGTGATGAATATTGAATGCGACAGCTCATTGATAAGGACGCTGAAAGCAGAGGGAGATGCAATCAGCGCTGGCAAATATGCATCAAGATCAGACTCAGCGCGGAGTCGGTGACTCCCTGTATTTACACAGCCGTGTCACTCACCCGACATGGAGACATTTCCTCTTAATCTTACTTTCTAAGTGAGCCAAAGGGGGTGGAGCCAGAACAGAGCGTGCTGTCACTGAGTTGTCTTCTCCCACATGCCTCTGCCAGACAATCGCGGCCTAATGCATTGTAACCGCACCGTGGGGCTTATTTACAAGGCTATGCGAGGCCGGTGCGCCACTCACATTGACTCACTGGCAGCGAAATGGACCTCCTCATATTTACAAGGCAATGTAAAGTCACCCCGCATGACTTTTCATGGCCTTGTAAGTATGTTTCCCTTTCAGGGATAGCTCTGTCTGAAAGGGGCGCTCCATGGGTGTTGCTTTCGGTGTTCCCAAACAACATCTATGTAACTTGACGCATTCCTAGCATCTTGTAAACCTGGGAACCCAGAAATGCGTCAAAATCCTATGCCTCCCCAGGGGAGGCGTAAGGGGGTGCAACGAGGAGAAATACTTTTATTGCGCCTCATTTTTTCCTCTTTCTATGCGTAGAAAGAGTAAAATACCTTTAATTATTGTTTTTGTACAGGAGTCCCTTCCTGCACAAACACAATTATCCCCTCAGGGCAGGCATCCTTGCAAAATGATGCAAGTGTGTCTGCGCTGGCGCACGGCTGCTGTTTGTGCGCCAATGAAGAGGAGAAGGACAGGAATGTGCAGCATCTTGTAGCTACAGAGCCTTCCTGCCCTTTTCTTTCGATGCACAGCTGGAAGGCTTGCTGCACTGCCGTGCGTCAAAATATTGTAAATGAGGCCCTGGGACTGCACCTGGTGCTACAGTTCATATAATCGAGTGGTCGAAGCGGATGAGATCTATTAGGAATAGCGTTCCCAATATTTCCTAATTCTACACTAACAGTTCCCATACTTCTTGTTTCCCCACCCCCAAATTTTCTGACCACACCCTCATTGCACTCATCATAATTCCCCACATTGTTTATGCACTTCCTCTGATTTAAAGAACATACCAGCAGTCTGACAAGCCAGCCATTTTCAAATGTGTCATCTTCAAGCTGGCGTAGTATAAAATTATTGGAGATGCAGAAGTAAAAAGCCCTAATGTATATTTTTTGATCTGAATGTTTTGTGCTGTTTTCTAGGTGCAAATGAATACTTGTTGCATTGCAGATACTGCTCCGGAAGGACATGCAAATTACAAGCCAGTCACAATGCACATAGCAAAAATACAAAAGACGCTCTTAAGGCATAATAGGAGTACAGTACATAATTTGCATTTCAACAAGGAGATTGAAACGCTTTAGAGAAAAGCTTTTCGTCTGAGTAACTGACTTTACAGCTGCCAACGGAGACATTCTCAAGGCAAACACAGCGCACTTACATTTAGCGAACTGCAAATTAAATGTGCAAAAAGAAAAGTTTGCAAAAATGGTGAACCATGTAACATCCCGACAACTTTGATTCGACCTACAGCAGGTACAAACAGAGTGCTAAGCATTGCATGATCATAACCAAAGTTTGGCCTAACACAGATTGTGGCCAGTCCAGTTTCAAATATGTGTACCTGTAATGCTCATTATACCTACTGCCTAGGAGTGCACATGGGCCATTGCACAAAAGCAATGTTCAGTTCCCGCTCTAATTCCCTAGGATTATGCATGTCCCATGTGGTAACACACATCCATTCCTCCGGTATGCGCTCTGTGCCAAGGAGGCCGTTCCCTATCAGTGGCCACTGTCTCTGAACGTGGGTGGTGGGGCAGGGGGTGGCGGATGAAAAAAATAAATAAATAACTTACTTTCTCCACACAACTCTCCCTCCGCCGCTCGCCTCTCCTCCGTCTCATGGCAGCCCCCAGGCTTCCAGACTCTCCCAGCCAATCACAACGCTGCCTGAACAGCATCGTGATTGGTTTGAGCGGCCTGTTTGGCCAATCAGGGAGTGCCTGGGGAGGCAAGGGATGTTCTCCATGGGGCTGTGCACCACAGCCCAATGGAGAACATGCCAGGTGTGCATGACGGTTTGACCGGCCCTCTAGTTCTCATGCTCACATAGTGAGGGAGTGCAAACCACTCCTGCTCCCTCTGCAGTGAGCCAGCCCCACCACGCCCCACCTGACCTGGCTGGAGCAGAGAAAAAAGTAACTTCTTGTTATTATCATTTTATTTTGCACTGCTCAAGGAGCAGTGGGACAAAGCTCCTCCGCCTTAGCGGATGAGCCGTCACTGTTCCCTAGCAAGGGTTTTGAAGGTATCTCAAGTAAGTTTATTCAGCAAGTTCTGAACTATATAGAGGCATGTGGCCAGGCGATCAACCTGCCACTAGGAGCAGTAACATGTTCTAGAAATGTGTGGAACGATCTAGGCCCTCCAGCATCCTATCTGTGTTATGACGGCACTGTCCTTCTGTTCTGTTCTGTTCACTTCTAACTCTGGTCCTACGGGTACTGAAGAGGAGCTATAACAAACCACAAAAGTTTGGTCCAAACCCCATTTGTCACAGGACCTGCATCAAGTGTATCGAATGCCTTCGCAATATCTACAGTGACCAACACAAGATCCTCTTGTCTGTCTTCTACCGAATGCAGGACATGTGCCAATCTACACAATAACATAGCTATGAAGCTACACTGAGATTCACTGACACAATAGCCTGGTAAACAATATCGTTGACAAAAATATTGTGCAAAAATATCATTTGCCACAATATTATGCTCCTTTACATATAATGGTAGGTAAAAGAATATTGGAAAAAAAAATATCGATGACACTAATATTATTGAAAAATAGACAGAAATATCGATTTTTTAAATATAGAGTTTAAAGTAGTAATTGTTAAATATTTTAATATAATTGTAATTTAATTAAATATATTCCAATAAAATCTAATACTATGCATAAATATATTTTAAATATATTACTATTACTATATATATCTATATATACATAATCAATAAAATATTTATTTTTTTGACATCATATTATTGTTTATGTTTTAAATTTATGAATAAATATCAGCGGCTGTTGGTAGGGCTACCTAGTCTTACTCTGAACTTCGCTTAGTATTTATGCTGTGTGGTGCACGCTTTTAACTGCATTTTTTTCCTGCTATACGTTGTTTGGCATCTTTTATTCGTGTTCCTGGCACTTGCACCTAGCCCTGTTCCATCGCGGCTGTGTGTCGATTGTGTGGAGGGCATTTTTCTTTAACTTGCCGCCCTGACTTGCCGGAGGCGCACTACCGGGTGGAGAGGGGGCTGGTCAGTTTTGCCGCTCTCTCATATTTAAACCCCATGGCACATCGATCGCGCAGCGTACGCGTGCAGCGGGCGTGCCTAAGGCAAGCCTGTCTGCGCCTGGACGACGCCAGATGCCAGACACGCTGCGGGTTTGTGCTGCAAAAGGCTAACCTATTCTCTGAGGGATCTACAGGCCATCAGAAAACTGGCTATCTCGTGTGATCACTCCCTAAGCAGTATGTTTGAGGGTCCTTTCTGTTGTTTTAGCTGTGGGTTTAACTCATGGCCTACACCCTCTCCTCTCCCTTCCCTTCCTTCCAGGCATATCTTTAAGCTCCTCAGTCTTAACTGCCGTTCTTTGGCTAAACATCATGCCGAGGTGTATGATCTATGGCAGGATGAGTCACCTGACGTCCTTTTCTTAACTGAGACCTGGCTCTCCGCTGACATGGTGGCTGAGCCAGGCCTGGCGCTTCCCCAAAATTTCAGCATCGTGACCTTCAGCAGAGTAACACGAGGGGGTGGTATTGCAGCTATTTGTAAATCCTGCTACACCTGTACCTTTGTGAAAGAAACTGTGGCTGGCTGTGAGTGTGCACGATTTGGGATCTCTTTTAATGTCAGCTGTACTTTGTCCGGGTTGTTGGTCTATCGCCCGCCGGGGCCCTCTAAAGAGTTCAGGGGCGCACTGATTGAGGCAGGTAGCTCTCTGGCTTTGAGGCCTGCCAATTTCATCATTATTGGTGATTGAATCTTCATTTGGACAATCAGCGTGATGGGCATATGGGTTATTTTCTAGCTGACCTTGCTGCCCTTCAGCTGACTCAACTTGTTTCAGGCTCTACCCATCTTGCAGGTCATTTACTTGACCCAGTTTTTTCTAACCTTTCCGCTCTCACTGTGGACACTCCCATCCCAATGAGCTGGACCGATCATTTCCTGGTTCCCATGACACTCTTGGGGGTAGGGCCCTCTCAGAGGATGGCTCAGAAGATGATACTTAAACGTCCTTGGCGCAAACTGGACTTATGCCAATTTCATACCCTCCTCGCTACGCATCCCCTCTGGATGCCGGATGACCCTGATGCAGCCAATAAAGCTCAAGATGACTGGGTTTGGTGGCCTCTTGATAAACTCATCCCTGAAATGTGGTCTAAATGCTGCATCAGCAAATCCAGCCCCAGGTACAACAGCAAACTTGCTACAATCCGTAAAGCGTGTAAGAGGTTGGAACGGGCATGGAGACGGGACTATGACCCAGCCCTGAAGGGGCAGTATCAGGCTGCTATTAAGAACTATCACAGGGCCATTCAGAAGGAAAAGGCTGCCTTCTTTGCCAACAAAAATAGAAGCAGCAACCCCGTGAAAAGTGTTTTTTCTATACTAAAAGATCTCAAAACAGCAGGGTCTCCCACTGCACCCTTGATCTCGTCGGATCAGCAGTGCGAGGATCTGGCAACCTTTTTTATTAAGAAGGTGGATAACATCTACATGACCTTCCCCCCTGCTTAATCAGATCCGGTCCTGTCCATAGACCTCTCTCTATTTCTACATGCACTGTCCTCCCTCCTATCTCCCCCGATGAGATGCGTACACTATGCAGTAGGGTTAAATCTGGGTCCCCTGCTGATCCTCTTAAGCCTGAACAATTCCTCAAATCTTTGTCTCCTCTCCTCGCTCCTTTGTGTCAACTGATAAATCTTTCTCTGGCTAAGGCGGTTGTCCCCAAGGCTTGGAAACAAGCCATGGTGGTCCCCTTGCTAAAAAAAAAACCTCTCTGGATGCCGCCAAACCGGAGAATTTCTCTCTTGCCATGGGTGGCCAAGCTCACCGAGTCCCATATCAACTCCTTTTTGACTAGACATCTGGAACGCAACAACTTGCTTGATTCCTCCCAGAATCGTTTTCGCTCGGGCCACAGCACGGAGACTGCTCTCTTAGCTGTGACTGAACACCTGAGAGCGGCTTTGGATGCCGGACGCACCCCGGCGCTAATTCTATTAGATCTCAGCGCCACGTTCGACACGGTGTCTCATCAGATCCTGCTGCAACGGTTGGATGAGACTGCGATCGAGGGCTTGGCCCTGGGTTGGTTCGCCTCCTTCCTCTCTGAGAGAACCTTCCAGGTGTCGGCTCCCCCTTTTACCTCCTGGTCACACACCATCAAACAAGGGGTTCCTCAGGGTTCGGCTCTGAGCCCTACGTTGTCCAACGTATACGTTCAACCTTTAGCAGCAGAGGCTAGGAGTAGAGTACTTACGGTGGTATCATATGCTGATGATACTCAGCTGGTAGTAGCACCCTCTGCGGACTGCATGCAGGATGCTCTCAAATTTAACAGCGATCCTGCTGCCGTCGCAGGGTGGATGACTGCCAACTGTCTTCAGCTTAACGCTAGCAAATCCGAGATCTTGCTAGTAGAGAGAGATCCCGAGCTGTGGAGTGAGAGGTGGTGGCCGTCAACCTTGGGCTGTTCTCCTGTCCCCAAACAGGTGGTTAAAAACCTGGGTGTATGGGTGGACTCGACCCTCAGCTTTCAGGTCCAAACTAAAAAAGTTGCTGGGACCTGCTTTGATGTCCTGCGTGGGCTTAAACCACTGTTGGGCTTTTTTGATCCTATGGTCCGGCAGATTATCATCCAGGCGTCCATCATGTCTAGGCTGGATTATGCCAGCTCTCTCTACCTGGGGGTGAATAAGGCCAAAATCCTTCATCTTCAAAGGGTCCACAACATGGCACCTCGAACCCTCCATGGTCTTCCCAGAACTTCCTCTACAACTTACTCCATCCGCTGACTTCATTGGCTGCCGGTGGCGAGGCGTATCACGTTCAAGTCGCTCTGTATTGCTTTTAAAGTCCTGAACTCCTCTTCCCCAGATATTTTGGCTCATTTGCTCTCTCTTTACACGCCTACCCGTTCACTACGATCTCTGGGCCAGCATTTGGCGGATATCCCTCGGTGGTGAGGGTGCTTGCAGGTAGACGCTCCTTCCGCACCCTGGCTGCAAAATTGTGGAATTCTCTCCATGTGCACATCCGCTGCATTGATAACTACCTGGCCTTCCACAAGCCCATTAAAACACGCCTGTTTCCTTTGTGTTAGGCCTGCTCTTCTGGCAGCCCTCCAACTTTCCGTCTGCCAGCGCTGGGACGCCCTTTTGCTGGGGCCGCTGCACGCTATACAAAACCTACAACATAACATAACATATATGTGTGTGCACGCGGGTGTGTGCGTGTAAAACAACACCACTCAACTCTAGAAGATGAGTCACTAGCTCATGTGGGGTAGAGCGTCGAAGCCGAGCGAGCCAGCCGTTGGATAATTGTCCCGACAATTCAATCAAAGTAGACACTCACTCAGGTCAATGTGGTGAAGATTTACTCCCAACAAGATGCGTTTCAGCCAACACAGTTGCCTTGATCACATGTACAAAATGTGAAAATAGATAAAGGACTACAAAAACAAAGTGCATTACTGTTGTAACATGGGCACCATTGTGGAACGAACAAAAGATCACAAAAGCACTTAGAGAGAGTCCATAAAACATCATTCATATACTATGTGGCACTGTCCGCCTGAAGGAATCCTTGTGCAGTCGAATTCCATGACAGCAGCTGCAACTGTACAAAAGTACTGATAATGTGTGAAAAATGTATGTTGCGCTGAAGGTAATTAATCAATGGCTCCAAGCGCCACAGTCAAACCCAGCATTCAAGGTGGACAGAGACATATTGGGCGTGAGGGGAATGCTGTCGCCTTTATACGATGGTAGACTGGCCCCGAAGTTGATCGGCCCTTTGAGACATGCTGTGACCATCTGGCACGCGGCTCAGGCTAAACTGGGGTGGCGAGGGGTCTTGACCCAGCTCACGCCTCTTTGGGATGCAAAGCGGTTGGGGCGGCTGAGGGATAGCAGGGGCTTCGATGATTGGGACAGCATCGGGATTTCGGTGATAGGTGATATGTGGCAGAAGGGGGCGGTGGTCCCGTTCTCACGCTTGCAACAACAATATGAACTGGCCCCCTCGGAATGGTTCCGGTACATCCAGATTAAGCATGCCCTGGTCGCGAGGCTGGCTCCCGGCGAGTAGGTTCCGGAGGCATCTCCGCTGGAGGACAGAATACATGCCTAAGAAGGCTACGTCCTTCACATACCGCAAGCTTATCAACAACCTGCCGGACCCAATGGGGCCCGTGCGGGAAAAATGGGCCGCTGAGGTCGGTGAGTTTGATGACCCGGAATGGTGTGAGGTGTTGGCCTCGCCACGCGAGGCGGGCTTACCCTCGAGGCTACGGCTGGTACAGCTCCGAATTCTGCATCGCTCATACTACACCAGACACTTGTTGCACAAAATGGGCAGAGCACTGCACCCCTTCTGCCTGCGAGGCTGCGGGGAGGAGGGAACCTTTTTCCACACCATTTGGGATTGCCCCGTAACTCAAGACTTCTGGAGACGGGTGATGAGGACAATGTCACAAGCGTGCGGGGTGTCGTTGGTGCCAGAGCCCAGGCGCTGTTTGTTAAACGTGTGGGAATCTAACGATCTCAGCCGCCAGGCTCAGAGCTGGGCCACGTTGGGGATAATGACAGCTAAGAGAAACATAGCCAAAAAATGGGGGGCGGTGGGGGTGCCTTCACTGTCCGCATGGGGATGGGATATGGACGCAGCCATGCTTGCTGAGCGATCGGCATTCAGCAGGCGGGGTTGCCCCCGTAAATGGGACAAGGTATGGGGGGCATGGAAAAAAATTCAGGAATATGTGACCCGCCACCAGTGCCGGAAGATGACACCTCTGATTCAGACTGATGAAGTGGGTCCTGGGGCGGGAATGTGGAGTGCTGATGCCAACTATGTAACACTGTGTTGAAATGGTTCTAGTTACAGGGTTGTGGACTGGGGTGCTGTACTGTCAAATGCTACGTGTAAACTGCCTACTCAAGTGTCTTGCTGTTTTGTTTACAATGAAAACAATAAAAAATGTATAAAAAAAAAAATGTATGTTGCTGCTGTGCACTAGTAAATGTCATATGCTGTAATAAAGCGTGTGTCAAAGCATGCATATTAGGAACACAGAGCAAAGGTCCAGTATGGAAAGTAAATGTACATGCGTCAGAGACACAATGCATTATAACACTGTGAGTGCCAGCAGACCCCGCCAGCAGGAATCTCACTGTGTGAATACTGGCATCCAAGGAATCAGGTGCGTGTGTCAAAGCATGCATATCAGAGCATAGAACAGAGGTCCAGTGTAAGAAGTGAAGGCTTGTGCAACTAGGACAAAGCATATTATGGGACCGTAAGTTCACAGGGGTAGTGTTCACGGCTAGGCGTCGCAAATGGCACAGCCCTAAGTAAATGAGGACTTTGGAAGGACTCTTCAACGTCAGATGTGCGTTACCAAAATTATAAAGTGGGACCAGAAAATGCGACAAATAATGATGGAATTAGTCTATAACTATTTCGCTGCTGAGTACTCAGAAAAGGAAGAGATAGTGCCATGCAGGGTGAATGTGTGCCTGGAACAGACCAGCAAAAGAGGGGGGTCTTGGTGGCATGCAATGTAGCCTTGAGCCTCCCATAGATGAAGTGTCTACCATTGCCACTGTATCTCAATTTATACATGTGATCAAGGCCACTGCATTGGCCGAAACCCGTCACATTGAGAGTAAATCATTACCACGTTGACCTGAGTGAGCGTCTACTTTGTTTGAATTGTTGGGAATTTTTTTTAAAAGATATAAAATAGGAGAGTGAGAAGATGAGATAAGCCTGTTCCTCTTCCCCTTATCAATATAACAAACAACTGAAAACAAGCTTGCTGCCATCCCAAGGTGATTTCATGAATGTCTTTCACTCATGTATCAAACAAACTAGTAGGTTTCTTAAAAGAACCCTCACTCACCAACCTAATTGATAGCATGCTTCATCATTGGGTTCCCACCCAAGATGCCTAATGCATCTCAGGTGTTCTAGAACACCTGATTACAGCAGAGCTGTTTGTTTTGTGTGACCTAGTGAATTTGTGAGTGAGTTAAACCTACCTCAAAGGGATCTGTCCCTTGGGCAATTTTAATCGTGGACCCTTTAGGTAGGGTTAAAAACAGTGATGGTGAATGTGAAGTGAGAAAATAATGGTCTTTCACATCCTAATGTTAGGTTGTCAAGTTTCACCCAATGATGCGTGGAGTATGAGTCACAGTGGGTTTCTTCGGGACCAAGCTACTAGGAAAACCCTAGTCAATAGATGAAGACACACTGAGGCATACGTATATGGTGTTGAGTAATTCGTAACCTATGATTCTCACCAATCTTCTTATTGATTCTTGAGTGGATATAATGAAAAAGACATTAAGCATAAAATCATGGTAGCTCATATCATTGATGGAATCTGTGCAGAGCCAGCACTGCGCACACATTTCATGCAAACATGTTCATCAGGTGTGAACACCGGTTTTTCCATAATTTCAGCATGCGTGTGGTAAACAAGCAGATCTATCCTACCACATGACGCATACCAGGCCAAAATATTATTCCTTTATTCATTAATAAAAATAAAACATTTTTAAAATTATACAAGTGTGCTCATCCTGCTTTAGCATGGGTCTCCTTCATGTGTATGCTGACGTGTGGCAAATAAACACATTTGCCCTTCCACTTAAGACAGGCTGTGCCTTTTCTATCCACACTTGGGGACAAGATTACATGCTGCTAGTATTTTTTTCAAGAATTTGTTTATTTTTGATTTCACATTTGTTGACATAAACAATGTTATCTCGTATAACCATTATTATAAACATGAAATAAACGTTATAGCCATTCCACCCTTTCCCCGTGCAGTGTCTATTTGTACATTCCCATTTTTCTGAAGGCCTTCAATATTACAGTACATGTGCTACGTGCGATCCGTAGAGGAAGTTCCTTCATTATTAGGTTCACATGCTGCTTGTATTGAGGCAGAAAATGTGAGATACAAGACATCAAGGCTCACCAGTAAAGTGTTCTATCCCGTTAAGCAAGTTCAGAAGATCTTTAGTATCCTTCAGATATGTCAGGGTACCCTGCACTATGGGTTTGAGGAAGAAGTCGCAGAAGCGTGATAGTGGCCCCCAAAGAGAGCCTATACCCAACACGATCGTGCAGCCAGGAGGTGGAGTTCTGTTTTGTGGAATTTTGGGAGTGTGTAGAAACAGGCTATTTTGGGGTTCTTTATGCAAAAGATATCAGCCTCATGATGGCCCCATTTGATTAGACTTTTTCCATGAGATTTTTGATCTCGCTGCCCAATTGTCATGAAGGATCTAAGAGTAGGATCTTGTAATTTTTCCCGTCTTCCAAGAGATGGTTACACTCGGTCCTGTAATCCTCTTTATTCTGTAATACAAAACCTCCCCTTTATCTGCCTGTTTTATGATGAATGTTTGATCAGCTTTTAATTCATCTTGTGAAAACTGTGCATGCCCGTGCATGCATGGCATTTCTCATAAGAAATGCTCAGGTGCACGCTCATGTGCAGTTTTCGCAAGATGATTGACCCAAGTAGGAGAGAGGCAGCGAGGAAGAGGAGGAGGGCAGCCCGGGGACGCCGCAGTACAGGTAAGTGTCTATTTCTTTGTTTTCATTAATGTACTCATTTTTAATAGGGGGTTGAAGGCGGGTGGCGGAGCAGAGTTCCACGGAGTTTGTTCCCAACTCCGTGGAACTCTGCGTAGTCCCGCTACGCCAGCTACGGCCGGGGTTAGATCATATGTCTTGGGTCCTGTCTTTGTAGTACTCTATGGGAAAGACTCTGTGAGTTGTATATTGCGTAGTGGTGCTACACTGGTCGTTCTTTACCCATGGCAGGGGGACCACACCCCTGAAGGGATCGAGTGATTTTGTCCATAGGATATCCTATGAGCAGGGGGGAGCTCATCTGATTTCTTTGAAGCTGCAGTTCATGCACAATCCCCAGCCAACATTTTCCCAGAGGGGCTTGTGGGTCAGTCCCAGCATTGTGTCTTGGGGAGGGGTGCTCAAGTCCAGTCTCCTCTCCCATGCTCACCTTTGGCATCACCCCTCTGGAGTGTCTCAGCACCAGGTGGATCCCCTCTGCAGCACCAGGTGTTCCGCGGTGTCTCAGTTCAGCATATCATTTGCAACAGGGTCACCTTTTCACTGTTCTTTAATCAATAAGCCACAAGGTGGGCCAATCCGCTGTCCTTCAGCTCAGGAGGCAGTGTTTAGAGCAGGTGCCCCACTGTTCTCTGCCCTGGAAAGGGCTATCCTGCCTATGTGTTATACTTTAGGGCTAGTTCGGGGTCACTCGTCGCCTTTCAATGGGGCTCAGGATCTGCCATTAACGGCTCCTCCAATTTCTAAAGACAATGGTCCCTAGACAGTCTGGTAAAGTACAAATCAATATAGACTCAATCAGTGCTATATTCTCTGCCCAACCGGACAGGTTTTAATATATAATAAATGTATAACATTAAGTAAGGGAAAAAAATCCAAGTGGGACACAACCTGCGTCCTACTGTCATAAACAAACAAACATTAAGTAAAGGGTTCAGGCAAAGAAAACGTGTCTGCATATAAGTTTGATATAAATGAAACAGACAGAATATCGTGGAGACACCATTACATATTAAACATAGCAGTCTAGTGGATGTATATGGTGTACATTTTGTCGACGGCGTTTTGATCCCTTATATAAATAGTGGGATCATCGTCAGGACATTAAAATGACATGCCTGTATACATAAAGCCAAGTATAGAGCTGGTGGGGCTCCTACCGAATGATGGTAGTCACTGGTTAGCTGCAAGCAGGTAAATGCGCGATTAACCATCCGAATGGGTTTTGGAGAATGAAAATCAGTAGCAATTGTAAGGACGTTTACCCGAAAACCAGAGAACCGAGAGGTCCAGAACGGTTGGGATGAATCAATTGGGTGGCGTCTTGCTGGCCAGATAAGTGCCTAAGAAAGCCGATGCTGAGTGGTGCACAATGACTACCAGGACCGCGTTAGGATAAGTAGAAGCCTTGATAGAGAAATTTGCAAGGAACAAAGCGGAGCCGCGGTCGCGATCTCCGTAATTAGGAAGCCCTGTGGGGTCAAACCAAATGAGTACGAGGGGATCTCGGCTTCTGGCTTCGAATAGCGGTCCCGGTGGAGAACAGCCCGAGTGAGTCCCCGGTGCTGTCTGTGGTTATGCACCGTTAAAGATGCACTCGAAAAACCACGAAGGTTACCAGCCTTTATTTCAAGTATGGGCTCAGTTCATACAGCTAGCATCCCCCAGAATGCTGTAGCACAGTCTCATTCGAGCTGCCCCATCCAGGGGCGTGTCATCGTTTTAAATTGGGGGAGGAGACCCACTGCAACATGCTCCTTCCGATGAAAGCCACTGAAGAAGTATTATACGAAACGCGTCTGGCAACACAAAAGGCTGCTTCATTTTACTAGCTGTGTGAACTGAGCCCATACCTGAAATAAAGGCTGGTAACCTTCGTGGTTTTTCGAGTGCATCTCTAACGGGTCACCATTGTTTGTTCATTGAAGGCGGCAACCCAGCCGTGGAAAAGCACCACCCCGGGATCACAGAGGGGCCGCGGGGCAAGGATTCACCTACCTCAATGCGGAGAAGCCACAAAGGATTAAGGACTGAGCCATCAGCTGGGGCCCAATCCGGGCCTTATTTTGCAGTAAAGGGTGCTGGTGACTCAAAAGGCTGATCCATTTTACTAGCTGTATGAACTGGGCCCATACCTGAAATAAAGGCTTGTAACCTTCATGGTTTTTCGAGTGCATTTCGAACGGGTCACCATTGTTTGTTAATTGAAGGCGGCAACCCAGCTGCGGTGAAGCACCACCCTGGGATCACAGCGAGCCGCGGGCCAAGGATTCACCTACCTCAATGCGGAGAAGCCATGCAGGATTAAGGACTGAGCCATCAGCTGGGGCCCAATCCGGGCCTTATTTTGCAGTAAAGAGTGCATGTAAATTTAATGGGAATGAAGGGCACTCCATCCCCCAGAATGCTGTAGCACAGTCTCATTTGAGCTGCCCCATTCAGGGGCGTGCCATCGTTTTAAATTGGGGGAGGAGACCCACCGCAACACGCTCCTTCCAATGAAAGCCACTGAAGAAGTATTATATGAAACGCGCCTGGCGACATGAAAGGCTGCTCCATTTTACTAGCTGTATGAACTGAGCCCATACCTGAAATAAAGGCTGGTAACCTTCGTGGTTTTTCGAGTGCATCTCTAACGGGTCACCATTGTTTGTTTATATGTATACCCTAGATGTCAGTACGTTGTATACAAGCATTCATCACCGTGATGGCATTAAGGCTGTGGACTATTTCTTAAGCAAGAGACCATTATGTATGCTAAATCATAACAAGATGTTGTTGAATATGATTCTATTCTGTTTAACTAACAACTTCTTTTTATTCTTTTTATTCAATAATCAGCTTTATCAACAGATGAGAGGAGTTGCGATGGGGGCTTGCTTCTCCCCAAGTTATGCCTGTCTGCATATGGGCCTTTGGGAGGAGCAGGTCCTCATCAACAAATTTGCGGAAGTGATGGCCAACAATGTAAGTATCGTTACATTGGTGATCTGTTCCTTTTATGGAAGGGCAATGTTCAAGAAGCTTTGACCTTCATAGATGACATCAATGACAATGAGCTGAATTTGCACTTTGTTGCACACGTTAGTAGGGAAAGAGTCAACTTCCTAGATGTAGAGGTATACATCAATTATGGTAAATTGGAGACTACTTTACATCGTAAGCCAACAGCAGGCAATACAATGCTCCACGCATCTAGTCATCATCCTGAACATCTGATTCGCAGCATTCCATATGGGAAAATGCTGCGAATCAGAAGGATATGCAGTGTTGAGTCAGAATGCACCCTAGCTCAAATTGAGAGTATGAAAAGATTCCTGACCAGGGGATATTCTAGGGAAATTCTTGACAGGGCAATGAACAAAACCAAGGTGATTTCCAGAACAGTAGCCCTTGCACCCAGAATGGCCAATCAACTTAATGGCAGGTCTAACATCAGTAATGATTCACTTCGGTTGATTTTAACTTACAACAGGCAGCATTTGGCCTTGCGAAAGTTGATCAACAAAAACTGGGTTGTAGTATGTAATGACCCAGTTATAGGGGAACTTCTTCCTAAAAAACCTGCCATTACATTTAGCAAGGATATCTCTATGAGCGATATGTTGGTTAAGAGTAGTCCTGAAATAATATCATCTAAAACATGGCTCCATAACATAAAAGGTTTTCGCGAATGTGCTACATGTAAAGCTTGCAAGTATGGTAAAAACAAAACTACTTTTACCAGTCCATTCAATGAGGTGCCCATCGCTATATTGAGGAGATTAACCTGTAGAACAGAATATGCCGTATATGTGCTGGAGTGTTCATGTGGCCTGCAATATGTGGGCAGTACCAAGTTGCAGGTTCACAAACGGATACTCCAGCACATAAGGGCAATCAACAATAGGGATGCGGCATATCCTGTCGCTCGTCATTTCAAAGAATGCCATGATAACTGTCTTGATCATCTCAGGTATTACGTGATTGATACGGTGCCACCACTCAAACGAGGGGACAACCTTGAAGCATTACATAGAAAATTAGAGACCAAATACATCCTGGAGTTGGATTCTAAAGTGCCCAATGGGCTCAATTCCAGTGATGATCTTTATACATGTTTATAAAGTAACTAATAATGCTTCCTGTAGAATTTGATTGAACAGTTTTTTAGCTGTAGTTTCAACCACCTCCTCTGCAATATCATTTTTAACATGATGTTTTTTTATGTAAAGAAATGAATTATTATATGTTTTCAAAACTTGTATAGTGGATTATTGCACACATGCACTTATTTTTGATTTTGTAGATATGGGTTCTTTCGACAGCGACTTATCAAGTAGAAGTATAGGGACAAAAAATATATTACAATCTCTGCAAAACACAAGATACATATACTATTTAGCATCATTGCATAGAGTATATGGGTACCGCACATATGATGCATGGAAGTAGGGACGTTTAGGTGAATATTATTTAAAATCCATACATGGCCACTTTTCATGTGAGGAGTAGTATGATAGCCCACATGGGCTGGATTGGCGTAGTATTAGATTTTGGCATTATCGCATTTTTGATGTGTCCATTTCACCACAATGTCCATAATAATAACGTTCTCCCCATTAATGGTGATATAATACAATATAAACTGATATGGTTGTTATTATTGAACGCTATTTCACATTTCAAGTTATTACGTGCATATTAAGGTCTAGATTATTGACCAATGTGGGCTGAAGCAATGTTTGCAGTTACTACAAAGGATTAGTTTTAATGTGTTTATGAATTTTAATAGACATGTTTTTAAATTCTTGTGATTTTGCACATAACATGCAGCTATTTGCACATGTATAAAGCATATTTTGCACAAGTAGAAGCAATATATATTTGTCCAGGCTTCTGAAGATTTGGCTTAAACGTGTTTATGAAGATAATAGATATGTTTTTTAACCAACGCGAATTTGCACAAAAAGAGCAGCAATTTGCACATCTATGAAACAGTATTTGCACTAGTCAAAATATGTTGTTGATGTTTATTATTGTGAAATAGGTTTAAAACTTGTTTCTTTAGACATGGTTTTGAATGTATGCAAATTTGCACAAAGAAAGCAGTATTTTGCACATTTGAGAAACTTCAAAGTATTTTGTCGATGTTTATGAACCCATAATCACATGTTTGTTGCACTGTCACTTTAAATTCAATGGTAACTCCTTGTGGCGTCATGTGATCAAGGCTTCTCTGAAGCCGGAACGCGTCATGGCGGCAGTGCCGGTTTAAAGAAAATAAATCAATCAGCACTTATATCTGGGTCCGTACCGTCATATATATATATATATATATATATATATATATATATATATATATGTATATATATTTATATCAGAAAAACTCCACCTTTGCTTCGCTAGCCTCTGCAAGAATTGGAGCATGGACCACTATTGGTGCAGCATCAAAGATTTATTGCTCCCATTATCACACCATTAGCATGACGCGTTTCGACCCCGGAGGGCCTTGATCACATGATGCGCTACACAGTAAGTTGTTTCTTTAAATACTTTTTTTTTCTTGAATATTTTCAAAAGTTTGTTTCTTAAAGTGACATGTGCCAATATTAAGAGGCCCATTAGTATAGCGTGCGGCTCGCCACCGCCCGTATGGCGGTGGCGATCTGCCCGCTAAAACTCTCCGCCCGCTGCCAATTCTCCCCCGCCACATTACTATGGCGGGAGGGACCCCGGTGGACGGGAAGACCGTCTGCCGGTTTTCCGCCGGTAAGCAATCCACCCGATTGCCTACCGGGCGGAAAAGCATTTGATATGGTGGCGGTGCATATTATTATGCAGCTAGGCGATTTTTTCCATTGCGGGCCCCAAGGGATCCTGGGGTGGGGGGTGCACATGGGGGGTACCTATGGTACCCCCCTGCAGTTCCATGCACAACATGGCAGGCACCGCGCGGTGCCTGCCATGTTGTGCATGGAAGTGCATGACATGCCTTCTTGGCATTGTGGCGCACGGTGCTTTCTGCACCGCCCGCCGCAATGTTAATAATGCGGGATGTGCCCGCCAGTGTGGCAGGCGCATCCTAATTGCATGCATTGCGGGCGGTCCCATTTCCCGGGGCTATGGTGCCCTTAGTGAGGTGGACATAGAAAACATATTTGATTTTTGCTGGAATACTCGTTTCTGGTTTAACAGGTAAATGCATAATAATATTAACCTTAAAACCAAAAATTCCTTATCCATAACATACTGTTAGTACTAATATGTGCTCAAAGCCATAAGCCCTTATATGCATTTTGCTAAGTTTTTACATTGTTACAGTTTAACAAAAAACATCCGGTTTAAATACCAAGATTTGTAATTCATACATTTGAGTAAAACTAAACAGATTGAAAGTGCTCTTGCATGTCTTGGATGGTTTCTGGTTTAACGAATAAATGCATAAATATTTATCCTGAAACCCACTGTTCCTGTAAAACCTTAAAATAATCTTATGATGTTTAAAAGTAATAAAACCTTCTATGTGTTTGCTTGATTCTCACGCTACTAATATTTCACTAAAAACCATCCGGGATTAAATACCGAAGACTTTTTTCCAAATCATACAATTTAGTTAATTTGAACTAATTGTAAAGTGCTAGTGCATATACAGTACTCTTGAATGTAAACATCTGACTTGTAAACCTCACTACTGTATATAAAAACCTGTGCTTGTGCATAAATTAAATAAAAAGTTGTACGTGCAAATCTCCCTTACGTGAGTTGTTAAATAAAACCCAATTAGAAACCATGTTAAAAAATCTAAGCTGTAGGGTTTTTTTCGGTTTTCAGTTTAAACCCTATGGTTACATGTTGACTGCTCGATGATGTTTGGCTCCCCTTTCTATATATTAGACTCAATCTCTTATTGGTCCTATCTTAATCTAGAGGCATGTATATAAGTCCACTGTGGCATTCAGGCCCCCCGGTTGCTTGTTGTCAAGGTCTAGAATATACCGTGAGTGCTTTGACCCTGTCACTCCCTCGCTTGTTGGGTGAAATGCTGTCAATCAGAAAATATTTAAGATCTGTGGGGTCCGCATTGTGCACTTTACCGAAATGATGGGCCACCGGGTAGGTTTGGTCCTGATTTTTGATTGCCCTAATGTGCTGGAGAACCCTGTAGTGCCTACATATCTTAGGCTGCAAGGGCACTCCAGCAAATAGAACACATGTCTGATTTGCATGTCAAGGTCTTGGTGAATGGTCGCTCATGTTCCCTGAAAGGTGTTTTGTATGAAGTTGTATTAACTCCATATTGGCATGCCTTACATACCTTGCACTTATGGAAACCCTTTCTTTGAGCGAGCCGCATACTCTTTGGCTGGTTTCCAGGATCATTTTGGACTAAAGTGTCCTTCATGGAGGGTGCCTTGCCCTATGTAATGGCTGCCCTATTTGGAAGTAAACGGCCAATAACTGGGTCGCCCAGAATCAGAGGCCAATTTCTCCTTATAATGTTGGTGATAGTTTTTCCCTGTTTATTGTAACTCAGAATGAACCTAGATGTTTCAGCATTATCATCCTGGGATAGCTCTGTCTCAGTCTGTTTGTTTAGAAGGGTCACTCTCCTGACCCTTTTGCTTTTTGTGATAGCATTATTGATGCACCGTGTGGTGTAGCCTCTAGCTAAAAACCTGTTCTAGCTAGCTGCCTGGGATTCCTGTAGGTCATTTTCATAGCTACATATGCTTTTTAGCCGGAGCATCTCCCCATAAGGAATGCTATAGATTAAATGTTTGGGGTGCGAGCTTCCGGCATTCAGCACCGAATTTGCCCCCTGTCGGTTTTCCATGCAACTTAGTTTGAAGTTTGCATTCCCTGGCGTATACCTGGACATCTAGGAAATTTACCATCTCAGTGCTGATTGATGCCGTAAAATGCAGGTTGAGTTTATTTATATTGAGACCCTCTATGAATTTTTCAGCCTTCAACCAAGTACCCTGCCGGATTAAAAAAAGGTCATCAATAGACCTCAACCATACTTTGATGTTCATTTTCACATATGTTTTGTGTTCTTTGTGTAGGACCAGCTCCTCCCTCCACCCCATGTGTAGACAAGCGTAGCTGGGGGAGAAGCTGGCCCCCATAGCTACACCTCGCTGCTGTTTGTATAGAGCATTTTGAAACATAATTATATTGTTACTCAAACAAAAGTCAACCATGTTAATTAACATTGTGGTGTGTTGTACCAATTCTGTCATTTTCTGTGCTAGGAAATGTTGTAACGCCCTCAAACCATCCTGGTGGTTGATTGATGTATACAATGATGTAACATCTAGCGTGATAAGTAAATAGTCAGTTTGCCAAATGAAATCCTGCATTTTATATAGAAAGTCCCCCATGTCCCTAATGTAAGAGGGTAGTTGTCGCACATGATCTTGCAAATACAAATCTACATATTGTGAGGTTCTTTCAAGTAGGCTGTTCCAAGCCGATTTGATTGGCCTTCCTGGGGGTCTTGTAATGTTCTTATGGATTTTTGGTATAAAATACAAGATAGGCGTTACTGGATTGTCATTTCGTAGAAATTTGTATTCATCTGGAGTCAGCAGCCCAGCATTCTTCCATGCAACCAATTTCATCTTGTAGTCGTTGTACATGGCTTTGAGCGTTAGTTGATCACTGCGATGGTAGCATTCTGTATCCCTTAGCTGGCTCATAGCTACCTCAATATAGTCGGTTTCGCTTCAAAGGACTAGATTTCCTCCATTGTCTGAATTATGAATGAATATTTCTTTATTTGCTTTCAATTTGGACATAAGCAGATGGTACTGCAGTTCCCGTTTGTTTCTTTTACTTCTTGTTGTGTTATTTATTTTATGATTGAGTTGTTTGATGCTTGTTGTTACTTGCTCATGAAATATATCAATAGTGTAATAGTGTAGATAAAGCAGATCTATTAGCTTTGTCTAAAAATCACCAATATTTTTAATCAAATGTATGTTTGAATAACTCATCCAATGTATGTTGAACAAAATTGATTATTATAAAAATGTCTGATAAAGTTTTAATTAAAAAATATAAAATCAACATGTCTGTGAGTCTTTCTTTTGATATAGCTTTTATGATTGCATTTTGTGGGCTGAAAAATGTTAAAAGATAGACTCAGAGACATGTTTAAAAAAACAAAAAAACATGTCTCTGAATCCTTCTTTTAACATTTTCCAGATCGCAAAGCTCAATCATAAAAACAAGAACATTAGACAAAAATGATTGGTGGTAGAGACATCAATAAGCTTCAAATAAAGTGTTATGAGCCCTCGCAGGGAATTATGGGGTGCTCTTTCAAAGAGCAAATAAAAATAAATGAGCAGCTTTTGGCGCTCATTTATTATTCACTTAAAAATAACTGTGGGTGTCTATGTGCCCACTTGGGACACCCACATTTTTTATTTTGCTTGGGGGGCACGCAGGAAGCCCCAGGGCCCCCACTGCCCCAGTCAGCTCCCCAGCTGGCATCCAAAGAGGGTACCAGCATTTTTTTCATAAGTGGGTGCTACTGGCCATCCTCAGACACACAAAGTATATGCAACTTAATTTTATTAAACACAGAATCAACCCATTTCAGCCAAAGCCTTTCTCAAGACAGGAATGTAGCAAAATCCCACTTTCTGTTATATGTGTGATCATAAACGCAGAAAAAAAATTGTTTTAGTAAACAAAAATTAGCACACAGGTTATGTGACAGTATCCACTGAAGTAATTGGATATATTTTTAGAAATGTCATACAGGACACATGAACAATGGTAGCTAAACTCCGTCATTCAAACATAAACATAATACCAATGTGCTACTGCAATATCTGGATGTGCTTGTCAATATCCATTGATAGATAACAAAATTGCATCATATTATACAAACGCACATAACAAATCAATTCAATACTACTAAATTAAGCACAATTGATAAATCCCCAGATAGCATAAACTAAACTTTCATTATAATGTAATGTAAAGATACCTGCAATGTAAAGATACCAACAAAACATATTCCCATGCGTGTGCGTCTAAATCTACATGGCAAAGACTATGGTATCTCTCTCTTTCTTTCTAGCTCTATGCACATAAATATGTGTGTGTGTGGGTATATATATATGTATATACCCACACACACACATCCATATAATAAGCCTGGGCAGAGTTTGCAGAGTTTAGCTACGAGGAACTCAATGAAGTGTTAAAAAAACACTCCGCCAAGCTACGTGGATTTCCGTCAGAGTGGGTTACCTTGTGCCGTTCGCATTGAGTTTTAGTGCTGGGTGTTTGTCCCACGCAGTAAAATCAGTGTGAACAGAATCCCGCACAGTGCAAGAGGGCACTGCTTTTTTCTGCCACTTGAGTAGATCTTCTACTCGTGAGAGCAGCAGCTTCCTCAACAAGAACAGAAGGTTTCTCAACACAAGCAGTAGCGACCATCCGCAACTGCCTGCGTTGAGAAACCTGGCAGGGAAGTGAGTGGTCTAGCATTGTATTTTCCTTGCTCGCACTTGCCAACTTATTGTTGGCGAGCGTGAGTGAGAAAAAACTTTGCTTCACATAGTTTTTCGAAATTCCATGAGCTCCACGGAGTGCATAACTTATTCCCCCACATATTACATCACTCATGACATGGTCATTGACATCACTGATGACATCTCAAATTACATCGCTGATGATATCATCTAGTGAGTGTAAGTTTTTCCTAAGAGTTTATGTTTGTTAATATATCATAGGCTACTACAAAAGTTACATTAGTATACTATGAGTACAAAGAATGAGTGATACTATTTCTAACATATATTATGTGAGTGGCAGTGTGAATGTGTGTATTCGTGTGTGAGTGGGTGTCTAAGTGACTGTATAGGTGTGTGAGTGGCTGTATGTGTATATAAGTGGGTGTGTAAGTATCTGTGTGTGTGTGCGAGTGAGTGGCTGTGTGAGTGGCTGTAATGGTGAGTGAGTGGGTGTGTCAGTGGCTGTATGGTAGACTGAGTAGCTGTATGGGTAGGTGAGTGAGTGTATGAGTGACTGTATAGGTGAGTGAGTGGGTGTCTCAATGACTGTATGAGTTTGTGACCGAGTGTGTAAGTGGCTGTATGGGTGAGTGAATGGCTGCTTGAGTGGGTGTTTGGTTAAGTACGTTAGTGTGTGACTAGCTGTATTGGAGAGTTTTTTTTCTGTGTGAATGGCTGTATGTGTGAGTGAGCAGATGTGGGCATGCTTTTATGGATATGTGAATGGGTATGTAAGTGGTTGTATGGGTGTGTGAGGGAGTGTGTCTGAGTGCTTGTATGGGTGAGAGAGTGGTTGTTTTGAGAGGCTGTATGGGTAAGTGAGTGACTGTATAGGTGAATACGTGGGTGTGAGTAGTTGTATTTGTGAGTGTGTGGCTGTATGAGTGACTGTATAGGTGAATGACAGGTTGTTTGAGTAGCTGTATGGGTGAGTGAGTGGTTGTGTGAGTGGCTGTTTGACTGAGTGAGGGGACATGTGAGTGCATGTATAGGTGAGTGAGTGGGTGTGCGAGTTGCTCTATGGTTGAGTGAGTGGTTGTATAAGTACGTGTACGGTCTGTGAATGGGTATGTGAGTGATTCTGTCAGTCTGTGAATGGGTATGTGATAGGTTGAATTGGGGTGTAAATGGATGTGTGAGTGGTTGTGTAGAATATATCATCAGTGATGTCATTTGAGATGTCATTAGTGATGTCATCAGTAATGTAACTGACCATGTCATGAGTGATGGTAATATGTGAGGTCAGAAGCAGTGTACTGTGATGACATATGGTATAGTTAGCTCAGGTAACTATAACTGCTGAATTTCTCTGGTTTTGTATGAGTGAAATTTAAGCCGAACTATAACATCCTGTAACTTTTTTTTTCCAGTGAATTTCTAAGTTTTTTAAATTCTATTTCCTAACTATAACGTCGCTGTAACCTTTGTTTTTTTCAGTTAATTTCTACGCTTTTTTAGCTCTATTTCCTAACTATAACGTCCCTGCAACCTTTGGTTTTTTTCAGTGAATTTCGATGGTTTTTAAAATTTTATTTCCTAACTGTAACCTATAACCTTTGAGATTGGGTGTGAGTGGCTGTATAGGTAGGGTAGTGGGTGTGTGAGTTTGTGAGTGAGTGAGTGAGTGAGTGAATGAGTGAGTGAGTGAGTGAGTGAGTGAGTGAGTGAATGTCTGAGTGAGTATGTGAGTGGTTGTGTGAGTCTCAGAGTGGGTCTCTAAAAGTCTGAGTGGGTCTGGAAATGGGTGTGTCAGTCTCTGAGTGGATCTGTAAATGGGTGCATGAGTCTCTGCGTGGGTCTGTAAATGGTAACGAGGCCTAGGCACAAAATTCTGCCCCACTCATGGAATTTGCAGAAGTCGGCAACTCCGCGTTCCGCATAGAACGCAGAGTTACCGATAAACTCTGCAGGCCTAAACGACGTCTCAGCAATCTGGCTGTGGGGGACTTACTTATTGCAACAATAAGGGTTATTGGCCCCAACAACCCTCAGCAGCCAAGGGAACTTCATCCCCCAACCAGTAGTGCACCAGGAGGCCCCTGTGCAGAGTGGTTGAGGAAGGAAGCATGGTCTCAGATGATGTCTCACCAATCAGACTGTGGGGGACTTCACTGTGGCAACAATAAGGGCTCTTGGTCCTCAGCAACCCTCAGCAGCCAACGGGACTTGATCCTCCAACCAGTAGTGCACCAGGAGGCTCCTGTGCAGAGTGGTTAAGAAAGCTGGAGGGGGGGGGGAGCCTAGCGCGCAACCAAGATGGCCGCGCAGGCACAGGGCTCCCGAGGGCCTCCACAACTTCCCACGTCTATCCTGAATTTATCCTGATTCTATCGACGGGCTTCTACGGGCGAACCTATGTGGAGGTGATACCTGTTGTCCAAATCCAAATCGGACTTCAGGAACCGGAATAGCATCGATTCCAAGTTGGCGGCCTACTCCGGACCTTGCCCCGGACTCGAGTTGGCATGGTGCCCGGGCAGAAAGTGAACAACAACGGCATGCAGGACTTGGGCCGGTGCGCACCCCATACTTTCACTTTCGGTTTCGGGTCTCCTCGCTGAAACTGACTGAGGGGCCCCGGATTGTCAGCACGCATTTATAGTGGGACGATTGGGTATCCTGCCTGCTCTCGGACACTAGCCTGGACTACCTTTCGTGATCGCCGAGGCTCCCTAGATTGGCTCTCCGGGGATCGCTCATCGTGTTGGTGGCCGACACCCTTGGCGAACATCAGACAATGGCGGCTAGATTGGACGGAGATAAACAAAAATCCAAGATGACTAGGCGGGGAGCTCATACCCAAGCTAACAACATGGACCGCTATACCCAGTCGAAAGGATCCCCTAGTGGCCTGCATAAGTCACCGGAGAGACCCAAGGATGGCCCGGGATCGTCTACGGAGTTAACATTGCAGGACGTCATGGGTGCCATCGATGAGATGAAAGCGGCGGTCGGCCAGCAATTCGATACATTGGCCCATAAATTGGACACGGTTTTGATCGACGTTAAACTAGTCAGAGCGGACCTTTCACAAACAAATGAAAAGGTCAAATCCTTGGGTCTGACGACGTCGAGTCTGGTAACGGACGTGTCTGACCTGCAAGCCGAGGTCCGTAATCTGCAGACGTCCACTGCTTTGTCTGTCCGTCGACTGTAGGATTTTGAAAGTAGGGCTCGGCAGAATAATGTGCGCATAATCGGGGTGCCGGAGAAATCGGAGGTCCCTGCGGCTGACCTCTTCGTGAAAGACCTCGTGATCAACCATCTCGCACCCAAAGGCTTGAGTAAATTCTTTGCGGTTGAGCGGGCCCATAGAGTTCCGGGTGGTAAGCCTAAACCGGGCGCTCCCCCACGGCCCATCATTGCCAGAATTTTTCATTTCAGGGACAGGGATGCTATACTGCAAGCTTCGAGGGTGAGTGGGCCGACGAAGTTCGAGAACACTCATATAAGTTTCTACCCGGACTTCACACAATTGGTCCAAAAGCAGCGACAGGAGTTCATGGGTGTTAAACGGCGACTGAGAGACATGGACCTGAAATATGCGATGCTCTTTCCGGCCAGGTTGCGTGTTGAGTTTGAGGAGCGGACGCATTTCTTCGATCGGCCGGAGGAGGTTGGGGATTGGCTTGATACCCTGCCTCAGCAACGACGTCGAGAGGGACAGACTGCAGGGAACGGAGTGGGCTTGGCTGGACAGGAATAGACTTTTGGTTCCCGGTGACTGACTATTGTGATGACACTTCCATATTTTGGTTTGGTGTTTCTATCCAGTGCCTTATCCTTCAATGCCCGGGGGTTGTGGGGTGCTCAGTGAGGCCCTTTCCTCCTCTGGGTTTTCTTTTTGTAGCGTAGTTAATGCTAGGGCGACAGGCACACTGCAAGTTGGGGGGGCTACATGGACTCACGCAGGGGTGCAGGGTGGGGGGAGTTGTAATGGGAAGGTTGGTGGGGAGGGGGGGAGTTTGGGAATGTTTGAATGTTCCACAAGGCAACGTCACGCCATACGACTGGTGGTCGGGATCGTGTTCTCTGGGGGGGGGGAGTTGTGCTCGGGGTTGGGATGGGGAGTAGGGGATTGAGAGTACTCTCGTGGAATGTGAATGGCTTGGGGGATAGGATTAAACGTGGAGTAGTGCTGCAGTTTTTGAAACGGCTGTCGCCAGATATTGTCTTTCTGCAGGAAACGCATCTAATTGGGAATTCTTGCCATGCTATGAATAGGCGGGGATATCGTCTCGTTGTGCATTCTGGTTTCACTTCTGGCTCGCGAGGGGTGGGCATCTTGATTAGAGCCTCTCTCCCGTTGGAGGTGGACGATGTGATCCATGATGATAGAGGGCGGTATGCTGCACTTGTAGGCCGATGGGAGGGCAGAACCATCTCTCTCGTTTCTGTTTATGTCCCACCAGGATTGCAGACCGTAACTTTCGCTGATTTGGGGCGAATGGTCTTGGGACTCCCGGGGGGGGGGTTCTGGTGGTGGGGGGCGATTTTAACTCTGTCGTATCTGGCGGGGCGGATCGTCACCCTCCCAGGGATCTCCCGGGGGCACAGGCCTGGCTGAGTGAGTTTATAGATACCCTCGGACTGATAGACTGCTGGAGACTAATGCACCCGGGTCAGGCGCAATACACTTTCCACTCAGGGGCTCATGGGAGTTTGTCGAGACTTGATTATGTCCTTATGCCGGCGGCCCAAGCTGTGATGATTAGGGAAGTAAGACATCTGGCCCGGGGTATTTCCGATCCCTCCCCACTACTGTTGCACATCGAGGTCACCCCCGGGGCTGAGGGGAGGGTGGCACCGATTAACCCCTGGTACCTGCGTAATCCTAAAATCCAGGCGGACCTGGTCAAGTCTATTGAGCGCTATTTCACTGAAAACGTGGGGTCAGTGTCCTCTGCTGTCTCGTTATGGGAAGCCTTCAAAACGGTGCTCCATGGGCAGGCTCTTTCTCTAATTTCCCACTCCAAGAAAAGCAAGACTGCAGAGGTGGTTCGCCTTGAAAACGACATAGCCAAGTTGGAGGGGGACCTGGAGCTGGGTGTTACGAATGATAAGTTGCATGTTCTCAGTCTTAAGCAGCTTGACTATAGAGCGTTGGTTACTGACGCTGCCAAAGTGATGAGTAGAGAGCAACAGGGGCGCTTATACCATGTGGGGGACAAGGCTGGAAAATTGATTGCATGGTTGGACAAGAAGGAGAGAGCGAGTCGAGTGGTGCCGGTTATTGAGAGAGCGGATGGCGTGCGTGTGACTGACCCTGTGGAAATTGTTGAATGTTTTGCGACTTATTTCCGCGACATATATTCTCCAGTCTCGAATGGCCTTGAGGATGACTCTCATCTGTTGCTGAGAGATATAGTGTTGCCGTCTTTGTCAGAGGCGGATAGGGTACTGATGGATGCGACGTTGTCGCCTGATGAGATTGCTTTGGCTATTCGCTCGGTCGCTTCTGGCAAGGCCATGGATCCCAATGGCCTTCCCATTGAACTGTATAAACTGCGCCCGGACAAGATGGCGCCTCATCTCTGCGACATGTTTCTTGAGGCACGTGACGTGGGCTCCCTCCCCTATGATCAGCGTCTCGCTACCATAGTTGTGATTCACAAGGAGGGGAAGCCGCGGGATCGGTGTATTTCTTACAGGCCCATCTCATTATTAAATGCTGAGCCTAAAATTCTTGCTAAGGTTTTAGCTAATCGTCTGGTTAGGGTCGTTGGCGACTTGATCCATCCGGACCAGTCCGGTTTCATACCTCACCGTAATACGGCTCTGAACCTGAGGCGTCTTCATGGAGTGCTCGCCAGAGCGGAGTACATACGTGAACCGGCCGTTTTGGCGTCCTTGGATGCCACTATGGCGTTCGATACCCTAGAATGGCCGTATCTTTGGGCGGCGCTTGCGAAGTTTGGTTTTGGCCCCAGGTTTATCGGTTGGGTGAAGTTGCTGTATAAGGAACCGTTGGCTCAGGTAGTTGTGAATGGCAGAGTGTTGGCACCCTTCGGGTTGGGAAGAGGCACGCGGCAGGGTTGTCCGCTGTCGCCCCTCCTCTTTGCACTTGCCTTGGAACCTCTGGCCGCCTGGTTACGATGGGAGCCCTCATTGCGCGGCATTAGGTGGACGCCTGAATTTGAGGACCGCATCTCTCTTTATGCGGATGACATTCTCCTGTACCTCACATCTCCCCGGCAGTCTTTGATAGTACTGGTCGATGTTCTGAACTCATTTGGTCGCAACTCCGGCTTGGTCATTAACTGGGCCAAGTCATGCGTCTATGTTCTCTCTGGGGATGCTCCTCTCCTTCCGCGTGGCTGCCCTATCCAGATTTCGCAGTCAGGGTTTAAATACTTGGGAGTGTTCATAACTTTGGACCCTGTGGCCCGTTCTGAGCGGAACCTACTCCCCCCACTCCAACGACTGAGGGCCGACGTCTCGAGGTGGCGACGGCTTCCGCTTTCGCCGCTCGGACGGCGGCGTTGTTTAAAATGATGTCGCTGCCACGATTCCTGTATGCACTGCAAAATACACTCGACGTCATAGCGACCGCTATTTCCGTGAGGTGGAGAGCTTGCAGAGGCGGTTGTTTTGGGACGGGCGATCCCGAATCGCTCTCACAAAATTGACACTCCCTTGGTATGATGGAGGTATTGCACTCCCCGATATCAAGCGATATTATTGGGCATCTCAATTGGCGGCGGTGAACCACGGGATGTACGGGCCGGCCCTGAACCCGGCATTCGAGATGGATAAAATGCTATTGCCTGGGGGAGATTATAATAGAGCACTCTATTCGAAGTCTCCTGGTGTGCAGTTGACAGGCCCAACAAAGATAGCGGTACGTGTGTGGCGTGCTGCTAATGCTGCGATGGGTTGGAAGGACCGACTGACTCGAGCGACTTCACTGTATGCTTCGGAAAGGCTGGGCTGTTTGTGGAAAACTAAAGGGTTTAAGAAATGGGATATGATTGGCATATGTAAGGTGAGTGACCTCTGGGAGAAAGGGGAGTTTAAAACGTTTGAAATGCTGAAAGCGGAATATAAGCTAAACGATAGGGAGTATTTCCGGTATGCTCAGGTCCGTCATGCGATGCGCTCGGTTTTCCCTGATGCTACTGCTATCCCGGAAAATTCCCCGCTGGAGGATAGGGTGCTCGATGGCTACGTGCCTGACAGCACAATCTCCTTGATCTATAAAAAGCTTATCAACGATCGGGCGGATCTGTTGACCCGCTTGAGGGAGATCTGGGTGGCTGACGGTTTGGAATTAGATGATGAGGACTGGGTTTCGGCAATAGCCTCCCCGCGGGATGTGGCAATTCCGGCCCTCCTTCGGTTCGTACAACTAAAGATACTCCATAGAGTGTATGTCACTGGTCCCCGCCTGATGCGCATGGGTTTCTCCGTGGATGGGATGTGTAAGCGTGGCTGTGGTTCGCTGGGTACTTTCCTTCATGTTATATGGGAATGCCCTGAGGTGGCGCTCTTTTGGCGTCGGGTGCATGCGGTAATGGAAGAGGTCACTCACGTTGCTCTGCTTCCAGAAGCTAGGAGATGCTTGCTGAACGTGTGGGAGCCAAACGATTATAATGTGGCACAGATGCGGTGGGCGACTTTGGGAAATATGGTGGCTAAACGTAATATTGCCCAGTTATGGGGTTCCCAGAGGCCGCCCACGGTCTCTGTGTGGAAGGAGAATATGGATTGGTGCATGTTTAGAGAAAAGACGGTGTATGTAGCGAGAGGCAAGCCGAGGAAATGGACTGGGGTGTGGGGTCCGTGGAACGCTTATCGCGGAGACATCTGTGCCCCTCCTCTGGCTGTTGTATTGGATGCCTCTTTGTCCCCCTAGCCGAGCATTCCTCGTCTGTTAGGTTACGAGTGAGTTACAGTTTGATTTTTCCTCTGTTCCGGTGCCCCCCTCCCTTCTTTGCCACTGATCATTGATTCCCTACCACGGGGAGCGCGTCCTGACATTTACAACGCTTATTGCCTTGCTTGTGTGTAATGTTTTTTAGTTTTAACTTGAAAACTGAAACCGTATTTAATGTTGTCACTCAACTATTGCTTCTGCCTTCACTGGGAGCATGATGGACTGACGGGATCCTCGGATTGACCAATCTGTATAACGGTGAATGATACGTCTCATGCTAATTAGCGGCCGGCCCAAAGGGTTAGGCCCATGTCTGTAACTCCTTGAAGTCAAATAAAGGTTTCTTTAAAAAAAAAAAAAAAGAAAGCTGGAGGGGCGCCTGACTAAATCTCAGCAATCCCACTCTGAGGGACTTACTTGTCACAACAATAGGGGCTTTGGCCCCCAACGACCCTCAGCAACCAAGGGGACTTTATCCCCCAACCTGTAATGCAATCGAAGGCCCCTGTGCAGAGTGGGACAGAAAGGGAGTGGGGCCTCCGATGACGTCTCTGCAATCCGGCTTTGGGGACTTACTTGTGGCAACTATAGGAGTTCTTAGCCTACAACGACCCTCAGCTGCCATGGGGTCTTACTAATTACAGGGGACCGGAGCAAGGGTAGGATCACAGCTAGCTGCCGCACCACCCTACGGTACAAGCAATGAAGTGCTCTGCTGACACCCCATCATCTCCAACCTCAGAAAATAGGGGTCTCATTACAGCAGGCCAATTTACCTGGTGCTCAAAAGCAACGCTGGTTACTACACTACATCAAGAACCAGCTTTCCGGTAGTGTAAGAGTTGAGATTATCTTCTCCTATACATCACGGTCCTGATGAATTGCCACTAGACCCTTTTGGGGGTTCTTTAGGCAAAAAGCATGTCGACCGCATGCACCACACAGACCCTGTAGGACCATTATCTCCAGGCAGGGCTTTCAGTTTTTAGTTAGGTTAGTGCACCCTGGGAATAAAATTATTGAAAAGGGCAGCCCTAGACCTATTTTAAATTATACTGCACACTCACAACACTACCCTATCCACAAACCCTCACACACCCAACGGCTTCATCGAAAAAAGTCCTCCTCCAAAGAGCCTCTTCACGGGTGCCCGTTTAGGCATTGCAGCGCCGGCCCGACGAGGAGCAGGCCCAATGATGAAGCATGACATCCTTTGGGGTGTGTGAGGGCACTTCATAGCAGACCTGAACACTCCCACACACTTAGGAACTGCACACTGGTTTATTTTTCATATTACGTCTTAGGAGTACATGTGCAGGACCTGGTTAAAAAGCTCCTGGTTCCTAATATTTAAGAGACTTCCTCACCCAACCAGCAGAGCGCCAGGAGGCTCCTGTGGAGAGTGGTTAAGAAAGGGGGCGGGCCTCCGACGAGGTCTCAGCAAGCTCATTTCTGACCTTTATTTTGCCTGTTACTTCTTGTTTCTGACCTTTATTCTGCCTCTTTCTGCTTGCTTCTAACCTTTATTTTGCCGCTTTCTGCTCATTTTGCATCTTTATTTTGCCTTTCTGCTCATTTCTCACCTATATCATGCTTCTGCTCGTTTCTTACCTTTTTGTTGCCTCTTTCTGCTTGTTTCTCACCTTTATCATCCCACTTTCTACTAATTTCTGACCTCTATTCTGCCTCTTTCTGCTAGTTTCTCACCATTGTCTTGCCTCTTTCTGCTTGTTTCTGACCTTTATTTTGCCTCATTCTGCTCGTTTCTCACCTTTATTTTACCTCTTTCTGCTTGTTTCTTAGCATTTTTGCTTCTTTCTGCTCGTTGCTTATCTTTATTTTGTCTCTTTCTGCTTGTTTCTCACCATTAATATCCCTCTTTGTGCTCATTTCTGACCTCTATTCTGCCTCTTTCTGCTCGTTTCTCACCATTATCTTGCCTAGTTTCTGCTCATTGCTGACCATTATTTTTCCTCTTTCTACTCATTTCTGACCTTTATTCTCCTTCTTTCTGCTCGTTTCTCAGCTTTATCTTGCCTCTTTCTGCTTGTTGCTGACCTGTTTTCTGTTTCTTTCTGCTTATATCTGACCTTTATTCTGCCTCTTGCTACTCGTTTCCGCCCTCTATTTTGCCTCTTTCTGGCCCATATTCTGCCTTTTTCTGCTCATTTCTCACCTTTATTCTGCCTCTTTCTGCTCGTTGCTGACCTTTATTATGCCTCTTTCTGCTCATTTTTTTTTTATTCTGCCGCTCTCTAATTGTTTCTGACCTTTATTGGCCCTTTTTCTGCTGATTGGGAACTTTTATTCTGTCTGGTTCTGCTCGTTGCTGACCTCAATTTTCTCTTTTTCTGCTTGTTCCTGACAATTATTCTGCCTCTTTCTGCTTGTTTCTCACTTTTATTTTTTCTCTTTCTCTTATTTCTCACCTTTACCTTGCCTCTTTCTGCTCATTTCAGACCTTTTGTCTGCCTGTTTATGCACCCTTCCCACCTTACCTGGGATCCTGAATGCCCCCACGGTCCCTGCCTCCTGCGGGAGTTGGCATTGCTCTCACAGATATGGAGCTACTAAACATGAATCTCTTTATGAGAGAAATCCTTTCATCTGTTTCCCTGCCTGCTTGGCAGTGGGCAGGGAAACAGACAAAACCTCTGCTTCCAGCTCTCGCTTGCTGGAAGCGGAGTTTTCTCTCTGATTTGGCGGGAGCTGTCAAAGCTCCCGCCAAGTCACAGCAAACAGCTATGTCTCGGGGTGGGCTCCCCGGGACATAGCAGGAACTGGCCTTGGGAAGGGGGGCCGTGCCCAGGGCCATATATGGCTCCAGGAGAGGAGCCGTGGTGTGCCCCCCCTCCTTTTCTTTGCACAGGACGCCCCAGAGAGGTGGTGGTCCCTGAGGCTGAGAGAGGCTCAGGAGGGGGTGGGCCATGAGGGAGGGGTCCATGCGTCCGCTCCATAATTAAGTTAGCCCCGGGGATGTGGTGGTCCCCGGGGCTCAGGGGGGTCAGCGCAGCCCCAAACATTCTGCCAACCTCCACATGGCAGTGTTTAACAGGGCTCACAGCACACCCCTACTTTCCCACAGAGGGGACGCTGCACATGAAATACATAGAAAGCCTCTTTGTGCATGGATGGCCACTGCTGTATACTTTGTAATAATGCAGTTGTTATCGTGGCTTTTCTAGCTCTTTACCAATATACGTCTAGGTTTGCATGTGTGTTTGAAGTATGTGTAGGGCATACCTGACCCTGGCACTGCTGAGACTACCCAGTACTGAACATATTTCAATGTATGGAACTGATACTTCTAATGTGTTCAGCAGGTGTAGTGGTCTTGATCGGGATTCCATTGTTTACTTTGTTTGAAACACAGATGAAGTGCATTTTTTCGCACCTCACAATTGAAAAAGACATCTTTTGAAAGCCGTTTGTGTACTACTTCTGAGAAATGTTACTGTGTGCCCCTGTCCGTGTGATTTTTAAGAGCGTCTGTTTTATGTGTGGAGGTGAGATTTGAGCAGTTGCCCCAAGCTTTGTCATACTCGCATTGAAATCAAAATTCCATTCATCTAGCACTTACAATCCCTGACAAGGCATTGAATACACTAGACCCTGACTTCTTGGTGCAGCTCTTACCTGTTCCTCCTGCAGATGGTACCACGGGCTGTGGAAGTTGTTAGCAGGAAGGCAATGTGCACTTGGTCACATGTCCTCTTTCTCTGGATTGCTCATTTATAACCCCCTGGGGGCAGATTTACAAGCCCCTTGAGACACTTTTACACCGCCGTTCCGTCACTTTTGTGACGCAGCGGCGGCGTAAACCATGCACCAAGTTGCGACTTATTTACGTGACGCATCTAGGCAGATGTGTCACGTTGTAAAACCCTGCGCCACATGAAACCTGCGTCAGGTTTCATGTGGGCGTTCTATCGCAGGGTGGGCGTTCCCTCGCAGGAACGCCCCGTAAAACTGACGCAGTGAAATCTACAAGATTTCACTGAGTCAGTTTTACAACGCTGCTGCGTCAAATCCTTACGCCGGCTTGAAGCAGGCGTAAGGAGTGACGCACCACGTTAAGTATGGGCGGCCCCTGTGCATTGCAGGAGTTGCTTCGTGCTTGCGACGCGACTCCAGCAATGCGCCACACGTATGCCACAAGATGCGTCACGCATCTTCCCCTCCTTGCACCATGGTGCGCCGCTTTGTAAATGCGACGCATCCGAGGTGGCGCAAGGGGGGGATTGCGTGACACATCTGTTCTGGCGCATCCCTGCTGATTTGCAGAGATGCGCCAAAAGTTGTAAATCTGCCCCCTGGTATTTATACAACTTTTCTAGATGCCCTCCCAGAGCTCCTGGCCAGTCTTATAGGAAAAGGAGATCTCACAGCACTTGGTGATTTTAATATTCATCTGAATGACCCTGACAACGCGGGTGCTAATATATTGCGGTGGGATCTCAAAGCTCTGGAAGCAGCACTCTCTCTGTGTCAGTGTCATCAATCACAGCACTCTCTGTGTCAGTGTCATCAGTGACAGCACTCTCTACCAATGCTAGTGTCATCAGTCAGAGCACTCCCTCCTGCCAATGCCAGTCACAGTACTTCCACCTATGCCTGTGTTGCCTCTCCCAACACTGCCATTCTTAGCAGAGCACTGTCTCAGGCTAGTACAGAGTGTCACGCCTAGAAATGTCATTGTTACTTCTATCATCAGTGTCACGCCTACCAGTGCCAGTGCCCCTTCTACAGTGAGCTCTGCCAACGCCGGTAGGGTTGATGCTGCTTTGTGCACAGAGGCTACCCACAATCCACGGGTCCTCTGACATCCATCTTAGCGTGTAAACGCGGAAGTATCCCATTCAGAGAGCGTGATATTTTTGATAAGCAGCTGTGGTGCGGCTGGCTCCGTGCCTCCCCATGAGTACACGTTCAATGTGACATTCCTCTCCACTGACTCCGCGTCTGTGAGCGATACCATTTCCCGGCGGGAGCCGTGGCAGGTGCTGGACTGCATCCGCGAACACGAGGCTGGGGGATTTCACGTGGGAGTGATAGAACAGATGTTTCCCTCTACAGTCCTTTTCACGTCGACTCAATTACTTACACTCTCACTCCTCCTTCTTCCTCCCAGAAACAACACAAAAACTGCAGCAGCACACTCTGGAGTTCATCATCTTGAGTGATGTCATTTTATTTCCTGACAGTCTCTCCCAGGATCACCGTTCGAATGAAAACACTCTCATGGCTTGTCTTAGCCATAGTGATGAGTGACAGCTGTCCACCCATCAGCACACGGGGAGACTGGTGTTATATGGCAGGTGATTGGCACTGCAGATGCACGAGCCTTTACCACTATTTCGGGGGAAACGCTGTCTTCTGACCTTTTTGTTGCAATCTGTTCAGTTCTCCATAACTCATTTATTTGTTTCATTTATTTAGGGCTTTTGTAAAGTGTCTCAAGCACCCTCCAGTTGCCCTAAAGTGCTTTAGATTGTAGGCACATTTTAAGTGTGACGGGTAGGAAAAAAATGGTCTGCAATATCTGGTGATGTAGAGTCAAATAGGTATGGGTGTGGCATACTGATGGCACCCAACATTTAATAAGACCTAAAAAGATGAAAAAGCCTTAAAGGACAAAGCCTTAAGTGCACTATCCTGAAAGTCATAAGTGAAGAAAACAAGAAGGTATTAGGCTTCTGACCAGCCAGGATTTTGTCGGCTAACTCAGGAGGAAAGTCTTGAAGAGAGCAGAATTACTCAAATGCCATTGAGAATAGTTGAGTTTTAAATATTTCCTGAACTTGGTAAAGTCATCCTCAAGTCTCAACTGTAATGACAGAGAGCTTCACAGGGGGCTGTCTTGAAATGGTCGGCCACCAAACTGCTTGGCAATTCAGATCCCAAAAGGAAGAGAATAATTTTGAGAGAAGTCGGGATATTGTTACCATTGGTTCCAGAGATTGGTTTTAACTTGCAGAAAGGGATAGCACAGCTATAGTATATATAGGAGCGGAAACCAGGGGTTTGATACATTCAGGCCTGTGGCATAAATATTTGGGGTGCATGGCCTCCAGTAAAGACAACTACATGGATGGGAAAATAACCGGCCTCCCTGAATTGTCCAAAAATATATACATTTCCTTAAGCTTTTAAAGATGACTGGCAATAGGACAGGCTATGAGGAAAGGTGCAGACCTTTTGTGGAACTTGTCAGGACTCACAGCTGATCCTGAGCCAGGTTCATGAACACTAACTGTAACACTATTTCACATCACATGAGCTTGCTCAGCACTCACTTGATCCACAGACTCAGTCCACTAAGCTCATTCATCTTCTGTGACGAGCACTGCTGGGCACTCTGTCTCACTAGCTGTCTCAATGAGTCTTCCCAGACTTCAAGGAAGGCTGGCGTAACTAAACTTGAGGGCCCCCCCCCTGCAAAGTACATGGAGGGCCCCACCCCCCAATTCTCCATGCCGGTCAAGAGCTCTCAGGCCAACGACCCGCAATACTGCAGAGGCGCACCCAAGCCATCAAAAAAGGATTCTGGTTCCTCCATTGGTCAAATCCACCCTCTCATCGGGTGATTTACATACAACAGTAAATACTACTGCTGTGCCCTACAGCAAAGTTACATAACACTGCCTCCATCCAGGCCACTAAACACATCCTCCTATTTGATGACCCACCTTCAAGCGAAGCACGCTCAGTTGACCACCTCCAAACACAGACCACTGCCTTCATTCCAGGTACTAACGCACTCATTACACTCTACTCTCACCCCCACAAAACCGGCAGTTATGCTTTTCCGCCCACCTTTAAAACCACCCCCCAGATGTCACTGTGAACACGTGATTGCCGCCCAGTGCTCCTCTGTCCACCACCAACAGAAAGACTGATGGCCGGTCTCCATCTAACCACTGCCTATCAATAAAGACAGATGCAAAAAGAACTGTTGATGGACAGAATGCAGAACAATGTCATACATTCACCCCAGTACAAAGATCTGGGCCTAACTCCATCGTTTTTTTGCTCACCATGCCATTCCAGTTTGGACCCAGCCATATGCAAATCAGTCTTGACCCTGTGCCCCATGAGAAAAGTCCAGCCCGAACTGCCAGGCCAGGTCCTCCCTGGACTGGAAACAAGCATCCTAGGACCGGTTTCGGGGATTCACCCCCTCTTCAGCCAGGATAGCTTGATTACAGTGGCATGGAGAGCACGGGACTCACGTCTGAGCATACCCGTCCCACTCGGGGTGACAAATGCAAAAAGAACTGTTGATGGACAGAATGCAGAGCAATGTCATACATTCACCCAAGGACAGAGATCTGGGCCTAAATCCATCGTTTTTTTGCTCACCATGCCATTCGAGTTTGGACCCAGCCATATGCAAATCAGTCTTGACCCTGGGCCCCATGGGAACAGTCCAGCACGAACTGCCAGGCCAGGTCCACCCTGGACTGGAAACAATTGGAATGGCACGGTGCTCAAAAAAACGATGGATTTAGGCCCAGATCTCTACTGGGGTGAATGTATGACATTGTTCTGCAATCTGTCCATCAATAGTTCTGTTTGCATTTGTCACCCCGAGTGGGACGGGTATGCTCAGACGTGAGTCCAGTGCTCTCCATGCCACTGGAATCAAGCTATCCTGGCTGAAGAGGGGTGAAGCCCCAAAACCGGTCCTAGGATGCTTGTTTCCAGTCCAGGGAGGACCTGGGACCTGGCCTGGCAGTTCGGGCTGGACTGCTCCCATTGGGCGCAGGGTCAAGACTGATTTGCATATGGCTGGGCCCAAACTGGAATGGCATGGTGAGCAAAAAAACGATGGATTTAGGCCCAGATCTCTGTACTGGGGTGATTGTATGACATTGTTCTACATTCTGTCCATCAATAGTTCTGTTTGCATTTGTCACCCCGAGTGGGACGGGTATGCTCAGACATGAGTCCCGTGCTCTCCATGCCACTGGAATCAAGCTATCCTGGCTGAAGAGGGGTGAAACACCGAAACCGGTCCTAGGATGCTTGTTTCCAGTCCAGGGAGGACCTGGCCTGGCAGTTCGTGCTGGACTGCTCCCATTGGGCGCAGGGTCAAGACTGATTTGCATATGGCTGGGCCCATACTGGAATGGCATGGTGAGCAAAAAAGCGATGGATTTATGCCCAGATCTCTGTACTGGGGTGAATGTATGTCTTTGTTCTGCATTCTGTCCATCAATAGTTCTGTTTGCATTTGTCACCCCGAGTGGGTCGGGTATGCTCAGACGTGAGTCCCGTGCTCTCCATGCCACTGGAATCAAGCTATCCTGGTTGAAGAGGGGTGAAACCCCGAAACCGGCCCTAGGATGCTTGTTTCCAGTCCAGGGAGGACCTGGCCTGGCAGTTCGGGCTGGACTGCTCCCATTGGGCACAGGGTCAAGACTGATTTGCATATGGCTGGGCCCAAACTGGAATGGCATGGTGAGCAAAAAAGCGATGGATTTATGCCCAGATCTCTGTACTGGGGTGAATGTATGACATTGTTCTGCATTCTGTCCATCAATAGTTCTGTTTGCATTTGTCACCCCGAGTGGGTCGGGTATGCTCAGACGTGAGTCCCGTGCTCTCCATGCCACTGGAATCAAGCTATCCTGGCTGAAGAGGGGTGAAACCCCGAAACCGGCCCTAGGATGCTTGTTTCCAGTCCAGGGAGGACCTGGCCTGGCAGTTCGGGCTGGACTGCTCCCATTGGGCACAGGGTCAAGACTGATTTGCATATGGCTGGGCCCAAACTGGAATGGCATGGTGAGCAAAAAAAAGATGGATTTATGCCCAGATCTCTGTACTGGGGTGAATGTATGACATTGTTCTGCATTCTGTCCATCAACAGGCGTTTTTGCATTTGTCACCCCGAGTGGGACGGGTATGCTCAGACGTGAGTCCCGTGCTCTCCATGCCACTGGAATCAAGCTATCCTGGCTGAAGAGGGGTGAAGCCCCAAAACCGGTCCTAGGATGCTTGTTTCCAGTCCAGGGAGGACCTGGCCTGGCAGTTCGGGCTGGACTGCTCCCATTGGGCGCAGGGTCAAGACAGATTTGCATATGGCTGGGCCCAAACTGGAATGGCATGGTGAGCAAAAAAACGATGGATTTAGGCCCAGATCTCTGTACTGGGGTGATTGTATGACATTGTTCTACATTCTGTCCATCAATAGTTCTGTTTGCATTTGTCACCCCGAGTGGGACGGGTATGCTCAGACATGAGTCCCGTGCTCTCCATGCCACTGGAATCAAGCTATCCTGGCTGAAGAGGGGTGAAACACCGAAACCGGTCCTAGGATGCTTGTTTCCAGTCCAGGGAGGACCTGGCCTGGCAGTTCGTGCAGGACTGCTCCCATTGGGCGCAGGGTCAAGACTGATTTGCACATGGCTGGGCCCATACTGGAATGGCATGGTGAGCAAAAAAGCGATGGATTTATGCCCAGATCTCTGTACTGGGGTGAATGTATGACATTGTTCTGCATTCTGTCCATCAATAGTTCTGTTTGCATTTGTCACCCCGAGTGGGTCGGGTATGCTCAGACGTGAGTCCCGTGCTCTCCATGCCACTGGAATCAAGATATCCTGGCTGAAGAGGGGTGAAACCCCAAAACCGGTCCTAGGATGCTTGTTTCCAGTCCAGGGAGGACCTGGCCTGGCAGTTCGGGCTGGACTGCTCTTATTGGGCACAGGGTCAAGACTGATTTGCATATGGCTGGGACCAAACTGGAATGGCATGGTGAGCAAAAAAACGATGGATTTAGGCCCAGATCTCTGTCCTGGGGTGAATGTATGACATTGTTCTGCATTCTGTCCATCAACAGTTCTTTTTGCATTTGTCACCCCGAGTGGGACGGGTATGCTCAGACGTGAGTCCCGTGCTCTCCATGCCACTGAAATAAAGCTATCCTGGCTGAAGAACGGTGAAACCCCGAAACCAGTCCTAGGATGCTTGTTTTCAGTCCAGGGAGGACCTGGCCTGGCAGTTCCGGCTGGACTGCTCCCATTGGGCACAGGGTCAAGACTGATTTGCATATGGCTGGCCCAAACTGGAATGGCATGGTGAGCAAAAAAACGATTGATTTAGACCCAGATCTCTGTACTGGGGTGAATGTATGACATTGTTCTGCATTCTGTCCATCAACAGTTCTTTTTGCATTTGTCACCCCAATTTGGACGGGTATGCTCAGACGTGAATCCTGTGCTCTCCATGCCACTGGAATCAAGCTATCCTGGCTGAAGAAGGGTGAAACCCCGAAACCTGTCCTAGGATGCTTGTTTCCAGTCCAGGGAGGACCTGGCCTGGCAGTTCGGGCTGGACTGCTCACATTGGGCACAGGGTCAAGACTGATTTGCATATGGCTGGGCCCAAACTGGAATGGCATGGTGAGCAAAAAAACGATGGATTTATGCGCAGATCACTGTACTGGGGTGAATGTATGACATTGTTCTGCATTCTGTTCATCAATAGTTCTGTTTGCATTTGTCACCCCGAGTGGGATGGGTATGCTCAGACGTGAGTCCCGTGCTCTCCATGCCACTGGAATCAAGCTATCCTGGCTGAAGGGGGGTGAAGCCCCAAACCGGTCCTAGGATGCTTGTTTCCAGTCCAGGGAGGACCTGGCCTGGCAGTTCGGGCTGGACTGCTCACATTGGGCGCAGGGTCAAGACAGATTTGCATATGGCTGGGCCCAAACTGGAATGGCATGGTGAGCAAAAAAACGATGGATTTAGGCCCAGATCTCTGTACTGGGGTGATTGTATGACATTGTTCTACATTCTGTCCATCAATAGTTCTGTTTGCATTTGTCACCCCGAGTGGGACGGGTATGCTCAGACATGAGTCCCGTGCTCTCCATGCCACTGGAATCAAGCTATCCTGGCTGAAGAGGGGTGAAACACCGAAACCGGTCCTAGGATGCTTGTTTCCAGTCCAGGGAGGACCTGGCCTGGCAGTTCGTGCTGGACTGCTCCCATTGGGCGCAGGGTCAAGACTGATTTGCATATGGCTGGGCCCATACTGTGCTGTGCCCCATGAGAACAGTCCAGCCCGAACTGCCAGGCCAGGTCCTCCCTGGACTGGAAACAAGCATCCTAGGACCGGTTTCGGGGATTCACCCCCTCTTCAGCCAGGATAGCTTGATTACAGTGGCATGGAGAGCACGGGACTCACGTCTGAGCATACCCGTCCCACTCGGGGTGACAAATGCAAAAAGAACTGTTGATGGACAGAATGCAGAGCAATGTCATACATTCACCCAAGGACAGAGATCTGGGCCTAAATCCATCGTTTTTTTGCTCACCATGCCATTCGAGTTTGGACCCAGCCATATGCAAATCAGTCTTGACCCTGGGCCCCATGGGAACAGTCCAGCACGAACTGCCAGGCCAGGTCCACCCTGGACTGGAAACAATTGGAATGGCACGGTGCTCAAAAAAACGATGGATTTAGGCCCAGATCTCTACTGGGGTGAATGTATGACATTGTTCTGCATTCTGTCCATCAATAGTTCTGTTTGCATTTGTCACCCCGAGTGGGACGGGTATGCTCAGACGTGAGTCCAGTGCTCTCCATGCCACTGGAATCAAGCTATCCTGGCTGAAGAGGGGTGAAGCCCCAAAACCGGTCCTAGGATGCTTGTTTCCAGTCCAGGGAGGACCTGGGACCTGGCCTGGCAGTTCGGGCTGGACTGCTCCCATTGGGCGCAGGGTCAAGACTGATTTGCATATGGCTGGGCCCAAACTGGAATGGCATGGTGAGCAAAAAAACGATGGATTTAGGCCCAGATCTCTGTACTGGGGTGATTGTATGACATTGTTCTACATTCTGTCCATCAATAGTTCTGTTTGCATTTGTCACCCCGAGTGGGACGGGTATGCTCAGACATGAGTCCCGTGCTCTCCATGCCACTGGAATCAAGCTATCCTGGCTGAAGAGGGGTGAAACACCGAAACCGGTCCTAGGATGCTTGTTTCCAGTCCAGGGAGGACCTGGCCTGGCAGTTCGTGCTGGACTGCTCCCATTGGGCGCAGGGTCAAGACTGATTTGCATATGGCTGGGCCCATACTGGAATGGCATGGTGAGCAAAAAAGCGATGGATTTATGCCCAGATCTCTGTACTGGGGTGAATGTATGTCTTTGTTCTGCATTCTGTCCATCAATAGTTCTGTTTGCATTTGTCACCCCGAGTGGGTCGGGTATGCTCAGACGTGAGTCCCGTGCTCTCCATGCCACTGGAATCAAGCTATCCTGGTTGAAGAGGGGTGAAACCCCGAAACCGGCCCTAGGATGCTTGTTTCCAGTCCAGGGAGGACCTGGCCTGGCAGTTCGGGCTGGACTGCTCCCATTGGGCACAGGGTCAAGACTGATTTGCATATGGCTGGGCCCTCACTGGAATGGCATGGTGAGCAAAAAAGCGATGGATTTATGCCCAGATCTCTGTACTGGGGTGAATGTATGACATTGTTCTGCATTCTGTCCATCAATAGTTCTGTTTGCATTTGTCACCCCGAGTGGGTCGGGTATGCTCAGACGTGAGTCCCGTGCTCTCCATGCCACTGGAATCAAGCTATCCTGGCTGAAGAGGGGTGAAACCCCGAAACCGGCCCTAGGATGCTTGTTTCCAGTCCAGGGAGGACCTGGCCTGGCAGTTCGGGCTGGACTGCTCCCATTGGGCACAGGGTCAAGACTGATTTGCATATGGCTGGGCCCAAACTGGAATGGCATGGTGAGCAAAAAAAAGATGGATTTATGCCCAGATCTCTGTACTGGGGTGAATGTATGACATTGTTCTGCATTCTGTCCATCAACAGGCGTTTTTGCATTTGTCACCCCGAGTGGGACGGGTATGCTCAGACGTGAGTCCCGTGCTCTCCATGCCACTGGAATCAAGCTATCCTGGCTGAAGAGGGGTGAAGCCCCAAAACCGGTCCTAGGATGCTTGTTTCCAGTCCAGGGAGGACCTGGCCTGGCAGTTCGGGCTGGACTGCTCCCATTGGGCGCAGGGTCAAGACAGATTTGCATATGGCTGGGCCCAAACTGGAATGGCATGGTGAGCAAAAAAACGATGGATTTAGGCCCAGATCTCTGTACTGGGGTGATTGTATGACATTGTTCTACATTCTGTCCATCAATAGTTCTGTTTGCATTTGTCACCCCGAGTGGGACGGGTATGCTCAGACATGAGTCCCGTGCTCTCCATGCCACTGGAATCAAGATATCCTGGCTGAAGAGGGGTGAAACCCCAAAACCGGTCCTAGGATGCTTGTTTCCAGTCCAGGGAGGACCTGGCCTGGCAGTTCGGGCTGGACTGCTCTTATTGGGCACAGGGTCAAGACTGATTTGCATATGGCTGGGACCAAACTGGAATGGCATGGTGAGCAAAAAAACGATGGATTTAGGCCCAGATCTCTGTCCTGGGGTGAATGTATGACATTGTTCTGCATTCTGTCCATCAACAGTTCTTTTTGCATTTGTCACCCCGAGTGGGACGGGTATGCTCAGACGTGAGTCCCGTGCTCTCCATGCCACTGAAATAAAGCTATCCTGGCTGAAGAACGGTGAAACCCCGAAACCAGTCCTAGGATGCTTGTTTTCAGTCCAGGGAGGACCTGGCCTGGCAGTTCCGGCTGGACTGCTCCCATTGGGCACAGGGTCAAGACTGATTTGCATATGGCTGGCCCAAACTGGAATGGCATGGTGAGCAAAAAAACGATTGATTTAGACCCAGATCTCTGTACTGGGGTGAATGTATGACATTGTTCTGCATTCTGTCCATCAACAGTTCTTTTTGCATTTGTCACCCCAATTTGGACGGGTATGCTCAGACGTGAATCCTGTGCTCTCCATGCCACTGGAATCAAGCTATCCTGGCTGAAGAAGGGTGAAACCCCGAAACCTGTCCTAGGATGCTTGTTTCCAGTCCAGGGAGGACCTGGCCTGGCAGTTCGGGCTGGACTGCTCACATTGGGCACAGGGTCAAGACTGATTTGCATATGGCTGGGCCCAAACTGGAATGGCATGGTGAGCAAAAAAACGATGGATTTATGCGCAGATCACTGTACTGGGGTGAATGTATGACATTGTTCTGCATTCTGTTCATCAATAGTTCTGTTTGCATTTGTCACCCCGAGTGGGATGGGTATGCTCAGACGTGAGTCCCGTGCTCTCCATGCCACTGGAATCAAGCTATCCTGGCTGAAGGGGGGTGAAGCCCCAAACCGGTCCTAGGATGCTTGTTTCCAGTCCAGGGAGGACCTGGCCTGGCAGTTCGGGCTGGACTGCTCACATTGGGCGCAGGGTCAAGACAGATTTGCATATGGCTGGGCCCAAACTGGAATGGCATGGTGAGCAAAAAAACGATGGATTTAGGCCCAGATCTCTGTACTGGGGTGATTGTATGACATTGTTCTACATTCTGTCCATCAATAGTTCTGTTTGCATTTGTCACCCCGAGTGGGACGGGTATGCTCAGACATGAGTCCCGTGCTCTCCATGCCACTGGAATCAAGCTATCCTGGCTGAAGAGGGGTGAAACACCGAAACCGGTCCTAGGATGCTTGTTTCCAGTCCAGGGAGGACCTGGCCTGGCAGTTCGTGCTGGACTGCTCCCATTGGGCGCAGGGTCAAGACTGATTTGCATATGGCTGGGCCCATACTGGAATGGCATGGTGAGCAAAAAAGCGATGGATTTATGCCCAGATCTCTGTACTGGGGTGAATGTATGACATTGTTCTGCATTCTGTCCATCAATAGTTCTGTTTGCATTTGTCACCCCGAGTGGGTCGGGTATGCTCAGACGTGAGTCCCGTGCTCTCCATGCCACTGGAATCAAGCTATCCTGGCTGAAGAGGGGTGAAACCCCGAAACCGGTCCTAGGATGCTTGTTTCCAGTCCAGGGAGGACCTGGCCTGGCAGTTCGGGCTGGACTGCTCCCATTGGGCACAGGGTCAAGACTGATTTGCATATGGCTGGGACCAAACTGGAATGGCATGGTGAGCAAAAAAACGATGGATTTATGCCCAGATCTCTGTACTGGGGTGAATGTATGACATTGTTCTGCATTCTGTTCATCAATAGTTCTGTTTGCATTTGTCACCCCGAGTGGGATGGGTATGCTCAGACGTGAGTCCTGTGCTCTCCATGCCACTGGAATCAAGCTATCCTGGCTGAAGAGGGGTGAAACACCGAAACCGGTCCTAGGATGCTTGTTTCCAGTCCAGGGAGGACCTGGCCTGGCAGTTCGGGCTGGACTGCTCTCATTGTTCGCAGGGTCAAGACTGATTTGCATATGGCTGGGCCCAAACTGGAATGGCATGGTTAGCAAAAAAACAATAGATTTAGGCCCAGATCTCTGTACTGGGGGGAATGTATGACATTGTTCTGCATTCTGTCCATCAATAGTTCTGTTTGCACTTTTCAATAAAGACAGAGCCTTTCAGCTGCTGCCCTTCCCAATGCCATAGTAGTAGTTTAAAACATGTTAAACAATCTCTTCAACTGACCACCCCAAAACAGTTCTTCCTGCTAGCCTCTACAGCATCAAAGCCATTCCTGCTACTTTTCATCCTCTGCATGCTGCACACGATAATATTAAGGTGCTAATTACGATCCGTTAAAAATTTTCCCCGTACGACTCGTATCCGGTCTTTTTACCATACAAATCGTACCAGTGCCGTACAAACTGCCAATTACGATTCGCATGGGAAAAAGACCATACGAATCGCATTGGGAATAATTCCCCACACGTCCTCGGGTCGGAAAATGTGTCCGACACGTCCTCGGACGAATCACCGTACAAATGTGAAAAGTGAAGTCCGACCGCGGAATCACGATCCATCCCGTGCGTCAGAAGTTACAACCGTATGGAAAAAACACCGTCCGCACCGAACACCCATAGCAACCATGGAGACATGTGCCCGCATACGCGCCCAACACCCCCCCAGCCCCCGTACGTTCGAGTCGTACCCCCTGTGTATGTACACCCCCGTGTATGTACACCCCCCCCCTGTATGTACACCCCTGTACGTGTCGTACCCCCCGTGTATGTACACCCGTGTACGTTCGAGTCGTACCCCCACCCATGTATGTACACCCGTGTACGTGTCGTACCCCCGTGTATGTACACCCCTGTATGTGTCGTACCCTCCCGTGTATGTACACCCGTGTACGTGTTGTACCCTCCGTGTATGTACACCCGTGTACGTGTCGTACCCCCCCTGTATGTACACCCGTGTATGTGTCGGTCCCCCCGTGTATGTACACCCCTGTACGTGTCGAACCCCCCTGTATGTACACCCGTGTACATGTCGTACCCCGTGTATGTACACCCCTGTACGTGTCGTACCCCCCCTGTATGTACACCCGTGTACGTGTCGTACCCCCCGTGTATGTACACCCATGTACATTAGAGTCGTACCCCCACCCGTGTATGTACACCCGTGTACGTGTCGTACCCCCATGTATGTACACCCCTGTACGTGTCGTACCCCCCCTGTTTGTACACCCCTGTACGTTTCGTACCCCCCCCCTGTATGTACACCCCTGTACGTGTCGTACCCCCCGTGTATGTACACCCCTGTACGTGTCGTACCCTCCCGTGTATGTACACCCCTGTACGTGTCGTACCCCCGTGTATGTACACCCCTGTACGTGTCGTACCCCCCGTGTATGTACACCCCTGTACGTGTCGTACCCCCCGTGTATGTACACCCGTGTAAGTGTCGTACCCTCCGTGTATGTACACCCGTGTATGTGTCGTACCCCCGTGTATGTACAGCCCTGTACGTGTCGTACCCCCCGTGTATGTACACCCGTGTACGTTAGAGTCGTACCCCCACCACAACATTCTAAGTACGGAGCGCACCCCAGGCCCCAACATCACAACCGCATGTACGAGTCGTACCAAGCCACACACAAGGACAGCACTGTACAACAAAATGGCCCATGTACACACCGTACACACGCTAAAAACGCACGTAAACAACCAGGACAAACCAAAACAACACAAGAATACCCCATTCGAATGGCACAAAGCCACTAAACATGTCCAACAACCACTAAAACAACACATTCACTGACCTGCAACTGCCAAAAACAAACAGAGGCCCAAAACACCACCACTCCTTATAACACACCCACCCAAACTTCAAACACAGCCACACCCACCAATGGACCAATAAAAAGGGCCCACACACACAAACCATGAGCCTTTGCAACAGACTCACTGCTGCCAGACCCCACAGACAACCTACAGCACCATACTAGAAGCTTTACCACACCTTACACTTGCAAACCTTCACACACACACCTTCACAAACACCCCCTCATCACATTCACACACACACCTGCACAACCACACCCACACACCCACAACCATCCACACACACGCCCCCCCACCATCCACACCCACACCCCTCACCATGCCCATTAACAAGAATCCAAAGTTCAGTAACCGAGAGTTGGAGGTCCTTGTCGATGAAATCCTCAGAGTCGAGCCACACCTCTTTGCTCTTTGGAACATTGGTCAGACAGACCAGTATTTCAGCAAAAACAGCCATGTGGCAGACCATCGTCGATGCTGTGAATGCTGTTGCGGACACCAGAAGGAACAAGCAGGAATGCCAAGCCAGGTGGTACGATCTGCGGAGGAGGGTCCGAGCCAAGATGACAGATGAACACAACCAGGCCAACGTCACTGGAGGAGGGCCGTCCCGCAGACCCGTACACTACCATCCCTGGGAGGAGAGGGTGATGGCCATACTGCCGGTGGAGGCAGTCGAAGGATTAGGAGGACTCCGAGACCTGGGTGAGTACACAAACAACGCACCTCACATGGGGAGAACGTCATCCACAACCAAACTCACAAACAGGCACGCAACCACCCCAAGCTATGGCATGACTCAACCGCACTCCATGAACACACACATGCCACTGGCGCCACAATGCCCCATGCACCCAGCTGGACAATGTCAAGTCACAGGCCACAGAAGACACCAACACATGACACGGTAACCCGGATGGCGGGAGGGTGGGCCCCAAAAATCACATAGTGCAACTCAGAAGCAGACAACAATGCCCTCTGCCCATATGGCCTAGGTCACAGCCCGACAAACAGTGTGTCCCCACACAGGAAAGACTCGCCAGCAAATGGCGGACGCCTTGCATTAACACATGGGGGTGAAGGCACTGTTTTGCACATGACAGCAGCTAATGAACAGCCAACACTGTGAAAGAGTGGCAGCACACACCACCACAGCAGCAGCGCAGACACAGACACTACACCCAATGGGTGCCAGGAGATCAGAAACAAACTCACATCAACAAGCCAAGGGCCATTCAAAGATCTGCTAACAGTGTGTGCCCAGGAAGCTGGGCTGAGGTGACAGAGGGTGACACACAGAGGGAGGGAGAGGGGGACAGAGAGGGAGGGAGACACAGGGAGACGGACAGAGGGAGGAGGCCGACACACAGAGGGAGGGAGAGGGGGACAGAGAGGGAGGGAGACACAGGAAGATGGACAGAGGGAGGAGGCTGACACACAGAGGGAGGGAGAGGGGGACAGAGAGGGAGGGAGAGGGGGACAGAGAGGGAGGGAGACACAGGGAGACGGACAGAGGGAGGAGGCTGACACACAGAGGGAGGGAGAGGGGGACAGAGAGGGAGGGAGAGGGGGACAGAGAGGGAGGGAGACACAGGGAGACGGACAGAGGGAGGAGGCCGATGCACAGAGGGAGGGAGAGGGGGACAGAGAGGGAGGGAGACACAGGGAGAGCAAATCAGCCTTGTGGTGTGTGGGAATGTCTGCTCGTCAGCAGGTAGACTGCGTGCATGTAGACAAGGGTGGCCAGTGCCAGCACCCCCCCTCTCCTCCATGGCAAAACACAGGGCCATGTCACAACCTGTGCACGAGCACAACAACAGCTACCTGCATCATTGAAGTGTGTGGAACAACTTCATGTGCCCACGTACAGTGCAACACGGAAGGCGCCAATGCACGGCTCGCCACACCTGCCCACTCCACAGCTGACTGCAGTCACACTTGACGCAGCAAGTAAGACTGTGCCACACATAGTTAAAGTCGCCAAAGCTGTGCCCAAGGGACACACCCATGCACAAGTGCACTGTGAGTGGAATGCAAGACAGATCCAAATTCCCAGAGGAAATGTTCCAACTTTGAAACTAATGAAACATGGATGTTGCATGGAACAAAATTAACATTGTCTCTCTCACACACAGGTCAACGTCGTGGTTCACCCCCCAACACTGGGGGGGAAGACTCACAGGACCCGGCTCTGCGGGAGGCCGATCCCACCGGCAGCGACGACTCTCACCACTCTGTGGACGACCCCGACCAACCTGGCCCCTCTGGTGTCCAACGACCTGCAGCACCTGCGTCAGGTACAATGGGGCCAACCACCCCCCCACTCCTGCCACATCCCAGGAGACACCCAGGATCCCTGCCCCACCACCACAAAGCAGCCAGTCTGTCCAGGAGGGACAAGGTTCTCCGGGCAGGAGGATTTCCAATGGCAAGGACACCAACTACCCTACTGAACTTTGGATTCCAAACACCCGGAAAGCCCCAATGTCATACCCCCCCCCCCCCCCCCACTAAAATAAAAAGTCACACCATGAAGAGAATATGCCTGCTGGTTGCATTATTACCTTACATGTGTCTTGTAAAGTCCAAATATGCCTGAGTTCTCTTTTGACTTCAACCATCCACACCCTGGGGCCTGAGTCTGGCACAGGACACACGGGTCACAGTGTATTTAGGCAAGACAGACATGGAGCACCATACACACCCGTGATGGGCCCAACCAGCTGAGGGGGTGGCCGCACAACCGTGCCGACAGACATATTGAGTACAGCAACAGTCATGCGCAGAGGTCAGGGATCATGTTGAGTGTCCTGGGGGGCACCCAGGTATGTGTAGACAGGTGGCAGAACCATGTCCTGCAAGCTTAAGTCCGGTGGATGCAGAGAATGAAGGCCTTGCCAATGTTGGATGCATGGGGATGGCACATGTCACAATACCCACACAGTCATGGACATCATGCACAATACACAGTCTAATCCCACACACACAGCTTGCATCTTGCTACTCGACACATAGACACATAGCCACTATCAGGGAAAACCATGCCAGACATGCCGGATGCACCGTGGCAACACACCAGCATTGACTGAGAAGAGGCACCTTGGAGGCATAGGGACACCTTTATTAGTCATGTATTCGGGATTGCAGAGGCAACTCGAAGTACACATGAACAGTTCATGTGGAGTAACATGTGGGTCCAACACTGGCACCCCCCTTCTGCAGCACAAATGCGTGATAGCCATGGAACTGGCACACAAGTGTCGGCTAACAGCTAAACACCCCCAGCTGCTCACGGAGAGCCTGCCATACACCATTGATCCGCTGATGTGGAAGTCCCACAGCATGTCAAGCCAATGCAAACCGTATGTGTCCGAGGGCAGTGTTACACACATTGATGCCATCATCACAATCCACTATCCCATCACAGATGACTGTCAACAAGTCTGACCATCTTTTCAGGTGTACCCAGCTGCATGTAATGTGTACCATGGTGATGCAACATGTCTGCAGAGGAACCAAACATCGACAGGGGCAGTGTGCATACATCGTGAACAACTGCCACACCCAATACACCCCTGATGCATCCCTTACCCTAAGGAGACTTCCAAACGTGTCCGTGCCTGTAACGCTGAGTCAGCACACGATGACTTGTCCATGAGGAATAGCAGTGCCACAACAATGCAAGCAGCAGACGGCATGCGCAAGTACCTGGGGAAGAGAGACACACAAGAAGTCATCCACAAAAAGCACAGCCACTTGCATGTGCATGTACTCGACACATGCATGGATGACAACATGCTTGATCACAATTATGACTGGGGAAATACAACCATCACTGGCACCATCACTCCAGTGACACACCCACACACACCTCTGACTCACGTGCCATACATGCAGGTGGAGACACACATCGCAACACATGCCACACGGGGACCAATGCGTGCACACTCAGACACTGGTACTCACCACTAAGCAAAGAAGTCGCGTATGAGCCGAGTCCGGATGTCCTCTTGCGGCTCCACATCCTCCACATCACTAGCCCCATTGCCAAGCCCTTCGTCCTCCACGGGTGGATGGTCCTGGTCATCTTGATCCAGGATGAGTGGCACAGCTTTCTCAACTGCCATGTTGTGCAGCATGCAGCAGACAATGAAGATTTTGCAGACCTTCGCCGGGGCATATGGGAGTGCACCGCCGGTCTTGTGTAGGCACCTGAATCGGCTCTTCAGGAGGCCAAACGTCCTCTCTATCACTCGCCTTGTCCGGCCATGGGCGGTGTTGTAGCGGAGCTGGGCCGGCGTGATGGGGTTGCGGAGAGGTGTGATCAGCCATGGCATGTTGGGATAGCCAGCGTCCCCTACATGGAAAGCACATGGACATAAGCAGGACAGGAGAAGCGGTCGTGCTGGAAGTCTACGCAAAATACAGGACAGACAGACTGTACCCACCAACAACACATGCTCGTTCGTTGCGCAGCTGCGTCATCATTTCAGGCACCCTGCTACGCCTTATGATGTAGGCATCGTGTGCTGATCCTGGAAAACGAGCACAGACATGTGAAATCACCATGTTGGACAGACACACAACAAGGGCATTGATGGAGTGGTAGTGCTTGCGATTCCGGTACGCTACCTCCTGTGCCTGTGGTGGTACCAAAGCAACATGTGTCCCATCTATGGACCCATGGACATGGGGCATCCCTCCCAGGGCATAGAATCCACGCTTGACCCCAGTCAACATTTCAGGGGTAGGAAAATGGAGGAAGTCATCCAGGTGAATCAACATGGCCTCTAAGAAATCATGCAGCACACGGCAGAACATGCTCTGGGACATGCCACCAACATGAGCTATGGTATTTTGAAAGGTACCCGTGGCTAGAAAATGTAGGGCTGCCATTACCTTCAGCTTGGGTGTCAGTGCCGTAGGATACCTGTGCAGCGGTTGCAGGTGTGGTGCCAGTCTCGCCGTCAAATCCAGAATCAACCGTTGGGGGAAGCGGTAGCACCGGATACAGTCATTCTCCCGCATGGCAGCCAAGTCCGGAATTGGTCAGGGAAGAGGCGGCGCTCTGCAGTAATTTGGAAGTGACAAGGAAGAGTGAGTGTACCACAACAACAATTAATTTGTACTGAGCACATGTTAATCTGTCTATACACATATGCTACATACGGAGTCAGGTATGTGCCACATGCCCTGGACACGTATGGCTGCCAGGTGACACTCCTACCAAGACCCAGCTACACACGGAGATTGTGAACCTCCACATGCCATGGCATGGGATTAGCTGTGTCCCAGTGCAAGTGAACAGCCAGACGCAAGACAGGAGTGACATACATCCACATATCAGCAGAAGTAGGATGTCGATTGCAGAGACTGGTAGCGGAACACTAGAGCCACAGGTCACATGACATTACACTAGGACAGCCCACACACCTTGCCATGAAGGTGTACATGTCATGACTCACCACACATTCATAGAGAGGATGCAGACATGTCCTTGTTACGCTACTCCGTGTCCCATGCATACATACGCACCTCACATCCGATACCACATGTGGCATGGTGTGCGGAACAGTGTGCAATGTCACTCTACACACAGACACATGTTGGTTGCTGCAACAGCTGCAGCTTTTGAGGGTGCTCCAACATCAACCTAATGGGAACCCCCCACACATACATGACATAGTCACATCGTGCACCGCGGGTAGTGACATGTCAGGTGTGGTAACCCCTGTACCGGGCATCAGGGGACACTTCCGTGTGTTGTAGTCCGTGCCATGAAAGTGACGCTCATCCCAAGTGTGCAGTACGACATGCACACATGTCAAAGGAGTCAAGGGCATGCCTGGCACACATTGCACCGTCACACATTACATGTGTACACATCTCATCATACATCTGGTGCCTTCTCGACTCTGGAGTAATGTGCCACATCACAGCCTTTCACACCTGTGCCCCACACATGTAGTACTGCCCAGACAATGCCTTGATGTCCATCCATGGACAAGTATGTCAGCCCTATTCCTTCCTGTGTGCTGCCTGTCACCACTGTGATGTGTGAAAACCACCGTACTTTCGCAAAGAGGGCCTGTGTACGTTCCCGTATCACTATGGGAGTGCTGTCGTATGTGTACCCATAGTGATGGTGAGCGTACAGGCGTGTGTACGGTCCATACCACTGTGAGTACGCATACGCAAGAACACCCATAGTGGTACGGACCGTACACGCGTGCGTACGTTCACTAACACCGTGGGTGTCCTCGCATATGCGTACTCGTAGTGGTACGGCCCGTACACGCGTGCGTACGTTCACTAACACCATGGGTGTCCTCGCGTATGCGTACTCGTAGTGGTACGGCCCGTACACGCGTGCGTACGTTCACTAACACCATGGGTGTCCTCGCGTATGCGTACTCGTAGTGGTACGGCCCGTACACGCGTGCGTACGTTCACTAACACCATGGGTGTCCTCGCGTATGCGTACTCATAGTGGTACGGCCCGTACACACGCCTGTACGCTCACTATCACTATGGGTGTCCTCGCGTATGCGTACTCGTAGTGGTACGGCCCGTACACGCGTGCGTACGTTCACTATCACCATGGGTGTCCTCGCATATGCGTACTCGTAGTGGTACGGCCCGTACACGCGTGCGTACGTTCACTATCACCATGGGTGTCCTCGCGTATGCGTACTCGTAGTGGTACGGCCCGTACACGCGTGCGTACGTTCACTATCACCATGGGTGTCCTCGCGTATGCGTACTCGTAGTGGTACGGCCCGTACACACGCCTGTACGCTCACTATCACTACGAGTACGCATACGCGAGGACACCCATGGTGATAGTGAACGTACAGGCGTGTGTACGGGCCGTACCACTACGAGTACGCATACGCGAGGACACCCATAGTGATAGTGAGCGTACAGGCGTGTGTACGGGCCGTACCACTACGAGTACGCATACGCGAGGACACCCATGGTGATAGTGAACGTACGCACGCGTGTACGGGCCGTACCACTATGGGTGTTCTTGAGTATGCGTACTCATAGTGGTATGGCCCGTACACACGCCTGTACGGGCCGTTGCTATGCATTTGGGGTGCCCTAGGGGCCCGGAACGCACCGTACCTGTGTGTGAAGCTCAATTTTACGTAGGGGACACATGAGGGACAAGTATTAAGGCCTACATGCATGCTGATTGTCATGGAGACCAAGTTTTAAGTTTGAATTTGTTCTGGAAGGTGCACAGCAGAAGTCAGTTGGAATGAATCTACTTTGTTGCAATGTGTTTGTGGGGTTGACATCATGCTGAAGAAAAAAACACAATAAGAACCCACTGACTGTGCTAGGTTTGAAGGGATTGGAGGAAACATAGGATGCAAATGTGAGTGACCAATCGCTCTGTACTCCTTTGCATGAAACAGGCCAGCAAGGCAGATATAAGGCAGCCAGGTCCCATGAGGGATCACTTGCCTGCACATATTTCGATTCTACCACACTGCTGCTGCTCCTGATTCCCTGGAACCATGTCAAGGTCTGTGGAGAGGTCACAGCCATTCACCCTGGAGGAGAACCTGGCATTGCTGGATGTGATCCTCCCACAGTACCCCCTGCTGTATGGGCGACCAGGGTATCAGGTGAGTGCAGAGGCTACTAGCACAGACTGTGTCCCTTTTTTGTGACTGTGACTTCTGCCATTGTGTCCAGGTGTGACACACATGCTATGTACTGTAGGGGGGGTCCCAGGGGGGGGGGAATGCCTGATGTCTCCCAGCAGTGCCCAGAGTCGGGAGGGGTGTGTGCAGAGTCCTCCCAGAAGTGCCCAGAGACAGGAGGGGTGGGTGCCTATCACTCCCAGCAGTGCCCAGAGACAGGAGGGGTGTGTGCAGAGTCCTCCCAGCAGTGTCCAGACACAGGAGGGGTGGGTGCCTATCACTCCCAGCAGTGCCCAGAGGCAGGAGGGGTGTGTGCAGAGTCCTCCCAGCAGTGCCCAGAGGCAGGAGGGGTGTGTGCAGAGTCCTCCCAGCAGTGCCCAGAGACAGGAGGGGTGGGTGCCTATCACTCCCAGCAGTGCCCAGAGTCAGGAGGGGTGTGTGCAGAGTCCTCCCAGCAGTGCCCAGAGGCAGGAGGGGTGGGTGTGATGCACAGTGTGAGCCTTTATAATTGATTGTGTCTTTGCCCTCATTCCACCTGTGTACTTTCACTGGCACGTACTGCTTTTGCCCTTCCCCAGAGGAGTATGTCCCTATGGCAAAGGTGCAATGCGTTGGCTGCATGACATGCCTTGTTGTAACCAGCTAATTTGTTCTCATATGTGTCTCTGTGACATGTTGCAGGTGTATTGATGTAGTGTCACTTGTTCATCCTCACAGGTAGGCGCCTCTGCCAAGGAGCAGATCTGGCTGACCGCCGTCAGTGCCGTGAGGAGTGCGGATGGTCGCAAGCGGCGCCTGTCCCAGGTGAGGAAACGCTGGCAGGATATCCGGTGCTGGACGCGGAGGATCGCACGGGTCCTGCTGGGGGACTCACCTGAGAGCCATAAGAACCGCGGGCGCCGCCGTCTCTCCCACATCCACAAGCGTGTGCTGGCAGTAGTATTTCCAGACTTGGACAGGCGCTTACAGGAGATGCAGCAGCAGGAAGGGGGTAGGTACATGTGTGTTTGTTGTGTTTCACCAGCATTTGTAAGTGCACTGTTCCATGGATGCACTGCCAGGGTTTAATGGTGCTGTGCAGATCCTGTTACCCACAGTATTGCAGTGCTCTCCTGCCTCCCTTCCCCTCCTTGCAATGTGTTGCCTGGTCTGTGTGAAGTCACTCCGTCACAAGGTTATGTAGCCTGGCACCTTCTCCACGTGTACAATGCCTGCAGCATCATGTGTGGGGGTGGTGTGTAACAGGTTTTGGGACCTTGCCTGTGCCCTGTCCAGTTCATAACTTGTGGGTTCCATGTCAGTTGGCACTGATGCTGAGTCCAGACATGGGAGTTAGTCTCTCAAGTGTGAGGCCTTACAGCACGCATGTCCTATGTGGTGGCCTGTGACATGATGTGCATGAGTGTGCGGTACGCATAGTGCGGGGATGGTAGCGTGTGTTGCAATCATTCCCATTCAGGAGCATGGAGTTGTGTGGCCACTACTGTCCCCAGGGGCATATTTTCCTAGGTATCATGTGTGTAATCCGAATATGTCGACAATCTCTGTGTCTACAGCATAGGTTGTGCTCTGTGCCATTGTCCCCTGGCCAAATGTATATTGACGTGAAATGTAGTACAAGTGTCCACTGTACAGCCTGACCTGATTTTCCTTGTTCATACTCACGGTGGACATTGCCTGTGTGTCTTGTTACAATCATCTGATGATGCCCATTTGTACATGATTATTTGGACAGGCGCACCTTGGGTATTTTGTGTGCAATCTTGAATTGTTGCATCCATGTGTATTTCACCCAGACTAAGGGATGTAAGTGCTTCCTGTGTCTCCAAATAATTGTCTCATGTAGGGAGTGGGTGGTGCGGGCATGGCCTTCATGTCACAACCTGATATCTCCTTGCTAGGACTGGCCAGTGTGTGATGTTTGTCTGGACATGCACTCAAGGTGCAGTGGGCCAGTCATGGTGGGCATGTTTTCAGTATAACCTATGCTGCATGTGCCTCTTGTTCCTGGATATGGTCCCTGCTCATCCCTATTTCCTGCCACGCTGTGTGGTGCAGATGCAGTGCTGGATTGTCCCCAGGGCCTTGCTCCTCAGTCGAAATTCCATTCCATCTCATTTGCTATTGTGTCATGCTCTCCATAGTTTTTCGGTGGCATGGTGGGTCAAACAACTGTGTCTTGCATGCCCTACATATGTACCTTGTTTTGTAGATATAACTCTTCTTTTATTTCAGGCTATGCACTGTGACCTATGTAGATTGGACTCATGTGACATATGTATACAGGTGTATGATTAATTTCTGTCTCTTCAACCTGCCCACAGCATCGTCGGGGGACACGGAGGGAGACATGGGCACAGACGGAGCAGAGGGACCGAGCACCAGTGCCAGCGGTGACATAGGGGCTGGCACATCAAGTGGGACTGAGGCGGAGGAGAGTGAAACCGGGGACCTGTCGACTGGCACAACAGAGTATGAAGCTGACGGGTCCGAGAATGATCTCTCCGAGTGGGCGGCGGCTGCACCAGCAGCTGACAGCGGCACTACATCTCGCCCCGCCCCATCCATTGCCATCAGCCACCTCCCACTTGCTCGTGTCCCTTCCCAACGTGCCCGGTCACCACATGTCTCCTTCCTGCCAGGCACCGCACCCCCTGCCCCTGTCTCCACTGCTGCCGCCAATGCCGAGTCTGTGGACATCCAGCGGCAGTTGCAGGTTGGTCAGGCTGCGATCCTTAATGTCCTCCATGGCCACAGCCAAGTGCTGCACAACATGGAGGCATACTTGGAGGGCATTCATTCATCGCAGGCTGACCAACGCAGCTTGCTGAGGTCGATAGACTCGACACTGACTGCAGCAGTGGGTCTCCTGCAGCGCTACGTCCCACCCCCTACCCCTGCCCCATCCACACTTCCCACTCCCATGCCTGTCCCACGTACACCCAGATGTCAGCATGCACCCACCACAACACACACAGGCACCACACCAGCAGGGAAGGTCCACTGCACACCTCCTGACACGCACACACAGGGTGAAGTAGGCACACCCACTGGGTCGGGGGGCAAACGTGTGACACGCAGCCAGAGTGGGAGTCCGCATTCCACCCAATCCACTCCCTCCAAATCCCCTCCCTTCAGCTCTCCTGGCCACATCTCCCCCAAAGACTCCTTCATGGCCGCTCTGTCCCTGAGCCCCACAGTGACACCACCACGCAAGCGGTCAAGGAAGTCCCCGGTCAGGGTGGTTGATTCCCCCCCTGTCTACACCCTCCCCCAGTGGCGCTGCGACCCATCCCTCTGACCCCCCCCTCCTTGGGGCCTGTGGTTCCTTCGGGTGCAGAGGATTCCCTGGAGGACCTTGCTAAGGTGTGCAGCGAGATCCTGGCCTCCGCCTTTGGCCCTGCCCCACCCCCTGTGGTGGAGTCCTCCATCCCTGCACCCACGACGCCTACCCTTCACCCTCCTGTCCCTGCGGTGCCTGTTTCTCCCCCCCCCACATGATGCCCTCACCCCTGTGGAAGACGACGGAATGTAACTGTGCAGGCAAGCTAGGGGACACGCATCCCACTGTGTCCCCCATCCAGCTGTGACTTCTGGACTGCCCTATGGGCTTTGTAAATATTGAACTTCCTACAAACAAGATTTTTTAGTTCATGCTGAATAAAGCAATTTATTTTTTTCCCCTTGGAACACTACTGCTTTGCTGGTATTGCTGTTGGTGGGGCTGCTACATGGTTTTGGGTGGTGTTCATGTGTTGGGTGTGTGGGAATTGTAGTAGTGTGCTGGTCATAGGGGGGACCCTGGGATCTGTGTGCCATCACACGGTGTTAGCTAGGTTTCTGTGTTCATGTAAGCAGTTGCTGCATGGTGAAATTGTCCAAAGGTGTATTCCTTCCTCTGTGTACCCTGACATCTTCCCTGCAGGGTGTTCCCAATATTTAGCGCTGAGCTGTGTGTACATTAGCTGGGTGTGTGACGGACTCCTTCTACTTTGCTCATGCATGCTGAGCGATGTGTCCACCTGCATCATTCGTGGCATTCTTGGTAGTCATTGTACTTGTGTATGTGGACTATTGACATGGCTTCATGTGGACATGTTTTCTTTTCTGCGCTATGCATGCGTATACTCCCAGCCTCGCACACATGTGGTACATGTACTGCAGGGTCTTTGTGCACCTGACTGAAATTTGTGGTTATGGTATCTGTGGCTACTCCACCCTTTGCGTTCCATGGGCACTGCTGTGAGTGTTAGGCACACACCCCTCTTGTGACTGGGCACTGCTGGGAGGACTCTGCACACACCCCTCTTGCCTCTGGGCACTGCTGGGAGGACTCTGCACACACCCCTCCTGCCTCTGGGCACTGCTGGGAGGACTCTGCACACACCCCTCCTGTCTCTGGGCACTGCTGGGAGGACTCTGCACACACCCCTCCTGACTCTGGGCATTGCTGGGAGTGATAGGCACCCACCCCTCCTGACTCTGGGCACTGCTGGGAGGACTTTGCACACACCCCTCCTGTCTCTGGGCACTGCTGGGAGGACTCTGCACCCACCCCTCCTGCCTCTGGGCACTGCTGGGAGGACTCTGCACACACCCCTCCTGCCTCTGGGCACTGCTGGGAGGACTCTGCACACACCCCTCCTGCCTCTGGGCACTGCTGGGAGGACTCTGCACACACCCCTCCTGTCTCTGGGCACTGCTGGGAGGACTCTGCACCCACCCCTCCTGCCTCTGGGCACTGCTGGGAGGACTCTGCACACACCCCTCCTGCCTCTGGGCACTGCTGGGAGGACTCTGCACACACCCCTCCTGTCTCTGGGCACTGCTGGGAGGACTCTGCACCCACCCCTCCTGCCTCTGGGCACTGCTGGGAGGACTCTGCACACACCCCTCCTGCCTCTGGGCACTGCTGGGAGGACTCTGCACACACCCCTCCTGCCTCTGGGCACTGCTGGGAGGACTCTGCACACACCCCTCCTGTCCCTGGGCACTGCTGGGAGGACTCTGCACACACCCCTCCTGACTCTGGGCACTGCTGGGAGTGATAGGCACCCACCCCTCCTGACTCTGGGCACTGCTGGGAGGACTCTGCACACACCCCTCCTGCCTCTGGGCACTGCTGGGAGGACTCTGCACACACCCCTCCTGTCTCTGGGCACTGCTGGGAGGACTCTGCACCCACCCCTCCTGCCTCTGGGCACTGCTGGGAGGACTCTGCACACACCCCTCCTGCCTCTGGGCACTGCTGGGAGGACTCTGCACACACCCCTCCTGTCTCTGGGCACTGCTGGGAGGACTCTGCACCCACCCCTCCTGCCTCTGGGCACTGCTGGGAGGACTCTGCACACACCCCTCCTGCCTCTGGGCACTGCTGGGAGGACTCTGCACACACCCCTCCTGCCTCTGGGCACTGCTGGGAGGACTCTGCACACACCCCTCCTGTCCCTGGGCACTGCTGGGAGGACTCTGCACACACCCCTCCTGACTCTGGGCACTGCTGGGAGTGATAGGCACCCACCCCTCCTGACTCTGGGCACTGCTGGGAGGACTCTGCACACACCCCTCCTGCCTCTGGGCACTGCTGGGAGGACTCTGCACACACCCCTCCTGTCTCTGGGCACTGCTGGGAGGACTCTGCACCCACCCCTCCTGCCTCTGGGCACTGCTGGGAGGACTCTGCACACACCCCTCCTGCCTCTGGGCACTGCTGGGAGGACTCTGCACACACCCCTCCTGTCTCTGGGCACTCTGGGCACTGCTGGGAGGATTCTGCACACACCCCTCCTGCCTCTGGGCACTGCTGGGAGGACTCTGCACACACCCCTCCTGCCTCTGGGCACTGCTGGGAGGACTCTGCACCCACCCCTCCTCACTCTGGGCACTGCTGGGAGGACTCTGCACACACCCCTCCTGCCTCTGGGCACTGCTGGGAGGACTCTGCACACACCCCTCCTGACTCTGGGCACTGCTGGGAGTGATAGGCACCCACCCCTCCTGACTCTGGGCACTGCTGGGAGGACTCTGTACACGCCCCTCCTGACTCTGGGCACTGCTGGGAGTGATAGGCACACACCCCTCCTGCCTCTGGGCACTGCTGGGAGGACTCTGCACACACCCCTCCTGACTCTGGGCACTGCTGGGAGTGATAGGCACCCACCCCTCCTGACTCTGGGCACTGCTGGGAGGACTCTGCACACACCCCTCCTGTCTCTGGGCACTGCTGGGAGGACTCTGCACACACCCCTCCTGTCTCTGGGCACTGCTGGGAGGACTCTGCACACACCCCTCCTGACTCTGGGCACTGCTGGGAGTGATAGGCACACACCCCTCCTGCCTCTGGGCACTGCTGGGAGGACTCTGCACACACCCCTCCTGACTCTGGGCACTGCTGGGAGTGATAGGCACCCACCCCTCCTGACTCTGGGCACTGCTGGGAGGACTCTGCACACACCCCTCCTGTCTCTGGGAACTGCTGGGAGGACTCTGCACACACCCCTCCTGACTCTGGGCACTGCTGGGAGTGATAGGCACCCACCCCTCCTGTGTCTGGGCACTGCTGGGAGGACTCTGCACCCACCCCTCCTGTGTCTGGGCACTGCTGGGAGGACTCTGCACACACCCCTCCTGCCTCTGGGCACTGCTGGGAGGACTCTGCACACACCCCTCCTGACTCTGGGCACTGCTGGGAGTGATAGGCACACACCCCTCCTATTTAACAATATGTACGCTTTGTACATACACGTGTGTGGGTTCGCTCCATGGGGGTACGGTTCATACTTACACTGTTGGGGTGGGAGTAGGCTCCATACGTACGCGGGTGGGGTACGGGTCGTACTTACACTGTTGGGGTGGGAGTACGCTCCATACGTACGCGGGTGGGGTACGGGTCGTACTTACACTGTTGGGGTGGTGGTACGGTACGTACATGCACTGTTGGGGTTGGGGTACGCTCCATGCATACGAGGTGGGGGTACGGGTCGTACTTACACTGTTGGGGTACGCTCCATGCATACACGGGTGAGGGTACGGGTCGTACTTACACTGTTGGGGTGGGACTTATAAGTACGCGGGTGAGGGTACGGGTCGTACTTACACTGTTGGGGTGGGACTTATACGTACGCGGGTGAGGGTACGGGTCGTACTTACACTGTTGGGGTGGGGGGTACGCTCCATACGTACGCGGTGAGGGTACGGGTCGTACTTACACTGTTGGGGTTGGGGGTACGCTCCATGCATACGGTGGTGGGGGTACAGTCCGTACATATCCGTCCCCACGCTATGTGATGCTTGTGCGGGCCGTACCCAGGCCTTTGCCACGTGGGTACAGCCGTCCCGCCATTGTTGGGGTGACGTAGGTGTGGGCGTGGTACGACTCGTACCCACGCTCTTAAGGCGTGGGTACGGGACGTACCTGTATAGTTGTGTTGCCGGTTCGCGTCGTCAGGCACTTCCTTTGTGGCGGACGCTGGCTTTGCTGGACACGCCCCCACCCCCTCGTAGTGACCGGGGCATGGGGGTCAGGTATGTCCAGGGCATGTGTGCTGTGTGACATTGGTGGTGGTTTTGTGGCCTGCCCCTGGTCCTGCCCCCCCCCTTTCCCCCACTTTCCCCCCCTCCCTTAGTTGTTCTGACCTTCTGCGGCGTCTGCGTCGGAACCTGTAGAGGAGGTCGACTGCTATGAGGGCCGGGATGACACGTAGGTTCGGGTCCATGTCTGTCCGTCGCGTACAGGTACTCCTTGTTCGCGTCGTCCTGATTTCCCGGCAGTTTTTGGCAGCCGGAAAATATTCACCGTGCGGGATGACGTCGGTGCGAATCGTAATTCCTGGTTCGTGAATGGCAGGCTGCGTGCGTCCCGACGTCACGTCGGCGCTTTCCCGGATCGCATTTGTATGTTTATTTTCGTCGGTCGGGGTTTTGTGCGATTCGTACGGAAATGGTGTTTCCGTGCGAATCGTAATTCCATGTTTGTACATTTTGACGACCTGGTACGCGTCGGACGGAGAATTTGCTCCGTCCGACGGTTCGTACCCGGTTTTTACAGGATCGTGATCGGCACCTAAATGTTCAAAGGGTATGAATTTTGTTTCCTCATGCCAACATTGTGTAGCACCAGTCAGCAAATACCCCAAGGACAAACACCAGAGAGAATGCTCGATTCATGTAATTAAACCTACAGTGACAACGTAGCATTTCCCCTCCCACTGTCATCCCAGTGAAGTTTGCAACCGCACAATAGCCATCAATACCGCCAACATCTAAAGCGCATTTTCACTTCATTTTAATGGCAGCTCCTGATACATATACCTATGACTTCCGAGCGGCATCTATCACAGACCACAGCATTCTTTGTCTCCCCAAGACTAACTGAATGCTGTCGGTGAACGCTTCTCTTCCCCCTTCCTTACTAATAACTAATGGAGAATAACGAAAAAAATATATAGTATTTTCTTATGCAAATAGCGTATCAAGCACTTGCTTCCCGCAGTCCTCACCAGATCCACACATATCAATATTCTGCTATCGCACCATCCAGTCAACCCTATTATTATCTGGAGAGTGTTTTTATCCCTTCCGTGAACTGGGAAAAGCAATACCTTGCATGAAAACAAGTCCCTTTAAAACCTTTGCTACTTATACAGGCTCGCAGAGCACTTGCTTGTTTTACTAACTGTTGTTGTAAAGCAAACAGGTAACTCATTCTAGGATTGGAATTACTGCTTAGAAGTGTGCAAGTTAATACTGAGACGTAGGATGATTTTTTGCATGTCTGCCAGACACTCGTTCTACCCTGCACGCGCACACAATGCAGCGATACAATTTAGCTTAACAAATTGTTCAGAAATGTACCGGATGGTAAAGAAACAGCTCATATTATTTTTACAAAGAAAAATAGACACACGTCCACTATATACCCCATGACATAAAAGCCTTAGCGTGCACAGCTTGTCCAAATCCACGCCACCTAATTCAGCCCTGCCAAGTACCACGCATCTAGCATTAGACCAGGGGTACTCATAGTACGACCCGCGGGCCGCCAGCGGCCCGCCAAGACTTTCTTGGCGGCCTGTGGACCATGCAGACATCGTACCTTGGTTTTTTGTATTTTTCAAAGTGTGACAGCAAACACCGCCGGACTCCGAGAGAGACTGCTCTATGGGGGCCGGGAGATTCCAGGATAGAGTGGAGACAGGCGTACAATGCCCATTGGACTCAAAGGGCTTCAGCCCCCCGTCGTGTTTGGCTGCCCGGGATCAGAGAGCTTCCCTGGAACACACGCAGCCGCACCCGAGCACTGCACAGGTCTTTAAAAGACCTTTTGCTTGTTAACAAGGCTTTGATGGTGTTCACCCCTGCTTACAGCCCCTGCAACTCCACTCTGCCTTTTGCTTGAAGAATCAGCCTCTCCCCCAAAATGTTTTCTTAGCCCCCCCCACCCGAAATTAGACTCTGGTTGCGCCTGAGTGGAGATGCAGGGGCGCTAAGAAGAGGTGAAATACAACAAAGCCTCATTAGCAAGTAAATGGTCTTTTAAAGACCCGTGAAGTTCTCCGGGGAGGCTGTGTGTCAACCCAGGAAGCTGTCTCAGCCCAGGCTGCCACACATGCAGGGTGAGGTGACAGAGGACAGCAGGGTGAGAGTGCCCAGTGAGGTGAGGGGGGGGGGGGGGGCAGCAGGGAGTGAGAGCCAGCGAGGAGTGAGAGCCGGGTGAAATGGCAGAGGGTGACGGGGGCAGCAGGGAGTGAGAGCCAGGTGTGGTGACGGAGGGCAGCAGGGTCTGAGAGCTGGCTTTTACATTACACAGGGAGAGTGGGGAGTGGGGGGGCTGTTTATGGGCTGGTGTCGGGGACGTGTAGACACAGAAGGGTGCACTGCCCGAGGCCCAGAGACAGAGAGAGATATAGATAGACAGGGACAGACTAACAGATAAAGGCAGGAGGCAGGCAGAGGCAGAGGCTGGTAGAGGCAGAGACAGGGACAGGCACGGAGAGAGGCAGATGGAGAGAGGGAGACAGACGGTGAAAGGGAGAGGGAGAGGGGGAGGGGGAGGGGGAGGGAGACGGAGAGGGAGAGAGGGAAGGAGAGAGACGGAGAGAGGGAGACGTCGGGAGGGAGGGAGACGGGAGGTTGACGGAGGGAGGGGGAGGGAGACGGAAGGAGGGAGACGGAGGGAGACGGAGGGAGGGAGGGAGAGGGAAGGAGAGAGGGAGACGGAGGGAGAGAGGGAGACGGAGGGAGAGAAGGAGACGGAGGAAGAGAGGGAGACGGAGGGAGAGAGGGAGACAGGCAGGGAGAGGGAGAGACAAACACAGAGAGAGAGAGAGAGAGAGAGAGAGAGAGAGAGAGAGAGAGAGAGATGTGCGTATGCCAGGTTTGGTGGCTCAGTGGACGAAAGCGTCCACTGCAGGGGCCTGTGTTCAACCTCATGGACACAGTTTTTTTTGCTCTAGCCCCGCCCCGCCCCCTCCCCCACTGACCCTGCCCCCACCAGTGTGGCCCTCGGCCACAAACCACACTGTAAATTTGGCCCGAGAGAAAGTTTGTGAGTACCCCTGCATTAGACGAACACGTTTCAGTGTGGTGATCCACATCACTGCACTGAAATGCAAAATCACGCATAACAGGCATTGCGCCTCCTCGGGTACCAGTGCTGCTAATCAATGCTGGTGTAGTATTTTTTCCATGTGGCCGCCGTCTGTTTTCTGGTGCTTCCCCTGTCTCCTAAACGTAATGCGGTAAATTTAATTATGCAGTGCAGCTGCCTGTGTGGTAGTCCTGTAATGAATGTCCTTTTTCTATGCCCACAACATTTTGCTGAATTTCCGTAGTGTGTGCATAAAGTTAGGTCTTGTGAGCATTTGTTGCAGGCGCGCGCGCGCCATGCACCAGCATACGATGTCAGCCGCTTCAAGTGCGACACCTGCAGGACTGGTTCCTGACGGGAGCTAGGAGCTTGAGCAGGTCACGGGAGCTCTGGAGTGGGTGATGTGACCCGGGATAACCTCCGCCTTCCTGCGGGGAGTGATGTGCAAAAACAGATGCTCTGCATGGAGGAGCCGGGATCTAAGATTCCAACACGATGACACCACAGCGCTGAAGTGCCCAATTTCATTGCTGTTTTGCTGTTGGGGGAACGGAAATAACGATGAGTAAGTATTAAAGGAATAACATGCGGGAGTCTGTTTCCTGGCTAATTCCTACTTATTTTCTTCAAAACTTTCACATGGCGGTAATAGCTACTTTCAGCAGCAGACATACCGGAATGAAAAACCAAAACGTTAACTGTGAAGGTCCCGTAACTCCTGTGACCTAGGTGTATTGGTAACTCTTACCTGTGTCAGAGCGTTGATTTCTTCAGATGCAAGATAGATATATAGCTGCACTGATTAGGGGTGTTACATTGAATAATTGCTAAATGCATGACAATGGTTTCTGAAAGCGTTACTGTACCCAGGTGACATTGTATTGATACCGCACATTACACTCTCGAAGTGCATAGACATAACCTCCCCTCCCCTTACTGCCATGAATTATTGCTCCTCAGAGGGTTAGCACCTCCAGTCAGCTCTCGTAGTTCCACTTATTACTATGGTCAGTCACCTTGCAGCCATCCAACACCTGTTGGCCCTCCCGCGGTCCTCAATGTTCCTCTTTTGACTAGAGTCCATCGAGAGGCATGCTCTAACAGTCTATTATATTGTCTCATCCAGCCTTTCAAGTACGGGCTTCTGCCTGCTGGTCTCAGGCCCGTGAGGCCCAATTTACACACACACAGAAGAGGCCTCAGGCTCCCACCCGTCCAGCAGGAGTTGTATTAATGCACCTACAGACCTTGCTCCGCAGATGAGCTGATTGCACCGAGGGTCTAGGTGCCTACCGTGGTACAGGGAGCTGTGGCATACCTCTAGTCTGGGAGCATCAGAGGCACCACTGCACATACTGCTTCCAGCTCGGATCTCCCCTCCTCTCACACTCCTGGCTAAATGGACGAAACACTTCAGCCCAGGACAGTCTAGACCACATAGTCCTAAAACATGTTAGATCCCAGTTCCCCCCAACTCAGACAGAAGATCACTGAGGAGGCACTAAAGGGTAGGTCACTCGGTCTCACTGTGATATTAGCATCCCAGAAACGGACTGATTACTCATAGATGAAAGCAGCTCTTTTTGGAAGGTTTAATCTGACCACATATTAGCATTTAAAAAAAAACTTTGCAGCATTTCTACACAGAGTACCCAGACATTATGGGAGGCCTGATTGGACCTTGAATGAACTCCCCCTTTTAAAGTGCTGGAGTAAGTGTAACCTGGTGCAGGCAAACCTCTGATTTCTGCAGAGAACATCCTATGTATTTATTTTGTAGAGTTACATTAACATGTAGCTGATGAAAAACTGCTTGGCGCTTGCAAATTTGCAAAGACACCTGGCAGGCTTGTCACCATGAGGGTGCAGAGGATTACACCTCAATTAGAGCACATTTTCACACTGATTCACACATAGATGCCAAGGTTTCAGATTGGTAAGTGTGACGTTTCATAATTTAACTGCAATAATGGGTGACATTCACACAGTCTGACTCTGCTCAGTTTTCAGTAGCCTGCTGTTAGCGCACTTTAGTTCAGTAACTTCCTTAGAGTTTCTAGTTGCTCAAATGGGTGTAATTTCTGATATTTATATGTTTCCCTCCTCTTTATTGCTTGATTTTCCTAGCGAGAAAGTGTCACTCATAGTCGTTGAAATGTCACTCATAATTACACTGAAAATACGAACATGTCACACATAGCAATCTGAAACCTTGGCAGCTATGCTAATTCTACCACACACAGCACATTTGAACATCTCATAATTCCATGCCACACAATTCAACTATAAATAATTTAACCCTACAACCTTCCGTACCACATAATTACAATCCTAAAAATTAAAAAACACATATTTCCACTTCACTCCATACCACATAACTCCACAACATATAATAACATTCCACACAACTTAATACCACTCCAAACCACATAATTACACTCCACACAACAAAATTCAACAACACATAATTCTACTTCAACCTATATAATTATACTTCACACAACATATTTACACTCAACTCCAAAACACATAATTACCCTCCACAAAATACAACTCTGCAACATGCTGCATAATTACACTCCGCACAATTGTATATCACACCATGCCACATAATTCCACACGTCACACAATTCCCCAATTCATCCCCACACAATTCATCACACAACATAATTACACTCCACATAATACCACTCAGCACCACATAGTTTACCTCCACATAATTATGCTCATCTCCATATTGCATGAATACACGCCACATAAATCCAGTCTATGCCACGTAGCAACATTCCACATAACTACACTTGACACCATGCCTCTATAATACCACTCAACACAATTTTCACTCAACAGCGCACACTTCCACGTCACACAAATTCAACTCTACACATTTCCATTCCACACCACATAATTCAACAACAAACTACATAATTCAAACCAACAACACAATTAAACAACACAGCAAATACATCCAATCTACACCACAAAAAACTCCACATCATGGTACAATAATTTACAGCACACCACATAAGTAAACTCCACTACATACCACTCCACAACACAAAATACCATTCCAGATAAACTCCCTCCAAAACACACAATCCCACTCCATGACACACAATCCCACTCCACATAATTCCAGTACACTCAATACCACACAATTATTATCCACATAATTACACTGCACACCATGCCACATTATTTCACTACACAGATCCAAACCACACAACAGAATTCCACAACTAACAATTCCAATCCAAACCATATATGACTTGCATATATGCAAATGCATATATTGCAAAACCATATATTGCAAATGCTTGTTTACCTTCCAATGTGTCTCAGCAGATCCTGTTCCTGCAGCTGCAATCCTTCTCCTGTTCCTGTCAGCTCTGTGCTGCCTCCTCCCTTCTCAGAGGCTGTGCCCTGTGGATAATGCTCTCTCTGAGGGCCCCCATCCTTTTTCCCGGCCTGGCTCTGACTGAAGAGAAACAAATAACTTGTTACCTTGTTTCTCTTCAGTCCTGGGTCAGTATGAGGAGCTCAGAGCAGGCTGCAGATTGCAGCTGCTTTAGAGCAAAGCTCTCACAGCTCTCCACCGAAGAGCTGAGGGGGGCCCCCTTCAACTATTGAAGACTGCCCCCCCTGTACCGTGGGGGCTGCGGGGATGTTTGTTACGCCCCAGGGAAGGCTGCTATACTTTCACTGGCAGGACCCACACTTCTCTGCAGGACTGCTGATTTTTTTCAAGAGAAGTACCAGCACGTCAGTGTGATGTTCCTGTTTGCATTTTTCAGTCGGTCTTCAGTACTTTTAATTGATTTTTGGAATGTCTGTTGTAATTTGCTGATAATGCCAGAGGGTCCTTGATAGCCCTCTGGTGCTTACATGTTTGGTTTCATTCCGTAAGGTTGGTAAGATAACTCAGTAATTCATGCACTTGCGGCTGAAGTGTTGTTTACCTGAAGGTTGCAAGTTTTAGAGCTGCCTACTCGGGAGCAGGGGATCTGGGTTTGAGTCTCGGCGTCAGCGCAACATCCTGTGATTCTGGGCAAATCATTTAATCTCCCTGTGCCCATTGACAGCGCCTGGATACCCTCACTGGTAATAAGCTGCACTATATAAATCTACAAACAAACAAAAAAACATTTCTGACAAGGTCAACTCAACCTTTCATCTTTATTTGGATTAGGGAATGAGTTTCTATTACAAATTAGGAACAATAATCCTACATAAAATGTCCTTTGTAAGGGGCTAAATATCTATGTGACAGATTTCTGTTACTATCACTCTCGGTTTGTTGTATACCCAGTTCAAAGAGATAGAACTGATTGTTGATATTCATTTAGTCATCCTTTCTGCTCCCAATTAAACGTAAGAAAACACAGAAAAGAAAATAGGCAGTATGTATTGCAGTACACACTGTCATTTCTTGAGGTCTGTTTCATTGCAAAAATAGCATTTTACTGGCCTCTGAAAGCAAACAGTCCAAAAGAGATGGCCTCAATCCATGGCACAGAGAGAATGTGTTCAGAGCTGTCCTCTGGCCTGAGAATATGGGACTGAATTCACCCAGGTGTGGCTTTTTAACCAACAATGGCTTAAACATGGGCTTTCTGAAGACAGCAATGGTGAGAATTGGCGGTGATTGCTGAGTAAGGGAGAAATAGAGAGGCTATTATATTTCTTTTAGAGAAACATTATATGCATGTTGAACTCATCTCATGCAGGACTCAGACTCTGTATGCTGTTCAATAGGCTTAGCGTATCTCCAAGTCTCCTGTTATGTTATGTCAATTTGTATAGCGTGTCAATCACATGTGAGAGTATGCAGGCGCTTCGCAGGTGGGTTGGTGGCTGTCTGCCAGGTGAGATTATTCAAAGAGCCAGGTCTTCAGCTTCTTGCGGAACTCAAGAAGTGAGGAGGAGGCTCTGATGCGATGAGGGAGGTCATTCCATATTTTAGGGGAAATGTACGAGGACATGCGACCTGCAGCTCTATTTTTGTGAATGAGGGGTGCATGAGCTAGTGAGAGTCTGGCTGAACAGAAAAGCCTGGAAGGTTGGTGGAAATTAATGTGGCAGTTGAGGTAGGTGGGGCCTGTGTTGTGTAATGTTTTCTATGTGTGTGTGAGGAGTCAGAACTGTGTGTGTTTGTGTATATAGAGCCAGTGAAGCTCCTTGAGGTGTGGGTGATATGGGTGCAGAGAGTTAGGTTGGGGGTGAGTCTTGTGTCTGTGTTTTGGAGCCTGTTCAGGATCTATTTGGTGTTTCCTGCATAGAGTGAGTACCATAGTCAGGGCCTGTGTAACTATTTTCCTGGTGTTCTCTAGTAGCTACTTGAAGATTTTTTGCAGCACCCTCAGGATGTTAAATCAGCTGGAAGTCACCATGTTTACCTGGACTGTCATGTCGAGCTTGTCAGTTAGGATGATTCCAAGGTTTCTTGCATGGGCGATGGGGGTAGGTATGGAAATGAGGTCTGCTGGGCACCAGTTGGAGTCCCAAGCAGAGGCTTTCCTTCAGAAGATCGCCACTTCAGTTTTGTCTGAGTTGAACTTGAGGCAGTTGGATCTCTTCCAGGTGGCTACCGGTGTCACGCAGGTGGTGAAGTTGTTTTTTGTCACGGAGGCCTTGTTTGACAGAAAAAGATTCAGTTGGGTGTTGTAAGCATAGGACAGTATGTTGATGCCTTGTGATCTTATGAATTCGGCCAGTGTGGTAGTGTAGATGTTGAATAGAGTTGGACTGACAGATGATCCTTGGGGCATTCCGCAGATGAGGTTCTTGGCTTCCGAGCTGTAGGGTGGCATGCTGACTTTTTGCATTCGTCCTGTGAGGAAAGAGCAGATCCAATTGAGGTTGAGTACTTAGATTCCTATTTCATGTAGACTTCTGATTAGGGTGGAGTGGGAAACTGTGTTGAATGATGCTGAGAGGTCGAGCAGGATGAGGCTGCTGTTTCTTTTCTGTTGAGGATCATCCTGATGTCGTCAGTAGCGGCGATGCGGGCAGTCTTGATGTTATGATTGGGTCTGAAGCCTGATTACGTGGTATTTAGGAGTTGGTGTGCATCGATAGGGTGAGCAAATTGCTTGTTGATGCCTTTCTCCATGACTGTAGCTGGTTAGGATTGAAGAGAGATCGTTGGTGGTTTGCTAGTTGGGTGGGGTTTCTGATACCTTGCTGTGCTCTGAGGCTCACAGATTTTCTATTATGACATTATGCACTATTACTCTCTCCCTCTGTTTAGAGCCATTGACATAGAGTGTCTTGATCTTGATGCTGAATATAGTGAGTAGTGAGAGACATACTGTGGAATTAGGACTCATGAATCTTTGCCTAACAATGTATTTTCATTCCCACATAAAAAAAGCAAAAAAACACATGATTTATTGATGCATCCATTACAAATATGCGGTATTATTTATTGCGGTCTGGCCATATTCATAGCTCTCAAATTTCCCAGGTCAATGCATGAGTAGCCATTCCAGTCCATTTTAATTTGTGGTCATTATTTCATAATGGGATAACCAGGACTACAAAGCCCAAAATGTAAAGGAAATATCTAGACTTCCTGAGCTACTCGGACCTAGGAAACTTGAGAGCTCCCCTGATCCCCATTTTTGTGGTGGATTTGGAAGATTTCTAGTCTATTTCAGTGTAACTTGTACCCATTGTATATTTCAGGAAGAAGTATGGGGAGTCTGCAGGGCACCTTCAGAGGTGCTGCGAGATCTAGAAGTCTACTTGCCATGGAAAACCTTTGTTTGGAGCATCCCTACGTTTCGAGGCAGCTAGAGGCAAGTGCAAAAGGGAAGCCACACTCAGAGGAACCTAGAAAACTCTTCAAAGAGCAGGAAAAACCTAGAAACGAAGAGTGATTGTCTGTAAAATGATTGAGGACTGGACCTATGCCTAGCGGTTTGCATCCAAGCTTTCCTCTTCAACTGACAGTGGCTTTCCTCAATCTTTAACTCAAGTTACTATCACACCCATTACCATGCTAGCCAGTCAAAACATATAACTTCTAAAACTGCCATAGAAACAATTCTACACAAGGGAGCATGGAATGCCTCCATCCAAAATATGAAATAAGAGGTAAAACGTTTTTGTTGGAGTTGGAGCCTGGAAGTAGGTTGCAGGCTAGAAAGTTTGGACTTTCCCCTGCTACTTGATGTTCCCCTCATACACCTCACCTGGGGTGTGCAGCTGTATCTAAATAATTCAACAAGACCACCCAGATATTGGTTTAATTATTGAAAGAGGTATGCAAGGTGCTATACAAATATCAATACAATATGAAGTATTCGATTCTGATTTACTCATTTCTGGGATTCCTAAAACTTCCCCAGGTATTTGCATGAAAAGCTGCACCATAATATATTTAATTGTGTACGGTGAATTCTGAAATGTTTACATGTATGTATGATGTGTGTATGGTGTAATTAATACAAAAGTTTAAATGTACGTTTTGTATAGAAAAAACGAATTATGTGTAGGCTATCAATTATACAAAATCTAGGCCTTGGAAGCTTTTAAACATTTGGACTTTGTTTGAAAACAACCCACGGATGTGTTTTGGTTGTATCCCTGGGAGAAGTTCTGTGTCATGTGTGATAGATTTAAGATAGGTGAAGCCCAGATGAAAGGCTGGAGGATGGATTTGTTTACCTGAATTTATAGTTTGCCCAATAAAATATAGATAGTGAATTTCTGTTTTTCTTGTTTTCAAACACTCATTTTTATATTATTAATAAGGCCTAACTATAATGTTACTCTTTAAATGCCACTTTAACCTTTGGGTTTTTTCAGTGAATTCTGTTTTTGTAATCGTAAAGTAAGATCTTATTACCTCGCCTAACTATAACGTCATTTTAATCTTTGTTATTTTTTCTTAGAATTTATGGGGCGGTGTTTATCATATTTACCCAACTCCCTCACTGTGTACAACATTGACCATGGGCAGTAAGGGGTTGGATGCAAAGCCTGGTAACAGGGTCTAGCCTAACCAACCATGGGCAGCCAGCCCCAGCGGGACCAATTGGCTTTGTATCACTATCTTTTGAACCTTAATTTCTTAAAAAACACTGAGTGGATTTGCACCAAATCAGAAAAAGCACATAAATATCGAGCTTTCTGTCAAATTTGGTGTAATTTTCCTGCATCACTGTCTAAAACTTCAATGGGAAATTGTATGGGGAATAAACATTTTGGGAAACCACCTTTTTAACACCTTCTGCTTAACGAATCACCCTTAAACTTTCGAGGAAGGAGCCATTTGAGCGTTTGATGAATCTCCACATACCTATTTCATTTTCTATATTGGCTGGTGATGCAAATTTTCGTGGTGATTAGTCAAGGGGGTTAAAAAGAAAATAAACAGGGTTCCAAAGACTCGTTTTTTTACATACACTTTTTAAACAAAGGGAGCAGCAAAATAGTTGAACAGATTAACATGAAATTTGGCAGGAATATAGATTAAGGTGTGGAAAGGGTCTTTCTGTTATTTGATCTGAGTTTGTTCAGTTGTTTTAAGTACGAAGGGACAAAACTTAGTGATATATTGGGCTGTGGTATACCGCAATACGTCGCAGGATACAGCTGTACATGGCAATCATGAAAACAGGTTATTGCTCTTCCAAAATAAAAAAGGCAGCAATATTGTTTAGACCACACTTTGTCTTTGCTCTGTGTTTTCAACTGAAATATAGCTTATTCTTCTTTTTGCAATGTATAAAACGAAGTGAAGGAAGTTTATCAAAGTCTGCAGAGTTAGGGGAAAGTAATTTTAATTGATTTATATATATTTTTTTTAAGTTTATGGAGTGCTACGTTACTTTCATGAAATTATCTACAATGTACCGCAGTATTTATGTATTTATGAAATGAATACATAATAAAATAAACAAAATAAAATTAGACATTATATAGTATGGCTCTCAAAAGAACCTTTTTTTTTTAAATAAACATATTTTGATCTGTTTGTCAAACTACATTTTTAGGTTTGAAATGAAAATATGGTTTCCATAAGTTGAAAAATGTACACCATCATGAAGCTACTGTACTGCATTACCATATTTTGTATTTAAATGAAAAATGGATACAAATATATGATTACGAAGGAATACTGACACTCCCTTTTTTACATGTATTTTAGTATTTTCAAACTTTTTTGAAACATACTTTATTGATTTTCGTTATGGACAACATAGCATATCAAGGATATACTGTCAGAAGGTACATACCTTTAGCCCCGAGGAGGGGAACCAGAAACAATGTGTTATATATTAACTGTAGTTGCATTAGAAATAAAGGCCGTAAAGTTAATGTAGAAGTAACACATAGACAGTGCATACTGAGTGGGTCATGGTATCAGTCTCCCTCCCTGACTCACTTCAGACCACGCATATATTGGTGTGAAGCACGGTTCTATATGAAGTGTAGATGCCGACATAGCTGCTTAGCATGCGGATTCGCACTCTCAGCTAGATGTGTATCAGGGGGTGCTCCGGTACAGTGCATACAGTGTAGTACAAGTTATGTGGTGTGTCCTGCTGCCTATGCTACTGGTGGGGGTTGAGTATTTTCAAACTTAGCAGCATTTACAGTAGACCACTTCCACTTTTATCTCTGACAAATATTTGAGAACACAAAATGTGTGTTCGGAAACATAGAAATTAAGATGGAAATTGTCTCCTTCATCTCAATTTCCAATCTAAATCCAGTTAAGTGTCCTATATCATTGTGGGGATAGACACATTTGCTAACAGAAGAAAGTGGTGGGAGTAACTGATTCTATTTTGAACCTTTTTCACCAATCTATGCTAGCTTTAAAAATATAAATCAGTTTGACAACGTACTTTCTTAGCATGCAATCTGGCCCAAAAAATATAATTGCACCTCACTAACCAAAGCCTAATCACCTTGCACATACACTGGCATACAAGAATAAGGAACACAGAGGCAGAAATACAAATATATAAAGAGTGAGATGACTGGCCATTAGGAACCTACATCATACCAACATCTTAATTTGGAAAAGAAGACAATTATTGGCTCAAGTACAATTTGGCCAACAGCCTTCTAATATAGCACACTACTACTAAAATCCAAAATATGGCAAGAAAATAAACTAGTCGTCAGCAATGATGTTTAACAAGCATTTTAAAGGTATTTGACACACAATTTGCGGTCGCATCACAATGAAACCGAATAGAAAACTACATGAGAAATACAATTAAGAAGTTTGTCATCATTACTTTGAAGACTTCTGAAAAATCACCCAAAATTGAATACCTTACTCATTTTGATCTGACAAACAAAGACATTTCGAAAACAAATATGTTTAACACATTTTACCCAAAGAGAAGTTCATTGTTAGAAAAACTATTCCTCTATAATGTTGCTCAGTTCAAAACATATAGAAGAAATATGACAGAAGATATCCACTTATATGTCCCTTTCAATGCTATGAAGCTGGATTTAATGTTTAGAATGTTTACAAAAATGATATTACATTATGTAAATTTCAGACATACTTACAAATGCTCAATCAAAGAAGAAGAAAGCAATATTAATCAGAAATTCAATGGAATACTCCATCTACTAATAATATTTCTACTTACAGGACTTACTAGAACTCGCGCTCCTTCATACAAAATGTTGTCAACTTGCTAGCCAGATTCCTAACTTCACTCAAGACATCTCAAATGACATCACTAATGAGAAGACTGTGCATGTTAGAAAGTCGAGTTATAGTCTGACCCGCAAGATAAAAACTCTGAGTACAGAGGAATTTGAGCTATAATAAGTTTTGGGCTAGGTGCATATTATAACTTTGAATTTTAACCTAACTTTTGAGTTTGTAAGGTTTGTTTAATTGAAGTTGGTTTTCTATAGATATTTGAAATGAGGTTTTCCTAACTATAACTAATCTTAAACCCTTGTTTTTCATTGAAAAAAAAAAAATATATATATATATATATATATGTATATATATATCTATATCTATATATATATATATATTCACTTAAAAAACCATAGGTTTCACACATGTTATAGTTAGCTGGGCATTTCCCTCATAAAAAACCAATGAAATTCCCCCGTTATAGTTAGTGCAGGCAACTATAACTCACGCGCCCGCAATCCGCTGCTGATGACGTCAGATATTACATCACTGTATTTAGACACTTATTCATCTTTAGCTATACATATATTTCCTTTTTTTTTTTTTTTTTTCCAGAAAGACACATATGTCATCAGTGATGTAATATCTGACGTCATCAGCAGGTTTCATTGGTTTTTTATGAGGGCAATGCCCAGCTAACTATAACATGTGTGAAACCTATGGTTTTTTAAGTGAATTTGCAAGGTTTTTTAAATGCTAATTCCTAACTATAACGTGTGTGAAACCTATGGTTTTTTCAGTGAATTTGTACGGTTTTTTAAATGCTAAGTTATGTATTTATTAATATATTTTTTTAAACAAAACTTTTTCGCGGCGCGCGCACGGTGCGCTTCGCGCATCGTGCGCGCCCCGTGGACACGCGGTGCGCTTTGCGCACCGCGCACCCACTTTACGCAGTTCATGCCGTGAACGCACGGAGCGCTTCACGCACCATGCGCGCACGGTGGGCACGGAGCGCTTCGCTCCCAAGGACCAAATACATTTTTGTTTTTTCGAAAAATAGCAGAGTGCGCGCACGCTGCGCGAACTTCGCAGATTTTTTTCCGTTTGGGTGGTGCGCGCAGGGTGCGCGCACTCGGCGATTTTTCGAAAAAAAAATATATTTTTTTTTTGCCCTTGGGGGTCCTTCTGGGACCCGCTGACCACGGCTAGGGGGTCAGGAACTGTCCACCCTGCCCCCTTTTCACGTTCTCCACATTTGTTTTTCACCCCCTCAGAGTGCGAGAGACAAAATGGCGGCCGACACTTCCTGGTTTCGACCGATTCGAATGTTTACTAAGATCTAACAACCAATCAGAATTGCGCTCGCGCACGGCAAGGTGCGCGCACCCAGCGCGCACGCTGCGCGCGTACAGATATATATATTGATTTAAATGCTATTTTCTCTGGAGATACTGAGCAGATTTACACCAAACCTGCAAAAGGCACTTCATGGACCTTATGGCTACCTCTCTGCCAAATTTCACGTAATTCTGTTCAGCCGTTCGGGCTGTAGCTGCGACTAAAGTCCCTATGGAAAAATCCATGGGGAAAACGCGTTTTGGGACCCCCCCCTTTTTCTCGGCCCCCGCTTGACGAATCACCCCAAGACTTTCAGGGTAGGAGCGGAGCGGAGCGCCCCATTAGTTTTGAAAATTTCGCGAGGATTCGTCAATCGGCGCCAAAGTTATTCAAAATAGAATTTTGAAATTTCCTATGGAAACTCGGTCCTAACTATAACTATCTACTGGCGACCGCCAGTAGATAATATATATATATATACATCTACACATACTCACACATGCGCACACATACACTAGTCATGATTACCCTTTGGAGGTGGCCCCACCACTTTAATCTGTGACTCATGTGCCACGCCTAAAAATCACTTCTGGAGATGCCACTGTAAGGCCCAGCACTTACTCATCTTTGGCAGCGACTGGGGTCAAGGAGAGCTAGACGAGCCCCAGGGAGGCAGCTGCATATCTAGACGTATAGGTGTAGGATGGCTTCTGCTATTCTTAAGCCAGGACCGCATATCAGTCATACAACTATAAAACATCCTCAGCTCAAGGTGGTAGAAGTGCAAAGTCAAAGATGTGGCGTCGTAAGCCTACACTGCACATGTTGTGTTAAAGTTGTTGATGGCACCTCCTCCACTCTTCCAGAGCCTCATGATTCAAATGTTTATAGAATCAGTGGCGTAATAATAGCCCCTACAACCCTCGCAGTGCAGGTGGGCCCCCAAGCTCCAGGAGACCCCCTCTGGCACTATGCAGGGTCGGGCCTGAGAGCTCCTGACTGGGGCCCTGCAACTTTCGTTATGCCACTATATAGAATTCCTGACAACTAACCACTCCTTCTGTACTCCTGCGCCTGTTGAAAGAGGCCACCAAATAATTCCATAGCTACAAATGCAATTGTTTAGGGGTGGGCATAACTCGTGCAGTTGAGTGTAGCAGAATCATGCATAATTACGCAAGAAGAAGAATTCTACATCCAAAATGGGTGCAAGAATGCATTGTGCACTAAAAAAATAGTGCTAAATGAAACAGAACAAAATAGAGAGCTCAAGCAGTTCACACCCGCTAAATGTGCTTCTGGGGAAGTATTCTCCTCAACTTACACCTGGCAATTAGCTCTATTGCTTTAGCACATAACGCCCCCCTCGTATCCAAATTGGGCATGAGAACGCATTTTGCGCTAAGGAATAACAGCAAATGTGCTCTTGGGGTAGAATTGCCCCCTAATTTAGTCCCGGCTTTTAGCAATATTTTCTTAGCGCAAAATACACCCTTGCATCCAAAATGGACACGAGGATGTATTTTATGCTATAAAATAACTCTTAAGGCAGCAGAACACAAATAGCGAGTGCGAATAGCCGCTTGCAGTCACTAAGGGCCAGATGTAGGTGGCTAAATACCGGTCGGTAACGGCGAAATTCGGTAAATTTCTGCATTACCGACCGGTATTTAGCCATGTGCGATGTAGGTAAGGAATCGGTAAATAAGGAATCAGTAAATACCGATTCCTTATTGCTCTTGCATTTAAGGAATCGATAACACCGATTCCTTAAATGCAATGTAGGAAGCACTGAAAACAGTGCACCTCAGCCTTAAGGAATTGTTATTTACCACCTACTTCAAGTTCACATTCATTCCTAAGGGCCTCCAAGCCCATAGAAATGAATAGGTAGGTATTCCTTATTACCGGATCTCAATTACCGATTCGGTAATAAGGACTATTAAGGATTCGGTATTTTTTACCGAATCTTTACCTACATATGAAATACGGATATCTTAATACCGAATCGGTAAAATTCGGTATTAAGGAATCGGTATTTCAGATTTACCTACATCTGGCCCCTAATGTGGTCTTGCAATAGGATTGTTTTCCGCTAAATTACTGTTCGTTATGCGAGCAGGAGTACTCACGTTATTATTGGTAATTTCGCATCAAAGAGTAACATGGAATTGCCAAAATTACTCTGATTACTCCAGAGTAATTAAAATTACATCCAGGCCTACAATTGATCCCTGACAAATCCAATTCATCCAGACATTTGTGATTGTTGGTAAAGAAGGTATCACTGAAAGTTTTAACACACTCCACTGACCTTTCCACCGTCCATTAGTAATTTCAATCACATTAGCAGCTCTGAAATAAGTAAAGGAATATGACAAAGGTCGTCGAAATGTGTTATGTATAGATTCCCTAGGAAGCCTCTGTCCTGTATGCCAGATTCGAAATCTGCTAACTCACTGCTATGATGTAGCAACAGTTGATAACAAAACTCCTTACCCATAGTTGCTACTTCAGGAAGGCTTTCCAGGCCAGGCTGGCAGGGCTGCTGGTCTGCTTTGACTGAAAGCAGAAAGCACAGATGCAGGAGGGTGGGGGGGGAGGCAAGGAATGTTGTGGGGTTGGTTAAAGATGGCAGGTAAGGTATTTCTTTGCACATTTGCATTAGGGAAGAGAGACCATGGTATGTTTGGCTTTTTTCATTACTCCTCTCCCTCTGCAGATCAGTAGAAAGGATGGGCAGATGATTTTGGGGACCATAAATACCATAAAATTATAGATGCGTAAAAAGTGAATTACAATATGTTTTTCAACTCTGGGTCTAAGTGACATCATAGACAATTCGAGCTATACACTCTCATCTATTTGATGTAACTCAGAAACTCTCGGAGAAACACAACCTTGTAGTTCACTGTTGCCCATCTATAATTCTAAATGTTATCTATAATGGTCATTAATTACATTCAAGTTTTTGAGACATTACACAAGCTCATGCTAAACGGTGGAGTGCTTGATTATTTGCAGTGAAGTTCTTTCCTCACAGTCTCCTTCCCTCACTCCCATCAGTCTCAGGTACTCAGCATTACTAAGCCCCCGATTTGTAACCTCACTGTATCCTCGTCTTCAGAATGTCATACCATGAGCTTCTGACTGGTGCCAGTATGTGTTAACGGCATAAAATACCTGCTCAGCAGCAGAAAAGCATAAATACAAATTAAAACTCCATTTCATCTCATGCCAGTGACCGCCCAGAAAAAACCCAAAATCAAAACGTTTAACTTCCTGTAAGAAAATAAGTACTCCAATTGTATTTCACAATCAATGTGAGGAGAAAAATAAAACACGTCAATCTCCATTCAGTGACTTATTCTCACATATAATGAAATGATTCATACACACACTCCTATTGTCAAACTCGTAATCTAGCAATAGTATTGCAAAGCAATTATTGATGATTTCTGTTGCCTTCCTTCTTGAATATGTTTTTGTCCATCATGATTAGATAACAATTCAGTGCTTATAAATCCCATATAAAGCACATACTGCTAAATTAATTGCACATACGTACTTCTAATAGAGGCAATATAATCTTGCACATGCTCTAGTCCCTCGTGGTTCTCTAACTACAGCCCAAAATTCATACGTTTGTTCTTTATAAATTTCCTTATAAAGCACATATTGATAAATTAATTGCACATAAGTACTTCCAATAAAGGACACTTAGGGCCTAACTACGATGTCAGTCGGTCGAATGACCAACCACCATCGCAGCGGGAATTAGACCAGCTGACAAGAAGTCGGCGGTCCAACTGCCATAAAATGATTAGACCGCTGTGTAGGTCGTCGTAAACTGCCTTTTTCTACTGTGGCTTGTGCTATGGCCCAGGAGAAGGGCCTCAGCACAAGCTGCAGTCGAAAAAGGCAGTTTGTGCACATTCATTCATCGTGTGCCAGGCACCACGTGGTGCCTGCCACAAAGTTCATGGATGTGTGTGGGGGCACTACATGCGCCCCCCCCCCCCAAGCCATTTAGCAGTGGCCTACGGGGGACGGGGCCCTGCTTGTGGCCCCCAAAGTCCCTTTCCGACTGCCTTTTCATGGCAGCGGGACCTCCATGAAAAGGCAGTCATAAAGGGATATCCCTATGGCAGTGCCTACACATTCACCGCCCCCATTGTAGGGTTAGGAATTGAACCATCATCCCGACGGGATATTTGAAACTGTCAGAAACAGCGGTCCTACCCTCCGACCTCTGTGTTCCAACTGCCGGTATTGTAATTCGCCCGTCAAACCAATTCCCAGGATGTCGGATGGACCGGTGTCAACGACCTGTCAGTGGCAGTCCGCCCGACATTATGATGACTCCATAAGCGATGTGTCCAGAATCACACAATTTGGTTATTTGGGGAAGCAGGGATTCAGGTGCAAGTCTAACTTGTCCCTATGTTTGAGAGAAATATCACCTGCTCAGTATCAAAGTGCAGGAAGAGCGCAGTGGAGGCTGGATGTCATTTGGCTCTGCACATTCATGCATTACTTTGTGGACAGGGTGCAATCAAATGAAACCAGATGGCCTTGAGGTTTCTCCTCTTCTGCTTAGGAGCTATACACCTAGAAATGGTTTCTGCCTCTTGAAAAGTTATGTTGCACACCTGTTCAAGCCATAGGAAGAAACTCTAAAGTTTTGTATTGTGTGTATATTTGGGTGTGGAAGAAAATTATGCATGTTTGCATGGTTTTTAGGTCTCGCCTGACCCTGCGCATGCGCTGATCTGGCGAGACTTTTTGTGAGGGCTCAAAAAAGTGCTACCACTGTAGCCTAGAGCTACAGTGCATGTGCGTGGGCACGCGCGCCTCACTTTTGCGGCCGCTTTGATGTTTGATCACGATCACTTTCACTTTCGCGGCCGCAGGGCCACTTAGATGTTCTCGAGCCAGTTTTTTATTTCCTGTTTATTACTTCTATGTAGTAATGGTGGTACCCGTGCGCCGCCATTACTACAGAGCAGTAATAAACAGAAACAAGCATTGACATAGCCAATAGGTCTCGCTTTTGGGACTTTATATGTATTTAGTTATGCAACTGTTGCATGGCTAAACACTTATAAGGTCCCAAAAGCGAGACCTATTGGCTATGCCAATGCTTGTTCTAATATAGAGCTCACTATCGAACAATACACACTTCCACTAATACAGAGACAGACTCTCCTCTAGGGACATTTAGACATGGACCTCTTGTTTCTTGTTTCAGCACTGTCGGGAAGGCTGGGGCAGAATCAGTCCTATGCGAGACATAGCTTTCCTTTACTGACCTTGCATAGACATCAGTTGGTTTATGAAGAGGGAGCTTTTGGTCATGTCAAGACTTGCATAAAGTTGTCAGTGTGTGCCAAAGTCTTACCTTCCTAGAATGGACACCATCGTTTTAACAAATTTAGAGATTCATGAAGTCAAACTTCAACAGTATCCTGATTTGTGACTCTGAACCAGCCTTTCAGAAACACCAGTTGAGTTTTCCTTTTTCTAATAGACTGGTGTGCCTCTGTCCATAGACCTAGTCATCAAGAAGACCTCATATTCCTTTAGAAGGGAGGAGAACAGAAGAGGCACATGGAATGCTGGGACTGGATTCTTGAGAAAGGCGGTCTTCCTCATGCATGAACTATTCACAGGCTTGACCGGCTGCTACCAGACAGGGAAGGTGGGGCTGGGGGAGCTTGGGGGGTTGATTAATAAAAAAAACATTTACCTTGGAATGGCCAGCTGCCACCTCCCCTGCGTCCTCTTCCTTCTTCCTTTCTCCAGTCCAGACGGCAGCAGGAAGCCCCCGGCACACAGGCTCCCCTGATCCAATCACAACGTTGCAATGCAGCGTTATGATTGGTCTGTGCATGTTCCTCACCAGCCTGTGTAAGGCAGCCTGTTGGAGAACATGCAAAGTGCGCATGAAGTGTTTGGTCGGCCCTTCATGCGCACTTAGGAAGTGCAAACAACTCCTCCCCTGCTCTGGCAAGCCCCGCTCCGCCCCACATTGAACAAGGCCACTGACTACATGCAATAGGAAAAATAAAATGATATTAATGATACGTTGTTGTCATTTATTTTTCCTTTTTGCGCAGTGCAGCAAAGCTCCTCCGTTTAGCAGAGGAGCCGCCACTGCCAGTCAAGTGTTTATTGGAATCTAAGGAGGCAATATATGCTGTCTTTTCACATGAGTGGAACATTTTTCTAAGGTTGTATTTTTTTTCAAATAGTGTGTAGTTCTTTGCGGTTTTCTTTTTTGTTATGGTGGAGCAGTGATATTTCTATGGTTAGTGTAGTAAGTGCAGCGTCAGCAGGGCTCAAAGTTGCAGTGGGCTTACCTGGTTTATTACTACCTTATACTTCTCAACCGGAGATGGCATGGTGGCCATTTTCCTTTTTTCCATTAGGGCCCATGGCCCTCTTTGGTGCTTAATTAGAGTTGGTGGTTTCAGGTGTTCGGCACCGGCACTTAATTGTCAACACCAGCACTTATGACAGTCTAGTGCTGTTTGTCTAAGTTAGTGATAAACACAATAATAGTTGCTTATTAATTCAATATACATTACAAATGACTAATACCTACCACCTAAGCTTTTCTTATGGCTTTGGGAGCCTGGAAAAGTCTGAACTGTCACACTTGTAGCCGTGTGATGGTTAGTAGTCGTTTGTGACTGTCATTGGCAGCACAGCGGGGGCAAAAGGTGGTGCAAGCTGCAGTGGCCTCTTTATGATGACCCTGACACTTATCTTATTTGTTTTTTTTTTTCAAATTAAGCACTGGCCCTCTTACTAGCCACTGTTCATGAACTAGATTGATTCGTACACCAGTCATTACCTTTCTTCCTGTGCCCAGGCACTGAACTGCAACACAAACAAAATAAAATGCAATCTCTGGCTTTAATTAAGCACCAAAGTGGCTCTTACATATAGTTGGGGGGAATTGTGACTCACAATCCATTATCCTGAATTCCTACCCTGAATGTCATTCAGTGGGTCCCAGTACACACTTCTTCCTTTATATTGCCTGTGATTCAGTGAAATGGCCTCATTTGGAAAGGTTTATTGAGTCCACAATAAATTGGCTTGAAGCAAGAAAATATAACAAATAATGTTGCTCCAACACAAATCCATCACAGAGAACAATTGTACTCAAATGATTCATTCAGGGCATGGGGTTCCGAGCTGTTCAGACAGAAATACAAAATGGCTTTCTGTGCATTAATACAACGTTGTAAGTCCACTCAGATGTTTTGGCAATGTTTCTGATACCACAAATAAAAAGGTTTGTTGTGTTCAAATAATTATTCCAAGGGCCACACTTACCATTGACCCGCAATATCCATTAAATAAGGAGCAGTTGGCAACGTGGAAGGTTCAAACGTTTATTATCATCATAGATCTCTATATAGAGGAGCCTCGTCGATCCTCACCCATCAGGTGCGCCGAGGAAGACTGCCGGCTCCTTGACAGTAACACACTTTTATACATTTATCAGCACAGCATACAAAACCTTATATGTGGAAAAGTACCAGCTAGTCCTGGCGCCCCTAATGAGCTCATGCCTATTTCTAGTTTCGGTTACACATACAAAGGGTTACTATCTTTACAGAGAAGGTCGGAAGGGTGACTCCCTTCTCGTCCCAGGTCTGGAGGAATTCGCTTGATACTCCCTTTTAGCAGATGTGACCTTGCTTCTCAGCAACTCTGTCTGTCTCCTAATTATTACCGTGAAAAGGAAAGGCAGATGGTGTGTAAGAGGACCACGTGACTCCTAAGAGCAAGAGCCGCAATCCAAGATGGAGGCAGTTTGGTTCTCGGCCCTTTTGTCATGCTAAACGTAAAGGGGATTTCGATCCTTCCAATGCACCGTGGCTAAGCATACCGTCATTAGATATACTGCGCTAATCATACCATAATGACCTGAATACCTCAGAACGGCCCTTTTAGTGCAGTATAACTAATAACGAAGTCAGTCTTCAAAAATACCCTCATCAATCTGCATTAAATCATGCGTCTCCTTCTGAGTCCGCTGAGCATCGATCCTAGTTTGGTTGGACGGGGGCTTAGGGATGGGCGAACCTGAGTAGCACAATATGCACAACAGGCCGGCCCGCATTGTAAACAAATGCAACAGGTGAAAAGGAATCCTACCACCCCCAAGAGAATCATAAATAACTTCCATCCCCAGGCGGTCACCAAATCCCAGAACCACCCGGACAAGGACCAAGTACCAGTGTCAGTGTGAATTTCAGAGGCTAGTCGATGCAGTTTCTGGATAGCTAGATGGACGGAAGGGGCGGAGTCAGGTATATATACACAACAGGAACTGCCGATGACCCTACAGGCTCCACCATGATCTGCTAGGATAACGTCTAAAACAAGACGATTTTGAAGGGTCACGAGCCGGGTCGCCTGGAGCTCTTCTGTGATATTAGTTAATATCCCTGCAGTAGTATTAACCACCCCTTCCACCACTCTGGATAACCTCCTAACTTCCTTACTATTGAGGATGGGTCCCCATATGGGCAACGCCCCTTTTATAATATCAACAAAATGTTGTGCTGGAGTGTCAGTTTCATCAGTGGCATCATTACGGGCAACTTCAGCTGTTAGGCTCCGCCTATTTAAGGAATGAGACTTATGATAATCCGAAGGAGCTATGTACACCGGTGGGTAAAGGAAAGACAAGTAACACCTACCCATCCACCCTCTGGGTAACCAGGTGTAGGCGTTTTCACCGCACACAAAATAAACATTGGGAGGGGTGAGTGTAGGGGGGCTACTGTATGTCTGCAACCTATAAGTGTAATTACATCTGCTATATCCTACGAACAAATGCCCGATCCCCAGCACACAGAAAGAGGAGGATGTATTCAATACCGGGACCGGAATTATTTTTTCATTTGAGACATTTCGCTCTTGGAAGTATTTGAAATATTCAGTAAAGTTGAAGGTCATGAAATCCAGTACTTCATCCCTCAGCCAGGTATCATTTTCATGATCGGTATATACATTCATGCAGGCGGTGGGGTCAAGGGTACCATCCGTTCCCTCAGCATTAGGGGTAAAACCTTGGTGTGTCTCTATATATGCTAAAATCAAGGCGTAATCCTTCTCTGAGAATCGACGTTCATCTATAGTGTAGTGTTCGTACAACATGGATAACATTTTAAACCAAGCTTCACAACTACCTAAGTAAGACAGAGGCACTGATATAAACAAATCTTGCTTATGCATCACTGACGGGAGAAGCCCACAGACCCAACAATCAGTAACGTTTGTGGAGCTATGAGTCTGGTGCAGCATTTCGATAAAAGCATTATGTACATATGTCTGTCGGTGTCTTTCTTTATGAGGAGCAAAAGTCTGGAAATGATGTTCCTTAGGGGCAGGAGTAGACATTATCAGGGTGTGCACAGGATGACGAAACTCTAAATATATGAACAAACCTAAGCATAGTACAAATGATACCATCAGTATAAAAATGAAAACAATTTTAACACGCACGCTCCATGAAGAGAACATTGGCAAACGCGGGGGAACAGCACGGGGTACCATGGGACGCCCGTCTTCAGGGACAAAACGAGTAAAAGGGTACATTTTCCTCACTAAAAGTCCAATATAATCTCGGGCAAAAAGGGGTCTACAAGCAGTCCGTCCTGCCGGAGGGTGCTTCTTTCCTGTGTCCGTTTAGAGCCTCACAGGCAGACTCCTATTGTTCAGAAAAGCAAAAAGGAAAAAAGGGTAAAAACTTCTCGCGTTGGAGTCACACTTGACGCAACTCGTGTTGAAAAGAGACCTCCACCTGGGCCCCTGTTCGTCTAATCAATGTCTCTATCTTCGTTCTGAACAGAGCTTTACTTAAAGTTCCATGCTCTCAACGAGTTCAGTCCAGTGTTCCGACAATCCTCAGGTCTCTGCGGCGGCCTCCAGCTGCACTTGCCGGGGCTAGACCTGGGATTCGTCTATTTTCGGGGCCGCAGGTGATATCGATCCCGACCAGGGGTTTCAGGATTCGTGAACAAGGTGGGCACAGTGGGGTCAGATGAGGAGCTGGGCTCCCAACCAGATGCTTCACTTTGGACGATTGGGTGGCGACAGAAAGGGGTTTCAACGCCCTCAGCACTCTCCCCTCGCCCGTCAACCTCTCTGCGGGTGTCCGGGGAAAGTGACTCTTCTGTGCTGGGCTCACCTTGAGTCGGCTGACCTTCCTCCTGGTCCAGTTGCTCCCTTGGCAATGGGAGGGGAACTCGCTTAAGATGGGAGATATGGATCCAGTGCTGCTTCCCTTCGACTTTCACCGCTGTTCGCGTGGACAGGAGCACCTGGTATGGCCGGGACCAGCGCGGATCCAAACTCGATTTCCGTTGGTAGTTTCGGACCAGGACCCACTGTCCTGGTTCTACGCCGTGTCCAGGACCCTCCGGCAGGGGCTGCAGTGTGGCAGATATATGTTGATGAATGGAACGAAGATCTTTAGTCAGAGCATACAAGTAATCAGTCAACATAGGATATTCAATGTCCCTGAAAGATTTGGGCCGGGGTACTCCCCATACGTTGGCAGGTCTGCCGAAAATGACTTCGTAAGGGGAGATACCGCTCCGTGAATGGGGAGTAGTTCTTACAGACAACAGGGCCAGGGGGAGGAGATCGGGCCATTTTAATCCCGTCGTGTCCTGAAGCTTAGCCAATCGCAATTTTAAAATTCCATTATATTTTTCAACTAGACCCGCTGACTGGGGATGTCGAGCGGCATGAAACTTCTGCCGGATGGACAGGCCCTTGCATACATACTTAACTAAGTTAGCATTAAAGTGGGTCCCATTGTCACTCCAAATTACCCGTGGCAATCCATATCGAGGAAAGAACTCTTTTACCAGAGCCTTCGCAGTTGCCAAGGCAGTGTTCTCCTTCGTGGGGTACGCCTCTACCCATTTGCTAAAGGTACAAATCACCACCAACACGTATTTCAGATTGTTAACTCGCTCTAGCTGTATGTAATCCATTTGGAGTACTTCGAAAGGCAAGGTGGGCGGTGCAAAACTACCTGCTAGGACGGGGATACTAACCCCAGGATTATGTTGGAGACAAATTATACAATGCTGGACCAAGTTCCTAGCTGTCTTGGGGATATTGACATTATACCAAACAGAATCCAATATGGCACAGATGGCCTGAACTCCTACATGCGAAGGTCCGTGTGCCATAGTTACCACCGCATTTACAAAAGCGTTCGGCAGTAACAATCTACACCTCTCTGACAGATCGGTCCAACACCCATTCTCATCAAGCCTCCCCACTTGCTCCTGCCAGTATGTCAGTTCTTCCGGGGTCACCTCTTTCTGCAGCTCTTTCACACTATCTATGGTGTTATTAAAAACCTCTGCTTCTATCATTCTTGTTACTACAAGCATGGAAGTGGTGTCAGACCGGGCCGTTTCCTTCGCGATCTGGTCTGCAAAGAAATTTCCCCTCCCCACGTCATCAGTGATAACTTTGTGTGCACTGCATTTGACTATAGCCAGGGTCTTGGGCAATGTTAATGCGGCTAATAACCGTTCAACTAGTGGTCCATTCTTTATTCTCTCACCATGGGATGTCAGGAATCCTCTTTCCGCCCAAAACCTCCCAAAGCTGTGCGCTACACCGAACGCGTACTGACTGTCGGTGTAGACGTTCAGCCTGATACCTTTTCCTAGTTCGCAAGCCCTGAATAATGCAACCAATTCGGCTGCCTGGGCCGACCGGTATAGTATCTTTTTTTTTTTTTTTTTTTTAAAGTTTTATTGATAACATTCCAAACATTACAATCAATGGCATCGCATTCAGGGACATAATATCAGTATATCATCCATGCCGTACCCCGGCACGTTCGGTCTGTGGTCATTTAGGCATAAAAAAAAAACAACATATCCGACAGTTTCTTATCCCGCCATTCAGCAGATAACCCAGCGGTTACTGCCCCATGCAGTTCAACCCCGCATTGATACAGGTCAAGCCGTGCATTCTCAAGGGGTTCCTCCCCCACCCCCATCGCCACCCTCCCTCACCCCCTCCTCAGATTCACATACCCCACCTCGCACCTCGGCAGTGCCAACCGGTATGGTATCTTCGCCGCCTCAACTACCGTTTGTAGAGTAGTGATCGCATAAGCCGCAGCTGTCTTACCATCCGGTAATCTGAAGCATGACCCATCTACATACAACTCCCCTTGGGCATCAGATAGTGGGGTGTCAGTCAGGTCTATCCGACCCTTGGTTTCTTCTTCAGTTCAAAAGATACAATCATGTGTGTCTTGTCCACCGCCTTCCGAAGGGAGGGGTAACAACATGGCAGGATTCAAATTAACACATCGTTTGATCGTTATGTGAGGTGCAAACAGGGTCAATTCGTACCCTGTAAGACGTGCACTAGTTAAGTGCTGCGTCTGCGTCCTGTTTAATAATACGTCCACAGCATGAGGCACCATCACTGTCAGGTCCGTATTCAGGACTAGCCCTTCCGATTGTCTGATTGCTATGGCAACTGCCGCTACAGCCCTCAGACAACTGCGAAGTGCTCTGGCGACATTGTCCAAAACCGCCGAGAAATATGCACAAGGCCTTTGCTTACCACCAAAGTCTTGTGTCAACACTGAAAGAGAACAACCGTCCACCTCATGCACGTAGAGCACAAAAGGCTTCCGGTAGTCAGGGGTGCCAAGCACAGGAGCAGAGCAAAGAGCAGTTTTCAGAGCGGAAAAAGCATTCTGGCATTCGTCAGTCCACGGTAAAGGTTCATGCACATCCTTCGTAGTTAGATACAGGAAAGGTTTAGTCAAGAGAGAATAGTTAGCAATCCATTGGCGACAGTAGGAGGTTATGCCAAGCAAAGCGCGGACATCACGTTGCGTGCGGGGGACAGGCATGTTAGTTATGGTTGCGATACGCTCAGAAGTCAACCGTCTTCCCTCCTTCGACAGGAGATGACCGAGATAGGTCACCTCCGGTCGACAATATTGAAATTTAGAAAGTGACACCTTGTTACCGTGGGTGGCCAGATGTCGCAGCAGGGTTACCGTGGCGTCACGACAACCCTGTTCTGTATCAGAAGCCACAAGGAGGTCGTCAACATACTGCAATAATACATTACCTGGCGGCAATTGCAAAGAGTCCAATACCCTTTTCAGGGCTTGGCTATATATGCTCGGACTTTCGGTGTACCCCTGGGGGGCGCGACAGAATCTAAAGCTGCGGCCTCCTAATGAGAAACCGAACAAATGTCTACTATCTGGATGAATGGGAATACTAAAGAACGCATTCTTTAAATCAATCACCGAGAAAAATGTGGCAGTGGGAGGAATCATCGTTAAGATGGAATTAATGTCCGGCACCACAGGATACTGGGGTACCACAATTTTATTGATTTCTCGTAGGTCAATCACAAATCGATAGGTATTAGCATAATCAGGGGACTGGGGTACAGGGGCTCGTTTAAGAATCGGGAGAATCGGACTGTTGCAGGTATTGGACGCCGTTTCTTCCACCACCTCTGTTTTAATCAGGTCGGAAATAATGGCCAGTAAGGCACGTTCACCTTCGGGGGCTATTTTGTATTGCGGAATCCTTGGCAATCGAGCATTCTGTTTTAAAGTGATGGACACCGGTGGAATTGGTAAGTACCCCACATCAGTGTCCCCCAGGGCCCAAAGGTTCCTCGGGAGTGTCGCAAGCTCAGGGGGTAAGGAGTCAGTTTTTGCAAAACATTGAACGGAGGGGACAGAGGGATTCCTAATGGTTAAGTAAACTCCATCGGGGGAGCAAAAGATGCGTGCATGTAATCTTTTTAGTATATCCATACCCAGGAGATTTTCCCCACACTGGGAGGTGAGGAGGAAAGGTGATTCAATCGTTACTGGTCCCACAGTAAGGGAAAGTGGTTTTGAAATGGGGCTTACCACTGGAGTTCCAGAGAACCCCACGGACACATTAGTCTGGCCAGACAGAGCAGCCCCCGGGACCAAGGCACGTGAAACAGAACTGTTCATAGCCCCTATGTCAACCAAAAACTTACCTGATGCCTCCAGCAATTGTGCATGGACATAAGGTCCAGCCTGATCTATCGGGATTGACACATGCCCCTTACTCTGCCCTTGGCTATCCTATGCTTGAGTGTACCCAATGTCTCCCTCCGTCACACGTCCGTCATGGTAACATTGTTTACCCTGACTCTGATCGAAATAATTCTGACTGTTCTCACCTCGTACCGCCTGTTCTTGTCTCGTGTATCCACCTCGATGTCCACTTACTCTACCCCTTCCACGTCCCCTAGAAGCAGCGTTCTGTTCATGCAATAACGGGCAGTGAGCTCTCCAATGCCCCTCCTCCTTGCAGAAAGCACATTGATTTATGCCGAGATCCGTTCGCCCAGTCGGGTGCACGGGCCCCGCCCCTCTCGGAACGAAATTCTGTACCCCTCTCCCCCTTCCTCTACCTCTCTCCACCTGCTGTAACAATACTCGTGTTTTCAGATCCTTTGACTTTCTTTCTGTCTTATCCTTGCTCTCATTTTCCCTATGTTCATAATACTGAGCCATGCTTAATATCGTGGAAGGCGTGGTGGTCGTCCAGGTACTCTCGGCTGCCTGTAGCCTAGCCGATACCTCGGGTAGCAAATTTGTTACAAATCTATTAACAAATAAACGTACACCCCCCTCCGTAGCCAGGTCCTGCCCGCTGAAATCAATGAATACTCCCTCAAACCTTGTGAAGAAATCAGACACACTCTCATCCTTCTTTTGTTTACAGGCCGTCAGCTTGTCCCAATCTACCTTTCTGGGCGGGATCAAGGAATGCATATATGTTATTATTTTTTCAGGTAGAGTCAATATCTCAGGTCGGGGCTTATTCCCCGGCTTGCGATCTCTATCCCAGTTTCTCAGTTGGTCCCATGTCCCACCAAACTCCGTGACATGGTCCTGGTCATGTACCTGGTGCCAAATATCCACCGGTACTAGTAGGGCGAAGAATAATTCAATATCCGCCAACGTCATTACTGCTGACGAGGCGGCTTCGGTCAGTTCTTTATAATAGGCAGTGGGGTTTTTTCTAGGATCAGGCAACTGACTTTTCAAGGATAATACCTCACTCCGCTTCCAAGGGGTATAGACCCATTGTTCCTGGAACCGGGCATCTATTCCCGGACGGGTAATGACACCGTGGTCATCCACCACTGCGGCCACTTCTGGGTGGAAGATAGGGTGTACCTCCCGCATAGGGAATTGGGAGGATCCGGCGGGAAGGGCGGACTGCAGACGAGTTCTATAAGAAACCAAAGTCTGCACCTTCCCATACACGTCTTCAGGTGTCAGTCGGGATTTGTGAATCTGATCAAGGATATCATACAATATGGCCGGAGCTTTCCCTTCCTGGTGTACCTGTTCCCATACAGAGATGAGACGGTTAGCCATATGTTCCAGGGCATGCTGTTGCATTACCGGTTCGTAGTCTCTCATGGTACTCCAGATATCAGCAAGGGTATAAATAGAATGTCGCATCCACTGGGATGCTTGTGTGGCAATAGCTGCCCTTTCTTCTGTTCCCAAAGCAGAACGAGTGAACAACCTCCTCCCCTCCGCCAGACTGGTCGGATGTACCGGAGTAGTCACAGCTGCTACTGGTGTTGTGCTAGCGGAGGAGGAGGGTAGAACAGAAGGGGAAGACATTGACCCCGTTGGCAGCTGAGGGGTCCCGGCTGCAGCTGTCGAAAGTAAATTAGGTAACAGGGCTATAACGTCGGACACAGATGCCGACAACTGGGAGAGGTTTGGCAGGGAGGGAGAGGTAGTATTGGCCGGGGGAGCCGAAGCCGAGGCCCCCCAGGGACGTATCTGGGGTCGGGCCGAGGCTCTTGTCACCTCGGGGTATAGTCTCTGGGGCACATAAGGGGGCGGTGGCCTGGTGTCCAACAGATCCTCTATTTCATCTTCCGCATTCGGGCGGGTCACATAACTTTTATCAACTTTTAGTCTGAATTCGCGATTCATGCAATCCAATCCTTTCTCTACTCTTTCTCGGTCATAGGCCATAGCCTTCTGAGTAACATTCTGTCCTGCCTTGGCTCTAGCTACTTTCTCTTCCCTTATTCGCCGTTGCTTAGCCTCCTTCTGCCATGCAATTAGAGCATCGAACATGGCTTGCCTGCTCCGCCTAGAAAACAATTGTTCCTGTAGGAACGCAATTTTCTTTTCATCAAACGAACCAGTCTTGGGCCACCGTAATTCTTCATTACCCTTAGTATACTTATGCCACAGAGTGCAAAACAATAAAGGAGAGATTCCATGCTTGACATACATAAAATGGCTCGGACTGCCTTCCGGTGGGGCGGGTTGGCTCTCAGCTAACCTGGAGTCACTTGTGCGGCAGCAGCAGCCAAAACAATTCAATTTACTGAAACAGGACATTTTGGTTAGTTTTTAGACATGTACACATAAAACAACAATCGGACACAACATACAATCAATATCCGAGAACCAAGCCCGTCGACTCTGGTTCACGATCCAGGTTTCAAACCGCACACGGGGATTCCGGTCACCCTCCTGGCTCACCACTAAGACCGACCCCTCTCCAACAAGGACTTGCCTCGTCGGGAGTATGGCCTGTGGCTACCCAGTCCAGGTCACAGGTCCTTCCACGTGCAGTCCGTCTATATTCCTCCGGACCGCTATTTCTAATCAATCCAATATCATCAGTACGTACTTCGAATCAGATCACTGTAATGCGAACCTAATCAAACCAGACACCACTCTCCGGTGCGTGTCTTCGAATCAACGAACCGCTGTCCAGCGCGAGCTTCAAACAAATGCAACCAGTGCTCAAGTCAAGACAAATGCATCGTTCTCAACGAATGCTCTTAAAATCAATCAAACAGCACACCGTCCTCGACGCGTGCTTTAACAAAACATAATGCACCGTTACAATGCGCGCGTCAAATCAAATCAAATCAATCTATACTCACCGGGTGCACCCAGATACGAATGTTCATTCTCCGCTGCCAACTCCTCCTGACCAACTTAGTCCATTTTCTGGGTTAAGCCCGTAGGACCCCGGTGAAGGGTGACTAGCAGCAGGGGACGTACCGAAAAGTCGCGCAGGGTGGGAGAAATCCTCAGGCTCCTTCTCCCGTCGACCGGTCAGGACGCCCCCAATCCCACCACCCGAATACGGGGGGGGGGGTTGACCCTGTCACGGGGTCCCTTCGTGGTCGCCAACTGTTGTGTTCAAATAATTATTCCAAGGGCCACACTTACCATTGACCCGCAATATCCATTAAATAAGGAGCAGTTGGCAACGTGGAAGGTTCAAACGTTTATTATCATCATAGATCTCTATATAGAGGAGCCTCGTCGATCCTCACCCATCAGGTGCGCCGAGGAAGACTGCCGGCTCCTTGACAGTAACACACTTTTATACATTTATCAGCACAGCATACAAAACCTTATATGTGGAAAAGTACCAGCTAGTCCTGGCGCCCCTAATGAGCTCATGCCTATTTCTAGTTTCGGTTACACATACAAAGGGTTACTATCTTTACAGAGAAGGTCGGAAGGGTGACTCCCTTCTCGTCCCAGGTCTGGAGGAATTCGCTTGATACTCCCTTTTAGCAGATGTGACCTTGCTTCTCAGCAACTCTGTCTGTCTCCTAATTATTACCGTGAAAAGGAAAGGCAGATGGTGTGTAAGAGGACCACGTGACTCCTAAGAGCAAGAGCCGCAATCCAAGATGGAGGCAGTTTGGTTCTCGGCCCTTTTGTCATGCTAAACGTAAAGGGGATTTCGATCCTTCCAATGCACCGTGGCTAAGCATACCGTCATTAGATATACTGCGCTAATCATACCATAATGACCTGAATACCTCAGAACGGCCCTTTTAGTGCAGTATAACTAATAACGAAGTCAGTCTTCAAAAATACCCTCATCAATCTGCATTAAATCATGCGTCTCCTTCTGAGTCCGCTGAGCATCGATCCTAGTTTGGTTGGACGGGGGCTTAGGGATGGGCGAACCTGAGTAGCACAATATGCACAACAGGCCGGCCCGCATTGTAAACAAATGCAACAGGTGAAAAGGAATCCTACCACCCCCAAGAGAATCATAAATAACTTCCATCCCCAGGCGGTCACCAAATCCCAGAACCACCCGGACAAGGACCAAGTACCAGTGTCAGTGTGAATTTCAGAGGCTAGTCGATGCAGTTTCTGGATAGCTAGATGGACGGAAGGGGCGGAGTCAGGTATATATACACAACAGGAACTGCCGATGACCCTACAGGCTCCACCATGATCTGCTAGGATAACGTCTAAAACAAGACGATTTTGAAGGGTCACGAGCCGGGTCGCCTGGAGCTCTTCTGTGATATTAGTTAATATCCCTGCAGTAGTATTAACCACCCCTTCCACCACTCTGGATAACCTCCTAACTTCCTTACTATTGAGGATGGGTCCCCATATGGGCAACGCCCCTTTTATAATATCAACAAAATGTTGTGCTGGAGTGTCAGTTTGATCAGTGGCATCATTACGGGCAACTTCAGCTGTTAGGCTCCGCCGATTTAAGGAATGAGACTTATGATAATCCGAAGGAGCTATGTACACCGGTGGGTAAAGGAAAGACAAGTAACACCTACCCATCCACCCTCTGGGTAACCAGGTGTAGGCGTTTTCACCGCACACAAAATAAACATTGGGAGGGGTGAGTGTAGGGGGGCTACTGTATGTCTGCAACCTATAAGTGTAATTACATCTGCTATATCCTACGAACAAATGCCCGATCCCCTGCACACAGAAAGAGGAGGATGTATTCAATACCGGGACCGGAATGATTTTTTCATTTGAGACATTTCGCTCTTGGAAGTATTTGAAATATTCAGTAAAGTTGAAGGTCATGAAATCCAGTACTTCATCCCTCAGCCAGGTATCATTTTCATGATCGGTATATACATTCATGCAGGCGGTGGGGTCAAGGGTACCATCCGTTCCCTCAGCATTAGGGGTAAAACCTTGGTGTGTCTCTATATATGCTAAAATCAAGGCGTAATCCTTCTCTGAGAATCGACGTTCATCTATAGTGTAGTGTTCGTACAACATGGATAACATTTTAAACCAAGCTTCACAACTACCTAAGTAAGACAGAGGCACTGATATAAACAAATCTTGCTTATGCATCACTGACGGGAGAAGCCCACAGACCCAACAATCAGTAACGTTTGTGGAGCTATGAGTCTGGTGCAGCATTTCGATAAAAGCATTATGTACATATGTCTGTCGGTGTCTTTCTTTATGAGGAGCAAAAGTCTGGAAATGATGTTCCTTAGGGGCAGGAGTAGACATTATCAGGGTGTGCACAGGATGACGAAACTCTAAATATATGAACAAACCTAAGCATAGTACAAATGATACCATCAGTATAAAAATGAAAACAATTTTAACACGCACGCTCCATGAAGAGAACATTGGCAAACGCGGGGGAACAGCACGGGGTACCATGGGACGCCCGTCTTCAGGGACAAAACGAGCAAAAGGGTACATTTTCCTCACTAAAAGTCCAATATAATCTCGGGCAAAAAGGGGTCTACAAGCAGTCCGTCCTGCCGGAGGGTGCTTCTTTCCTGTGTCCGTTTAGAGCCTCACAGGCAGACTCCTATTGTTCAGAAAAGCAAAAAGGAAAAAAGGGTAAAAACTTCTCGCGTTGGAGTCACACTTGACGCAACTCGTGTTGAAAAGAGACCTCCACCTGGGCCCCTGTTCGTCTAATCAATGTCTCTATCTTCGTTCTGAACAGAGCTTTACTTAAAGTTCCATGCTCTCAACGAGTTCAGTCCAGTGTTCCGACAATCCTCAGGTCTCTGCGGCGGCCTCCAGCTGCACTTGCCGGGGCTAGACCTGGGATTCGTCTATTTTCGGGGCCGCAGGTGATATCGATCCCGACCAGGGGTTTCAGGATTCGTGAACAAGGTGGGCACAGTGGGGTCAGATGAGGAGCTGGGCTCCCAACCAGATGCTTCACTTTGGACGATTGGGTGGCGACAGAAAGGGGTTTCAACGCCCTCAGCACTCTCCCCTCGCCCGTCAACCTCTCTGCGGGTGTCCGGGGAAAGTGACTCTTCTGTGCTGGGCTCACCTTGAGTCGGCTGACCTTCCTCCTGGTCCAGTTGCTCCCTTGGCAATGGGAGGGGAACTCGCTTAAGATGGGAGATATGGATCCAGTGCTGCTTCCCTTCGACTTTCACCGCTGTTCGCGTGGCCAGGAGCACCTGGTATGGCCGGGACCAGCGCGGATCCAAACTCGATTTCCGTTGGTAGTTTCGGACCAGGACCCACTGTCCTGGTTCTACGCCGTGTCCAGGACCCTCCGGCAGGGGCTGCAGTGTGGCAGATATCTGTTGATGAATGGAACGAAGATCTTTAGTCAGAGCATACAAGTAATCAGTCAACATAGGATATTCAATGTCCCTGAAAGATTTGGGCCGGGGTACTCCCCATACGTTGGCAGGTCTGCCGAAAATGACTTCGTAAGGGGAGATACCGCTCCGTGAATGGGGAGTAGTTCTTACAGACAACAGGGCCAGGGGGAGGAGATCGGGCCATTTTAATCCCGTCGTGTCCTGAAGCTTAGCCAATCGCAATTTTAAAATTCCATTATATTTTTCAACTAGACCCGCTGACTGGGGATGTCGAGCGGCATGAAACTTCTGCCGGATGGACAGGCCCTTGCATACATACTTAACTAAGTTAGCATTAAAGTGGGTCCCATTGTCACTCCAAATTACCCGTGGCAATCCATATCGAGGAAAGAACTCTTTTACCAGAGCCTTCGCAGTTGCCAAGGCAGTGTTCTCCTTCGTGGGGTACGCCTCTACCCATTTGCTAAAGGTACAAATCACCACCAACACGTATTTCAGATTGTTAACTCGCTCTAGCTGTATGTAATCCATTTGGAGTACTTCGAAAGGCAAGGTGGGCGGTGCAAAACTACCTGCTAGGACGGGGATACTAACCCCAGGATTATGTTGGAGACAAATTATACAATGCTGGACCAAGTTCCTAGCTGTCTTGGGGATATTGACATTATACCAAACAGAATCCAATATGGCACAGATGGCCTGAACTCCTACATGCGAAGGTCCGTGTGCCATAGTTACCACCGCATTTACAAAAGCGTTCGGCAGTAACAATCTACACCTCTCTGACAGATCGGTCCAACACCCATTCTCATCAAGCCTCCCCACTTGCTCCTGCCAGTATGTCAGTTCTTCCGGGGTCACCTCTTTCTGCAGCTCTTTCACACTATCTATGGTGTTATTAAAAACCTCTGCTTCTATCATTCTTGTTACTACAAGCATGGAAGTGGTGTCAGACCGGGCCGTTTCCTTCGCGATCTGGTCTGCAAAGAAATTTCCCCTCCCCACGTCATCAGTGATAACTTTGTGTGCACTGCATTTGACTATAGCCAGGGTCTTGGGCAATGTTAATGCGGCTAATAACCGTTCAACTAGTGGTCCATTCTTTATTCTCTCACCATGGGATGTCAGGAATCCTCTTTCCGCCCAAAACCTCCCAAAGCTGTGCGCTACACCGAACGCGTACTGACTGTCGGTGTAGACGTTCAGCCTGATACCTTTTCCTAGTTCGCAAGCCCTGAATAATGCAACCAATTCGGCTGCCTGGGCCGACCGGTATAGTATCTTTTTTTTTATTTTTTTTTTTTAAAGTTTTATTGATAACATTCCAAACATTACAATCAATGGCATCGCATTCAGGGACATAATATCAGTATATCATCCATGCCGTACCCCGGCACGTTTGGTCTGTGGTCATTTAGGCATAAAAAAAAAACAACATATCCGACAGTTTCTTATCCCGCCATTCAGCAGATAACCCAGCGGTTACTGCCCCATGCAGTTCAACCCCGCATTGATACAGGTCAAGCCGTGCATTCTCAAGGGGTTCCTCCCCCACCCCCATCGCCACCCTCCCTCACCCCCTCCTCAGATTCACATACCCCACCTCGCACCTCGGCAGTGCCAACCGGTATGGTATCTTCGCCGCCTCAACTACCGTTTGTAGAGTAGTGATCGCATAAGCCGCAGCTGTCTTACCATCCGGTAATCTGAAGCATGACCCATCTACATACAACTCCCCTTGGGCATCAGATAGTGGGGTGTCAGTCAGGTCTATCCGACCCTTGGTTTCTTCTTCAGTTCAAAAGATACAATCATGTGTGTCTTGTCCACCGCCTTCCGAAGGGAGGGGTAACAACGTGGCAGGATTCAAATTAACACATTGTTTGATCGTTATGTGAGGTGCAAACAGGGTCAATTCGTACCCTGTAAGACGTGCACTAGTTAAGTGCTGCGTCTGCGCCCTGTTTAATAATACGTCCACAGCATGAGGCACCATCACTGTCAGGTCCGTATTCAGGACTAGCCCTTCCGATTGTCTGATTGCTATGGCAACTGCCGCTACAGCCCTCAGACAACTGCGAAGTGCTCTGGCGACATTGTCCAAAACCGCCGAGAAATATGCACAAGGCCTTTGCTTACCACCAAAGTCTTGTGTCAACACTGAAAGAGAACAACCGTCCACCTCATGCACGTAGAGCACAAAAGGCTTCCGGTAGTCAGGGGTGCCAAGCACAGGAGCAGAGCAAAGAGCAGTTTTCAGAGCGGAAAAAGCATTCTGGCATTCGTCAGTCCACGGTAAAGGTTCATGCACATCCTTCGTAGTTAGATACAGGAAAGGTTTAGTCAAGAGAGAATAGTTAGCAATCCATTGGCGACAGTAGGAGGTTATGCCAAGCAAAGCGCGGACATCACGTTGCGTGCGGGGGACAGGCATGTTAGTTATGGTTGCGATACGCTCAGAAGTCAACCGTCTTCCCTCCTTCGACAGGAGATGACCGAGATAGGTCACCTCCGGTCGACAATATTGAAATTTAGAAAGTGACACCTTGTTACCGTGGGTGGCCAGATGTCGCAGCAGGGTTACCGTGGCGTCACGACAACCCTGTTCTGTATCAGAAGCCACAAGGAGGTCGTCAACATACTGCAATAATACATTACCTGGCGGCAATTGCAAAGAGTCCAATACCCTTTTCAGGGCTTGGCTATATATGCTCGGACTTTCGGTGTACCCCTGGGGGGCGCGACAGAATCTAAAGCTGCGGCCTCCTAATGAGAAACCGAACAAATGTCTACTATCTGGATGAATGGGAATACTAAAGAACGCATTCTTTAAATAAATCACCGAGAAAAATGTGGCAGTGGGAGGAATCATCGTTAAGATGGAATTAATGTCCGGCACCACAGGATACTGGGGTACCACAATTTTATTGATTTCTCGTAGGTCAATCACAAATCGATAGGTATTAGCATAATCAGGGGACTGGGGTACAGGGGCTCGTTTAAGAATCGGGAGAATCGGACTGTTGCAGGTATTGGACGCCGTTTCTTCCACCACCCCTGTTTTAATCAGGTCGGAAATAATGGCCAGTAAGGCACGTTCACCTTCGGGGGCTATTTTGTATTGCGGAATCCTTGGCAATCGAGCATTCTGTTTTAAAGTGATGGACACCGGTGGAATTGGTAAGTACCCCACATCAGTGTCCCCCAGGGCCCAAAGGTTCCTCGGGAGTGTCGCAAGCTCAGGGGGTAAGGAGTCAGTTTTTGCAAAACATTGAACGGAGGGGACAGAGGGATTCCTAATGGTTAAGTAAACTCCATCGGGGGAGCAAAAGATGCGTGCATGTAATCTTTTTAGTATATCCATACCCAGGAGATTTTCCCCACACTGGGAGGTGAGGAGGAAAGGTGATTCAATCGTTACTGGTCCCACAGTAAGGGAAAGTGGTTTTGAAATGGGGCTTACCACTGGAGTTCCAGAGAACCCCACGGACACATTAGTCTGGCCAGACAGAGCAGCCCCCGGGACCAAGGCACGTGAAACAGAACTGTTCATAGCCCCTATGTCAACCAAAAACTTACCTGATGCCTCCAGCAATTGTGCATGGACATAAGGTCCAGCCTGATCTATCGGGATTGACACATGCCCCTTACTCTGCCCTTGGCTATCCTATGCTTGAGTGTACCCAATGTCTCCCTCCGTCACACGTCCGTCATGGTAATATTGTTTACCCTGACTCTGATCGAAATAATTCTGACTGTTCTCACCTCGTACCGCCTGTTCTTGTCTCGTGTATCCACCTCGATGTCCACTTACTCTACCCCTTCCACGTCCCCTAGAAGCAGCGTTCTGTTCATGCAATAACGGGCATTGAGCTCTCCAATGCCCCTCCTCCTTGCAGAAAGCACATTGATTTATGCTGAGATCCGTTCGCCCAGTCGGGTGCACGGGCCCCGCCCCTCTCGGAACGAAATTCTGTACCCCTCTCCCCCTTCCTCTACCTCTCTCCACCTGCTGTAACAATACTCGTGTTTTCAGATCCTTTGACTTTCTTTCTGTCTTATCCTTGCTCTCATTTTCCCTATGTTCATAATACTGAGCCATGCTTAATATCGTGGAAGGCGTGGTGGTCGTCCAGGTACTCTCGGCTGCCTGTAGCCTAGCCGATACCTCGGGTAGCAAATTTGTTACAAATCTATTAACAAATAAACGTACACCCCCCTCCGTAGCCAGGTCCTGCCCGCTGAAATCAATGAATACTCCCTCAAACCTTGTCAAGAAATCAGACACACTCTCATCCTTCTTTTGTTTACAGGCCGTCAGCTTGTCCCAATCTACCTTTCTGGGCGGGATCAAGGAATGCATATATGTTATTATTTTTTCAGGTAGAGTCAATATCTCAGGTCGGGGCTTATTCCCCGGCTTGCGATCTCTATCCCAGTTTCTCAGTTGGTCCCATGTCCCACCAAACTCCGTGACATGGTCCTGGTCATGTACCTGGTGCCAAATATCCACCGGTACTAGTAGGGCGAAGAATAATTCAATATCCGCCAACGTCATTACTGCTGACGAGGCGGCTTCGGTCAGTTCTTTATAATAGGCAGTGGGGTTTTTTCTAGGATCAGGCAACTGACTTTTCAAGGATAATACCTCACTCCGCTTCCAAGGGGTATAGACCCATTGTTCCTGGAACCGGGCATCTATTCCCGGACGGGTAATGACACCGTGGTCATCCACCACTGCGGCCACTTCTGGGTGGAAGATAGGGTGTACCTCCCGCATAGGGAATTGGGAGGATCCGGCGGGAAGGGCGGACTGCAGACGAGTTCTATAAGAAACCAAAGTCTGCACCTTCCCATACACGTCTTCAGGTGTCAGTCGGGATTTGTGAATCTGATCAAGGATATCATACAATATGGCCGGAGCTTTCCCTTCCTGGTGTACCTGTTCCCATACAGAGATGAGACGGTTAGCCATATGTTCCAGGGCATGCTGTTGCATTACCGGTTCGTAGTCTCTCATGGTACTCCAGATATCAGCAAGGGTATAAATAGAATGTCGCATCCACTGGGATGCTTGTGTGGCAATAGCTGCCCTTTCTTCTGTTCCCAAAGCAGAACGAGTGAACAACCTCCTCCCCTCCGCCAGACTGGTCGGATGTACCGGAGTAGTCACAGCTGCTACTGGTGTTGTGCTAGTGGAGGAGGAGGGTAGAACAGAAGGGGAAGACATTGACCCCGTTGGCAGCTGAGGGGTCCCGGCTGCAGCTGTCGAAAGTAAATTAGGTAACAGGGCTATAACGTCGGACACAGATGCCGACAACTGGGAGAGGTTTGGCAGGGAGGGAGAGGTAGTATTGGCCGGGGGAGCCGAAGCCGAGGCCCCCCAGGGACGTATCTGGGGTCGGGCCGAGGCTCTTGTCACCTCGGGGTATAGTCTCTGGGGCACATAAGGGGGCGGTGGCCTGGTGTCCAACAGATCCTCTATTTCATCTTCCGCATTCGGGCGGGTCACATAACTTTTATCAACTTTTAGTCTGAATTCGCGATTCATGCAATCCAATCCTTTCTCTACTCTTTCTCGGTCATAGGCCATAGCCTTCTGAGTAACATTCTGTCCTGCCTTGGCTCTAGCTACTTTCTCTTCCCTTATTCGCCGTTGCTTAGCCTCCTTCTGCCATGCAATTAGAGCATCGAACATGGCTTGCCTGCTCCGCCTAGAAAACAATTGTTCCTGTAGGAACGCAATTTTCTTTTCATCAAACGAACCAGTCTTGGGCCACCGTAATTCTTCATTACCCTTAGTATACTTATGCCACAGAGTGCAAAACAATAAAGGAGAGATTCCATGCTTGACATACATAAAATGGCTCGGACTGCCTTCCGGTGGGGCGGGTTGGCTCTCAGCTAACCTGGAGTGACTTGTGCGGCAGCAGCAGCCAAAACAATTCAATTTACTGAAACAGGACATTTTGGTTAGTTTTTAGACATGTACACATAAAACAACAATCGGACACAACATACAATCAATATCCGAGAACCAAGCCCGTCGACTCTGGTTCACGATCCAGGTTTCAAACCGCACACGGGGATTCCGGTCACCCTCCTGGCTCACCACTAAGACCGACCCCTCTCCAACAAGGACTTGCCTCGTCGGGAGTATGGCCTGTGGCTACCCAGTCCAGGTCACAGGTCCTTCCACGTGCAGTCCGTCTATATTCCTCCGGACCGCTATTTCTAATCAATCCAATATCATCAGTACGTACTTCGAATCAGATCACTGTAATGCGAACCTAATCAAACCAGACACCACTCTCCGGTGCGTGTCTTCGAATCAACGAACCGCTGTCCAGCGCGAGCTTCAAACAAATGCAACCAGTGCTCAAGTCAAGACAAATGCATCGTTCTCAACGAATGCTCTTAAAATCAATCAAACAGCACACCGTCCTCGACGCGTGCTTTAACAAAACATAATGCACCGTTACAATGCGCGCGTCAAATCAAATCAAATCAATCTATACTCACCGGGTGCACCCAGATACGAATGTTCATTCTCCGCTGCCAACTCCTCCTGACCAACTTAGTCCATTTTCTGGGTTAAGCCCGTAGGACCCCGGTGAAGGGTGACTAGCAGCAGGGGACGTACCGAAAAGTCGCGCAGGGTGGGAGAAATCCTCAGGCTCCTTCTCCCGTCGACCGGTCAGGACGCCCCCAATCCCACCACCCGAATACGGGGGGGGGGGGTTGACCCTGTCACGGGGTCCCTTCGTGGTCGCCAACTGTTGTGTTCAAATAATTATTCCAAGGGCCACACTTACCATTGACCCGCAATATCCATTAAATAAGGAGCAGTTGGCAACGTGGAAGGTTCAAACGTTTATTATCATCATAGATCTCTATATAGAGGAGCCTCGTCGATCCTCACCCATCAGGTGCGCCGAGGAAGACTGCCGGCTCCTTGACAGTAACACACTTTTATACATTTATCAGCACAGCATACAAAACCTTATATGTGGAAAAGTACCAGCTAGTCCTGGCGCCCCTAATGAGCTCATGCCTATTTCTAGTTTCGGTTACACATACAAAGGGTTACTATCTTTACAGAGAAGGTCGGAAGGGTGACTCCCTTCTCGTCCCAGGTCTGGAGGAATTCGCTTGATACTCCCTTTTAGCAGATGTGACCTTGCTTCTCAGCAACTCTGTCTGTCTCCTAATTATTACCGTGAAAAGGAAAGGCAGATGGTGTGTAAGAGGACCACGTGACTCCTAAGAGCAAGAGCCGCAATCCAAGATGGAGGCAGTTTGGTTCTCGGCCCTTTTGTCATGCTAAACGTAAAGGGGATTTCGATCCTTCCAATGCACCGTGGCTAAGCATACCGTCATTAGATATACTGCGCTAATCATACCATAATGACCTGAATACCTCAGGTTGCAGTAGAATATTTTAGTTGTGAGTTGAGTGCTTACCACTGAACCATGTGGTGATCTGAAGGTCACAGGATCATCCTGGTGGGTACCGTTAAATTGTGCAATAGTAACGCCTTTTACATACCATGCCTAGAAATGTCAACGTGTGGTATGAAACTTAGGGGCATATTCTTAAGGATCTATCACCGAGTTATCGGCACTTTAGCACAGCCAAAGTCACAATTAATTTTTTCGCCCCATTCACAAGCTGGCGCTAACAGCCCATATCACCAGTTTAACTGCGATAACAGCCGCAAAAAACATCGCCAAAGATGACCCCGGCAACTAACGCTAATGAGATGCAGAGTAGGCGTTCCTGAGCAAAAACCAGCGACAACACCACTTCGCAACATTGTTAACGACCAGCCAGATCGGCGACAAGATCACAAAACAGGCGATAATGCTGGTTAGCAGCAGGAATTTAACACCTGCTCTGACCTGATGCAAAGTCAGAAGACAACCGGCACCAGACAAGGGATCACAGCCCAGAGCCACATATGAAGAACAACAGATGCCCAGGAGCAACTGAACATGCAGCCCGGAGCCCCAATAGGGCAACAACACCCACTGCCACCACCCCCAGGACCCCACCAACCCCCCCCATCCCGGGGCCCTACCCCGGGCTCCCCCCCCCTTTGGACAAAGATATTGCACATCATCTCCACGTAATCATGAACCACACAATTTGCCTGTATTCGCACAATCACAACACCTAACATACATGTGTGGTCAGAAAAAGGAGAATCATACATTCATCTTAGAATATCCAAATAATTCGTTTATTATAGAATAAACCCAAAACAACAATTCGGAGGAGTCATGGCGGGTCTTCTTAGGCCATAATTTAAGTCACAGCCTGCAAGACAAAAACCTAGATAAGAACGTGTGTCATGCGCTCATCAAAGTACAGAGAGAGAGACAGCGAAAGAGAGAGAGATAAAGAGAAGGAGAGGGAGAGAGAAAGAGAGGGAGAGAGAAAGAGAGGGAGAGAGAAAGAGAAGGCGAGAGAGAGAGAGAGAGAGAGAGAGAGAGAGAGGGAGAGAGAAAGAGAGGGAGAGAGAAAGAGAGGGAGAGAGAGGGAGAGCGAAAGAGAGGGAGAGACAAAGAGAGAGAGAGGGAGAGAGAGAGTGCCGACACTGCGGACCCAGGACTCACTGCTCACCTGCTGCCACCGGTGTGTCTCCAAGAGGTCCCACCGCGTGCCGGTGGGAGCTCCAAGCCCAGGGCCCATGACCATGGCACCCTCCACATCATGCAGCCCCACACCGATGACCACCTGGTCACACACTTGATTCTGGGACTTGATTTCGCAATGGCAGAGAACATATCAGTGCACACAGCATCATCGCAGACTGCACACCCGTTCAGCTCTTGAGGTGCCACTAACTCTGTGAACCACGAGGTGACGCCATGTTACAGTAGGCCTGCACTGCCCGCTGGCTCAGGCCTACACTGCGGTCCAGAAAGGCTCACACTAATCCTACCAGTCCGGACCGCCAGGCTGGCGCATCATCGCAGGCTGCACACCCGCTCAGCACTTAAGGTGCACCTACCTCAGTGCACCGAAAGACACCGTCCCGTGGTGGTGTGCCTGTGCCTGCTGCAGTGTATCCGGTGCCACCAAGTCTGTGCACCGCAAGCCATCGACCCTTTATGATTGAGTCTCATGGTGTGGACGTCATCATGTCACCCCCCGCACTAGGCAATGTGCTGTGGCAGGGCCTAGAGCCTCATGCATAAATGATAACCACGCGGAGACACCCAGTTACAGAGTGGAAATGGCGTCCAGCACGAGCGCTAGGCCCTTTTTATTGGCAGGGTCACACGTCCTGTGACAGCTGTGCTGGATGGGTGTGTTGTGGGTGTAAACCAGCCATGAGGGAGTGGCTGTGGCATGCTGACACCGAGACCTGTGAGCAGCAGATCCCTACAGGGAAGACCTGAAACATGTAAAGTTGTCGTCCCCCCGTGAGCGTAAGCGGAGTGGATTGGCTTGGCGTATGCCAGTCCAGCGTAGGGGTGTGAAAAATTACCCCCAGGCTCTGGGCGTGGTTCCGTTCTATTGTCAGCTGGACAAGGAAGTAACTAATGCGTGTGTCTCCGTTCTATTGTCGGCGCCACCCGACATTATCGGTGTGAAAATGAATGTTTAATGCACATTCAGTGGAGTGCTGGAGCAGTACAGGGCAATGCAAACCCCATCTTGCATTGTTGGCCCATGGAGGACCAGCCAGAGTCCTTCAGGGAATGACAAGTACATCAGAAGAGGAGGAGTTCAGTCCTCAGTCTGATATCTGTGTCATTGGTGACCAAACAGAATATGGCAGTCCATGTCGATGTCCAAGGTGATTGTCGCAGAGTGCATCGGGGGACAGTGGAAGGTGATGATGCAGAGGGCAGAACCAAGCAGAAACAGGTCATATGGCAGAGATGTGTGGTAAATATTTCATTACCGGTACTATTTTTTATGCGGTAAAGTCTATTAAGAATAACTCAGTAAATATAAGAGGCAGAATCCGTGGTATTAGAGGTTTTAAAAGGCTTTATTCCTATACAAAGGAATACAATTCGAATTGTAGGCTTTCTATTCCATCACCACGAAAGTTCAGGAAGGAAGGGCATATATTATTGACAGATAGGCAGTTTTATAGAAAAGACATTACAGTGAAACAGATGCAAGAGGCGTAACAGCTGATAGTATAGATAAAAGGTGCATACGTAGCTAATAGAGGCGGTCATATGGGCGTAATTTAATAAACGTCATCATACATGAAGTCACAAGTGGGTGGATCCATAAGAGAATCCTGCAATGTCAGCAGAAATATTTGGCAGAGATGCGCACGCAGCCGCATGACGTGTGATTGACGTGCAACTAGAGGGTGAAGGGGATTTGACATTTAGCTCTACATGTGGAGACAGAAGTCTGGGGGTCGTGTCAACCTAATCCCAAATCATATCTAATATCCTATGTTTAAAGAACTGTGTTATCCAAAAAGAGAGGTCTCTAGGATAGAATCTATTCTATACTGACTGTTAGTGCGTGTACAAGCGTCTAAGTGTCTACACTAGATGCGAGGGGGTAGGAATATTCCATGGTAACGGGGCTATGAATTACTTGCATGAGGACAGCGAGGCCTGGCCCTTTGCATGGTAGCTGGAGGAATGTTTACCTAAACTACTAGACAGGAATGCATCGGATGAGGAGCGGAGTAGATAATCTTGAAGGTGAAATACAGTTTTTGGCAGGCGATATGCTGGATCAGGCACCGTTAGCCGCGCAGGGAGTAGGACAAAGTTCATGGATACAGATGCAGGCTCAGACTGGAGCTTTCAGAAGCAGAAGGCAGGAAAAGGCTTGATGACAGAATTCGGGCCTACTCGCCTGAATCTGTAAAATGTGGAAAGTGAACCACATAAAGTCGGTGGCCTTTCATACTTAGGAATGGAATATCTGACCCATTCATGGCGGATCTGAAAGAGGACATGTTGACGGTGGACGCACATATATTTGCGTCTTCAAAACTGGAGCAGGAGGGAACATACATGTACTTATGGCATGCACATGGAGCCGTTGGGGTCTACGATAGGGGACATTACTGATCACAAAATTCATATTTCCTCATTCCCTCCTTGTCCCCTACGGACCCTCAGGAGATATCGATCTTCATCAATCCATCGATCTGTTCATATAGCATCATTTGTTCTTCTTTCTTCTTCCGGGATCTTGAACGAAAACTTGGATGTGGGATACACGAGGTGGCACACAGACCACAAATCGCTGGCCCACATTGTAGACATAAGCAGCAACTGAATAGTATGAGAAAGCCAATACCTAGGAAGGATAGGATTCTCCATCCCCAGGCTGACAACACGCCCCAGAACCAACCGGACCAAGTCCAGGTGCCTGGACTCTGGTGTATCTGGCTTACAATCTTATGAAGGCGAGTTATGGCTTTATATACTGACGGCGAATTTTCTGGTATGAAAATGCAGCAACTTGATCCGATGACCCTACAAGCTCCGCCCCTATCGGCCAGGATGACGTCAAGGACAAGACGATTTTGAAGCACAACAATCCGCATAGCAGACTGCTCTTCTGTTAAATTGCCTAAGGCGGAAATAGTTTCGTTCACTACTGCTTCAAGGGTTCTGGTTAATCTACGTATCAGCTTACTATTAGTGACTGTACCTATATAGGGAAAGAAACCTTTATTGAAATCTGTGTATTTTTCCCATGCTGTTTCAGTGTAATCGACAATTGGGAGATCTCTCTGCTGTCTATTGTGTACTAAATGGGTATTTCTATGATAATCAGGAGGAGCTAGGAAAACAGGTGGCAGAAGGAATGCTATGTAACAGGTACCATCCCAATCTAGAGGTAGACGTATATATGCGGTCTGGCCACATATAAAGTAGGAATGGCGAGAAGCTCTAAATGTAGACTTGCCTTGATCACTGAATTTTATTACAGTGGTGCATTTACTATGGCCCATGTGTATGGAACCATTCTTTCTTACACATAATTCCCCTTTTACTGGGAATACTGACATGGCGGGCAAGATTGGTGTAGCTTCAGATTCAACGTTCAGGATCATGAGGTTAAGTGTAAAATTACCTAATCCATATACTTCATTTTCTAGATCAGTTCCTGTTCTTCTGGGAAGTCCCTCCTTGTTAGGGTAGCAGACTTTAAGCAAAACTAAGTTCAGGTTTCCCCATACCCAGTTGTCTTGATAAACTGCGGAATTTGAATCTAGGGAATTAATCAAACTAAACCATGCTCCACAGGAGCCATTGTGTGTGAACGGATAGGGAAAGAGGGGCAAAACTCCCTTATAGTTCTGATAGGGAGGGAGTCGGCCACATATCCAACAATTTGTGGCATTGCTGGTTTGATGGGAATGATGTAACATACTAATGAATGTGTTGTTGCGCAGCGCAAATCTATAGGACAACTCATGCGGAGGTAATTCGCTAAAAGAATGTTCTGCAGTTACATTGTAAGCACGCTTAAGAATAGGGTAATACATGTGCAATAGTATGCTAGCAATGATGATCAGAAGACTTAGAAAAAACAAAATTAATAATGTTACTGTGCAGTGACTACGAAATGATTTAGAATACGCATGCTTCTTAAGCTGCATCTGATGATTTCTTTCTCTATTCCGGTCTAGAGGATACATGTCAGAGACAAATTCAACCGATTCACCTTGGAGAGGACTTAAACAATCAAATTGTCTGACTTACTAGACCTAAATTTTAGTTTGTAAAGTTCTGAGTTCGACTGCTCAACCAAGGGGAGCTTTGAGTCTGTCTGTGAGGGAATACAGGGTTGAGTATTCACACTGGATGGTAGTCCATAAAATTTCTTGATATGACTTGAGTGCAACCACCCTTTCCGTCCCTCGATCTTCACGGCTGTCCTTGTAGTGAGTAGAACCAACTTGGGCGACTTCCACCTAGGATCCAGTTGGGTCTTCCTGTCAAAATTCCTGACCAAAACGAGGTCACCAGGAACCACGTCATGCGGCTTCACCTCAGTATTTTCGGGAAAAGCTGCGGCTACCTGTGAACGACAAGATTGTAGTGCAGACATCAAGGAAGCCAGGTAATCTGTCAGCATATTACAGTCAACATCAGTGATTTTGCGAGGTATAGGCGTCCCCCACATATTTGGTGGTCTACCGAAGATCACCTCGTACGGGGATAGCCCTGTTCGAGAATGTGCTACCATTCTCATGTAAAAGAGCGCAACTGGTAAAGCTACTATCCAATCAACTCCTTTTTCTCTACATATTTTGGACAATCTAATTTTCAGAGTTTGATTATGGCGTTCCACGAGACCTGCTGCCTCGGGATGTCGGACACAGTGGAATTTCCATGGGTAGCCTAACAAAAGGGAAACGTGTTTCATTAATTCGGATGAGAACGGCTGGCCATTATCTGAGTAGATAACACGTGGTAAACCGTACCGTGGGAAGAATTCTCGAACTAACTGTTTGGCAGTAGTCGGGGCAGTGTAATCTGAAACCGGGTATGCTTCTGTCCAACGGGAAAGAGCACAGACAACTACGAGAACATATTTGAATCCTCGACATCGTTCCATCTGGATATAATCCATCTGGAGGACTTCAAAAGCATGATCGGGAGTTTGAAATCCACCCTGCTCTACGGGGATGCTTTTACCTGGATTAAACTGACAACATATCATACAGGTACGAACTTTTTGTTTAGCTGCTGCTCGCAAGTGTTTGTTGAACCAAATGTGTTGAATGCTGTCTAGCATAGCTTTTTCTCCTAGGTGCGCTGGACTATGTATAGTGTTAATGATGACTTGAACCATTGAGTCGGGAAGAAACCATATAGATTTTTCCTTCGTCATCCATCCTTGATCCGTTTGGATCCCTCCTAATTCAGTCCATTTCTTTATTTCTTCTGGTGTAGCATGTGTCTGTATGTCAATTACATCAAGGGCGGGATCCTTAACTGTCATGCAATGTGTTGGTGTCGGAACTATTGTCTTTGTCATGTCAGTTGTGTGAGTCTGATTCTGAGCAGTCTGTTTAGCTGTTCTGTCAGCTAGGTCATTACCCTGAGAAATGATGTCGGTAACTTTTGTGTGGGCTTTGCATTTCATAATTGATATTGCAGTAGGTAGATGAATCGCGTCTAATAGGGCTTGAATGAGGGGTCCGTGTTGGATGTGGGCACCGTGAGAAGTTAAATAACCTCTCTCTCGCCACAGTACGCCGAAGTCATGGACGACTCCGAATGCATAACGTGAATCTGTGTATATGTTGACTTTTTTATTTGTGGCTTGAATACAGGCTTGTGTCAGAGCGATGAGCTCTGCTGCTTGAGCTGACAAAGTGTTAATACAATTTGTTTCAATGACTTCAGTGTCTGTTGTAACTGCGTAAGCGGCCACTAACTCTCCTGTACTTGTTCTCATACATGACCCATCTACATACAATGTGAAGTCTGGATCTGACAAAGGGATTTCTGTCAAGTCTTGTCTGGGTTTCGTCGTGATAGTAATGACTTCGACACAATCATGTGCCAATGGATCTGTTCCGCCTACTGGTAACAGTGTGGCAGGATTTAACGTATTACAACGTCTGATTTCTATGTGTGGCTGAAACAATGTCAATTCGTAACCGGTGAGTCTCGCTATAGTCAAGTGTTGTGTTTGTGTGCGGTTCAAGAGAACCTCTACTGCGTGTGGTACTTGTACTGTCAATTGGTGTCCTAACACTATGGCATCGCTTTGTCTGATAGCTAAAGCTGTTGCTGCCACCGATTTCAGGCACGCAGGAAGAGCCTGAGCTACTGGATCTAATGTACTAGAGAAATAAGCACATGGTTTGTGTGATCCTGCTTGTTCCTGAGTGAGTACTGACAAGGCAGTACCTTCGCGTTCTGTAACAAAGAGTGTAAACTGTTTATTGTAACATGGTGTTGCTAAAACAGGTGCTCGGCATAAAGCTTTCTTTAAGCTTTCAAAGGCGTGTGTGTGTTCTTGAGTCCAAGGGAGGACAGTCGATATGGCTGCCTCCTGTGTTGTGAATTGGATGAGTGGTTTTGCTAGAAATGCATATTGAGGGATCCACTGCCTACAGTATGAAGTGAGGCCTATAAAAGCCCGCACCTCCTTTTGTGTCTTGGGTGCTGACATGTTAGCAATTAACTGGATGCGGTCGGGTGTAAGCTGCCTTCCCTCCTTGGACAGCGAGTGCCCAAGGTAAACAACTCGCTGGACACAGAATTGCAGCTTAGAAGGGGACACCTTGTGCCCCTTGTCGGCCAGAAATTTTAAAACCGTCAGTGACGCTTTTTCACATTCAGGTTCGCTTCAAGCGGTGATCAGCAGATCATCGACATATTGAAGCAAGGCAGTGTTAGCTGGCATGTGGATACTGTCAAGTTCTCGTTTCAGTGCTTGGCTGTAGATGCTGGGGCTTTCTGTAAATCCTTGAGGTGCGCGTGTGAATTTAAAACTTCGTCCATTTAAACTGAATCCGAACAGATATTGACTTTCCGGATCGATTGGGACACTAAAGAAAGCATTCTTGAGATCAATTACAGTGAAAAACGTTGCTTCTGAGTCAATAGCTGTGAGTAATGAAGAGATATCTGGGACCACAGGGTATTGTGGTACAATACATTTATTTAATTCGCGCAGATCAATAACTAATCGATATACTGGTGGTGCTTTTGGATCCGTTCTTTTAAGAATCGGAATTATCGGGGAATTACATACATTGGAGTCAGTTTCGACAACTACTCCTTGTGCAATGAGCTCGTCAATGATTTGCAGTAGAGCCACTACAGCATCTGGTGGTAACTTGTATTGTCGCATTCGTGGTAGTACTATTCCTGTTTTTAGTGTGACACGATATGGTGTAATATTCATGCAACCAACATCAGTGGGGCCTTGTGCCCATAAATGTGTAGGTAAATTTTGCAACCGGTGATCCATGTCTCTAGATACATAGTGACCTTTAAAGTCACGTAAAAATAGTCGTACTCCTTCCGGAGAACAACATATTATGGCTCCTAGAGCTTTCAATGTTTTTATGCCTAACAAGTTTTCTGGACATGATTTAGTAAGCAATAAATCTGTAGTACATGTCAATGGACCGACCGTAAGTGGAAGAGGTTGTGTTACGTCATTTATTATAGGTTTTCCTGAGAATCCAAGGGAAATATTCTGTGAGCCTGAGAGGGGTGCCCCTGGAACTTCACTGCGTCTTATAGTTGTTCTGCTTGCCCCTGTATCAAGTAAAAACTTTCTGTCTTCCCCTAATAGTTCACTATGTACATAAGGTCCCTCTTGGTCTACAGGAATCTCAATAAGGGGTAAGCCAACTTCCCTCTCTAGGCTATCTCATGAGTATCGCTGATAATCGGGATAATCTGTTTGTGCGTACTGATACATCTGTTGTGTTGTTGCTTGTGTTGCAGCAATAGGCTGCGCTTGTGGTGGTGCTACGATCTGTTGTGGAGCTGCCTGTTGTGGAGCTAGTTGTTGCGGAGCTAACCTAGGTTGTGCATGCTGAGGTATTTGTTGTTGATTCTGATCCTGTCTAGGTGGACGTGGTCTTTCCTGAGTTCTACCTGTAGCAATATTATGTTTCAGGACTGGACAATCGTGTATATAATGACCTTGTTGTTTACAATAGTTGCATGTCCCTTTTGTAGGACCTGCGGAATCACCCTTTTGATGACCATCAACTGGAACTGACTGTGCAACAAGCATTTTCATTTTCGTATCTTTCATACGTCTTTGTTCGTGTTCTTCTCTAATTCTATTGTGGTGATATTGTAACATCTGTAACATCTGTGATGGGGTATTACCTTGCCAGGTACTTTCGAATTTCAATACTCTATTCTTGACTTGTAGCAGAGAATTTTCAACTAATTTTGTCACAAACAGATGCGGATATGACTCGCTACTTGCTTTTATGCCACTATTTATACCAAAAAAAATTTCAAATCGGGAATAGAAATCACTAGTGTCTTCATCTGGTTTTTGTTTACAGGCTGAGATTGCACCCCAGTCTTCCTTTTTCGTAGTTAATAAACGTGGCAGTACCTGTATTAGTAATCCTGCTAGTGCTGTAGTCTTTTCCCCAAGCCCTGCTCCTGCAGCTCGGGCCTTTTCTTCGTTTTCTAATGCTGTCCAATCTATCTTTTGGTCTCCCACCTCCCATTCCTTTTCTTTGAGTTTTTCATAAACACCGGCGGGTAATAGGACTTATTTTCATAATATCGGGGTAGGTATACTCTCCCATGAGTAACATGTCTTTTATCTCACGGTGGAAACCTGCTGGGTCCTTGTCATGGCTGGGTACTACTTTCTTCATTTCTAATAATTCCAATTTAGTTATAGGCGTGTATACAAACACGCGTGTAAAATTATCACCGTCACCTCAGATTGGGTGCACTTCGCGTAACGGGTTCTGTCTATCTATGTGATACATTTTTCTTCCCATTATGGGAACTGGAACGTGTTCTGGGCATACGAAATTTAAATATTGGTTTCGGGATTCTAGAATTTCCTTAATCAAATCAGTACCTGACCCTCTCCATATATTCGTGAGTAGTTCTGTCAATATGTCAGGTAAGGGTCCTGGATCGGAGTGTTGGCTTTTATATAATATAAGGAGGTGTTGAATCATGTATATACTAGCTAAACGCTGTTCGTATGGGTCAAGATTCAGAAACGTGTGTGCAAGTACATCATCATTGTATTCACCGGGACTGTCAGCCCATTGTACTGCTGATCTGGCTAATTCTTGTTCGTCCATGGAATCGAGCATGTGGTACCCCCTTCGATCTCGGAGTAATTTATCAGCGGCTTGAAATAGGTGTTCAGGGGATTTTGTATTTAACATAGGGTTTGGAAAATGTCTATTATACTCTGGACGTATCGCACGTGTCGGATCATTAAAACCTTTAGTATTATTATGGGGTCTTCCTCTACCTACGTAAGCTATCGTTTCTAATTGCTCTGATTCTTGCTCCTCCTCTTCTTCTGATTCTACTCTGTCTGTTTCTCGTCTTTCTTTATGTATTCGTTCTACTTCCTTGCGGATCTTTCGACACATGGCGATTATACACGCCTGTCTATCATGTTTCTCTTCTGATATGTTCTGACCCCATTTGGCAAGTCTTTGCATGGTATCGTGATCTGCCCCAGGTCTGTCTTGATTCCTAATTACACAATTTATGAAAAAACGTAGTAGTTGTCTTTGGACATCCACTTTCTGGTATTCCATAGCTTCGTTAATACTTTCTGGACCTCGCCCTGTTTGGACAAAGCGATATATTTCGTCTAGGTGTTCACCCATTCCTGGTATCGTCATTAAATATAATGTAGCTCGTCTTATACGTAGTGATGATATGAGCAATTTATCCTGTCTACCTGGTACTGGGTCGTATCTACAATCCACAAGCTGTTCTTTAAACATGTCGGATGTCGCTAGTTGGGGTGTACGTTGGAGTGCTAAATCTCTAAGGGTCTGTTTATTTCGCGGCGGTGTGGCAAACATGTCTGTCGTACCTCCTGTAGCACCATCTGAGGTGCTAGGCACGAAAGGATTCGTTGGGCGTAGGATAGAGATTGTAGATGCGGGAAAAACTGTAGAAACGGACGGACCTGTTGGAACTTGTGTAGGAGTTTGTAGTTGCGGGGATACAGACGAATGCTCTTGGTGTTGAACACCATCGGCAAGCGGTGTGGGTGGTATGGCATTAGCATACTCGGGAGCTGCGTCATCTAAATAGGAGGAAAGGAAAACGTCCTTTGCTGTTTTGGGATGTGTTTTGGGATGTGCTTTTATCGGGAGCAATGGAGGAGTTAAGTCTTTTGGTATTTCCGGGGTAGCCTTAGGTAACCCTTCGGCCAGAAGAGGATACATACCATTCATAAGAGTGTTTCTTTGTCTATCTACTTGTTCTGATTTTACTCGGGTACCTTCCTCAAGTAATAGATTTTCTCGGGTTTTATTTGAATTCTCTCTACCTTTCTCTTCCTGTCTGAGTGCTTTTTCTGTTCGTCTATATGATTCTTTACGCCATAATTCAATGGCATCTTTCTGTGACTGTCTGGCTTTCTTTTTCCATAATTCTTCTTCTACTCTCATGATGCAATCTGCATCCCAGGTCCCCGCTGCGGGCCATTTCTGACTCTCTGGTAAGTCTTTGGTGTAGTCCACCCATAAATCAAGGAATAATACGGCATCTAGGCCATGCTTATGATACATAAAGTACCCTGGAGTGTCCCTAGGTGGGATGGGAACAGCTTCTTCGAGTACACCTTTTCTAGTTTTGATCTGTCTTAGTTTTGAAAAGAGCGGCATTTTTAGACCTTATTACTAGAACACACTTTATACAAGAAAACACAATAATGAACAGTCATTCACACTACAATATATAGAACGTATTTAAGACATTTAACACTTAACAGTTTTACGAACAATGATAACTAATAGAAAACTAGTTACTGACATAATACTGACACTAGATAATACTTATTTATACTTATTTATATGCAAAACATACTATATATACTGCTAAACAGTACAGATACACTGCTGAAACAGTGCAGACCGGATTTGTGTACCCAAACCCGTCTTGACCGGCACAGACTATGTGCACGTAAAATGCCTCCCCGGTAATGGTACTCACCGGGTAGCTCGGAACGGAAGGCCTCGGAACGGAACTGAAACTGGACCGGACTGGACTCGACTCGACTGGACTCGGAACTTCGGAACCTGGTGGGCCTCTGTATACCTCGGATCTTGCTCTCTCAGCTAGGCTCTGGTCGGGATACTTCGCACTTCTCACCGCCTCGTCTGGGTGTTGATCGCAGCCTCAGTCGTCCCCGCTTGGCCGGAGGGAGATACAGGAAATCCTGCAGGTACGCGTTTTTGTCCGTTCAGCTGTGGCAGGAGACCGGGCCTGCAACGCACCGCCGGCGCGTGAGATGAGAAAGTGTCCCTATTCGGGCGCCAATTTATGTGGTAAATATTTCATTACCGGTACTATTTTTTATGCGGTAAAGTCTATTAAGAATAACTCAGTAAATATAAGAGGCAGAATCCGTGGTATTAGAGGTTTTAAAAGGCTTTATTCCTATACAAAGGAATACAATTCGAATTGTAGGCTTTCTATTCCATCACCACGAAAGTTCAGGAAGGAAGGGCATATATTATTGACAGATAGGCAGTTTTATAGAAAAGACATTACAGTGAAACAGATGCAAGAGGCGTAACAGCTGATAGTATAGATAAAAGGTGCATACGTAGCTAATAGAGGCGGTCATATGGGCGTAATTTAATAAACGTCATCATACATGAAGTCACAAGTGGGTGGATCCATAAGAGAATCCTGCAATGTCAGCAGAAATATTTGGCAGAGATGCGCACGCAGCCGCATGACGTGTGATTGACGTGCAACTAGAGGGTGAAGGGGATTTGACATTTAGCTCTACATGTGGAGACAGAAGTCTGGGGGTCGTGTCAACCTAATCCCAAATCATATCTAATATCCTATGTTTAAAGAACTGTGTTATCCAAAAAGAGAGGTCTCTAGGATAGAATCTATTCTATACTGACTGTTAGTGCGTGTACAAGCGTCTAAGTGTCTACACTAGATGCGAGGGGGTAGGAATATTCCATGGTAACGGGGCTATGAATTACTTGCATGAGGACAGCGAGGCCTGGCCCTTTGCACGGTAGCTGGAGGAATGTTTACCTAAACTACTAGACAGGAATGCATCGGATGAGGAGCGGAGTAGATAATCTTGAAGGTGAAATACAGTTTTTGGCAGGCGATATGCTGGATCAGGCACCGTTAGCCGCGCAGGGAGTAGGACAAAGTTCATGGATACAGATGCAGGCTCAGACTGGAGCTTTCAGAAGCAGAAGGCAGGAAAAGGCTTGATGACAGAATTCGGGCCTACTCGCCTGAATCTGTAAAATGTGGAAAGTGAACCACATAAAGTCGGTGGCCTTTCATACTTAGGAATGGAATATCTGACCCATTCATGGCGGATCTGAAAGAGGACATGTTGACGGTGGACGCACATATATTTGCGTCTTCAAAACTGGAGCAGGAGGGAACATACATGTACTTATAGCATGCACATGGAGCCGTTGGGGTCTACGATAGGGGACATAACTGATCACAAAATTCATATTACCTCAGATGCATGCTACTGCGTCCTTCTGACCACGGAGGCAGATTCATCCGCATCTTCGTCCTCTGCTGTTTCATGTGCCTCACATGTGGGTGGTGGTGTTCTGTCTCCAGCACTGTGTGGCAGTGACACCTCAGGGGCCGGAGGTGGGATGTCCGCCACACTGTGTGGCACTGACACATCAGGGGCCTGAGATGTGGATGGAGTGGTAGAAGCAGCATGCATCTGCGCCAGGCCTTGTGGCAGCAATGCCATGCCGATGGTCTTTAAGGCGTTGAAGAGCATGGAGCGGACTGTGGGTGTCCGTTAGGGACTGTGAGTGGTCCCTGATGGGACTTAGACACCCACGTATGGCGTCTAGTTTGTCTGCCATGTGGTGGAACCCTACCTGCACCAGTTCAGCCATCTTCTCCTGGTACCCCAACACACGGCGTTGGAACACCATGTGTTCGTCGTGGGGGTCCTGGGAGGCAGCCGTGGTGGTGGGTGCTGCCTGCTGTGTGTTCTGTGCAGAGGGTGGGTTCTGCTCATAGCAGCTGGGCTGCCCTGCTCCTGTAAGTGGGCTGCGGAGGGTCTCCACGAGCTGTTGGAGGGCGTCGGAGTCGAAGGTGTGGTGGTCCTCTTTGTCATCGTAGAAGAGAGGTTCGGGCTGCTCTGCAGGAGGTGTTGGATTTCCCCTGCAATGTGAAGGGGAGATGCAGTTTAACATTGTGTTCACATGTGTGTTGACGCATCATACATGTTTACATTCAGACTGCATGACAGTGTACATTGTGACTGTTTGGGGGGAGCTGCCTATTTAATGCGGGACATTTCGACAACATCACGATGTGTGTTTGTACTTGTACATCATCATCTCACATTTCCCTGCTATGCCAAATGTGATTGGCCAGTTTCTGCACACAAGCGGCACCAGTTGTGTCCTCTGTTCTGTTGTGGACGTGTTGCAGTTTGTACCACATTGTTGTCAATGTTGCTGTGCTCTGCATGTTATATGTGTGCTGCATTTTGGGAGAGTCGCCCCTGCAGCTTTGATTTGGATGCCCCTTATCCCTTTAATGCGGTGTGCCTTTGACTTCTGTGCTTATACAGTGCTGGGATGTTGCGGACTTGGGTACATTGGGCTCTTGGTGGGAGTTGGGACTCTGGGGCAAGCGGTGCTATGCTTAATTGTGCATGTGTGCCATTGTGGCCATCTCCCCCCGTCCCCCCAGTCCCTGGTCTTTACTCACCCTGTTGCTGTTGTGTCCGGTCATGTTGAGCAGTGTCCAGATCCCCAACTCCTGCCACCGTCTCCCCACTGATGACCGTGGACACCATATCCTCCATCTCGTCCAGCTCCTCCTGTGGCACTGGACTCCCACCTCCAGTCTGCATTGCTGCCTTCCGGTTGTTTGCGAGTTTCTGCTTGGTTTTGCGCTTGACATCATTCCAGAGCCTCTTGACCTCTTCTATTGTCCTCTTCAGCACTCCGACTGCATTCACCTTTTCCACAATGGTCTGCCATATTCCATTTTTAGTTGCCAGTGACGCAGGAGAGGTGATGAACAGTAGTTGATGGTGTTCTATCACCTCCGTTATGAGGATCCTGTTTTCCTGCGGAATGAAGCTTTTCTTCCTACTCTTCTTATCCTTGCCCTTCCCTGGCCTCGAGGTTCCAGGCTGGTCCTCCGGGGGGCTTGTGGGGTTATGGTTGTCCTCTGCACTTGCTCCGGCTACCTCCATTGTGCTTCACTGTTGTTTGGCTTTTGTATGCATTTTTTTTCAAATGTTATAGTGCATTTACCCACATGACACGCGGGGATTGCAGGCCTGTGCCTGAGTTTCGCTAAATTTTGTATCGCGATTGGCATCCTCGCTACTATTTACCCATTTGTGTTTCGCATTTTTGCGGCGTCGCGTTGATTTTAAATCGTTCATTTGACGCGTTATCGTGGGTCTATCGCATGGTGCCACCGTGTTGAGAATACCACATTAACACGGAGTTATTTTCCCATGATAGACTGCGATGTGGAGAGTTGCGTTAAGCTACTTCTGCGATAGTTATCACACATTCTTGAGAATATCCCCCTTAATGTAAAAGACATGGGAAATTAGCCATTACAGAAACAGCACTCATAGAAAACAGTGGCTATTTTGAATCTGGCAGAACTCTAACCTTGAAAAAGGCAGAGAGCATGATGGACAACCAATCTCACTCGATGTCCTGGTGAACATCACCAGTACCCCCCCCCCCCTCCCCCTCACGCCCCAAACAAAACTGGTAAGCTGGGACCCCTAATAACGTGGTGAGGAGGGAATGAAGACAGCAAGCAACCTTCTACTAAACCTGGAGTCCCCATGACCCACCCCCAATGAGTCCTGACATGAACCTATTCACAGAAACAAGATCTATGTCTTTCTTTGGGGATTTGTTTTAGGAAGTAATTAATCTCTCCCCAATGAATCCACTTTCTGTATTTGCCTATGAGGCAACAACAGGGTGTTCAGATGGTTTAATATATAAATCAAATGAACATTTGTCTTACAGTAATATATACTAAGGTCTATAAAGTTACACATTTAGTTTGCCACAGTCTCTGTGAATGTATTCGTTTACTGGGAATGACTCTGATACATATCAAATTAAATCAGTATCCGGTCTCTACTACTACAGCCAAATAAGATATAATTAAGGCTCCTGGTTTTCTGTTTTGACTGATTATTACTGATAAATACAGACAGCAAACAACTGTTTGCTGGATGCATTTATTTTTAGAATTAGAATAATACAGAAAATGAGCTTCTTTTGAGTGACTTTCCATGCTGTCATTCATTAATTCCATGCCAAATGCTGATCAGATAGACAGCATGGGGAGTTTTTAAAAAAACAGAATGAGATTTACTAATAATGGCATTTGTCAACATTAATTTGCAGCACAATGCTAATATTTCCCTGTGGATTTATTGTTATGTTAATTTTGGCTGCTTAGTTTGGCTAAACATGACAGATATCAAAATATGAGTGCACATTGATCAGTTAAATAAATGCAAAAATATACAATTTTACAACTTAATTTATTCACAAAATTCTATGGACAAATACCAATAAGATGGCCTAAAAATAAATATGGATACATGTAGATGGAAATATAAAAAAAATAAACACCACAAAACTGGGATCCCTATGTATAATGTATATAAAAATACGAAAAGGCTACATCCTGTGCACATTGTTTGGTCTAAACAATGCTCAACAAATCATTCTTAGCTGGTATCAAAATTAGACTTCTTGTCTGGCCAACACATTGTCTGCAAAGCATGTCCCAAAGGCGGGAGGTCAATTCCTAATAGTGACATCAGGAATTCCATATGGATTTTTTGCTGCTTCCTTCTAAACATGCTGCCCTTTGGACCACATTCATTTCTTCAACGCAAATATGTTCATGTAAAGCCTGAGTATATGTATTGTAAATAGACATTAGCCCTCAGGTAAACTCTGTAATCCTGGCATTTGTCAAAAATCTTGTGCACATGTAAATGTTTACTACCCAATTGAACAAGTGATGAGGAGCAAAATCATCATAAATTGATAATGGTGGAAGAATACTATCCTTTTGTGTCTTCTAGATAGTATCTCTCAATTCATAAGGATTTTAGGCAGCATGTATGCAATTGGAATGATCAACAATTCAACACCAAAAAGTATTTTTGTATCAGCAGCAAAATATAATATGCCATCTGTCAGATTTATGGATTTCAAAGTAAGATCATGCTCTGACAATTCATACACATCTTGATTATTCACTTTAAACATAGACACAGCAGTAAATTCAGTTGTTTACAAAATGTCAAAGGCCCTCCTTGATTGTCAGGTGTAAACCCATTTGAATCAAGATTTAGGAGGATTCCAAAGCAACAACAACCATGCACCGTACAAAAAGAAATCAGGAACAAATTGGAAAACAAGTGCACAAACCTAAGATCTAATTTACATCACAAGGCCTTGTAGTTCCAAGGCAGTGTGGCACAAATCTCCTTTCATTTATATAAGGGAGCAGAGAGAGTACTTCTTACCATTCTGCAAAGGATTTTCCCTGGGTTCCCTGGGTGTCTTCTTGGATTACTTTGTGGGTGCCATCTTGAAAGGAGAGACAATCACAGGAGAACAAAGAAAAAAGGGCACTTTCTGACATTTTAGTGGAGCCACATAGAATAATTACCCTCCAGAGAGAAACTCCCAAAAGATTTCCCAACATGGATAGCCCATAGCAAGGAACACTCATGCACAGATCCCTGGAGGTACTTATAACATGAAGGATACTACATTTTACCGCACACACATATGGTACTTGGAAATAGAGTGTCATAAGAGTGATCACACCACATTTACAAAGCAGTCATTTACCACACCGACAGGATACAGAAAATGGTTAGATGCCTACTATTAAATTTACACAACCATCAACAAGACATTCAACTTTAGCCCTCCAGGGAGAAGATACCTCCAGACAGACTCTAACTCTGCCTGGCAATACCTTATGGCTGACACATGGACGCCTCTGACTCACTTACCACTTGGTGAAAACCTCTGTAATGGGGATTTACTAAGGGGAAAGCAAAGAGGTGCAGGATGGTGAGGAAGCAATGACTTTTTGAAGTTTAAAAAAATTGTTTCAAGATTATGTTGGTGGTGCATCTTTGATGGAAAAGGTGAGTCTCACATACTAAAGGTAGGGAGTGAAATGAACGATTCACAGATGCATGAATACAAGGAAGAGAAGGCACCAGTTCTTCCTATGCTACAGTATAAAGAAGAAAAAATATTTCATTGGTATCCTGCCTTGGCAACTTAAGTGGCAAAATAAATATGAAGGTCCCAACAGTAAGTGCCAGCAATGGCAAGCTGCTTTTTTCACATTAAAGTTAACTCCAGAAAAGGTACTACCAGATATCATGGAAACATGAGAAGGTAAGCATGTATTGGTAAGTATAGGATTAATCAGAGTAATGCAAGCGCGCAGCTGTTATTGACATTACGCTTAGTCTCAGCCGCAGGAGTGAGTGTTACGGGACCATTATTTGTTCCAGCGGTACCTGGTGTTGTCCATCTAGGGACATTCGTTGCTGCTAATTTTTTCCCTTCGTTGCTGCTAGTTCATTGACCGCTCTTCGGTCTTTTACTGTGTTTTATTGTGTTTTTATTTTTATTCCTATCCGCATACCCTCACTTAAAAACACAGAATCACTCACCTGCCGCTTGAGCGGGATCTGTCTCTCTCTCTCCTCCAAAGTCACGAGCGCCATCTCGGATCGATCTAGATCTGATACTTTGAGCGCCATTTTGCATCGCGCATCAACGCTCCCAGACGGACAGACTATAAAATCAGAGTAATGCAAGCGCGCCAGAGGCAAGCCCGTCTGCGCCCGTCCGCGACCGGACTCGGCCCAGGGCCACAACCTCTGGCCCTCTAGTCTGTTACTCCTCTCTACAATTAAGACACTTAAACCCTGGCCACCCCGACCGACATTGCATTATTCGGCCACTTTCCATCGCAGTGGGCATTACCCCCACCCCTTGTCCTGGATGTCAATTTCAACTTCCGCAACCTCGTCTTCCTGGCTCCTTAGCCTCAGACCTCCCTAGCAACACACTTTCTCATGGATTGCATATCACTCAATCCCATGGCTGTCGAGCAGCGCTCATTAACACGCGCTCCCTTCCATGTCACAGCTTACAGATCAGCGAGTTTATTCTCGCCCACGATCTTGATCTCCTTTTTGTCACTGAAACCTGGGGAGATGCCGGGTCAGGACCGGACTTCTGCCTGGCAACCCCTGAGGGCTATAGTGTCGCCAGGCATGACAGACATACAGGAAGAGGTGGCGGACTTGCTATCACTTACAAACATTTGTATCGCACCACACTTGACCCCATACACTCCACTAACTGTGAAGCAGCCACCTTTGCTATTAATATCAATCATAAACAAGCCCTCAAGGGAATTTTGCTATATCGACCTCCCGGGCCCCGAAATTCTTTCCTTGCCACACTTTCTGATTTTAATGATTTTATCATAAATTCGCCGGAATACATGATATTAGGAGATTTTAACTTCCCTCTGGAAGAACAGGACAACCATGAAACCACTCAACTCACTGCTGATCTCCTAATCTTAGGACTTCAACAATTGGTGAAGGGAATTACACACCAGGCGGGGCACACACTAGATGGTCTGTTTACTAACAACCCAGACAACTCTGTACTGGATATTCTTCCTCTTACCTGGTCAGATCACAGGGCCATAATCTTTGGAATTCATACCCGGCACGCTAATCCTCCCTACTCCAGGCCTCGTACCAGGTTAGGGACCCGTGCTTGGAAAAATGCGGATATCCATCAGATGACAGATATCCTGACACTATCCTCTCCCATGGGGATAGCCAATCCTGTTATCTCAGCCTCCGATTTCCAAGATTGGATCCGGAACGCTGCTGATCAGGTGGCTCCGGAGAAGTTCACACGACCTAACAGAATATCCCCTTCGGCGGCCTGGTATACCGAAGAGCTTAGGCTCCACCGACAACACTGCAGGAACTTAGAAAGGCGCTGGAGGAAATCTTACTACCCCATAGCCAAGCACTCCTACAAAGACGCCCTTACAATATACAAAAAGGCTATCATTGCCCGAAAAAGTGTTTTTTTCTCGGCCCAAATCGAAAATGCCAGCAATTCTGCTAGAGAACTGTTTTCAGTGGTCACCACTCTGTCCACTCCATCTTCGGGACCTGGGGTTGAACCCTCTCAGTCTCTCTGTAATGCTCTGTCCAGCTTTTTCACTACTAAGGTGGCAGATATATATTCTTCATTTGCAGGGAACTTAGGGTCAAGATCCAGAGCCTACAGTGGTGAAGAACTAGCCACCGATTATGATCCTTTTTCTTTCTTTGTTCCCACTACGCAAGATCAAATCAGCAGACTTATCTCCACCACCAAGTCTGGCTCCCCCTTAGACCCCTGCCCTCCCTCAGTGATGGCCGACCTCTGCGAGGTGATCTCACATCCACTCATGAAAATTTGTAATACCGCCTTTCAAACTGGTTGCTATCCAGATTCCTGGAAGAAGGCCGTGATCAAACCTCTCCTGAAGAAACCCTCCCTGGACCCCACAGCCCTGGCCAGTTACAGACCAATAGCGTGTCTCCCCTTTCCTGCCAAAATATGCGAATCTCTGATGAATAAACAACTCTCAGACTTCATCGATACTCACCAACTTCTCGATGAGACGCAGTTTGGCTTTAGGAAAGGTCATGGAACTGAGACCGCCTTAATAAAGGCCTCAGACGAGATCAGAGCCATCATGGACCAGGGAGGTGCGGCTGTCCTGATTCTGCTGGATTTGTCCGCAGCCTTTGACACGGTCGACCACGCTATTCTGGTCGACCGTGTCACAGCCCTGGGGATAAACGGTATGGCCAGAGATCTCATTTCATCTTTTCTCGCCAACCGTACCCAGACAGTGAAGTTGGGTAATTTCTATTCTCCTGTCTCTGCACTCCCCTGTGGAGTTCCACAGGGTTCCTCGCTAAGTCCAATGCTATTTAATATCTATGTAGCAGACTTAGCAAGGGTAATAAAGGCCCATGGGTTGCGACTTACATCATACGCAGATGACACCCAACTGGTTCTGGCAATCCACAAGGACGGCCCAGCGGTGGCAGCTAATTTTCAAAGGGCCATGCTTGCTGTCAGTACCTGGATGTCCTCCAATTTTCTAAAGCTTAACTCGGACAAAACCGAGGTCATGACCTTCGGTAAACTCTCCCCGGACTGATCCTCCACCTGGTGGACTAACCAGCTGGGCTCTCCACCTATCCCAGTTGAAAAGGCCAGAAACCTGGGAGTCATTTTTGACAGCAAGCTCTCATTTAACCTTCATGTCAATAAAGTTGTGTCATCTGCATTCTTTATTTTAAAGAAAATTAAGAAAATACTGCCTTACCTTCCCACTTCAGCTGGGAAGACCTTGGTCTCCACCCTAGTGTTTTCCAAAATTGACTACGGGAATGCCCTCTTCTTTAATACTCAGAAACTCGTTCTATCTAAGTTGCAGTCCATACAGAATGCGGCTGCAAGAATTCTTCTTGACATTCCCCGCCGCCAGCCAACCACCCCAGCCATTCGTCATCTACACTGGCTAAGAGTAGAGGGCCGTATTAAATTCAAGGCCCTCTGCATCGCCTATAAGGCAGTGCACGGCGTCGGTCCAAGGTTTCTGACTGAAGCATTCCAGTTGTATAGTCCCAAGAGACAGTTGAGATCAGCCAACACCTGCCTGCTTCCAGTACCTCGTACGAGAACGGCAACTTGGGGAGACAGACGTTTCTTGGTTGCCACACCCAAACTCTGGAACCTTTTGCCACTCAGCATAAAAACTGCCCCCAATCTGATAAGCTTTCGTAGGCTCTTAAAGACATGGCTGTTTACCAGTAATCCTGCGGCTTAGCCTCTTATTCTGTCATATGCGCCGAGACACCTTCGGGTATTTGTTTGCGCAATAAAAATTTCGAAATAATAATAATAATAATTATATGTTATAGATGTACCATGAATATATATATATATATATATATATATATATATATATATATATATATATATATATATATATATATATATATATATATCAAGCTCAGTGGGGATAATCCAACAGTTCAGGAAGCACTCAGATGCAAAGAGCTTTACCCCGTAAGCTTTATTCGGTACAGCAGTCGCGTAGATCCAGTAATTAGAAGCTGCAGTCCGCACCCTTATGCATTTCGAATTTCTTCTTCCTCAGAGGGCAATTGCTGGACAAAGCGCAATACATCACATCTTCCCATGCATTTAAATACTATCGTGAGTCCTGATTGGACGCCTTAAATAAGTGTTCACGTTGGCTTCTGGGAGGTGAAGTTCTAATTGTATCCTCCAATGGTTGCGCTAACCTCATTCTGCGATTAAACTCTATATGAGCCCCGGCAATTTCGGCTGCTTAAATCCGTCCTTTGCATCCCACGTATGAAACCCCTCGTGATATATATATTTATATATATATATGATAACAGCTGGGATCAATTGAAATGGTTTGTCCACCTATGAATAAGACTCATTGGAGCTGAAATGTGTCAGGTGCTATCGCCCCTTTATGCTAATAAAGTGCCTGCGCAATGAATCAGAGTTCCAGCTTCTCGTTTTTTGTCTATTGACAGGACTCTCTGTGCCTGTGTTTGCTGGAAATGCCCTGCTGGGTCGGGGCTCACCTAGTCGGAGAGCTGGATTGTTTCTGCTGTTGCAGCCGTGTGAGCAAGACCCGCTGGCCCTAACCGTGATAAAGAAGAGGACTATCCTGAGCTAAATGTAACATGGTGGTGGCAAGAAAGGGAGGTGCTAGGTGTTCCTTTTACCAGCTTGCTGCGCCTGCACTCAAATAACATTGGGATTTTGTGGCAGCTATCTGGAACACCATTACAAGATGCGCCATTAATGCAGATACTCACATTAGCGGCTGCAGTGCTGAAAGGAATGAATGAAATGCAACAGCTCGCACTGCAGTTCGTTTCAGATATTCATATTTTAAGAAGGTGCATTCTGGGAATTGAAGAACCTCAGGACCACTGACCCAGGAGGACTTGATAACAGCTGGGGTCAATTGAAATGGTTTGTCCACCCATGAATAAGGCTCATTGGTGCCAAAACGCATCAGGTGCTGTTGCCCCTTTATGCTAATAAAGTGCCTGCGCACTCAGAGTTCCAGCGTCTCGTTTTATATATATATATATCTATATATTTCTCTCTCTCTCTCTCTCTATATATATATATGTATATATAGATGTGATCAAGGCTGTGGAGACATGACCGAAACGCGTCATGCTGACTGCAATGCAATAAAGCACTTCATTTTGAAAAGCACATCGTGGTCCGTACCTGGTTTGTTCCAAGGATTTGGATTTCGGGACTGTGGTTTGCCATATATATATATAACCTGGAGTGGAGAAGTAATTATTCATTATTATCTTTTGACGTCATGAGTCTTTACACCTGCATACCCCATGACCTGGGGTTAGAAGCTTGCAGATATTTTCTGAACGAAAGATCCATCTCGTACCTTTTCCACACAGAGATGTTGATGGAGATGATGACTTTCTGTCTGAAACAAAAAAAAATCATTTTTGATAACAAAATCTTCAAACAAACCCTGGGAACATCAATGGGGACCTGCTTTGCTCCTTGCTTTGCGGGTCTCTATTTAGGGTACTGGGAGGAGAAGGTGGTAAGAGAGCTAGACACCTTTAAGAACAAGGTAGCCATGTGGGTACGTTACATAGACAATATTTTCTGTGTATGGAAGGGAGATGAGAAAGAAGCAAATGAATTTGTAAGAATTCTGGATGTGAATAGCTTCAACCTTCAGTATACAAGCCAGTGGTCGAGTGAGAATATAGAATTTCTTGATCTCTCACTCACCATTCAGGAAGACTGTTTGAAAAGTTAACTTTTTTGAAAAGTGACAGCAGGCAATAGCCTCCTTCATGCCCCTAGTTGTCATCCTAGCTTTTTAATAAACAGCATCCTTTTGGGGGAATTGTTACGAGCTAAGCGTAATTGCAGTACGCAGGAGAGCTATACCATAGAGGAACAAGCGATGACTGAGAGATTCTTGGAGAGAGGATATTCAAGATCAGTTATCAATAAAGCAAGATCCGAAGTTGCCAAAAGAACCAGAGTCTCACTTTTAGTGGAGAAAGAGAACATCAAAAGTGGGCCAAATGAGAAGATCAGGTTCATCACCACATATAACAGCCAGGCCCATGAGGTACGGAAAGGACTAAAGAAATTTTGGCCAGTCTTACAGACTGACAAAGACGTAGCTGAAAGTGTGGAAACATTTCCACAGATCACATTCTGAAAAGCTAGATCATTAAAAGATACACTCTGTAGAGCTGTCGAACCATCTGCCAAGAGAATCTTAGGTATACAGGGATTTTACATGTCAAAATTGCAAAGCCTGTAAGAACAGCAAGAATTGTAAGGAGTGTAAATTGTCTCCCGAGAGCAAACCCTATAAAATCATGAAACACACGTCATGCAACACAGAATATGCAGTTTATGCTCTGTTGTGCCCTTGTCAAAAAACCTAAATTGGCAGTACCATACACAAGGCTTAGATAAGAGTGTTAGAACATCTTCGTGCCATAAAACATGGAGATAAACAATATCCAGTGGCGTGACATTTTCAAACCCATCACAGCCAGAATAGTGATCTCTTGAGTTTCTGTGTGTTGGACACAGTAAAAGCCAATGAGAGAGGAGGGAATAGAGTACAAGAACTGCGACGCCTTAAGTCAAAGTTAATAATTCAGTACAGAACCCTAGCACCAATAGGCCATAATTGCGATGAAGAACTTGCAGTCCATTTAGGCTAAAAGAAAAGTAATATTTGCTAAGATAAATATCCCAATATGCTCTTGGTTTTTTTATACAGTACTATCACATATTTTTAATATAAGAATGCCACTGCTTATGCAACAGCGTTTTTAAACTAAGTGCACTGTGGGGTTTGGTATTAGGGTCATTCTTAGAAAACTAATTTTATTTTTTATTTTATTACAGAGGATGTGTTCGAGGTCACAAAGAAGAATGCTAAAGAACGAAAATATCTATTTTATAACACAGCCCGCATGGGTAGAATTGCATCGTATGTGTTACTTTGCTAATTGATCAGCACTCCAGTGTGTGTCAATTCCATCAGTAGATCAGCTTTGAATTCTGTGCTGCACTGTTATGCCAAACAGAAAGGGTGTTGTTGTGTTGTGCCCCCAAGGGCAAATATTCATTTATTTGTTATAACCAGGCTGTCACGTATCCCACTCGGTTTAAATACGTATTAAAGCGTTTTGCACTTCACGAGCGGGATCTGTTGAACGGGACAATGGATTAAGTATTCTGACATGCCCCTGTATTATAAAACATGTTTTTTACAAATATGCCGTGACAGGATTATATGTTTCAACACGCAACCTCAAATAATGTTTTGTATTTCATGTGATGCATTCAATTCACATGACCACGTGGTCACGTGTAAAAAATACGCAGCAAGGCGATACGCTCTTGACGAGCTGGAGTTTCTTTTTGATAATTTATTAAGAATATTTTGGGTTCAGCATATTTCACAATTAACACTATTTAAATTAAGTGACCTTTACAACACACTGTGATTTTATTATTTATTTTTTGTTTAGCGATTCTGCGTGAGTTAACGTTGAATTGTTAAGTCTGTTTTCACTATCTATTGAAATCATATCACATGTTTATTTAAATGTCAGGAATTAGTCACCACAGTACTCGTGAGCAAGGGAGTGTTTCCCGAAACGTGTCGAGTTGGTCTGTCTTTGCTGAAATAAATCATCGCCTGAAAGCAACTTTGTGTCCGGGGCTTGCTGTTACCTTAACAAGGAGATACAGCGTTGTGTTGATATATATATATATATACACACACATATATTTACATAGCAAATCTATTCTTATCTATATATTCTTACCTTCTCAATATTTTGGTCCTTGTTATATCTGGCCACAATATTTTGTTTGGTAGCACAATGTTTCTGTAGTCGATATTTGGACATGCCCCTTTTATCATGTTCCCTCATTTTTTACCCAGGCATGTTTAAAACACAGTGGACTTTGCTAAAGACTGTATTGCTGGGCTACGTATCTTTATGCATAATTTATGCACTGAATAAAGATCAGTTTTAGCATCTGGTCATGTTCTTTCAAAGTAACATTGCTTTGAATCTAGTCATTGGTCGTACTGTATGTCATCAGGCATGGTGGCCAGAGTGATCCGTTCAGTGTCAGCACCGCAAAGTGTGTGCAGAGAGACCTTCTCAGACCCCATAATGCGTGTGTCACCCACCAAAGATGAGTAAGCCGACAGCTATTTGCAAATCTCCAAAAAGACGTCTTTGACCATCAACAATTAATATGACCAAACATACCTATAGTATGATTGAATTTCCTTTTAGAAGGATATGTGAATATGCAAGTCCGTGAACTTAAACCCTTGCGGCTTTTCTTCAAACTGGGGTCACTACAAAGTTTTAAGTTCACAGAGTATAAAAAAATGAGGTAAATTGAAACCTTTTCTGCTGCTGCTGCCAGAAGTTCCTCTTGACAAACAGAAAGATTGCAGCTATTCAGTAGTTACCCTCCCTCTTCCTGCTTTGAACCATCTGCCCCCTTTATAATCTTTCCCATGCCGAGCACCATCTGGACCAACAATAACAAAATATGGTCTTGTGTTTTATTGATGTAGAGGTGGATAAGAATACAAAATTACCACAATAAAGTTAGCCCCCTCCAGGTTTCTCCTGAATAAGCCAGCTAAATTGCTCTTTTTCTAATTTGTCAGAAACTTGGAAAGTCTTTGAAGAATTTTCTTCCTAATAGTGATCTGTAGCTCGCCTACATCAGCATTATATTATAAACCTAGCTTGGAAGCACCAGAAGGCTGAATGTGAGTGCCCAAGGACCGGTGCAAACATATCAGGCAGAAGGCAGCATTCCATGAAGAAATGTGTCTTATGCTTTGTCCCAAATCATAAGAGGATTGGAGCAGTTTTGCTGTAACTGAGAAGATTGTTCCAGATCCTGGGAGCTTAGATGGAGACGGCCTTTCTTCTGTTGTTTTTCCTTCTTGCAGCTTTTGGTCTCTAGTATGGTGATGTTCTGGTTTCAGGTATGGTGCTGTCAACTCGACGTTCTTAAGTACAGATGTACTAAGCATTTTAACAATCTCAAACTCTCCATTTTGACATTTGAGACTATTAAAATGTTTTTCTCATGTACTAACTCCATTTTAGGAGTCAGAAATGTTTTCTGACTCCTTGGTATCTTAAACAAGCATGATACAGGCATCAATTCACAAAACATTGATGATTACCAACACTTCAAAGAAGATGTTAATGCATTTCCCTGAACCACTAACAACTTATAAAAGAAAAAAAGAAAAAAAAACCTACAATTTCGTGCTGAAATGCAGTCCCATTTACTGTATTGAAAACGGGCTGCATTTTAAAACATAAATACTTTATTGAAAAGAAATCACAAATGTTTTCTGATGACCTCAGCAGGCCACCATCCCTGTGATGGCCTCAAATTGTAGAAAGTGCAATTGCGATATACCTCATTAATATGCATGAGGTAAGTCCCTCTACAATTTCTATTTTTAAGAACCGACCTATTAGTACATAGGTCAGTTTCTAAAATGCTTTACTGGTCGCAAAAATACTGGTCCAAATTAGCAACCAGTATTTTGTGATCAGCTAATCGTTTGTTTCTTGTCCAGGTGTAGCATAATCTGGACATTTGTACAGATCTCCTTGGGTCTTCTTGGTGCTCAAAAAGGATGTTTATTATAACCCAACAACACTCACTTTATCAATCTCAGAAGGATAAAAGGCTGAGAGGAGGTGTCAGCATTTGATTCTGTGCTCATGAGAGGAAACACAGACTCTTGGGGTCAACGCATTAGTCTGCTGAGCCTAAAACAACGTTGAGCCATTCTTTCTATGTAGATGCCTGACTGAAGTGTTGGCAAAAGCCGTAACAAACTAACATCCCCATTTGATAGAATTGTCCAATAGTTTTGTTCTGCATATATAACCCATACTTTTTTGTCAAAGCTGTTTGGCTTTATATTTCAGGAGTCAATAGGCCTAGAACTTTCTGGTTTTCTATTCTGAATTTCAATTGAGCATTACAATTAATCTAGTATGTTGTAATATAAATATTAATGTTTGAAAGTAAATACCTCTGTCTGTTTTGATTGCCTCCAAGTTGAACTATGAGGCTGATGAGCTCATTGGGACACACCTGGGAGTAGTACAGAAACCTAAGAAAACTGAGCAGCATTTCCAGGACCCGCGTTGAAGTGCATAAGAAGGACAAACATCCTAAAATATGTGTCTAGAGATACACAGCACTGGCTGCACCAACAAAGGAAATACTGCAAAGACTTCCAACTAATGTGCAGTCCTCCCTAGACGGAGAGTGCGGGGGTTTGCTTTTCACAAAGGAGCCCAGGAAGAGGACAGCTCGGGCAATGCGGAGAACACCAGACCCAGGTAAGACATGGCCGGCCTCAGTCTTCACTCCTTAACTCTCTCCATATGGTGGGCAGCAGGGGCATACTCCACCACGCCACAGAATCAGAGTTTTTGCCGAACTCCGCGTTCCCAGCGGAGCGCGATGTTGACAAAACTCTGCAAACTCCGCTGGCGGAGCGAAGTTCGCCATCCACCCTTAGAATCAAGGTTATTTTTAGCTGTTTGGGAGCATTGCCATCCTGTGGAAAACTACCTATGACCATGTGGTCTGATCAGATTGTGTGACTCTAAAGGAATCCTGGGAAGAAATCTGTGAAATTCGGACATTGAAAGTAGGGAGAGAGCCCCACTTCTTCTTTGCCCTCGGAGACAGAGCATCTTAGAACAAGCTCTGACTCTGTAGCTTCATGCTATCTGACCTATTGAAGTGTAGAGACTTCTAAAGAAGACCCCACACGAGGACACCCTTACATATCTTGCCCCGAAGAATGCTTGTGTAGGGATGTCATGCTAGTGCTAGTGTAGGGGAAGATTAAAGCTTTATCTACATCAACCCTCAATGCGGGGGAACTTAGACTCGTGCCTTCAGATTTTCTGCATCCTAATTCTGGAATTAATTGTCTTGTGCATGTTTCACCGACTTAATTTTAGCAGATTTGGCTTTATGTTGGTTACAATGTATTTCTACACCCTCGTCTTGAGGTGTCTGTATGTTCAGTTACTTTTGGCTTTGTAATAAATCAACTAACGTTACTAAGCAGTCTGCGGTTACTATGGGTCTAGAGAAACTGTGATTGAATTGATTGACATTGCTAACGACTTCTCTCCCCTCTATGCTTTCATGCTGAGAAAAAGAACCATAGAACGGATCTAGAACATACGGGCCCGGTCCCTTCAGAATCTAACACAGATCAGGTAAAAGAGTAAAATTTTATATTATAGCTCTAATCCACACAGTCACACAAAGCTCAGGAGAAATCTTAATTGTCTGGGATAGAGAGTTGCAGGAGGAATACCTGATCCATCTAGTGCCATTCTGAGGACAACGGTGACCAACAGCTGATGGCAATATCAGGATGATTACCACTCTCTATGGGTGCCAGAAAAAGCTCACCACACTCCATGTATGCTTGCAAAACCAGCAGGCGTTGGTTTTCCCACCACAACACATGGGTGATCAGCCATTTACAAATGCATACTATGGGAAAAATGTCATTTGTGCAGTTTGGAAACGCTGTGCTATCCCAACCTGTATGTGTTTTCTGGCCTTTCATTTTAGGTCCATTGAACATGACAATCTGGAAGAGCACTGGAGGAGCTCCATCTATTACTGTGTTGTTATAGGGTTACCCAGAGTGAAGCCCAAGCCCGAGCAATGGTGTTTCTTATGCCATGGCAAACTTTTAATTATGCCGGAGTAATCTAAGTAATTTCGTGTTACTCTTTTGACACAAAATTACCAAAAGTTAAGTGATTACACCTGTTTATGTAATTATGAGTAATCTGGCACAAAAATTCTACCACACGAACAACAAATTTAGTGAGCGCGAGCGGCTGCTGGTCACTGCTATTCGTGTCCTATTGCATTTAGCGCTATTTTTTTTAGGGCAACATGCCTCCTCAGATCCATTTTGGGCATGAGGGTGCATTTTGTTCTGAGAAAATAGAGCTAAATGATGGGTTACGCTCCTCTCATAATTCCATGTAATCTTGTGTAATTTTGTTGTAATTTTGCAGAATTATATTACAGTACACTACGTGAGTTATGCCCACCCCTAGAGTTTATGCACTTTCTTCTCTGGCAATGAAATGGCTGGCAGTGGTATTAACATTTCTTGCTCGGTTATATAGGCCTTGACCCTTGGTAGAGAAACTGTCTTTTGTCTTCTACTGGCAACAGTTGATCCGGGTCACCACATTGGTGGAGCCTTTCCAAGACTCAAAGTGTAGGACGTGTGTGTTTGGAGATACATTTGTGCGGATTTGGGTGTGTGTGCCTGTGTGTGCCTGAACAGGCAGGTACACACATACTTGGATGGCACCTTTAAAATTGCATATCCCTCCATCTTCTCCTGGCTATCCTTTGTCCAGGTTAGAAATAGAAGCCTGAACATTCTTGGGTCAAAACCTCCACCAGAAACTAGGAGTGTAGCTACCAGTTGTGCAGCAGGTGTAGTGACGCCATTACTCACTGAGCTTCTTGTTTTATTTTCTATGCCTTCCAGAAGTAAGGGGGTCTAGTTGCTTTGCTTGTACCCGGCCAATGGTATCCTTGCTACACCAATTAAAACAAGCATTGGCATAGCCATTAGGTCTCGCCTTTGGGACCTTATAAGTGTTTAGCCATGCAACAGTTGCATAACTAAATACTTATAAGGTCCCAAAAGCGAGATCTATTGGCTATGCCAAGTGGCCGTGCGGCCGCGAAAGTGATCGCGATCACGATCAAACATCAAAGCGAAAGTAATGGCAGAAAAGCGCAGCGCGCGCCCGCGCACATGCACTGTAGCTCTAGGCAGGCCTGGTAGCACTTTTTGGAGCCCTCTCAAAAAGTCTCGCCAGACCAGCGCATACGCTGTGTTAGGCGAGACCTAAAAACCGCTCTTATCTGTTGGATAAAGGGCAGGCTGTTAACCTTTTTCCTTCATTTAGTTCAGGTTTTCTCTGATACAGTGAAACCCACACCTCCCCCTCATCCTTAGTTGCTGGCTGACACCTTGCAGCTGGGGCATTCTATTGGGCTTTATTGAGGCCGATCTATGTTGTCACCTTGACCAGTCCAAAGTAGTCTGGCCTTGTTCTCCTTGCTCCAGAATTTGAGCCTGAGAAAGGACAAAGGAGTAAGATGCCTTTCTCAGTAAATAGTAAAAGACTTTTGGGCAGATTTACAAGCCCCTTGCGCCACATTTGCGTCACTTTTCCCATGTTAAAAGTGAAGCAAAAGTGGGGCAAGGGGTTTGTAAATCTGCCCCTTTGTATTTAACAAAAGCACCACTGTGGTTGGTCCAATATTCCAGCACATGTGTCTAAAGTGAGATGAATTACTGGACAAGTAAACCTCCCGAAGCAGTACTCGTGTAAATAGTCTGGTTATTTCTGGGGCTTTGCACATTAGTGTTGGGCAAACACAATTAAAGAAAAAGAACATTTGTCTGTGGTTACTTTCTCTCAGGCTAGGCGCAAACCTAGATACCTGTAAAACCTTAATTTTGTTGGCTTGTGGGGGAAAAGAAATACATTCCTTTAAGTAGATGAATTAACCACTGAAGACATGTCCAAGGACCAGTTGACTCAAGATTTGCATGGGAGATGACTTAGTAAATCGAGGCCTCACATGAGCCATGAGATCTCTGACAACCAGATGGCCTGGAAGCACAGCAAAGGCCACCAATAACCATCACCTGAGAGGTGAAGTGCAGAAATGGTTTCCTACATCATCACTGGAGAGCTTGCACTGCCCCCAGCTTGCCCCATGTCCCTAGACGGCCCAGCACTTTCCAGTTCCACAACAACCTCAAGGTTTCCGCCACCACAATTGCTCTGAAGCTGGAACTGTTTTAACTATCTTTCTAAAAACCTCGAGTTAATTTGATATCATTGTTTAATGTAGTTGGTTTTTAACCTTCAAATCAATCCAGTTCACAGATTGGCCTGGTGTCCAGGGTTTCACTAGGAACTATGAGCTGCCCTTTCTTCACACCCTTTCTCATACCGCATTGAGTGGGCCAAAGAATATTTGGAGTGTAGGTTTGGCAGTTCTCCCCAATGTTTGGAACAAAATGGAGAAAAATTGTGTCTTTTATACACAATACATATACTTGTTATTTCCCATCTCCTTTTACTACTCATACTTTCTCCTGCTCTCCTATCTTTTCCCTCAACCCCTAGTCTCCTCATTTATGTAACCATAGTATCCCTAAGTTCCTCTCACGTATCCTTCTCCTGCTCTGTTCTTCCAATAGATCTCTCTTCCCCTTCGTAGTTATATCCAGTGTCTTCCTCCCCCTCCCTCTTCTCGCTTACCATTTTTTCCTTGCGCCCCACGTTGTCTTCATCATTTTCGACCCTAAGTAATCCTCTGAACAGGTTTCTTTCTACCTCTATATCTTTCTTCCTGCTATTCTTTCCTTTCTCCTTCCTTTTTCTCACCATCTTCCACTTCCATCTTCCAAGTTTCCCTTTTTCACCATACCGCTTCTTGTCTCCGTTTTCCTTTCTGTTGCTTTCACCTTACTTTGGGGCATATCAACAACAACCAGCGATAATTATCGCTGAGCGCACTTAGCGCTCGGATAATTATCGCCGGCTAGCGCCGATTTTTATCGCTGAGATAGCGTGCTATTAGCAACGCTTATCTCATCAGCGATAAAAATCCTAGCGCTAACTGGCTAACGTGAGATTATCGCTGGAAACCCAGCGATAAGCTCACGTTAGCTTGTTGATAGGGACTCACAAACTTAGCCATGATATCCACCTTCCATAGGATATCATGGCTAAGTCAGCCCTGAAGCAGGTGTAAGGAAAGTAGCGATAACAGGGGTTATCGCTACTTTTCCTGACGCTATGCTTCAGAGCGTTAGGCTTGCTGATAGGAGAAATGTCGCTTAGCGACATTTCTCCTGTCATGCCAGGTCAGGATTGCCCACTTTGCATCTCATTAGAGATGCAAAGCTGGGCGTTACGAATCCTGACGCTAAAGCAAGGTTTCACGCGTTATCGTGACCTTGCTGATTAGGCGATAAAATTATCGCCGCTTTTCGGCCGAAAACGGCCGCAAAAGCGGCGATCATTTTTCATCGCCTGCTTGTTGATATGCCCCTTTGTTCTCTCTCTAATCCTTAAAGACACAGGCAGATGTTCATAGAGGTTCTACCTGTACTTGAGTCCATCCTGGATCTCATAGTAACGAACAGGCTGGAAGTGGTTTCGGATACTACATGGCCCTGATACACAGGGAAAGCATAGAATAATCTGCAGACTACTCACTTGACCAGCCCAACCCAGTTACTGAATGGAGGTGGAGCCATCCCCTGCAGCAGTGACAAAACGTTTTATTTAGACCGATGCTGCAGTGTGAACCTATGATGATAATGTAGGATATCATCACATGAGAATTCACCGATTAACTCTCCATGTCAGGAGTAGTGTGCAGGAACACCATCACTGGGCTGCAAGAACAAACCGCAGGGGAGGTCAGACTGTTGGAACCTGGTGATCTTAGAAAGCAAGGAGGCCCAATGCATGTTGCGAATGGACACCAACACAGCCATATCAAGAAGGGCTCTTGCGGGTGGCGAGAATGTTCTGAGAAAATGTGTCAAATAGTGCTTCTAAAGCACTTTTTTCACATGAATTTGCTTAAAACTAATATACTCTAAAAGGGAACACATTAAATATTCCAGTACATTCATGGTATAGGAACTAAGGCTGACCCTCCCATGGAGTGCTGCAGGATTGTCCCTCCTAGGATAGTTTTCAGAAAAGGGAGTTAAAATAGGGGTTTGAATAGAATTACGTTTGAAGGTGGTTTGGTGAGCTGTTAAGATTTCAATGTGTGTTAGGTTTGCTTAGATAATTGGAGGGTCCCCGGTTGGTCCATGCAAGAGTGGCCAGTTTCGTGGGCCACTCATGCGTGAAGCTAGTCCAAGAGTAAGAGATAATGAAAAGCTAAGTAATCCGTGGTGTTTGGTTTGAAGGTGGGGGCAGTGGGTTTGGAGTAATCAGGGCTGGACTGGGTCAAGAATTCGGCCCTGGCACCAAAATGAAAGTGGCCCCCAGTAGCGAACCACAGTCAAGTCAAGTCAAGAATACTTTATTCGGTTTAAAAGACAAAAACCATGAAAGTTACAGCAGTAAATTTCAGTAATACATAATACACATAGAATATAAAAAGGAGAAGGGTCAAAATTTAAAACATATTAAAGACCCAATGTTTTCCTGAGTTTAAAAACAATTTTTAAAAAACTTAGGACTGCGGTAATGGTAAGAAGAGTATCCATTCTCTGTAGTTCTAAAAAGGCAAGGCGATAGTTATTGATTTTCCATTCTTTAAGAAGTGGAGTAATACATGACCTACGAGGTGTAGTATACAATTTGCAAAAGAATAAAATGTGAATATCTGACTGGGATGAAGAATCATCACACAAGCATGGAGGTAGATTTGGCGACCACGAATTCATAACTGGGAGAGACAAAAGTCTAAAAACAATAGACAATCTAAAACGGGTCAAGATAAAACGGTCATAATTTGATATCGACAATGATAAATATGGCTGTACTTTAATACCAGAGAGCAAAGGAAAATGTAGAGATACAGTCTTTTTCTTCATTTCCTCCACCCTTCTAATTTCCATGAGGTATTCCAGGGATAACCTAAACAAAGATTTCCTAGAAACCTGGTCCATTAAGAGTGGCTCTTCGAAATATTGTGGGCAACCAATTTTACCAAGAAATGTTCTAACATAGGTTAGCCATTCTACACAACCCACATTTTCCAATTTAAGGACGTCCTGCAGGATGGCCCGATTCATGGTGCACTCATTAGTTGTCCAGATCCTATGCCACAAGAGAACTGGCTGGATTCTAATCAAATCGGATATATATGTTAGACCAAGTTCAATGTGGCAGATATAGGTCGCGACACCCTGAGGTACTGCCAGGACATATCTCAAAAATCTGTTTTCCACTTTCTGGATCGAATCAATGTTAAAATAGCCCCAAAGACCTGAGCCATACATAGCAACCGATATACATGTGGCATTATAAATTGTTAAAATTTCTTTAATTGGTTTCTTTCCCAGTTTTTTAATAAAATTCTTTAAGGCCATAATAGTTTTTTGGAACAAAAAAGTTCTGGCCTTAACTGCATGGGACCACACCCCATTTTCGTGGAACAGAACGCCAAGATAGGGGAAGGTAGAAGTAGATTCCAAACAAACTCCATTCAAGAACATTCTTTTAGTATGTTTGCCAGTTTTTTTGCCACAGTTCATTGTGAAGGTTTTACTACAATTAACCCTTAAATCTAGATTGGACATAAAAGATTCAAAGGATTGTATCAAAGATTGTAGCGCCATGGGGGTGCGAGCCATTAAAACTGCGTCATCCGCATATAGGAGCGCGGGGACGAACCTTCCCCCAATCCTAGGCATGTCCACACACTCCCGCAAGAGGTGGCGCTCAAGACCATTAATATACACCAGGAATAAGAAGGGGGCCAGGACGCATTCCTGACGCACGCCCCGGCCCACCCGAAAGCTCCTGGTACATTGGCCCCCACTGCCAAAGCGAACCGTAGCATTAGCACCTGAATAAAGATCCTTCAAGAAGCATACGATTGAATCCTCCACACCTATCTCTTTTAAAATTGCCCATAATTTAGCATGTGAAACACAATCAAACGCTGACGAAAGGTCAACGAACGTAAAGTACAGGCACTCACCCTTTATGCTAAGATATTTTGATTGTATTAACATCAGATTTAGGCACTGTTCAATGGTGCCAATACCCTTTTGGAAACCGTATTGTAGGTCACTCATTATGTCATTTTCTACTGCCCAGCTATGTAGTCTAGCCAAGATAATTCTCCCCAGGATTTTAACAGATGAGTCCAATAAGGAGATTGGTCTGTAACAGGCACAACATTGTCTGTCTCCCTTTTTGTAAATGGGTACAATCACCGAAGTGAACCAGGACGGGTTTAGGCCCCTAGCCAGTGCTGCATTAAATAATTGCACCAGCATGGGACCCCAAAGCTCAGCATTTCCTTTATACAAATCAGCAGGGATCCCATCGGGCCCTGCAGCTTTGCCGCCCTTCATTGCATTCAAACCCTTATTGACTTCCTCCAGGGTTACTACCAATTTTTCACTCCCTTCACCTATAAGATCCCCAGTGATAGGGCTAGTAATTTTGGGAAATTCTTGTGAACTATAAAGGCTAGAAAAATGCGCCACCCAATCCTCCTCTGTGATGGCAATCTCTATACGCGCCTTAGAATTATCATATAGGAAAGGTGTATTAACAGCCCTCCAGAATGCAGATGTATCCTTCTGTTGCGATGCTTCACATAGCATTTCCAGGGCATTCTTTTTTATATCCATTTTCCTATTCTTTAAGGCTTCATTATATTTTTTCCTGCAGTGTCTTATTTCGATGGGATCACGTGGTGTTCTATGAACGGCTCTTTTTAAAGCTGTTAAAGATCTGGTGCAGGCATTATCAAACCAGCTTCTCTTACCCTTTGCACCGTTGTTTGCCTCCACCCACAATATATTCTTAATTGTGGTGGCTATTATATTAAAGTGTTCGATAATCAAGTCACTACTAGATTTATCATCTAAGCAGATGGCAAAACTACCAGGGCAAACCTTCAATAGGTTGTCTAAGAACCTTTCCGGGACAACCTTGTCCCATTTTAAATAGTACCCATTTTGACTACCAAGGGCCATACCCGATGCTATATGTGTAAGAGGCACATCCTCTTGTTGATCAGGAAAAAGATTTTCAACCACCATAATCTGGGGCAAATGATCGCTTACCGGCAGGTCCATGGTACTAGATTTAATATATTTGTGACTGCAATTATTTGAGGCAATAATAAAGTCGATGGTGGATGATGCACCTTTACCAATAAATGTAGGCACGAAGGTGGTAGGATTTTGGGCGGATTCATTTACATAGCCTAAATCATACATAAACATAATGTCATTCAATAAATCCCCAATCAGACAATGTTCGAAATGAGTTAAGTTAGATTCCTGCTCTATCATTAACCCGCATAATCCCTGTTTACTCTTAGTACAAAGTTTAGAATTAAAATCCCCCCCCCCAAACAAACATAACTTCTCTATCGGTTTTGTCTATTTCATGATATAAATCCTCCCTCAGTGTTGCTAGGACACTGGGGATTTTTTTCCTTGATATATTATTGTAAAAATTAATAATAACGACATTAAGTCCCTTTATATTCCTTAAAATAATCAGTTGATAAAAGCTAGATTTTGGGGAAAACCAGATCCCATCATATCTAAGCAAATTAGAGACAAAAGTCAATAGACCTCCCTTAGCTCTACCATGGGTACCCCCCACCGCCGGGGTAAAAAAACTTCTATACCCATGCATGTTCACTGGGTCTAAGGACCATGTTTCCTGGAAGGCCAGGATATCATGACCATCCATGAGTGTACCCCAGGATGGGTTATTGATTTTCTCCCTAAGACCTGCCACATTCCAAAATAGAAATGTGCAGGTTTTCCTATTAACTTTAACTTTGATTTCCCCATTGCTTAAATCACTAGGGGTCCCAGACTCCTGGATTTGATTATGACAGGGGCTCCCAATGAGTCCCTCATCATTTAAATTAAATGTGTGTAAGGCCTTATGGCTGGGATCATAACTATCCTTCCTCTTATTATCATAGATTGTACTATGAATAGTTTGTGCATACATAATATCCTCGGTGCAAAATAATGACGCCTGTTCATTGGTGTTCTCCTGAGTATCGACATTATGTACACCTGAACTAATAGGTAGGCTATTGGGAGTAACGGTCTTGCGTCAATCCACATATTCTAACCCGGAAAAGACATCAAACCGGTTTTGGGTTGGTAGATTATAAGCAGGCAGGACAATGTCTCTATTTTCCCACAAATAATTGTTTAAACCTCTATTAGGAGGATGGGGTTGTCTAGACTGGCAATTGAATGATTCACGTGTTTGTGCAAGTGAAAATCGACTACGGCCGTAATGGTTAGGTTCTGATCTATTGACAATCTGCCAACCGTCCTCCTGGTTTGAGCGATATTGAACTGGTGAATATGGGTAAAAATAGTTAAGATAATGTGTCGAAACAGTATCACTGCTAATGTAATCATACCAATCCCCAATGTGTCTGACTGCTCTGTGGTCTTTAAAATTTACTATAATTACGTCCCCTTTTATGTCTTTGGGACGCGACCCCACCCATTCACAACGCCTAACATGCAGTATTTCCCCATTAATATAGGCGGGCAATGGTCTATTCTTGCGCAGCCAATAGATCACTTTATTCCGAAGGCTTTGATGATCTTCCCTGATATCATTAGTGAGCTCAGGGACGCCAGCTAGAACAATTGCATAGGGAGCAGCTTCAGGAGGAAGATCCACTATATTGTGGGATTGCCGAGGTTTATTAAGGGTATTCTTTAGACCACCTTCCTTAATAGGCACGTTGTTCATTTGTGTTGAAGCTAAATTTGATTCCGAGGTCAAATTATCGGCTATATTATCAATTACTTTGCTTTGCATGTTTTTATTCGTTTGGAGGGGCTTAGTTGGAACTTTAGTAGATGGAAGGCAGGATGGCACATGTCTAATCTGGGTAGATTTTAGAGTAGTAGAATGGCTTAGTGGGTCAGAAGTAATATTACTCGGTGCTTTGGCAGAAGAATTGCCAGAGCTACTGTTCTCTAGGCCTGTCACCAAGGCAGAAAGTGCAAAGGTGTTATCAATGAGTTTTTTCTCAATAGAGTCAAAGCGCATGTTAGTGGTTACGACATTCTCCAAAAGAGGCTGAATTAGGGATTTTACCATATATTCAATTTTCGCCAAAGTATCTCTCTCATTAGGAAAGCAATGGTTGGTTACTAAGGATGGCATCTGCGAGGTCAATTGGCCAATTACTTCCCTAAGAATAGGAGTTATGATCTCTTGCAAATTTTCAGTTAGCCATTTTAAAGTTAAACCTCCCTTATTTTTCTGGAGTTTAGTCCCTTTAGGTTCTTCATTGAGTGAAATTAGAGGAGAAGCCGGTGAAAAATTGAGCAAATTAGGAGACCCTTCGTCGACACTGCTAGCATAAAAACTCAATAAAGAGTCGCCAGCGTTGTCGGGCGTATTTAAAGGGGAATCTGCTACATAAAAATTATCCGAAACTTCGCCTACAGATCCCTCAATATCAAAATTATGTAATGTAATGGGAGCTAATGGCAAATTTTGTGAATTAGGCAAAAATGATGGCTCTGTCCCTAAATGCCCCAAATCGGGATTTTTACCCAAAAATTTCTGCGTTAGAGAACCGCTTTTATAAGTTGAAGTTACTAATCTTTTTTGAGCATGCTTACCCCTATATCTACGTTTAGCTTTTTTAACTTTTCTAATCAATTTAGTAGATACCGAGGCATGCTCTGAATGAACCTTAGGGTTAGCTAAAGGGTCAACATGCCTTTCGTTATGCACCTGAACAGTAGTAGTAACAGCTTTCATTACTCCACAGATAGGATTACTGGCCGTGTGTATATCAACCAATGGGAGGGACACTTCTCCAGGCATCAAGATAAGGCTTTCTTTGCCCAAGGAAGCCCTCCTATCACTATTAATCTTGCTGATCTTTTTAATGAGATAATTATCCATTGGGCCCTTCATTGGCGGCATTTCATTAAGTTTGCCGTTACTCATTGGTCCTACCACTCCTCCAAATACTATAACAGATTTAAATCAGGAGAAGTGAGGTTCTTCAAAGACAGCAAGCTCACTGTACCCACCATATGTTAACTCTAATAACCACTTAATGACACAACCATAAAGCGCGGGCTCACAATCAACCTCAAGGACGTAAATCAAACAGCAACAACGTCTCTGGCCCAGACCAGATCTCCTCAGGCCTCTGAGGGCCACAGAGGGCCCGCCCTTTGCCCGGGCGCGGTCCCGCGACGCAGGGGTCACGGTGGTGTTTTGTGCGCCTCCTGGCGCGAAAACGGCGTGGGCGGCTCCCCTGCCGCTAAGGGTTATGGGGGATGTAGTCTCGTCCCCGCTCCGCGGCCGCAGATGGTGAAAGCGGCGGCGGGGGACGGAGCTTCCAATGACAGGAGATGTCAGGCATCAGTTAGCAGCGGCGGAAAGCAGCGACAATCCAGGCAAGTCCACAGGGAAAAGCTGAGCCCGCTCTGCCGGGGTCACGGTGGTGTTTTGTGCGCCTCCTGGCGCGAAAACGGCGTGGGCGGCTCCCCTGCCGCTAAGGGTTATGGGGGATGTAGTCTCGTCCCCGCTCCGCGGCCGCAGATGGTGAAAGCGGCGGCGGGGGACGGAGCTTCCAATGACAGGAGATGTCAGGCGTCAGTTAGCAGCGGCGGAAAGCAGCGACAATCCAGGCAAGTCCACAGGGAAAAGCTGAGCCACAGATAGCTAAAAAAAAAAAGTGGGCCACATTTGCAAATCAGGGCAGTTTTGAACTTGTAAAGAAACACTGTATGGGTATTTGCAAGGTTTGCTGCAGGTAATGTGTGTGGTAATATAAGTGAAATCAAAAGTACAAATCGGCTCACCAGACCATAACACAGGCCCACAAACAGCACACAAAAAAAGAATCACACCCTGATCTATCATGCCTGCCCATTGGGCACTTTCTGATTGCCCTATAGGTCATTCCGACGCTGGGAGCAATAGAGGGGAAGTGCGTTTGAGGTTACCTAACTTGAACCTCGTTTTATGAAACAGTACTGCCTGTGGTAGTATGAATGTGCTGTGAATCTTGGGTGTGGTTATGAGTAAAGCCTAACGGGATAAAGGGGAGTCATGGGTTAGGCGAAGAATGGAGAAATGTGGCATTGCGTAGTAAGGTGTGTATGTGTGTCAGATCTTGTTCTGAAGAATGGCTGTGAATCTGAGTGGTGTGTGTTTGTTTTGTGTGGAGGAAGTGGGGGGAGGAAGCTCTAGAATGGACTGTAGGGGTTGGGCAGAGTCAGTTGGTACTCTATGGTAAGACACGTATGCCACAAATAAATATTGTTACCACTCCTCCTGCTCATGGTGTCTACTGTCTTTGAATGTGGCAATGGCCACAACCAACCTTCCCTTCTCACTTGTTCTCAGTTACTAACCCCTGGTTGATTCCCTTCTCTTTTTTCGCAGTGACTTCCTTTCCTTATGTCTCTGTCACGCTCCACCATATTTTCCTTCGTCTTCTGTTTGCCATGGTCCCCATGACGTCATACGCTCCTTGTGCTACTGTCTGCCCCTGTGCTCTTCTGCTCTCCCAGTCACTCACTGAGCATCAAGAACAATAGCATATTTGTAGATTGTATTGCTTCTCACCATTTCGGAAGGATGAGTGGTTGAGCAGGCCTTCCCCTGAAGCGCCCTCAAGATCTGCAGGTCTCGAGCATGTCACGCGGTGAGCATTGAACACACACAGCCATCTGCACGGAATTCCCACAAGTATCGAAATTGCATTTCCTAAGGCATATCTTCATTGTAGTTTGCTGTCACTAGGAACATTTTGAGAACTCGAACAGTCTTATAGATTTTAGAAGAAATTGTGTAGATATCGAGATTATTTTAAAATGGTTTGGCTCGCGGAACGGTCTGCCTGGGAAGATGACATTTGACAACGGTCTGGGACCTGAGCCCAGCCCGCCCCCGCCGGAACGTTATGTGACTGAGAACAGTGAGTACTGAATGCACAGAGAGATTGTGGCATGTCACTACTGCAGTGTGCATCTCTTAAAAAGGAGATTTTTCACCAAAAGGGCACCGCTCATTCGTCAGCAGAGAAAGAGCGACTGAAAAGAATCCTTATTGTGCCTCACTAAAGACGGTGGTGGAGCCAGGAACCCCATCTACAATGGTGGCCGTTTTAATCCTGCGCGCATGCGCACAACTCCTCCCAGATGTGCGCAAGACCATCAGCCCCCTCCCGGCCGTTCCTTGACTCCCCTCCGGTTCCCCACTCTCCCCGTGAACACAAAAATAGGAGGGTACATAACTGGGATATAAAGGGCCACTGTTTATTACATTATACATCACCAAGGCACATAAAACAGTCATCGCAATTTCTGGTCATACGGGCCTCATTTACAAGAAAGTGCGGCAGCGCAGCACCTCAAGCCCTTTGGCTGCGCCACGATGCGGCACTTTCAAAGCAAATGGATGAGACATATTTACAATAATATGTCGCATTCCTGTGCTCTCCCATGAGTTTGCACCATGGTGCAAGGATGCCTAGGATGATTGTTTATGTGCAGGAAGATGTTCCTTCCTGCTCACAGACAATCTGAAATGGCGTCTGTCAGCTTCTATGTGTGCTGCATTAGCACACATAGAAGTTACAAAACGTCATTTTTTAAAATGATTGTTCAGGAGCAGGAAGGGGCACCTTCCTGCACATAAACAATCATAAGAGGTGATTTCCTCGTTCTATGTGTGCTGCATAAAGAGAAAAACAAGCATTAAAAATGCAATAGGTCTCGCCTTTTATTAAGTTAAAGCCATTTGCATTGCTACACAATACCATTAGCAAAGCAAATGGTTTTAACGTAATCAAAGGCGAGACCTATTGCATTTTCAATGCTTGTTTTTCTAAGCATTGGCCGCATGCGCACACAACTCCCGCTTCTCCCCCTCCCCTACCACATATCGCGTCTCACGGCAGCATCAATAAGATGTGGCCTAACGGCTAGAGCATATGACCTCAAAGGTTGGTAACCAGGTTCGAGTCTCTGCGGCTCAACCTCTTGTGATTCTGGGCAAATCACTTCATCTCCCCACGCCTAACAAAACATGGATGTGCCCGTCTGGAACAGCTGGTGCTCGTGTAAAGCGCCCTGATACCTCCGGGTTGAGTTGGAGCTATATAAACCTACAAGACAAAAAACACGGCTCTACGGAACTCACACGCCCTCACACGTGCACTCATTGTCACGGGCCTCAGAGATGCTCTCGTGGGGGATGCACTCTTCCCCTCCATATGTAGCCCTCACTCCGAGAAGATTCACGCACTTCCTGCTGGTTGGTGAAGAGTGAGGCACAAGCTCTCATGTGACAAAGTCGGGGTATAGCGCCCACCAAGCGCATCACGGGTTTAAACAAGCATCGTCATACAAATAGAACACAGTGGCCAGTACGGGGTTGTTTGCTCTACCCCACGCCCCAATGACACACTCAGGAGTGACACCCTCAGTAATGACACACCCAGTAATGACACACCCGGTAGTGATACACCCATGAGTAATAACCTCAGGAGAGACACACAGGACTGACAAACTTAAGAGTGACACACTCTGGAGTGTATGTACATGGGCCCCTGTCCCTGCAGGCTGGACTCATTAAGATGTGGCCTAACGGTTAGAGCGTACAACCTCGAAGCTGGGTAACCAGGTTCGAGTCTCTGCGGCTCAACCTCTTGTGATTCTGGGCAAATCACTTCATCTCCCCACGCCACACAAAACTTGGATGTGCCCATCTGGAATAGCTGGTGCTCGTGTAAAGTGCCATGATACCTCCGGGTCGAGTTCGAGCTATATAAAACTGCAAGACAAAAAACACGGCTCTGCGGATCTTACACGCCCTCACACATGCACTCACTGTCACGTGCCTCAGAGGTACTCTCGTGCTCGTGGGGGATGCACTCTCTCCCCTCCATAAGTGCCTCTCTCTCCCAGAAGATTCACGCACTTCCTGCTGGTTGGCGAAGAGTAAAACACAAGCTCTCATGTGACAAGGTTGGGGTATAGCGCCCACCAAGCGCCTCTCGGGTTTAAACAAGCATCGGCATACAAATAGAACATGGTTACCAGTACGGGGTTGTTTGCTCTCCCCCACGCCCGAGTGACACACTCAGGAGTGACACCCTCAGTAATGACACACCCAGTAGTGATACTTCCAGGAGTGATAACCTCAGGAGAGACACACAGAACTGACAAACTTAAGAGAGACACGCCCAGGAGTGACACACTCTGGAGTGAAAGTACATGGGCCCCTGTCCCTGCAGGCTGGACTCATTAAGATGTGGCCTAACGGTTAGAGCGTACAACCTCGAAGCTGGGTAACCAGGTTCGAGTCTCTGCGGCTCAACCTCTTGTGATTGTGGGCAAATCACTTCATCTCCCCACACCTAACAAAACATGGATGTGCCCATCTGCAACAGCTGGTGCTCGTGTATAGTGCCATGATACCTCCGGGTTGAGTTCGAGCTATATAAAATTGCAAGAAAATAAACACGGCTCTGCGGATCTCACACACCCTCACAGGTGCACTCACTGTCACGTGCCTCAGAGGTACTTTCGTGCTCATGGGGGATACACTCTCTCCCCTCCATAAGTGCCCCTCGCTCCCAGAAGATTCACGCACTTCCTGATGGTTGGCGAAAAGTAAAACACAAGCACAACGCGTTACGGATGGATGCCAGATTTTAGCGGCCCAAGCCTTGGATTGACTCCAACTGTGGCAAAAGACTCGGAACGCAAGTGGGTGGCACCACTCAATTGAGCCCCCACCAGCACTACTGTGTGCCACCCCACAAACGGAGGCCAGCCATATGATGTACACCACTGCAATTCCATAAAAAGGAACTCGCTTCATGCATCGCAGCGGGCAATCTACCAGGCCCAACTCTTCCAGGTTGTTCCCCAGTCCTGATGAAGATCAGCACGGCCAAGGTTCAAACTTCCACATAAGGCCACTAAGACGGATCGAAATGTCGACGCCCCATATATATGAACCTGGGATACGTTTACCTACCCACGTGCCTTATTAGAATTGGCTTCTAATGAATGTATAATTGCCTGATTTATCTATCGCATAAACTGATATACGTGACCAGGTCTATGCACTTGGATGGTGAATGACAACCAGTACATTGTTTAACTTGTTTAAGTTTTCTTATGTCACAACCTCTGAAATAATTTCCTTTTTCCTTTTCACTTTTCTCTACTTAAGCACCCTTACTATTTGCACGTTCCCCTTGGAGCAACCTTGACAAAATTGCTAATGGAAATTTAAAAAGTTCAAAAAGAATAAAATGCTTTATTAACTTTTGATATTGGTTTGTTGCATGGTTGACCCTATGAGCAATATTGTATTGGATACTAAGAGCTACCAAAATAGATTACATGTAGCTCAGAATATGTGAATGATATCACTAAGTTAGGAACTACTGCATACCTTGATTTATGGTCCAGGACCATGTAAAATCAGTGTGAACAACACCACGTGGCACGCCAGAGACGCTGCTTCTTACTGCCACTCGAGTTGGTTTTCTACTCGAGCTGCAGCTTTCTCAGTCCGAGCAGCAGCTTTCACAATGCGAGTGGTAGCAACGGGCCGCGACTGCCTGCCTTGAGAAATGTTGCCGGGAGGCGGTCTAGAGCTCAATTTTTTTGCTCACACTCACCAACTTGATATTACCGTGTGCGAGAATAAACTGTGGCAGTTAATGGAGTCTTATAGGAACTGAGTGTGCAGCATTTACCACCCACCCCTAATGCTAACTCACTACTTTATCGTTCCCTTTTGAAAAAATGCTTCTTCAAGAGGTCTCTTAACTTAGTTGAGTTCTGGGTAGGTCATATTTACTCGATCACTGATAGCCACCGGAAGTGGACACCAACACTGTTGAAACAATAAAGACTAAACAATTGACTCTACTTTTTGTGGGAATACTGTAGACTTTTTATGTACATATATATAAAAAAGTTTTAAGAAAAAACAATGAAAACTTTTGATACATACACCTTCAATGGCAAAAAGAAATTAAATAAACAACTATGATACAATTTAATTTGTCAGTTGTGTTGAGATGATTACATTGTTGTTGAGCCCATGCTGAACTTAGCTTTATTGTGATGAAAGAAATCTAGGTCTTGAGGGAGTCCTTCATTGTATGCTTTGCTTTTCCCCTCTTCTACCTGACCTTAAAGAACCTTTCCTTAGAGGGGGTCCCCCTTTTTTGCATAATCTACTTTGAAGAAAGCCTTGTTATTTGGGGAAGGGATTTTTAGTTTGTTAGACTGAGTTTTCCAATGGCGGACACTGGACCAGAGACCTTGAAACAGATCGCCACCCATATATAAAAGCAAGGATGCTATATTGACTTCCTTTAGTCTGGCACCTTTGTCCGATCTGAAAATGACACTTTTAGGAAATAGTCTTGCAGTCCGCCAAATTCAGCCTAGAACAACCCCACAGCCATAGGCCAACACTGGCCAAAAGGCTGATATTAGGACAATCCAGTGAGTAAACACTATGAAGATGTTTTGGGTCCTATCTGGACGCCAGAAACAAATGAACCTTCAGGTTTTCTTTTTGAATCATAAATTGTGACGTTTCTTTTAACTTACCTGTAAATAAATACCCCATTCTTCTTCAAAGCTATAGCTCTTCCTGGAAATGTTGGGCCATATTCACAAAGTGAATTTACATGTGTTGATCTGCTCATATGCAGATCTACTCCTACATCTCTGTGTTGCCCTCTACTTTTTTGCTGTTCACTATTTCCGAGTGGAGAATTGCACCTCCTTACATGCCTCCACACCCCTCAAATGAGACCCTGTAGTCTTCTATAAATTCATTTATTAGAGTTAAGTTACTGCAAATAACTTTTCATCTGTTGGTGGAGATCTCCAGCATCAGGGGAGAGCTCTAACTATGGAAAAGTATAGGGAAATGCAATAACATTTATTAAAAATATATATAGATATATATATAAATGTGAAAAAGCTAAAATATTTAACAGTATCCTAAAATTTATAAAATAAAAACGTTATAGCCCATTTACTTCTCTAATTAAATTCAATCAAATTAAAAGTGTAGTTATCAATACAATAAATTAAACACATTATTATAATTTATAAATATTTTTTACAAAATAATTTTCTAAAATAAGTGCTTGCCCTAATTAATGTTTTTTCGTGATTTAATTTGTAGTAAACTTGTTAAAAGTAGTATATTTACTTAATTTATTTCTCTATGGGAAAAGCATTTTTAGAATTCTAACCATTTCTTGTTTCAATGTAAATTATTTCCAATATTCAGTATTAATATGAAACAAATAAAATTATAATTAAAAATAGCCACCCTCACTAACATTTTTGTTTAAATCATACTAAACATAGTTAAAAGTAATGTATATAATTAATTTAAATACTTCCTATAGTTTTAGGAATACGTCAAAAAGTTTAATTTGATCTTTTGTTGAAATTAGGAGTAGTAATACATTTTAAATAAAAAAATGAAATAAATCAATACTTATACTGAAAAAAAAGATAAACAGGAGAGAATAGGCATGGAGATTTCCATCTGTAGGTTTCTGATTGAATTTTGTGGTATATTTGTAGAACTACTGTAATACTGGAAAATGCTGTTGTGAATCCAGCTCATAGTTTATTGACTGTTACCTTCCGTGTCAAGGTGTATCTGGGTATCTAACCCCTACCACAACTTAGAGTAATCTTTAAGTGCTCATCCTGCTCCTCTGTGAGACCCCTGGTACCCAAATGAGTAACCTGATTATCTAAGTGGAGTATAATAGTTTTGGTGTTGACAAACAAATTCAGTATTAACTTAAGAAACAACTGCAGATGGAAAATTTACAGCCGGACAAGAGCAAACGTGAGCAGGGGCATGGGTGAGAGTGTAAAAGAAAGGTAGAGTCTCAGTCTGAAGCGTGCACAGATGTTTTCTGGTTTTCAAAGATACTGGCTCATTTATAAGTGAAAAACAAAGGTAAGAAAGGTGGAATCAATGCTCAATTTAATCTCAACCACTGGTAATAACTCAGGACCGAACTCCAGTCCCTTTTTAAAACACTGCTGCACTTCAGAAAGAGACCAGACATATGCAAATAAGACTTGGCCCTGCTCCAATAGGAACAGTACAAAGACCAAACCAGCAGGCCAGTCCTCTTTCAGGCTGTCTAGAGTGGCACAGTGAGCAAAAAATGATAGGCTGGAATGTGGGTCTGTCTTTTTACCACTGGCTGAGAATCATTCAAGCATTCATCCATCACTTTTTTGTTTCCCTTATTTAGGAAGATACAGTGAGGCGATGTGGCTGATCAAATCTGCATTCAAAGTCATCCTGGAAAATATAGAACTGGTTCTCCTCTTCAATCAAATACAAGGCTTAATTATCGCATCATACACTTGGAAAGAAACCTGACAACTGGGAGGGGAGCGTTACAGCTATAATTCATACTTTTAGTGTAAATAACATGACAGCTGTGCGAGGAATGTTCGAATCGCATTTTTTGTATATGTTATGATTATGAAGTTAATGCGCTGTAATTACTCATCTCTCCCTTCTCCAGAGTAAACAGCGGCCCTGTGCCATGAAGCAGGGCTGCCCTGCAGAAGCCAGAGGAGGCCGAAGCTGCAGGGCCATTCATCACACTGTGAGCGTGACATCACACCAGAGCATGGATTCCGCAGGGCTGTTCCTGGCTTCCCCACATCTGTCTGGTAAATGTGTCTGTGTGGGAAAGATGTCTTGTCCTCTTACCCACAGTGTGAGAGTGTCGCCCTGCCAGTGAACAGCAGCACGCGCTGGCTTGAGCATAAGTCTTCCCTTGTAACTGGTCCGGTGAGCTCTTTCACAGCTGGAACTCGGAACACGTTACAAGATACCTGTGCAGTTCCACACGTTAGGATAGTCCAAGTTCCACCTGCATCCCTATCCAAATCATCTCCTCCATTAGGATAGCTCATCCATGCGAGTTCCACCTGTTCCTGCATCCCTACAAATCATATCTTCATAGTGGGTCCTTGCAAGTTTCACATGTTCCTGCATCCCCACCCAAATCATCTCCTCCATTAGGAAAGTCCATCTTTGCATGTTCCACCTGCTTCTGCATCCCTACAAAAACCATCACCTCCATTAGGATAGTCCATCCTTGCATGTTTCACCTGCTCCTGCATCCCTACACAAACCATCACCTCTATTAGGATAGTCCATCCTTGCATGTTCCACCTGCTCCTGCATCCCTACACAAACCATCACCTCTATTAGGATAGTCCATCCTTGCATGTTCCACCTGCTCCTGCATCCCTACACAAACCATCACCTCCATTAGGATAGCTCATCCGCCCGAGTTCCACCTGTTCCTGCATCCCTACACAAACCATCACCTCCATTAGGATAGTCCATCCTTGCACGTTCCACCTGTTCCTGCATCCCTACACAAACCATCACCTCCATTAGGATAGTCCATCCTTGCATGTTCCACCTGCTCCTGCATCCCTACACAAACCATCACCTCCATTAGGATAGTCCATCCTTGCATGTTTCACCTGCTCCTGCATCCCTACACAAACCATCACCTCTATTAGGATAGTCCATCCTTGCATGTTCCACCTGCTCCTGCATCCCTACACAAACCATCACCTCTATTAGGATAGTCCATCCTTGCACGTTCCACCTGCTCCTGCATCCCTACACAAACCATCACCTCCATTAGGATAGTCCATCCTTGCATATTCCACCTGCTCCTGCATCCCGACACAAACCATCACCTCCATTACGATAGTCCATCCTTGCATGTTCCACCTGCTCCTGCATCCCGACACAAACCATCACCTCCATTAGGATAGTCCATCCTTGCATGTTCCACCTGCTCCTGCATCCCTACACAAACCATCACCTCCATTAGGATAGTCCATCCTTGCATGTTCCACCTGCTCCTGCATCCCTACACAAACCATCCCCTCCATTAGGATAGCTCATACGTCCGAGTTGCACCTGTTCCTGCATCCCTACACAAACCATCACCTCCATTAGGATAGTCCATCCTTGCACGTTCCACCTGCTCCTGCATCCCTACACAAACCATCACCTCCATTAGGATAGTCCATCCTTGCACGTTCCACCTGCACCTGCATCCCTACACAAACCATCACCTCCATTAGGATAGTCCATCCTTGCACGTTCCACCTGCTCCTGCATCCCTACACAAACCATCACCTCCATTAGGATAGTCCATCCTTGCACGTTCCACCTGCTCCTGCATCCCTACACAAACCATCACCTCCATTAGGATAGTCCATCCTTGCACGTTCCACCTGCTCCTGCATCCCTACACAAACCATCACCTCCATTAGGATAGTCCATCCTTGCACGTTCCACCTGCTCCTGCATCCCTACACAAACCATCACCTCCATTAGGATAGTCCATCCTTGCACGTTCCACCTGCTCCTGCATCCCTACACAAACCATCACCTCCATTAGGATAGTCCGTCCTTACACGTTCCACCTGCTCCTGCATCCCTACACAAACCATCACCTCCATTAGGATAGTCCGTCCTTGCACGTTCCACCTGCTCCTGCATCCCTACACAAACCATCACCTCCATTAGGATAGTCCATCCTTGCACGTTCCACCTGCTCCTGCATCCCTACACAAACCATCACCTCCATTAGGATAGTCCATCCTTGCACGTTCCACCTGCTCCTGCATCCCCACCCAAATCATCTCCTCCATTAGGATAGTCCGTCCTTACGAATTCCACCTACTCCTGCATCCCTACACAAACCATCACCTCCATTACGATAGTCCATCCTTGCATATTCCACCTGCTCCTGCATCCCGACACAAACCATCACCTCCATTAGGATAGTCCATCCTTGCATGTTCCACCTGCTCCTGCATCCCTACACAAACAACCACCTCCATTAGGATAGTCCATCCTTGCACGTTCCACCTGCTCCTGCATCCCCACCCAAATCATCTCCGTTCTACTGCAGCTCAGTGAAGAAAGCTCAAACTATTGTGTTTCCGTCCTCCACTGACCTCCTCTTGGTTCATCTCATCCCAGGGAGTGTGACAGCTCGGATGTAGAGGTTGGTGCAGCTGGGGCTTGCTGGCATCTGCACCTGCCATCCCAGAGAACTGAGATGTTTGCGTCTGACTAACAGCAAAAGGGGTATGCTTCTTCTGAGAGGAAGAATTGGTCACTTTTCCGAATCATTATTCCTTGGTGGGTTCAACATGTCCTTCAGTAATGTTTTACAAAGCAACAGTTGCAGTACATAAAAGCTCAGATGTACACACACACCAGATTGAGAGTTTGTGGTGGTGGTAATGAACACAGTTTTTGCTCATTAAAAGTAATAGAAGACAAGCATAGAGCTACTATGCCCAGCTAGAAACAAAAAGATGAACATGGTTTAGAAACTGTCGGATCCTGTTTGGGGGTTAGCAGGGCAGGGATTTCTACGCCCCAACCTTGGTGGTCGAGGTCCTATGCCACTGGTGCCCTGTGGTCTGTACTACTGCGGCACTGCTAACTACACCAAGCACAACCCTTTCTGCTCTTGACTCTCAGTGTAATGAGAGAAGCAGAGACGTTTTAAGGCATTGTCAAAGTGGGTCCTGGCCCAGGGCCCCAGCCTTTCAGAGTTCCCCCTGATAGAGCCAGCTATGTCCTTGCCCTGATGACCTTGAATAATACTTAACAGATTTTTTTTTACTTACCATTTTCCTTTAATTTATTTTTAATGTGGGTGATACAATGGGCCTATGACAGACATTTGGCAGAGAAAAGTTTGTTTTTCAACACCATGCAACGTCCATAAAAACTATTTTTTTTAAATCAAAATAGGATATCATAAATGAGAAAGGGGAGGATGTCACACAGATTATTTGCAGTAATATTAGTGAGATGCTGCTGTGTTACGATAATGAAATCACACATCACTTTTCCTGAATATATGATGCAAACACATTTAGTATTTGGATGAGTGTGCCTGTGCACTGTCAGTGACCAGGCTAAAGAGGGCATGAAAGAGCTGAAATTAGATCATAAATGTAAAGCTCTTACTAACAGGGGCCCACAAAATACATTTGTCCCAGGGTCCCCAAAATCCTTGAGAGGGTAGGAGTCACAGACTTCTCAGACTTCTCAGGGAGGTAGTGTGGGGTCATGAGCTCAGAATTCAACAATCAATCAGCAAAGACAATAACTTCAATGTCCATCCAAGTGCTTGTCATTTCAGAAAAGAAAGTACTTTTTAATCTAACTGCAATATTAAATACACATAATTCAATCCAGTATTTATATGGCACTGATCCTGGTCATGATTCTCCCTTATGGTGTTACACATGCTAATTTCTCCTTGAGCTGTCAGACACAAAAGTGAATCATGATAAGTTTGTACCCCAAGCAATTATAGAAGAAACATGAATCTGCCTCAGATACAGATTTCAGTGCTGCAGAAGTGAAATGTGCAATCAGTGGTTCAGTGGATAGGACGTTTGCCTTTCCCCTGTAAGCGGACGACCCAGTAGTTGAATGCAGTCCTCATAAGCTACTGAGGAAGCCGGACCTGGTGCGCATCTCTTCTCACAGTTTAGTTTAGCATTGATTGTCGCCCTGGTGTTTCCACAAGAGTGCTTGCCTGTCTGTTGTAGCCAAATCCACCTAGCGAGAAGGACTGCTGGCCATCGGTAAAGCAGGTATGGGTACTTATTGGACTGATACTGTTATAGCTCCGAGTTGACCCATTCATGGTAACAGCTGCAACCTGGCTCGATCAACACAATCACAACAGCTGCAGCACCAATTGGTCCAAATCAGCAACCAGAGCAGGCATGGACCAACTGGGCTGATGATACATGCACATAGGCAGTTCCAGCCCCAAATGAGCTATTGAATTCATGGAGGCTTTTTGAGGTTCCTTCCAGGAACTTTTTGAGAAGCCAGCAGGGCCAGTCTGGGAACCCAAAGCAGCCCTGGCAATTTTGTTGGACCAGCCCCCGGGGGGGCGGTGGGGGTGTGTGCAAGTTTGAAGCACTGCTACTTTTGTTACTGGGGAGCAAAACTGCAGCACCACTACAAAACCGCCCCCAGTAACAAAACCAGCCCCGTGACTGAAAAACCAGCCCCCATGCTTTCAGCCTCCTGAGGAAACGCCTGATGCCTACCAGGGCCAGTCCAGCCCTGGAAGCCAGGAACCCTTTGCAGCACAGGTCACTCCTGCCTTTACTCTCTAGCAGTCCGCTTCCTCCGGAAGTCCCTATTTCATGGAGATGCTCTGTTTCTCCTGGACAGTATCTCCACCTGCAGGGCCAGGCAAGCTTCTTAATAGGCAGGTGTCTAGTCACTAGCAGAGACTCATCTTCTCCGCCAGAAACTGCATACTTGAAGTGACATCCCCTCCCCTCTAGGAAACTGGATGTCAGGCAGACATCAGCTTTAGTCACACAATAGTCCTTCGAGTACTCTGCAGAACACTCTCTTCTTTGGTCATTAAGGACTTGAAAATGGAACAAAGTAGGGTGACTTCGATCCCACTTTTATACACATTTTCTAGAAAGAGGGTGTGGATCCACTGTCTCAACCTTCAGAACTGTTTGGAGTGCTACTCTTTTCAAGTGTTCTTCTCTGGCTCTTCTCCAGACACAGCCTTTGTGTACGGTGATGTTTTTTACAGCACATAGTTCTGTGGCTGTCCTTAAACTGGAACACCCGCAGCATGGGCACAATCAAGTGTGATGTTTCTGCATCTGGCTGTCATCAACCTGTCTAAGCATTAATCAAAGATAGACAAAAGGGCAGGCCTGACCTAGAAATGTCTTCACCTTGCGAAACAGAAACTACAGTCCCACCCCTCAACTCTACCATCAACCAAGTAGCAGTGCTCAGGAAAAATTAATCAGCAGCTCCTTGCTACAAAAGTTTTCATGGAATTTTTAAAGATGGTACTGTCTTCAGTCTCTAGATCTCCACCTTCTGCCACAAGAATGCAGGAAATACCCTTCCACTGTCTGGAGAAGCTGTCCTTATCCTTCATCCTGTGCCATATCAAGCCAGGGTCATCCAAAATGGATCCCACAGGCTTCAGTACTCAAACGCACTCACACACAGAGTCCCACTACTACACAAGTGCTACATGCTGAGGATTCACACAACAGCTGATCTTTCAGAGACACATAAAAAAAGCTGGTCAGTCATTCCATCTCAAAACATGGTATGCTGCCACCACCGATTTACGTGCTATACCTAGGACCGGGACAGTAATCTTCTGATGATTACGGGGGCATGATTGGCACACCTCTCCAGGTCACGGAACTGGTCCAGGACCTTGTATAGTCAGGGACAGACCTAGGCCTTTCCACTCATGCTTAGAATAGTGTGTGGCGCTTGGACCACAATAAAAGTCCAGATAACAGATACACATGCAGTCAGGCACTCAGGGCACAAGAATATACCTGTATTCTATGCAGTGAACATTCCTGTGCCAACACATACATTCACTGTATATATGCTATAAGAGGCCTAATTCACACTATGCCTTCTAGTGTTATGAATTCTCAGGGTTCATTTAAACTCCTGAATATGGGTACTTGCCCTGGAGGTTGGGGCAAGAGAATTCCAGTGATGGCAGCCTACATGGTAAAAAGACCGGTCTCTAGATGAAGCTCATTGGTGAAGCCAGATGTTTAGCAGACAAATAAACCAGTGTACCTGGCACCCCACCCGCATTACTCTTACAATTCCATATACATCTTTCCCAAAGTTCCACAATGCTAACCTGCAGTGATCTCTGCTTTTCAATACTAAGATACAAATACAGCACCTCTGTCACTGAACATCAGTATCACCCTGCAGCATCCGAGCAACATCAGTAAGTGTATCCCCATGCAGATGTTCCAGAGCATCTTAATCTTCAGGTTCCACTACCGCCCTGCTTTTACAGGAACTGGCAACACACCACTCACTAATGGACCTCAATCCTCACCAACAGTAGCCCTACTATGGGCCTGATTATGAGCCAGGCAGAGCAGAAGTACCTAATGCAATTCTGCTCCGGCTGATTCCGAGAATCCAGGTCTTTGCACACCCTGGTTTTCTGTGTGGGAGAACCAGACTCCTTTTTTGCATGACACTTTGGATGCAGCAGTAGCCAAGAATCATGCCTGTGTTCATTTTCTTTGATGGTGGAGAATACACAACTCCCACTGCCAGAAAATACTTTCCTCTTCCCTCCACTGTTCATCCCTCGCTCACCTCAACTCCATCCTCAGGCGTGCCCGCACATTTACCACCTGCTTAAAGCAGGAGATAAGTATATGTGGTAAAGCCCCATGGAAATTATATTTTGCATCCGGAAAAACCGCCCCATATGATAATTCCCCATTCTGCTGGGATTTACTCATAATTCCGCAGTAGTGGAGTCAAATGACCACAATATAAGGGTAAAATCGCATGCGTTTTTACTTCACCTTAATACTGTACAACCTATAATCAGGGCCTAAGTGTCTGATGCAAACAATACAAGGCTACAGTAATGCAATGAAAGCGGCACTTGTGGCTCACACAGTTTTCTCAATCTGGTATCTACAGATAACGCTCCCAATGTATCTCAGCTAGTAGCATAGCCAGTGTGTTATAGGTCCGAGTGCAAAGTAGCAAATGGGCCCCCTGACTGATATATGAATTTTGAAATACAGCTATAATCAGGGTTAAGTGACCCCTGAAGCCTCTGGGCCCATGCACTGCACCTGTTGCATCAATGGAAGCTATGCCACTCAACACTGACAAACAGAATTCCCTGATACTTCAACAGTGGAGCCACACAGAACCACGACAATGGACCTCCATGATGGCCTTCAGCATCCTCAGACTTCCAAGTACTAAGACTCACACACAGCTCTACCAGCGCTCCTCGATCCTCTGAGAGCGAAAGGGCCTGGTTGATGCAGTGGTGGAGCTGCCTTTGCAATGAGGGCCTCAGTATCAGTATTACTGACGTATCTGTCGGAGCAAAACTGATGCATTGCTGGAGTTGTGTCGGAAGTGTGACGCAACTCCAGCAATGCAGGGGGGAGGGCTCTGAATATAGCACTGTGTCACCCTTAACCCTGCTGTGAGGCAGGCGTAAGGATTTGACGCAATGGCACCCTAGAAGTAGCACACTGACATCTTATAGATTTCAATGCGCCACTTCGACAAGGCTTGGATGAGGGGGAACGCCCACCCTGCATACATTATACCTGATGCAGGTATAAAGTAGTGCAGGGGTTTACAAAGTGACGCATCTACCTAGATGCTTCACTTTGTGAATAGAGTGCTACATGGCGCATTTTTTACGCCGCCAGTGCGTCGCAAAAAGTGACACACCGGTGGCGCAAAAGTGTCGCAAGGCCTCATAAAAAAGGCCCTGAGGGCCTTATTTATGAGAAGTGACACATCGCTGCGTGAAAACAGTGATGTGTCACTTCTTAGTGCACCCTCCTTGCAACATGATTGATGCGTCATGGCATCCTAAAAGAAGCGCATTGAAATCTTATAGATTTCAATGCGCCACTTCGACAAGGGTTGGATGCGGGGGAATGCCCACCCTGCATGCATTATACCTGATGCAGGTATAATGTAGCGCAGGGGTTTACAAAGTGACGCATTTGCCTAGATGCGTCACTTTGTAAATAGGGCGCAAGATGGGCATTTTTTGCGCCACCGGTGCGTCGCAAAAGTGTCGCAAGGCCTCATAAAAAAGGCTCTATGGGCCTTATTTATGAGAATTGATGCATCGCTGCGTGAAAACAGTGATGTGTCACTTCTTAGTGCGCCCTCATTGCGACATGATTGATGCATCATGTTTACTGTATGACACATCATGTCGCAAGGAATGATAGATACATCAGTATTACTGACGTATCTGTCGGCCCCAAACTGACGCATTGCTGGAATTGTGTCGGAAGCATGATGCAACTCCAGCAATCCAGGAGGAGGGCTCTGAATATAGCACTGTGTCACCCTTAACCCTGCTGTGAGGCAGGCGTAAGGATTTGATGCAATGGCACCCTAGAAGTGGGGCACTGATATCTTATAGATTTCAATGCGCCACTTCGATGAGGCTTGGATGAGGGGGAACGCCCACCCTGCATACATTATACCTGATGCAGGTATAAAGTAGTGCAGGGGTTTACAAAGTGACGCATCTACCTAGATGCTTCACTTTGTAAATAGAGTGCTACATGGCGCATTTTTTACGCCGCCAGTGCGTCGCAAAAAGTGACACACCGGTGGCGCAAAAGTGTCGCAAGGCCTCATAAAAAAGGCCCTGAGGGCCTTATTTATGAGAAGTGACACATCGCTGCGTGAAAACAGTGATGTGTCACTTCTTAGTGCACCCTCCTTGCAACATGATTGATGCGTCATGGCATCCTAAAAGAAGCGCATTGAAATCTTATAGATTTCAATGCGCCACTTCGACAAGGGTTGGATGCGGGGGAATGCCCACCCTGCATGCATTATACCTGATGCAGGTATAATGTAGCGCAGGAGTTTACAAAGTGACGCATCTGCCTAGATGCGTCACTTTGTAAATAGGGCGCAAGATGGGCATTTTTTGCGCCACCGGTGCGTCGCAAAAGTGTCGCAAGGCCTCATAAAAAAGGCTCTATGGGCCTTATTTATGAGAATTGATGCATCGCTGCGTGAAAACAGTGATGTGTCACTTCTTAGTGCGCCCTCATTGCGACATGATTGATGCATCATGTGTACTGTATGACACATCATGTCGCAAGGAATGATAGATACATCAGTATTACTAACGTATCTGTCGGCCCCAAACTGACGCATTGCTGGAATTGTGTCGGAAGCATGATGCAACTCCAGCAATCCAGGAGGAGGGCTCTGAATATAGCACTGTGTCACCCTTAACCCTGCTGTGAGGCAGGCGTAAGGATTTGATGCAATGGCACCCTAGAAGTGGGGCACTGATATCTTATAGATTTCAATGCGCCACTTCGCTGAGGCTTGGATGGTGGGGAAGGCCCACCCTGCATACATTATACCTGACGCAGGTATAAAGTAGTGCAGGGGTTTACAAAGTGACGCATTTACCTAGATGCTTCACTTTGTAAATAGAGTGCTACATGGTGCATTTGTTACGCCGCCAGTGCGTCGCAAAAAGTGACACACCGGTGGCGCAAAAGTGTTGCAAGGCCTCATAAAAAAGGCCCTGAGGGCCTTATTTATGAGAAGTGACACATCGCTGCGTGAAAACAGTGATGTGTCACTTCTTAGTGCACCCTCCTTGCAACATGATTGATGCGTCATGGCATCCTAAAAGAAGCGCATTGAAATCTTATAGATTTCAATGCGCCACTTCGACAAGGGTTGGATGCGGGGGAATGCCCACCCTGCATGCATTATACCTGATGCAGGTATAATGTAGCGCAGGAGTTTACAAAGTGACGCATCTGCCTAGATGCGTCACTTTGTAAATAGGGCGCAAGATGGGCATTTTTTGCGCCACCGGTGCGTCGCAAAAGTGTCGCAAGGCCTCATAAAAAAGGCTCTATGGGCCTTATTTATGAGAATTGATGCATCGCTGCGTGAAAACAGTGATGTGTCACTTCTTAGTGCGCCCTCATTGCGACATGATTGATGCATCATGTTTACTGTATGACACATCATGTCGCAAGGAATGATAGATACATCAGTATTACTAACGTATCTGTCTGCCCCAAACTGACGCATTGCTGGAATTGTGTCGGAAGCATGATGCAACTCCAGCAATCCAGGAGGAGGGCTCTGAATAAAGCACTGTGTCACCCTTAACCCTGCTGTGAGGCAGGCGTAAGGATTTGATGCAATGGCACCCTAGAAGTGGGGCACTGATATCTTATAGATTTCAATGCGCCACTTCGATGAGGCTTGGATGGTGGGGAAGGCCCACCCTGCATACATTATACCTGACGCAGGTATAATGTAGCGCAGGGGTTTACAAAGTGACGCATATGCTTAGATGAGTGACTTTGTGAATAGGGTGCAACATGGCGCATTTTTTACGCCGCCGGTGTGTCGCAAAACGTGATGGAAACGGTGGAAAAGTGATGCAAGGCCTCCTAAATAAGACCCTGAATGTTTAGTTACAGTGAGGATACTCTGGGTATTCTGGGTTTGGTCCTCCTGCCTAGTTCGGAGAGATTCTGAAGGCAATGTATGAGTCATCAGCACTCCCTATAGGACATTGAAAACCATTTTCAAGTTTCTTATTGAGGTTTCCAGAAGTGCTTTCTTGATTGTTTATTTATCAATAGGCTGATTTGAGCAGGGTCAGACTGGCTAATAGGGCAGTATAGAAGAGTGCAAAGGGCTGGTCTGATAGGCCATTGTGTGTCTGTGGGCCTGATTTATGTCTGGTGGGCGGGTGCTCACTCTATTTTTTTGATATTAGCACAAACATTGCCTGCAGCAAGTGGTAATACAGGCCATCCCAGGCAATCCCATATCTTGAAAAGCACCTTAAACACCTGAATAAAGCAATCAGAAACTAGAAGGTGAATGATTAACCTTTGCAAAGGGTCTGCCACCACCAACAATAGAAGTGGAGCTTTTATAGCATGCGCGAAAATTCACCTGAATGCTAGGGGTAGCAGAAGTGACATCACATACCATTTGACCTTTGCTTTGACTCACACACATGCTTACACTTACACACATATTCATGCACTCTGTCTCCCGCATACGCACACTTTCACCCTCAAGCATGTATACAACATACATTTAAAATAATTTTTACTTAGCTGCCAGATAGAGTCATATTCCAGCTAATCGTACTCTATTTTTTATTGCATTATTAGTGGCTAATATTATTCTCTATTTGTGTAATAAACAAACTGAGAGAAATCCAGGAAAGAGGTGCGCCTACCAACATCCATTTGGACAACCTGCCCCTGTGTTCCAGACACTGATTTTACCACCCCTGAGGCCAGGGGTCGCAAAGGCGGTGCCAGGGGTCGCCAAGAGGCAAGTCAGGGGGTCGCAGCTGCAACCCCTAAATGTCATCCATGTTTTTTAGTCACATTTGATGTGCTTCAGATAGAAATCATTTTATTGAAAATTGCAAATGATAGACAAGATGGTGGATTATGTGGCAAGTGGGATATATTCATAATTTTGCAGAACATGCAGTACTTACAATAGCACATAGTTCTGTGGACCTTGAATCATGCCAGGAGACAATTCTGGAGTAAAAACAACATGTTCTTTAGTCTGCTTTTGTGCTGGATGATTAGTTGTAATTAAGTATAGGAGACGCTTTTCTAGCTACCAACTGTACCTGGCCTACTGCCATATCCTATGCTATTTTGAGAGTTGTGTGCCGAAATCATGACTTGAAAAAATGCCCCTAACCTCACACTTCTTCATTCATTGACATGATGTATGTACTTGTATGTCTTCCAGGTCATGATCATTCGGCTAACTCGCCCTCACATCCTAGGCATTCCATACCGCGTCATGCAGCCTCCCGAGTATACTGTTTTTAACCATATGATAGGGAGGGAGCCTGAAAATTCGCTCAGATATTTCCCCTCAATTTAACATTCTTAATCTCTTCCTCCTTTCGACTTTAATCCTATCTACCTCTCTTCTGAAAAAGAGCTCCAGGGGGAACCCACCTTGTGGAAGTGGATGTCACCACGGGGAGGAGAGGTCCAGTTATGAAGCATGTCCCTTCGGTGAGTGAGGACCCTTTACATTAGGTGTCCATTTGGTTCACTTGGAGTCAAATCCCTGAAGAAGAGGGGTGATAGTATTGCTCTCATGTTGTCAAGTGTAGTGGCGATACACGATACACATTGACTACCTTGCCTGGTATCCCTGTATAAACGTTCAGCATCTGGTATGTCCTCTTGTGTGTGTGCTGGTAGACGGTCTGGAGACAGTGGTGCTTGCCAATAGACATGCATGCCCAATGACGTCTCCATCTGTGTGTCTGCCATGTTGTGTGCCTGTGTGCTGTGCATTGCACCTGGCATAGCTTCAGGCATCACTATTATTTTTTAATTAGTGCAACAGGGGGTGCTAGACACTAAGAACAAAACAAGCATTTGCAATGCAATAGGTCTCGCATTTATAAGAGTTTGAGCTATTGGCATTGTAAAATTACAATGCCTTTTATTTATGTTTAGGTTTTAAAACAAATAAAAGGCATTGTCATTTACAATGTCAGTAGCATAAACTCGCATAAAAGCAGTGTGTGGAGTGCAGCAGTGTGCGGCGTGCAGCAGTGTGCTGCGTGCAGCAGTGTGCGGCGTGCAGCAGTGTGCGGTGTGCAGCAGTGTGCGGCGTGCAGCAGTGTGTGGTGTGTAGCAGTGTGAGGAGTGCAGCAGTGTGAGGCATGCAGCAGTGTGATGCATGCAGCAGTGTGCGGCGTGCAGCAGTGTGTGGTGTGCAGCAGTGAGCGGCGTGCAGCAGTGTGTGGCATGTAGCAGTGTTTTGTGTAGCAGTGTGAGGCATGCAGCACTGTATGGCGTGCAGCGGTGTGCATCAGTGTGCAGCGTGCAGCAGTGTGCGGCGTGCAGCAATGTGCGGCGTGCAGCAATGTCGGGCAGCATGCAGCAGTGAGTAATGCAGCAGTGTGTGGCGTGCAGCAGTGTGTGGCGTGCAGCAGTGTGTGGCGTGCAGCAGTGTGTGGCGTGCAGCAGTGTGTGGCGTGCAGCAGTGTTTCGTGTACCATTGTGCGGCGTGCAGCAGTGTGTGGCGTGCAGCAGTGTGTGGCGTGCAGCAGTGTGCGGCGTGCAGCAGTGTGAGGCGTGCAGCAGTGTGAGGCGTGCAGCAGTGTGAGGCGTGCAGCAGTGTGAGGCGTGCAGCAGTGTTTCATGTAGCAGTGTGAGGCGTGCGGCAGTGTGCGGCGTGCAGCAGTGTGTAATGCAGCAGTGTGTAATGCAGCAGTGTGCGCAGCAGTGTGTGGCGTGCGGTAGTGTGCGGTGTGCAGCAGTGTGTGGCGTGCAGCAGTGTGTAGCATGCAGCAGTGTGCGGCGTGCAGCAGTGTGTGGCGTGCAGCAGTGTTTCGTGTAGCAGTGTGAGGCATGCAGCACTGTGGCGTGCAGCGGCATGCAGCAGTGTGCGGCGTGCAGCAGTGTGCGGCGTGCAGCAGTGTGCTGCGTGCAGCAGTGTCATGCAGCATGCAGCAGTGAGTAATGCAGCAGTGTGCAGCAGTGTGTGGCGTGCAGCAGTGTGCGGTGTGCAGCAGTGTGTGGCGTGCAGCAGTGTGTGGCGTGCAGCAGTGTTTCGTGTAGCATTGTGCAGCATGCAGCAGTGTGCGGCGTGCAACAGTGTGTGGCATGCAGCAGTGTGTGACGTGCAGCAGTGTGTGGCGTGCAGCAGTGTGTGGCGTGCAGCAGTGTTTCGTGTAGCAGTGTGCGGCGTGTAGCAGTGTGCGGCATGCAGCAGTGTGTGGCGTGCAGCAGTGTGTGGCGTGCAGCAGTGTGTGGCGTGCAGCAGTGTTTCGTGTAGCATTGTGTGTGGCGTGCAGCAGTGTGTGGCGTGCAGCAGGGTGTGGCGTGCAGCAGTGTGTGGCGTGCAGCAGTGTGTGGCATGTAGCAGTGTGCGGCGTGCAGCAGTGTGCGGCGTGCAGCAGTGTGTGGCGTGCAGCAGTGTTTCGTGTAGCAGTGTGCGGCGTGCAGCAGTGTGTGGCGTGCAGCAGTGTGTGGCGTGCAGCACTGTGTGGCGTGCAGCGGCATGCAGCAGTGTGTGGCGTGCAGCAGTGTGCGGCGTGCAGCAGTGTGCGGCGTGCAGCAGTGTGCGGCGTGCAGCAGTGTGAGGTGTGCAGCAGTGTTTCGTGTAGCAGTGTGAGGCGTGCAGCAGTGTGCGGCGAGCAGCAGTGTGTAATGCAGCAGTGTGTAATGCAGCAGTGTGTGGCGTGCGGTAGTGTGTGGTGTGAGTTATAACGAAAGCTCTGGCGAAAGCAGTCTGCTGCTTCCAAGTCCGATGCCAGATGCCAGCTTCGCGCTTGAATGCCTCACATGCACTGGCCATAAACCGCATTCCTAAGGTCTTGTGCGCCTTACTAAATCTCTCTGAATGCGTGAGGCGGCGCACGCGCAGGAAGTAGCTGGTGGCAAATGGAATGCGCGTGGTTGTGCGCGTAACCGCCACCCGATCCACCTGTGAAGCCTTTGGGAGCATTTTCAGAAGCCCCTACATAAGTCTCGCTGGGCGATCGCTTACGCGATCGCTTACGCGATAGCCAGGCGAGACCTAACAATGAATGGCAATGAATGCCATCATGACATTCATCAATACATCAGTTTACTTTTTTACTGTCACCGACCAGCACATGGGAGGAGGTCAATCTGGAGTATGCGTCATTAGCACCAGCACCCCACTTAAGATGTCCTGGCGAACAGAATGGTAGAAAACTAGCAGGGTAACATATCACCCCATTCCATCATCTCCTGTGCTTTGGTAGGTGAGGTCCACTGTTAGACGGACTGGGAGGGTCGGCCGAGGACAAGGGGAGAGGTCTCCGGGGAGAGCCGTCTCCAGCGATCGTACAGATAAATAACTTCCCCCCCACAGACAGACACCACACAAGGAGAAGATTTAGCGTTCTTTATAGGCAATTTCTTACGGTACGATGGAAGGTACAAGGAGGTCTGGACTCAGGGGTCCCCTCGATTCAAGTCTCTCAAGATGGGGAAAGGGGGTAGCGGGACAGTCTGGTTACCAGTCTGGTAGTTGAGGTGGTACGGTGGATAGCTCACAATCCTCGAGCTCGGTGTTCTAGCTGGGACGGGCCGCGGCAGCGCCAGCAGGTCCCGGTGGAGATGGTTGATACACGGTCCGCGGCAGCGCCAGCTGGTCCCGGAGAGATGGTCGATGCACGGTCCGCGGCAGCGCCAGCAGGTCCCGGTGAGGATGGTCGTTACAACGGGCCGCGGCAGCGCCAGCAGGTCCCGACGAGGATGGATGTTGCAGAAGGCCGCGGCAGCGCCAGCAGGCAGGACGATAGTTCACAAGATAGGGCTACGGCAGCGCCAGTAGTCCGTCAAGGCTGAGTTCTCTCGGTGTCTCTTGACTCCAGGATACAACTGCCGTCCTGCTCCGGAGCTGCCCTAGTTATAGGTCTGGCGCCCTTTGATGTCCGGACCCTCGCACTTGGAGGTCGGAGGGTCCGGGATGAAGGTGTCCAGACACCCAGCAGGGGGTGGAGCCAGCGCCTGGGGGAGCTGGAGGCGATCGGCACCTGGCGGGGGAGAGCCCTTGACGCTTCGTTCTCCCATTGACCTGCCAAGTGGTCTGCTCACCTCCTGGGTGGATGGTGGTGCCGGGATGCCGGGGCCGGCCAGGCCCAGGGTTAGGGTCGGGTGGAGGCCACGCGGCCTCGTGGCGCAGGGCCCAAGATGGCGGCTTGATCCGGCCGGGGGAGCCGGTGGTGGCTCGGTCCCGTGATACATGGAGGTCCGGGGGCAGGAGTTCCGTCGGGAGACGGAGTGCGGGTGATTCGTGTGGGTCACGCCTGGCGGGCCGGGGCTTAGGCCCTGTCATGCGGGGAGGGAGCAAGCCCTTCGTGTGGCCTGTCCAACATGCGTCCCCCCCAGCTGAAGGCGGGGAGAGTCACCCATCTTCCTGGGGACTCTCCTCGTCGAGGCGGAAGAAGCGTGACAGGCCATCTGCGTTGGCGTGGTCTTGGCCCGGTCGGTGTTCCACGGTGAAGTCCATTCCCTGCAGGGAGATGGACCAGCGCAATAGTTTTGGGTTCTCCCCCCGCATCTGCATCAGCCACTGCAGGGGTCGATGGTCGGTTTGTACCTGGAAGTGGGTACCGAAGAGATAGGGCCGGAGCTTTTTGAGGGCCCACACCACTGCGAAGGCCTCCCTCTCGATTGTGCTCCAGCGCTGTTCTCGGGCCAGGAGACGTCTGCTGATGAAGGCCACCGGCTGGTCATGGCCCTCGGGGTTCAGTTGGGAAAGAACCGCTCCGATGCCGTGGTCGGAGGCGTCTGTCTGTACAATGAATTCCCGACTGTAATCGGGGGCCTGGAGCACAGGGGCGGTGCACAGGGCGGCCTTCAGTTTTTCGAAGGCCGCTTGACAGTCGGTGGTCCAGTTAATCCGCTTCGGCTGGTTTTTGGACGTGAGACCCGTGAGGGGCCCCACAATGCTGCCGTAGTCCCTCACGAACCGCCGGTAGTAGCCGGTGAGTCCCAAGAAGGCTCGGACCTCGGTCTGGGTGACGGGGGGCTGCCAGGACTGGATGGCAGCAATTTTAGGTTGCAGCGGGGCCACCAGCCCGCTTCCTACCTGGTGCCCGAGGTAGGTCACGGACCCTTGACCAATTTGGCATTTGCCAGCCTTAATCGTGAGGCCGGCCCACTGGAGGGCCTGCAGGACCTCTTGGAGGTGGAGGAGGTGGTCGGACCAGTGGCGGCTGTACACCGCGATATCGTCCAGGTAGGCAGCGCTGAACTCCTCGAGCCCCGCCAAGACCTGGTTCACTAGACGTTGAAAAGTAGCGGGGGCATTCTTCATGCCGAAGGGCATGACCTTGAAGTGGTAGTGGCCATCGGGGGTAGAGAAGGCAGACCGTTCCTGAGCCCGGGGTGTGAGACCGATCTGCCAGTAGCCCGCTGTTAGGTCGAAGATGCTGAGATAGCGGGCGGCCCCCAGCCGGTCGATCAATTCATCTGCTCGGGGGATAGGATGAGCGTCGGTCCGGGTGACAGCGTTCAAGCCCCGGTAGTCGACGCAGAATCTCAGTTCAGGCGTGGTGCCGGGGGCAGCGGCTTTGGGGACCAGTACAACTGGGCTGGCCCAGGGGCTGTCCGAGGGCTCGATGACCCCGATCGTGAGCATTTTGGCCACTTCCTCTTGGATGCAGGCCCGTACCCGATCTGGCACGCGGTAGGCCCGGTGTCGGACAGGGGGACTGTCCCCGGTGTCCACGTCGTGCAAGCACCAAGGGGTGATCCCGGGGGTGAGGGAGAACAGTGTAGCGAACCGCAGTAGGAGGTCCCGGCAGCCCTGGCGTTGCTCTGGGGTGAGGGCATCGGAGAGCCGGACCCCGTCCACGGAACCGTCGTTCTCCTGAGTCTTCAGGAGGTCCGGGAGGGGTTCGGAGTCTTCCTCCGCCCCACTGTCCGTAGCCATCAGGAGGCTGAGTTCTGAGCGCACAAAGTGTGGTTTGAGTCTGTTGGTGTGGAGGACCCGAAGGGGGTTCCGGGGGGTCCCCATGTCGATGAGGTAAGTGACGGGGCTTTTGCGCTCGACCACTTTGAAGGGCCCCGTCCACTTATCTTGCAAGGCACATGGTTCGGTGGGGGACATCACCCACACTTGTTGACCAGGTTCGAACTCGACGGAGGAGGCATTGTGATCGTACCATTTTTTCATGTCCTCCTGACTGGCCTCGAGGTTCGCTTTTGCCATCTCCCTGAAGCGTCGGGTCTGATTGCGGAGGGCCAGGAGGTACTTGAAGACGTCCGGAGGGGTCTTTAGGGGGGCCATCTCCCAACCTTCTTTGACTAGGCTGAGGGGCCCTCGCACAGGGTGCCCGTACAGGAGCTCGAAAGGGCTAAAGCCGAGGGACTTCTGGGGAACTTCTCGATAGGCGAAGAGGAGGCACGGGAGTAGTACATCCCACTGGCGACGGAGGGGCTCTTCCAATCCCCCAATCATCCCCTTGAGGGTGCGGTTGAATCGCTCCACTAATCCGTTCCCTTGGGGGTGATAGGGGGTCGTGAATCGGTAGGTGACCCCGCACTGTTGCCAGAGGGACTTCATATATTTCGAGATAAAGTTCGTGCCTCGGCCGCTGACGACTTCTCGGGGGAAGCCCACTCGGGAGAAGATCCCCATTAGGGCCCGGCCAACCACCGGGGCTGTTACAGTTCGTAGGGGCACCGCCTCGGGGTAGCGGGTGGCGTGGTCCACCAGTACCAGGATGAACCTATGTCCTTGTGCCGTGCGGGGGTCCAGGGGCCCCACAATGTCTATTCCTACCCTCTCGAACGGGGTGGTGATCACTGGGAAGGGTTGCAGAGGGGCTTTCAGCTTACGGCTGCTCTTCCCACTGGCTTGGCACGTGGGGCAGGACCGGCAGTGGTTAAGGACGTCGTTCCGCATCTTCGGCCAGAAAAAGTGAGTCACTAGGCGACTGTAGGTTTTGTCCTGGCCCAGGTGTCCAGCCAGGGGGACATCGTGGGCCAGAGTTAGTAGGAAGTCTCTGAAGCGGAGAGGCACCACCAGCACTCGACTGGCCCCTAGTTCTGCGATTCTTTGTTCGCTGTATAGCAGGTCGTTATCCCAATAGACCCAATGAGTTCCGGTGGAGTCCCCTGCGCTCTGGGCACTGGCTTGCTGGCGGAGCCCCTCGAGGGAGGGGCAGGTCTTTTGCTCCTGGCGGAACTGCTCTTGGGTGGGCCCCCCTTCTTGACGCCACTGAGCCAGGCCGGGGAGGTCCTGGGGTTGCGCGACCCCTTCGGCCTTTGGTTCTGGGGGGTTGGTCTCGTCGTGGTCCTCTACTGGGGCGACCGGGGGCGGAGGTGCTGGCCATTCTGGATCTTCTGATCGGGGGACGGCACGGGCGGCCATGGACCGGGTGGTTACGCAGGCCCAGTCCGGGAGGCCCAGCATCCCCAGGTGCTCTCTTCTTTCGACGGTGGCCCACGGGGAACTCTCAAGGTCATTCCCCAGGAGGCAGTCCACGGGTGCATCATCCCGGACCGTCACCTTCAACAGGCCGGAGACCCCTCCCCATTCGAAGGGGACGCAGGCCATTTGACACAGACTCTAGGAATTGTCGGCTGAGCGGACGGGGCAGAGAATGTTCGGCAGGATCTGCTCGGGCTTCACCAGGTGACAGCGGACGGCCGTCACACTGGCGCCTGTGTCACGTAAGGCCTCGGCCCGACGTCCATTAATGGTCACCCATTGGCCATATTTCCGGGTGTTGGCGGGTAGGGGGGCCCGCGGAACCATGTCCTTTCCCCCTAGGCATGCTAGAACCATGGCGGCCGGTTCCCACTCTTGCTGGGCCGGCTCATATTCTTCCTGTTCCTCTGATAGTCGTTCTTCCCCCAGGGCGGCGGCCGCTACCTGGCGGGGCTTTGGTGTTTGGTTCTGCGGGCAGCTCGGGTCATTGGCGTAGTGGCCGACTCGCAGGCATCGGTGGCACGTGACGTTGGCTCGGAACCCCGGGCGCATCGGGGGGTTGCCCCGCCCGGCCGGGGGCGGGGTGCTGGCCACGGGTGTTGCCGGGATGGTGTCTCTCCCTCGCCCCTGGCCTCCTCCTCCTCCCCGGGGACGGTGCTGGCCTTGGTTGTTTCGGTTTTGCTCGTGCGGTCCTCTCCGGCCCACTCGGGTGCTTTCCCATCGGTCAGCTTCGGCGGCGAGTTGCCGGGGGTCAGTCAATTTACTGTCGAGGAGGTGCTGCCTGAGCTCGACGAAACAGTTGTTCGACAGGTGCTCCCATACCATAAGGTTAAAGAGTTGCTCGTAGGTCGTTACATGGCTCCCCTTGATCCAACCCTCAAAGGCTCGGCTGAAATAGTTGACGTACTCCACCCAAGTTGTACCCGGGATCCTGGTGCAGTCTCTGAACCTCTGGCGGTACATCTCGGGCGTGAGGCCGTAGCGGGTGAGGAGGGCAGCCTTCATGTGGTTGTAGGACGACATCTGGTGATCTGGGAGCTGCAATAGGGCATCGCGGCCTTCGTTGACGAACCTCCCCCATAGTCCGGCTCCCCAATCACTCCGGTCGATCCGGTGGGAGGTCATGGCGATCTCGTAGGCTTTGAACCACTGTTGTATGTCGTCCTCTCGGACATATTCTCGGACAACATCCTTGGGGATGTGGACTTTTCTCTCGGTTGCTCCCGGGGTGTGCGGTGGCTCAGGCACCCCCGGTTCTTTATTCTGTTTCCGGAGTTCTATTTCCGCCAGTTTGCGCTCGTGTTCGAGTGTTATTCTTTTTTCCTCGAGCTCTCTCTGTCTCTGTTTTTCTTCTCGCTCTTCTCGGAGCCGCAGATGTTCTAGATTTAGTTTCTGCTCGGCTAACTTTAGTTCACCGTCCATCTTGAGTCGTGCCATTTCCAACTCATGTAATCTGGTTCTTTCTCTTTCTTGGATCTCCTCCTGCGAGAGGCCCGTTCCCCGCTCCTCGGGAGCCGTGGCGTTCCCCTCTGGTGCGACACTGTTTTGGTCGGGGGATACGGTGACCCCAGTTTCCGCCCACGACTCAAGGGCGCGCTTTAAATCGTCTTTGGTACTCAGGCCGGTGGTAGCAATGCCTAGTTCCATGCAGAATTGTTTAAGTTCACGGTGGCTATATTCTTCCAACTTATCCATTTGGAACTTTTCAGTGGAACCGCTATCTTTGGCTGACATCGTGGTTTTGTCGTGGGGTGAGCTACTCTCTGTACGATTACGCGTTGATTCGGATCGCGCCGCTGGCCACCAATGTTAGACGGACCGGGAGGGTCGGCCGAGGACAAGGGGAGAGGTCTCCGGGGAGAGCCGTCTCCAGCGATCGTACAGATAAATAACTTCCCCCCCCACAGACAGACACCACACAAGGAGAAGATTTAGCGTTCTTTATAGGCAATTTCTTACGGTACGATGGAAGGTACAAGGAGGTCTGGACTCAGGGGTCCCCTCGATTCAAGTCTCTCAAGATGGGGAAAGGGGGTAGCGGGACAGTCTGGTTACCAGTCTGGTAGTTGAGGTGGTACGGTGGATAGCTCACAATCCTCGAGCTCGGTGTTCTAGCTGGGACGGGCCGCGGCAGCGCCAGCAGGTCCCAGTGGAGATGGTTGATACACGGTCCGCGGCAGCGCCAGCAGGTCCCGGAGAGATGGTCGATGCACGGTCCGCGGCAGCGCCAGCAGGTCCCGGTGAGGATGGTCGTTACAACGGGCCGCGGCAGCGCCAGCAGGTCCCGACGAGGATGGATGTTGCAGAAGGCCGCGGCAGCGCCAGCAGGCAGGACGATAGTTCACAAGATAGGGCTACGGCAGCGCCAGTAGTCCGTCAAGGCTGAGTTCTCTCGGTGTCTCTCGACTCCAGGATACAACTGCCGTCCTGCTCCGGAGCTGCCCTAGTTATAGGTCTGGCGCCCTTTGATGTCCGGACCCTCGCACTTGGAGGTCGGAGGGTCCGGGATGAAGGTGTCCAGACACCCAGCAGGGGGTGGAGCCAGCGCCTGGGGGAGCTGGAGGCGATCGGCACCTGGCGGGGGAGAGCCCTTGACGCTTCGTTCTCCCATTGACCTGCCAAGTGGTCCGCTCACCTCCTGGGTGGATGGTGGTGCCGGGATGCCGGGGCCGGCCAGGCCCAGGGTTAGGGTCGGGTGGAGGCCACGCGGCCTCGTGGCGCAGGGCCCAAGATGGCGGCTTGATCCGGCCGGGGGAGCCGGTGGTGGCTCGGTCCCGTGATACATGGAGGTCCGGGGGCAGGAGTTCCGTCGGGAGACGGAGTGCGGGTGATTCGTGTGGGTCACGCCTGGCGGGCCGGGGCTTAGGCCCTGTCATGCGGGGAGGGAGCAAGCCCTTCGTGTGGCCTGTCCAACATCCACACTTGTGATTGCATTTATATAGCGCTTACTACCCCTGACAAGGCATTGAAGCTCTTTTCAGTGAGTAGCTCACCACCCTGGAACTCAAAAAGGATTAGGGATGAATTAGCATAGGGCAATATGAAATTAATTTGAGCGGTAGATGTGAGCCTGCTATTTGTATTGAAAAAGGATAGTGGAGGGAGTATATAGCACTTAGTATTCCTGATGATGTGTCAAAGCGCTTTTGGGCAAGTAATATGCTTCTCAGGAACTCGAATAGGATTAGAAGTGAATTACTATAGGGAAATATGAAATTAATTCCAGCGGTGGACATGCGAGCCTCCTCACAGTGAACCATTTCGCATTAGGGATCCCTGCTCTTTGAAGGACGCTTCTAACAAGGGCTCCCCTCCCTCACAGAACAGTGGAATTCGTTTCTGAGGCCTGCGGCCCTTTTACCACCCCCTCCTAGACGGAGGTACCTTTTACGGGGTTTGTGAAAGCTTTTCACTGGGCCCAGTGCCAATCCAGCCCGTGGTAGTGCTCGCCAGCCCCAGCGCCAGGTCGGCCTCCCTCCGCGTTTCTCGCTCCAAACAAGGATAGTCCAAACACTCCCAGGGAGGCTCCGACGGTTAGGGGAGTTCCAGGGTTTGTGTATTTTAAGAATACAGCATGCCACTGACAAGGCTGTCGGTAAACACTCGACGTCTTCCTGTGAGACGATCCACCTTGCGCGCGCCCCTGGGATAAGAGCTACTGCGTCAGAAGCAGGCTGGGCCTCGTGCCACAGGCCACCCTCCCCTCAGAAAGAAGCAGGCCGGGTTCCAGAGAGTGTGGGGGCTTCTCCTGAAACTCATTTATTCTCATTGCTAAGGTAATTACTTTTAACCTGGAGGCGGATGCATATATATGTGTCAGACACTGTTTTATTTAGCCTGACCCTCCTTTCAGGGCATGCCTTCAGCAAATGTCCCAAATCTGGGTGCAAGACAAGTCCCAAAATCAATATCTGCAAAGTCGTGGCAAGGTTCGCAGGCCGTGTGCACACTTGGAACTACATTAGTGTCAGGCGAAATTTCGATTATGCTGGTTTAATCTCCTGTAATTACTGGCATTTCGTGTTCTGCTCGTTACGAAATGCCAGAGATTACGGCATCCATAGCTGACAAGGTTTCAGATTGTGTGACATTTTCATAATGTTAGTGTCATTATGAGTGACATTCCAACAACTATGAGTGACACTTTCTCCCAAACAAAATCAAGCAGTGAAAACGAGGGAGACATACATATTAGGAAATTACACCCATTAAAGCAACAAGAAACTCTAAGAAGATGTTCAAATTGCCAGAACGCACCAGAAATGGAAGGGCACACACATAGCTAGGAGTCACAATTCAGCCGCAAAGTGTAATTTTTTTCAAAAAGACACATTGAGCAATTTAATAAAGATCAATTCGCTGGTTACAGTACGGCGCGACCAGCTATTATTAACCTGTGGCTAAGAGAGTAAGTTGCATGGCTATTCTAAGCACATAACATTACAGTACAATGAGGCATGATTGGGAGGGGGTTAGGACAAGCCTCAGGAGAAGAGGCTGACGGAGGTACACATAGCCTACCTATGTAGGCTGTATTATTTAACCCCTTCCATGCTCATGACGAGCCCAGTGGAGCTGTGCTCATGACGAGCTGGGCTCGTCATAACTGCTGCGGCCCGCCCACGCGCGATTGATTCCCCGCCTGTGCGGGAGAATTAATTAGTGGGCGCGGTTGTGACGAGCCCAGCTCGTCATGAGCACAGCTCCCCTATGACTCATGACGAGTTGGGCTCGTCACGAGCACCGCGGCGCCGCGGTGGAGGGGAATTACCCCCGCAGCGAAGGGGTTAAAAAAGACATTTTCTGAGACACTGACTAGCAGTAATAATTCTAAAGCTCAGCGTCCGACCACCCGGCCTAGGTCTCACACAGTTTGCGGGGCTCTTTGTAAACATGCCTTGCCACCTTGCACCAACCCCTGGCTAAACTCGTAGACCTGCTCTTCATCTCTCCCACGGAAGCACCAAAGTTAAATATGCCTGCTATGATCCCCCAGCCAGAACCCCTCTTCACACCTGGCTGAGAATAACTCCTGCAATCAGGCTCTACGTTGCTCCCCACTCCTGGCTGCGCACCACTGAATGCTGCCGGTGCCTGTCCTGGGGAGCCGCGGCGCCCGACTGTTGCTGTGCCTGTTCCAAGTTGTTCGGCCTCATGGAAACCATAATGAATGCACCGGCGCTTGCTGCAGCAGTATTAGAATAAATACGTCACACTCCTAAAATTAAATTAATTTGATAGTGTTAGTGACTGACAAATTATAGTGAGTTCACTTACAATGTTCACAGTTCGTCTTCGCACTCTTCTCTTCCCAGGCTAAGGCAGCGTGACTCTGCACCGGTGACGACAGGCCCTCAGCCTCTCACAATGCTTAACTGCATCGTGTTGCCTCATGTTGGCTGGCCCGAGCTGCTCGCAGGCAGCATGACCATAGCTCCTGAGCCTGCTTCCCCCACATCGCGGGTGGCCCGGCTGGGCAGGGCAGCTCAGTCTGAGTGACTGGTGCGAACAGCAGCGTGCTGCGGGGCCGAGCAGCACCATGATGCCCCCCGGTCGCCCACAAACAAGTAGGTAACACTCGGCAGATGGGCCAGTCCACAGCAGAGGGAGGCCTCACAACATTTAATAACTCCCAGCTGCACTTTCTGGAAGCAGGACGTAACGTGACCTCCTCCTGTAACGCGCTACACTGAACGCTGCTGGGCCGGGCTATGGCGCCACTCAGGCTGTCTAGTGACTCGGAGCCCCGGCGCTGCGCGCCCCGCAGGAATAAAATGAAGATACATTGTAGCAGCATTGCTGCCACTCTTGGAGGCTTAGCCTGCGTTGCTAGGAGGGTTTCCCAAGCCTACAGGAGAGCAGCCCGTGCAAGCACTGATGCGCTCCGCCACCTGCAACACACTGTTTACAGCGCGGTTTCTGTGACAGCTCTCATGTGCATTATGCGTGACAATGCATTTCAGTGCGGTGATGCGGAGCACCACACTGAAATGCGTTAGTGTCACGTCTGATGCGTGATACTTGGCAGGACTGGGCATCACACGATTTCAAGATTCCATTTGGGTAAAAATCTTATTGCGAGAGATCAAGGGTAAGTGACCAGACAGAACACAAATAGCATATGCAATTGTGTGTTTTTCTAGGGCAAAGTGTATCTTTATGTAACACATTTCGTGCAAAGTAGTGCAAAATGCTGGACCAGTTTTCATGTCTTATAATGGAAATTCGTAAATATTTGTGTGCATTCCTTTGTATAAATTAGCCTACTTTTCCCCAGATGACTGTATACATTTACAGTAAAGAATTAGATTTTTGTTGCAAAGTGGCCTCCACTCTCATGTACACACAAGAACAGGAAAGTAGATGTATTTGATGTTATATCCCCCTCTCTTCCTTTCTCCATCTGCCGGATAAACAAAATACTTACAGACACACAGGCCACAACATATACAGAGGCTCACGGCACGTGCCCAAGGAGCAGCAAAAGTCCACATTAATTGCAGGTGTGCACTGTACAAATGCTAATACACCACAGGATGGCATCTTCCTCCTTAAACAACCCACACGCCAGAAGACTCTTCAAGAGTGGTCAAATAGCAATTCAAAACACTGCAACAAACTATCCACAAAGTCTATCAGGTGCATAACTTTATTTTAATAACTCCATTTTTTTTTGCTTTCCGATTTCTTTGTGCATCTTGTAGTTGTATTTTTCACAACTCATCTGTTTTTTGCATGTCTCAATAGCCCAAATTGCAAATGTATACGTGAAATTAAAATGTCCAAATTAAGGTAATTTGAGTTGCTCATATGGTAATCGTTTCCTCGCTGTTTGCTTCGAGTGACTTATGTTGCATATATTGTTTTGCTTGGTGCTCAGCCGAGGAGTGCAGCACTGCCAGGTTATATGCAGTAAAATACTCATTCAGTAGTAATGCTCCAGTGCCTGTCCAAGTAACATTCTGTTCTGCATGGAAACATCACCACATGTAGCCGAAGACAGCCCCTAGAAAGCAAAAAACGTGAATCACTGCAACAACATTTATTAGAAATTAGATTCCATCTTAATTATATGATCTGTGAAAACACAGAGAACTCTTACATTTCTTCCGAGCTTCCGGCATCTAAAATCAGCCTAAATCTCCGGGTGAAGGGGTAAAGGGGTGACTGAAAATGAGGAATGATGGTAGGAATCGGACCCGGAATTAGCGGTTACCCCAGTCATTTCCCACTTCTTAGTGGACGCTTGGGGTCCAACTCGTAATGGACTGAATTTCCCCCACCCCTTCATCTAATGGTACCCCAGCGCATTGGAAACTCGGGGTGTGGGGAAAACCAATCCATTTACCAGGTCACTCATAATAATGGCCGAAGTGTATTACATTTAAAACTTTGACAACATGATAATGACCCATTTGTCCTTAACCCAGGGCTCAAAGTGGAATAAAAAAACTGGGGGTCTCTCAAAGGGGCTTGGCCTATGTAATTAAGGCGTGGCTTATGTAATTAAGGCGTGGCTTATAGACACCTAAGCTAAAAACTAGTGCTTAGCATAGTGTGCCACCCGATTGGTATTTTGCGGTTTCTGCCTTTGCATCCAGATATATAATACAGCAAGTACCGTTATACCTACAAGCCAGGACTATTGGCTTTGCCAATGGTTGTTAGTTGCATAAGATAAATAAGCAACAACTATGACTTTTTTGTATATTATATTAAAAATGCTTCAGTTCTGAAATGATGAGACTGAAAGAACTATACAGAATCTCTTTGAAGTTACTTCAAAGGCAGTAAAGGGTGGTGCTGCTCCAGAGTTAAGATTTGTTTTCACCCTGAAGGTGAGGGCAAAAATTGAGAGCCCGATAGAGACCATCTCAGCACCTGCTTTTTAGAACTGCTGAGCACCGGCAGGATCCGTCCCACTTAAAGTACTGCCCTTACCCCTTTTTACTAATATCAGGACTATCTATAATAATCTGATGGACTTTAATGGCATCACTCACTGCGAAATCATCATTATAAATGGTCTCTGGTGCATTGGCCATATTTAAGTGCCTATTAATGAAAACTATTATTAACGACGCAAGTAATTACCAGCGGCTGAGATTAATTTAAGCATTTCATCCATCATTTTTTTCTATAATTTATAAGATCGTCAGTCCTGACGGCTACACTACCTCTCTAAAATATCTCTGTTTTTCAAATGTAGCTCGCCGTGATAGCATAGTGTGATAAGAGAACAGGTTTGAAAGACAGGGGGGACTCTTGTTTACCTTCCCTATTCACAAAATGGCCACTCTTCTTGTCAGTAGTGGGAAAGAAGTGAGTTATAGACCATCTAATAAGGAGCGGATACCACACTCGCCAGTATCTTCCCTGTGTCAGGGAACAGTAGCCTGGAGCCTGGAACAGGCTGGAGCTTAACTACCCTCAGAAGAGGCTGGTGCTTAGCAAACTGTGGAAATCTAGCACTGCAAAAAACAAGTATCCCTAAACTATAGGTGTCCACATAGAGGTTCATAGATCCTTTGCACTCCTAGCACCACTCATTTTAAATGGAGGGCTAGTTCTGCTCCTTCCTAACCCTACTCATGTTTCGGGGAGAACTAAGTCAGCTCCTTCAAAAACATCTATAAGGGGAAATAAAATAACTGCAACCCACTTAGGGCGAAAAGTGCTGTGGCAACAAATGATGGATGGAATGCTGAACAAATCAAACATTCACCCCCAGTCAAGAGATCTGGGTTAAATCCATTGTTCTTTTGCTCACCATGCTGCCCCAGTTTAGACCCAGCCATCATTTGTTGCTGCAGCACTTTTCACCCTACATGTGATAGCTATGTCCAGATGTGGGTCCCTTGCTTCCTGTGCCCCTGGATTCAAGCTAGCCTGTGTGATGAGGGGTGATACCCCGAAACCGATCTTAGGATGCTTGTTTCCCATCCAGAGAGAAACCAGCTTGGCAGTTTGGGCTGGACTGTTCCTATGAGGAGCTGGGTCAAGACTGATTTGCATATAGCTGAGTCCAAACTGGGGTGGTGTAGTGAGCAAAAGAACGATGAATTTAACCCAGATCTCTTGACTGGGTGAATGTTTGATTCATTCAGCATTCCGTCCATCATTTGTTGCTGCAGCACTTTTCGTCCTAAGTGGGAGGGGTATGCGTAGACATGGGTCCCTTGCTCGCTGTGCCACTGGATCCAAGCTAGCCTGCCTGATGAGGGGGATACTCCGAAACTGGTCCCAGGATGCTTTTTTCTGGTCCAAGTAGAACCCAGCTTGGCAGTTCGGGCTGGACTGTTCCTATGAGGAGCAGGGTCAAGACTGATTTGCATGTGGCTGGGACCAAACAGGGGTGGTGAAGAATGATGAATTTTACCCAGATCGCCTGACTGGGTTAAATGTTTGATTTATTCAGCATTCCATCCATCATTTGTAGCCACAGCATTTTTTGCCCTAAGTGGGATGGGTATGCCCAGACGTGGGACCCTTGCTCGCTGTACCACTGGATTCAAGCTAGCCTGGCTGATGAGGGGGATAGTCCGATACCGGTTCCAGGATGCTTTTTTCCGGCCGAGGAAGGACCCAGCTTGGCAGCTCAGGCTGGGCTGTTCCTATGAGGAGCATGGTAGAGACTGATTTGCATATGACTGGGTCCAAACTGGGGTGGTGAAGAACAATGGATTTTACCCAGATCGCCTGACTGGGGGTGAATGTTTGATTCATTCAGTATTCCTTCCATCATTTGTTGCCAAAGCACTCCAACTAAAGTGCAGCATCCTACCAGAACTGCCATACTCTTGCCTGTCTGCTCTTACCACCGACTCCTTGAGGAAAAAGTACCTTCGGTGTACTTGTGTTAATCTTTTTTTTCCGCAGAAGGCAGTCCCTCAGCTTGGTGGTCCTATTCAGGAGGTTGCTGATGCAGCATTATTAATTATGGAAAGGGAAAGTGACCTTAGAGTACACCTAGACCTGATGCATGCCTAGCCAGATCTAACTTGATCATAAGTATGGTATTCTGCATCAATAAGAGAAAATGTAAAAACTAAACACTATACTCTGCTACCTCACCTCTCCCCTTGCTGCATGAGAAAATAACCTGTCAATTCACCTTCTCTGAAATACCATACCATACTCCTGCCGAATTAGGTGTATACAGTACTAAAAAGTCAATAACTGGGTATCCCTATTTACATGTAAGGATAACTCTTTCACAAAGGAGCCCTATTGATAGAAATGAATGCTATTTGGAGGCCTGTGAAGGACAAGGTCAATAAACCATCACTATACATTTCAATCAATAGCTTCAGCAAACAAACTTTTCTACACAATATCCACAACCGTTTTATAAGTTGTACAACCACACTCCAACAAACCAGCATTAATGTTTATGAAGTGCGTCCCTTGCCTTTAGGGGTCTTTCCTCTGTTTCTGTTCTCTCATTGAATTATGGAACTTGAAGCAGGACACGTTTGAGTTCATCTACTTAACAACTGCATGTTCCACTGGCCCACATGCTCCTGTTCCACGGCATTATTGTAATTATGGTTATTTATTGGTAATACTGCACTCATAAAACCATGCACCTTGCACTCTGGAGCTTAGCAGTGGAGGGGAGACGTGCCGGTTTGTAAGGAGTTAAATATTTATGTGTTGTCATGTTCCTTTCAATGTTTCATTAACAGTGTTCGGTGTAAGGGAAAGCTTTTCTAGTGCACATCCAGCAAGTACCAACCTCAAGGAGGTGAAAACAGGAACCCAAAGCAGTGTGTTGCAGGCTGATGGCCCCCTTCCAACAGACCTGCACCAGTGTCTTTCTGGGTTGTGCTTGGCATTAATAATCTTCACTCCCTTTCAGGGCTTCCATTTTATTGTGGAGCTTGCACACATTTCCACAGGCCATCCATTAGATCATTGTAGCAAGTTTCAGTAGCCCAAATGGTCCTGTCCTAAAGCTTTATGGTTATTGCAGTAGCTTTGATTTGTTTGATGCATTGTCTAGTACACATTTTGCTCTCTTTGGAGAGGAGTGTAGCAGTATCGTGTTGGAAGCCTTTGAATTTTTATACAGCATAATACTTCAGCATCGGCTCAAATAGAAGTCAGTGCTGCAAGGGAACATTTCCCCCAGTGCGTCACAACCCGCCCTTGGTAAGCCAAAATGGCAATAAAAAAATGATTGTGGCCATAAAAGACCCATGGGCGCTGGTGGTAGGGGTGCTGGGAGTGCGGCTGCAGCACCCCCAAAATAACCATGTTGGAGTTCAGAAGGTGAAGGAGCAATAAAGATGCCTTTACATTTTGTTTTCACTGGTAAAACGTGCTGTGCTTCAAAGACAGAGGTCACATTTCTGTCAATAACTTCTGGCAAATGCCTGTTTATTCTTTTAACATGGAGATTGGTGTTTACCTCCTCTAACTGCAAAGCAAAATGATTTTGTAAAGAGAGCTATGTGGCAAGCTCTCAGGGTTACAGTAGAAGTCATGTTTTCTAACACATAATAACATTTAAATACCTGTAATTGAACTGTACAAATGTTTCACACTATAGCAGCAGTCCCGAAAGCACAACTGAAGCACAATTTATTGTAATTCTGAAATTTGATGGAAACAAAGATATTAATGGGATCAGAATAAATCGAAGACATTTATTTCCTGAAACTGGATTTTGTCACATTATTGTTTGCACGGATTTTAATCAGTAAAAACTGTGTGTCTGAGCAAATTTACTGACCGTTTCAATGGAAAATGAGCAGTCTGTAAACTATACTGTGCCACCACACCATGCTTTAGTAATATATTTGCAACAGTGTTCCCCAAAAAGCACCGCCTGCTTCACACTCCCCCTTCACCACTGTCCTGCCAAATACCTTTGCTACGCTTGGCATTTGCGTAACTTTGGAATTTTCACCAGCCCTATGACTTCAGTGAAGCAACAGTGATGACAGCAGTTCCGCTCTGAAAACTGTTCCAGCATCAAGGAGAAGACAGTGAATGTCTCTCAGCCTCGTGCCTTGGTTTTAAGAATGCATCCTCCCTTTTAAGTTTCCCATTGCACCCTGGGCCTTCTGGGTGGTTCACACGTTCCATCCCATTCCCATTGCCCTGTGGGCCTTCTGGGTGCTCCACACGTTCCATCCCATTTGCAGTTTTGATGAGCACTAATTCTCCAGCCCGACAGAAATATAGGCATTGTAGTTATTCTTGAGGTAATCATTTCCTTACATTTTGCATCAATGTAATGCTTAATACAATTTTCAATCTCTATAATATTATGGTACCGGAATATCATTGTCTAAATATCACCTGGCACACATATTGTGTCCTAAATATTGTTTTCAAAGATATCACCCGCAAGAGTTAGTAATAGAACATCTCTACCCAGGTGGATGATATTCATGCCAGACAATGTTTTGTACACATGCTCTTTATCCCCAGAGGAATGAAGTGACAGCAGCTTGTAAGCAGTTAAATATTCACACAGCAGAATACTTAATTCCCTGTGCACATAACTGTCTATGCTGCAAAAGAACCTTTAAAGGGATGCACCAGCTCCATGGAAGCAAAACCTGAAATCCCAAAACACGTAGCTGCCACACTGCTTTGAGCCCCATTGATATGGGGAGCTTATTATAGTTGTATATGTTACAGTCCTTCCATTACATCACAATTGTTCGTTTTAGCAGCCAAAATGCATTCTCATTCTCGAATGACCTATGGCCAACTTAGTTATTCCTGTGGGAATCATTATTTTGTTTTGTAGTAGTGCCTGTCCCTGGATTTTGCAGGCCCCACAACCCTCTTCCCATCTAGACTCGTTCTGCCCTTTGGAGAGACGAGGGCTCCATTGAATCTCTCTATTGCCACCCACCACTTTTCCCTCTAAACACCTTTCACAGAAACATGAGTCATGCTTGGAGCTCTTTTTCCTTCCTTCGAGGGGCATCGAAAGCTAGATATCTTTTGAGTGTGCGCCATGATGGCCATGTGCTTGTGCTGTACTCCACAAAGATGGAGTAAAAAAATGGCAATCAGTTGTCAATACCAGAGACTGATGGCATCTCCCCTGCTCTGAAAACAAGCTTTTTCAAAGCTAAAAGATCTCGTTTTTTGAACCTATTGGCTTTGTCAGTGCTGTTTGCCAATGCTGCGGCGTATCGACCAAAAGAAAAAATAGAATCAAAAAGTCATTCCGTATGCACACACATGGACATGCATCCCTCACAATGCACGCACGCACCTAATAAATGATACAGGCACCATGTTTTTCGATTGAATGATCCAAATAGTTGTAAAATAAAAAACAAAACAAAATTTCATTACCACAAATGTGCTTTTTAGGCAGAGGGGCACCCAGTAATTTGCTGCCTGGCCGTCCAGTAAAAAAATATAATAATAAGGACCACAGGGGTTGGAGGAACAATTGAGAAGCAGTATGGTAGAGTGGATGAAATGGAGGCAATGGAGAGTTGGTGGTGGACAAAATAAAAATAAAGCCTGAGCAGGAGGTGGAGAAAAGCAGTACATGAGGGAGACAGCAACACAGTGGGTGAGGGTCAACACATACCAGGTAAAGCAACACGGAGTGTGGGGTTGCAACAGAGCATGATGGAGGAGTAGCACACAGAGAGGGAGTCAGAAGCACACAGTGGAGAGAGCAATAGGTACCACGAGGAGAGGTGGGTATTATGGGGAAAGAGCAAAGCACCAAAGAGAAAGAACTGCAGAGTACATGTACTCTTAAGGAGTACTTAACCAAAAAGAAAAAAGTAGGTCCTTAAAAGTGAGCAGTGCAAGGATACAAGTTAGCCTATCACAAATGGTAAAGAGGATGTGCTCCTGTGGCGGAACAAACACAAAAAGAGGAAGGCAAGCTATTGAATTAGAAGACAGCAGATAATAGTGACAATTAAGCCAACATAAGGAAATCTATAGGCAGAATGTAAGCCCAATTTAAGTTTTTGGTAAGCTCACAAAAGATCTTTCGCATCCAGACAGCATGCACTGTCTAGTAAGCCAGCTGACTAGGTCTATCTTTGACCAGCAGAGGACCCCAAAACACTGACCTTTAGTGTCCATTTCGACATCCAAATTCTTTCCAGTCCCAGAAACCTTCAGTGCTTGGCTAGGTGATTTTTATGCATGTAACCTTTGCACCGATGTAAGATGCCAAAGATGTTGACAATGATCAAAATATACTGCCTCAGTTGTATTAAGATAGTTACCCAGGGTTCATGAATATACATTGTAGAACAGAGCACTGTGACCCAGTAGAGATATGCACACGGTGAGAGGAACGAAAGGAAGCGAGGAAGATTGGAACAAGACCTGAATTCACACACCAAGGAACTGTGGACATAGGCATCCAAATGATGAGAGAGCGACATTGTAATACCGTGTTAGGAAGGGTTGAGATGGGACACCTGGGACCTGAGACATCAGAAACATGCCATATTTTCAAAGATACGTCTCATTTCTGCTGCCTCCTTGCGCTGCCGCACGGTGTGGCTGCCCAGTGCTAAAGCAGGCACCCTTGCAGCATGGTGCAAAGGTGCTTATGTTACAGGCAGGATTGTTTTTTATGCAGGAAGGGACACTTTCCTGCACAAAAACAATTCTGACAATCATTTTACTTTTTCTTTGACTGATGTAGATTGCATCACACATAGAAAAAGAAAATAGCGAAGATAAAAAAAGATATTTCTCCTCGTTACGCCTGGGTCTGGTAGGTGTACCATGTTGCGCATTCAGAGGTTTACTATTCTTTGTAAATCTGGGAATGCGACAAAATCATGGGTGGATGTGTGGGAACATGCAGAGCCATGCAAGGTGGCTTTGCATGGCTTAGTAAATGCCACTAAAGGACTCGTGTTGCCTTCCATTGACTTGTGCCACTCAAGGGCAACGCAAGCCCTAGTAAATCTGGCCCCTAGTGCACAATTAAATCCAGCTTCAGCCTTGAATGATCTTGGAGGAGTTTGGAGCCAACAGGATGACCAAACCAAAGTCTGCTCCGATGATCACCGAGAAAGATTGGCAACTTAATAGGTGCATAAGATTGGGACTCTTGGACGCCAGAAGGACTTCGCTCGTAGGATTGAGCCCATCACTCCGTTGGCCTATAACTGTCCATACTATGCCTCCTGGGGCTTTATACAAGAAGTGGTTGCTGCCATTGCTTCTTAAGGAGGTACGTGTTGTGATCTCTATTGCTGCGTTCTTATAATACTGAATTTTTATTTTCTAGATTTTGGCGACTTTTGCAACGGCAAATCTGCTGTATGGCGATATCAATGCTGCTTTTATAAGACTGCTGCTGTCGATTAATTATTATACTAGTCAGACTGCATCCCCGCCTTGATAATCTGACACTCAGCCTGACACCGTCAAATTAAGGAATCAGACGACAGCGCTGACCGTCTGGCAGAGGTTAGAAATGGAATCCCCCCCCCACCCCCCCCCCCCATAACTCCTTAGTGGGATCTGGAGTTATGGTGCCAGCACATTTCTTTTGAAATAAAGGGTATGTATTTTTTCTGGCATCAAACACATTGAAATTGTATTATAATTCAGTAGGCTAAGGAGTACGAAAGGGCAGCTCAGTGGTGTAGCAAGAATGCTAGAGCTGTGATGCAAGCAAGGAGCATGGCGCCCTGCTTCCCTGATGGGCAGTAAAAGCCAGTTTAGAGCGGCATCCTTAAACACGGAGACCATTGGCACTGCACCTGCTGCACTAATGATAACTATGTCCTGGACTTGATATCAATGCGGTACCACAACGCAGCACTGCGGAGACACGGTGGCACCCCATCCTGCAGAGTAAAAGCATCACTGTGACCTCTTCAGCTTAGGTTTGGAAGGGCTGGGTGCACCAGTGCCACGATCAATGCAGCTTAATCCCACTGACAGTGCCTTGCAGCAGGGCCAGGAGGAAACTAGCTGCAGTGGTGAAATGAAGCATGCTGCAGGAATTGGAGAAATCAGACTGAAGAGATGGAATGAAGCATGCTGCAGGAATTGGAGAAAACAGACTGAAGAGACGGAATGAAGCATGCAGTAGGACCTGGAGAAAACAGACTGCAGAGGCGGGATGATGTAGGCAACAGGAACTGGAGAAAACAGACTGGATAACCAGGATGATGCATGCAGCAGGGATTGTAGATAACAGACTGCAGAGGCAGTGGCCGCTGGCCTGGTAACGGGGGTAGAGGGTAGGGGAACAAGATATTTAAAAAATAATACTTACCTTCTCGCGGCCGCCTTCTTCTCTCCTCCGTCATTGCTTTGTTGACGAGTCCCGGAAACACACAGGTTCCCCTAAGCCAATCACAACGCTGCAGTGCAGCGCTGGAATTGGTCTGAGCGCCATAGTTCGGTGCTCAGATGGGGACTGGGATCCTGGAAATGTTCTCCACCCAGTCTGTGTATTACAGCTCCATAGAGAACATGGCAAGTGCACATGACTGTTTGGCCGGCCCAAGACTGCCAGCCAAATGACAATGCGCACTTAAGTGAATAAACTACTCCTCCCCTTGTGGCACCAGCCCCGCCCTAACCCAGCCCCATAGCTCCAAGAAATGAAATGATAATAACAATGTTATTCTCAATTTCTTTTTTTTCCTGCTCTGAGAGCAGTGGGGCGATGCTCCTCTGCCTTAGCCGAGGAGCTGCCCAGTGCATAGGCAGGATGATGCCTGCAGCCAGAATCGGAGAAAACAGTCTGCAGAGACGGAATGATGCATACAGCAGGGATTGGAGAAAACAGTCTGCAGAGACGGAATGATGCATACAGCAGGGATTGGAGAAAACAGTCTGCAGAGACGGAATGATGCATGCAGCAGGAACTGGAGAAAACAGACTGGAGAGACAGAATGATGCATTCAGCAGGAACTGGAGAAACCAGATGGGAGAAGCAGAACTGTGCATGCAGCAGGAACTGGAGAAACCTGACTGGAGAAGCAGAATTGTGCATGCAGCAGGAATTAGAGAAAACTGACTGCAGAGGTAGAATGATGCATGCAGCAGTTACTGGAGAAAACAGACTGGAGAGACAGAATGATGCATGCAGCAAGAACTGGATAAAACAGACAGCAGAGACGGGATGATGCATGCAGCAAGAACTGGAGAAAACAGACAGCAGAGACAGGATGATGCATGCAGCAAGAACTGGAGAAAACAGACTAAAGAGACAGAATGGTGCATTCAGTAGTAACTGGAGATACAGAATAATGCATGCAGCAGGAACTGAAGAAAACAGACTGCAGAGAATGAATGATGCATGCAGCAGGAGCTGGAGAGAACAGAGCAGGGGTGGAGTGATGCATGCAGCAGAAATTGAAGAAAGCTAATTACAGAGACCGAATGATGCATGCAGCAGGAATTGGGGGAAGCAAACTACAGAGACAGAATGATGCATGCAGCAGGAACTGGAGAAAGACTGGAGAGGCAGAATGATGCATGCATCAAGAATTGGAGGAAGCAAACTACAGAGACGGAATGATGCATGCAGCAGGAATCGGCGAATGCAGACTGCAGAGGCAAAATAATGTATGCAGCAGGAATTGGCGAAAACAGACTGCAGTGGCAGAATGATGCTTGCAGCAGGAATTGAACAAATTAGACAACAGGAACTGGAGAGGCTGGCTACATGGTAATGGATGAAGGTGACTGCAGAGGCAAAAAGATGCATGCCTGGGGTGTAACACAGCCCCTGCAGCACAGGAGGGCCGCCAACCCTTCAGGGTGCTCCCCAGTTTTTCAGGGGAATCCAGTTCACCCAAAGGTCTATGAATATGTGTATGATATGGGAGGCTCAGGAGCCACTCACCGCATTCTGCAGGGTGCCTGTTATTTTGCGTTACGCTACTGACGTGCTGCAGTAGCTGGAGGAAACAGGCTGCCGGAACTGGAGTAGTCAGGATGCCAGGCAATGGGGGAAGCAGACTCCATGGGTAGAATGATGCATTGGGAAGGAGCTTGAGAAGGTAGGCTTCTGAAAGAGCAGGCTTCGGGCTACGTGGAGGGGCAGGTAAGCGAGGTTCCAGGAAGCCGGCCACACAAATTAAGGCCCACAGTGCAAAAGCAGATGGAGGCAGGCTACAGGAGCCAGATCCAGAGGATGCAGAGGATACAAGCTGGGGGTGCCTGCTGCAGGACCTGAAGGCAGGGAGTAAGGTCATCGGGAGGCACACTCTATGGGATCAACAGGATCGGCCTTTCAGGCTTTCCGTGCTGTAGGGCACTGGCTGCAGGGACTAGACGAGGCAAGTTACATCTAAGGATGAGGATAAGCATCAGGAGGCAGACTGCGGAAGCCAACAACATGACACACATTTGGAATTGCCTGAAGGAGGCTGCCGGTGGAGGGGCAGCGGTTACCTGCTGACATCTCGGGAGGCGGGCTTCAGGGGTAGAGGTAAGCTCGGTAAGTGCTTCTACAGCAAGAACTCCGCTAGAGCTAGAGAAAGCAAACTCCTAGTGAACGTGCGGGCAGAGAGGAACTCATTGAAGCAAAATTAATTTTAATCAGTCAGGTACATGAAAAGGGTACAAAAGTAAATAGTACGGTCTAAGACTGAGCACCACATAATGAGGTAGGCTGAGGACCCCTAGGATGCACGCCAAAGGGTGGAAGGCAAGTTTGAGAGCAAATTTATGCTGGAATGATGACATCTCATATGCCTGTTTGTGTCTACAGTGAAATCAAAACCCAGTACCTGATAAGGTGGACCGTAAGAAGAAGCAATAAACAGTTTTTAAAAAAAGGAGGAGATAACAGCAAATTCACAGATACAGCACCAGATAAAGAATATGAGCGAAAGCCATACAAAGGAGAGAGATTTAGTCAGTCAACTGGAATCTGAGTGGGAATTGATTCAAATAATTTCTGAGGAAACATTGAAAAATTCAGTGGCCGGGATGAATGGAAATGTTCACGGTGCCCAATCGAATGATCTTTACAATTCTTGGTAATGAGATAGTGAGGTCCAGACTGAGCTCATATCCAGCACAGAAAATGGTTTCTTACCTGATTCAAGCATTGTGAAAGATGACATTAGAGAAAGAAAAGAAGATAATGCAAAAAGCACGTTGAGATATTCAATGCAAAAATGAGAATATGAGTACGACAAATGACCAGATGCAAATTGTTATGGGTGTGTTAAAAACGAAGCTGACAATTGCCGCTAACGAATATCAGGAATTACAACAGTGAGTTGGGAAAGAGTGAAAATGGCATATACAAATGTATCATATGTTTGAAGGACTTTGCTCCTCCAACCACCAGCAAAGGTCAAGCTACCGACCTACCACAGCCCTAAAAGGGCATTTGAAGGATCTGATCACGGTCTTTACACCTCCCTGTGTGCATCAAGGGAGTGGAATTATAAAGAAATATCTTGACATCACAAGAGTTAACTAGCCCAGTTGATGTGTATGCATAATTAGATTTTTAAACCTATAACCTTTATAATTTTGACATCACAAGAGTTAACTAGCCCAGTTGATGTGTATGCATAATTAGATTTTTAAACCTATAACCTTTAATATTTTGACATCACAAGAGTTAACTAGCTCAGTTGATGTGCATGCATAATTAGATTTTTAAACCTATAACCTTTATAATTTTGACATCACAAAAGTTAACTAGCTCAGTTGATGTGTATGCATAATTAGACTTTTAAAGGTTTAGCCTTTATATAAGTATAAGTGATGTAAGCTGCCACAGATTTTGAAAGTAAGCAAAATGTGCTACCAAAGGATTCTCCATTTAGTTTCTCTTAAAGTGGATGAGTCATCATGCCAGGGTGAAAACAATGCATTTGATTTCGAAGGTTATATGAATAACTATGAGTTTTTTAATGTTTGATGGATTTGAAACCTTGATAAAACCGATCATTGCCACACAAACACGTGTTGGAAATCACAAAGCTCACTCATTGAATTTGAATAAGAGAGCAAAAATATCAGAACAAAAAAAAGGAAATGAATTAATGTACTTACTATAACAAAAGGGATATAAAGTGAAAATATTAATCATCTAAACTCAAGGTAGCGCCCACATATATTTTCTACAGTTAACATATACTACTACAAAGGTACTATTATGAAGTATTGCTGATGTTTTATACATCAGCTATTAATTAAATATGAAACTGCTTCAGTGGTGTGTGTTTGTTTGTTACCATTTGAACGGTATAATTTTCTGATTATCCAGTCCAAAACAATTGGCATCAGCAGTCGCTCCTGTTCTTAAAATGTTATTTATGCTGCAAAAATGCCATAACATTTTATTTTGGTAGAGCCCCACTTTCCATAAAAATGATCAATATTTCATGCTTAGACCAGTGTGCACTGAAAACCCCCTTCACAGCAATGGAAGTCATCTTCAAGAGAGCAAGGATCCATTCAGCTATCTCTGACATCCTGCCCTGTGGTACCACTTCCTGTTAAGGGAGAGCGTACAAGGTGCCTTATGAATGAAAAGTGCAGTTCACACGATTTAATTACCTTATAATTAGGAAAACATGTCCACGGCCTAATAAATCATGACGCTGTACGAACAATTCCTGGTTTTCAGTTAATAGTTGTGAAGAAACCGAAGATTCCAATTCAACATCCTAATATTTTCTCATGGCCACAGGACTCCTGTTTCTTCATTCTAGGACTGATCCACAAAAAATATGTAAATGTAAGTACATAATTTACATCTCAGTTTGGATACACACTTCCTTTCAATTCAAGAACATTCTTAGTAGCACGCCTTAAAAGATGGAAAAGGCACAGTTTTCCTGTACATTCTCCTGGGAATGTGATGGGACATATTACCATTCTCCCATTATCCCAATGTGTAATTGGCAGAGAGCACAATTACTTGGAAAATACAGCCCAATATGCAAATGGGCAGTCTATTCTTTATCCGTACAAAGAAAACATTTTCCCCTGCAGAAAAGTCCCTTTTCATGCATTCTTTCCAAGTCTGGAGGTGATCTGTTTCCCTTCCCACCCTGGAAGGGGTGATTACTCCAACATTTTGGTAGTGTGGTACTAGGGTAGTACTCTGAGCATTTCCAAGCTAAGGTAGGGTTAGATCAGAGTTTTGACACAATCTCACATGTTTGTGAGGGTTCAAGATATGCGAGGCATACAACACCAACACTCAGCCCCTTGAGTGAGGTTTACTATTCAGCCAGTCAAATCAGTTTATATCAGATTACAATCCATTAAACCGTAAAATATGATATAACACATTTAAAAAATAACATTGATTACTGTAAAAGTAAAAGTTTAAAGCATCTGATTGTGGCCATTGCTTTTATACGTTTAACATGGACTAAGAGAGCAATATAGTTGGACAAAAAGTGGTAAAGCAATAAAAATGTAGGTGTATATGTACAAGGACTGGGGAAAACTACCGCTAACGCTAGTTAGCGGCAGTTTTCTTACCGCTGTGTACCGCTGAAAACTATCGCCTTGTTAGCGACCTATGTACAAGACGTCACAACATGGCGATAGCTTCAGGGATCAGCGGTGAAAACTGCCGCTAACATTAGCGTGATGGCAATAGGAATTCCGGCGTTAGCGGGCAAAAACAAACGAAAGGTCCATCAGCGCCCAAAAAATACATGTCAGTCAGCCCAAAGTGAGTTTTTTTTTGCCTCGGATGGAAACAATAGCCAATCAGTCGACCTCCAATAGAAAATAGGCAAAAAAAACCAATAAAATGCAGAATCAACCCCCTCAAGCCACCCAACATCCAGGATGACCAGGATGAGAGCCTGGATGCCTCACTGGATCTGCATCTGGAGCCTGGATGCATCGCTGGACCTGTGTCTAGAGCCTGGAGGCATTGCTGCACCTGCGTCTGGAGCGTGAATGCCTCACTGGACCTGCAACTGGAGCCTGGATGCCTCGCTGCACCTGCATCTGGAGCCTGGATGCCTTGCTGGACCTGCGTCTGGAGCCTGGATGCCTCGCTGGACCTGCGTCTGGAGCCTGGATGCATCGCTGGACCTGCGTCTGGAGCCTGCAGTGGGATGCGGAGGAGCTGTAGAGTAGATGAGCCGAGGTGCGGCGATCGCCCGTACCTGGTGGTGAAGCCTGGCCGGTCGCATGAAGACACGTTGCTGACCTGTGTGAGAAGACCGCCTTGCGCCCCTTGGAGCTGTGAATGGTAAAGGGGCTCCTGCGCACCAACTTAGGGAAGTCTGCATCGCATACTATGATCCACCACTACACTGGGGAGCACAGAGAGTATTACCAACGTTGGGCGGCACCTCTCTGCATCACAGGCCGGATGAAGTTGCGCTGGCCGGACGCTGTGGAGGGTGAGGCTCCTGAGCTGCGCCAAACTTGTTTTGCGGGAGTGCTGCAAGTTCACGCCTAAGAGGGTCCTGCTGCATCAACTGCATCGGGAGGTTCACCAGCAGACTTGGCGGCAACTGCTGTACCAACGCTTGTGAAATCCCACCTGGCTGAGGCTCCTGCTGGGTGAGTCACAGATTTGGAGAGAGTTTAGCGGATTACGCCACGGTGTCAATGTCCAGGTAAGGAGAAGGTGGGACACATAGCTGAGGAGGCCTGGTGGTCGAGGCGCCCAGGCCTAGCACCAGTAGATGATGCACCCCCAGTGTCGGCTCATCTGCTATGGCGGAAGAGAGTCGCCCCACTGCTTTCAAGCAGTGCAAGAAGAGGATATCGCTATCGTGCCATGTTCCCTTTGTGGGCGGGAGGGTGGTTAGGGCTGCACCACAAACGGAGCAGTACAGGAGCAGAGTGGCATGTCCACTCAAGTGCGCAGTGACTGTTTGGTCGGCCCGCACAGGCCGCACAAAGCAGTCATGCGCACTGTCCTGTTCTCAATGCAGGCTGCATTACAGCCTGCATGGAGAACATGCCCACACCTCCAGCCCCTGGCTGAATGCCTCGTCCCGGCACCAATGACCAATCCCAACGCCGCATTGCAGCCTTGTGATTGGCTTAGGGGAGGGAGCCTGGGTGCCTACTTCCTGTTTCTGGCAGCAGACTCGGGAGAGCAGGAGCAACGAAGACACGGGACCTGGCCTCGAGGTAAGATTTCTCTCATTTAAATATTTACAACACCCGCTCACACACACACCCCCGCGTCCACGCCTCATCCAGCGTTCTTTCCGCCGTTTCCCACCTCCCAGCTGTCCAGTCCCCCCGGCAGCACTTCTCAATGGCGGCCGCTGTGCGGCCATGCGCTCGGGCGTACCACTGGTGTGCCAAAGGTATATATGGAGTTACGATGCATACCATTATATCGCATTCCATTACAATGCATACTAATACTAGGCATATTGCAACAGTAGGGAAGGTGTTGGATTGCGGAGATTTAAACATTACTATTCCCACTTCAGTGAGTGCAACCCTAAAACTCACCCTTGCACCCCAAATAAAACCCTGAACCGTAATATTAATCTTTGAGCCCCCAAAACACACCCTAAAAATCATATTTGACCCAAATGCACACCTCAATTTTCACATTTGACCCAAATGTACACCCCAATTTTCATAATTGACCCAAATGCACACCCCAATTTTCATGATTGACCTCAAATGCACACCCCAAATTTCAAAGTTTACCCCATAATACACCCCACATTTCATCTCCAACACCCGAAACCCATACCCAACCTAAAAATTCAAAATACCCCATTACTGACCTCACAATACGTTGTAATGGAATGCGATGTAAAGGCACCTGCGTTGTTGGATTTGCTTTCTAAAGGCTGTTGTAATGGACATCTCCCGTGTCACAGGCAAGCAATAGGCAAGCCCGTCTGCGTCCGTTTGTCCCTGGACCGCGCTCAGCATCAAGGACCCTTCCTCTCAGACACTCCACCCCTACAGCGCTAGCACCCGCCTCGCCATCAACCCTGGATGCCACATCGCCTGCCAGGACCAACATCTGCTCCGGACCGGACATCGCCATCACCATCACTGACGGCTACTAAATCACCCGCAAGGACCACCCTGACCATCCAGGAGGAGGCATTGCCATCACCTACGGAAGCACACTCGACTGACCACGCACTCTGATTGACCCAACGGTGACCATGGAAGACCTCAACTTCCAGATCCGGACCAACCCCATCCTCTGCGGCACTCTCATCTGCAGGACCCCTGGGCTATGGACACCCATTCTCCGATACCATTGTAGACTGCACATCAGGCTCGCCCATCCACCGACGACATCCTAATCGGCGAACTCAAGTTCCTCCTGGGGTAGCTCCCCAACATCAGACTCAAGCAGCTAGTCACCGCAGCAAGCCACATAGCAGGGAACACGGTTGAGCACGTCTCCTCCGCCATCGGGACCTTCAACTACAGCCACACCACCAGACTCTCCTCGACAGACAATCATGGTATACATCACGGCTTCACCATGCCCACTGTACACAACCGCCATCATCGCCACCCTTGCAGCTGGATCAAGGCCACCGAAGTACATCTGGTCAACTCCCTCAGCACCACCACTCGGCCAACGCTTACAGACAATGACACAGCAGCGCGCAACCACCACCAATGGATCTCCAACGGTGCCGACACCCGGGCACCCCTCAAGAACAGCACTGCGTCAGTACCTTACGCCTGCATGATGGCAGGCGTAAGGGTGACACAGTGCCACAGGGATAGGCTGGCCCCATGCATTGCTGCAGTTACCTCATGGTTGTGACTGCAGCAATGGGTGACTTAAGCACAGACAGATACGTCAGGATTCCAGACGTATCTGTCATTACTTGCGTCATGGAGCGCTGTCCAGTATATACAGCGCATCTGTGGTGTCGCAAGAAGGGGTAGTGAAAAGTGTTGCAACACTGTCTTGACTCAGTGCTGCAACACTTTTCATGAGTGAGGCCCTGGAATGCGCACTATCTTATTGATGGTGCGCAGTCCTGCCCTGTAGTTTTGTCGCAGGGCAGCGCAGCAACATTGCTTGCAGCGCGGTCCAGCAACAAAACCTGCTGAAATGTGGCCCCAAGGGTTATCTCCATTTTTAAGACCAGCTTTTTTCTGGTCTTAAAAACTGCCTCTAACTGCTGTTAGAGGCAGTTTTTTTTTTGGTCCTCCAAACTTAAGGAACCCCCTTGTAAATATCGCTATGTGGGGTTAGTGGCCGTTTTTGCACGCCTCCCTTGGATGTCATTATCTCTAACAGAAGTGGCAATCTTTATAATGGACGTTTTCACCAGAAAACTGCCGCTAACAGAGGTTAGCGGTAGCTTGTACATAAGGTGATACAAATCTTGCTGCAAAACCTTAGTAAAAGTGCCGCTATTGCAGCGTTAACTCCTTGTACATATGCCCCGTAGTGCGCCCTTATCATCCAAGCGGCCGCCAGTTACTGTAAAACGACAAAAAACTTCTAGAAGTTTGAATTTTGCTTATTTCTACTAGTCTATTTATCCTACTGTCACTAACTCTCTTGATCAGATGGCTAAGACGTTTTGACCTTGCTGTAGCATATAGGTTGCACAGAAATAAATCTGGTCAGCAAAATTATAACAGCACCTGTATTTTTCAAGGGGGTGGGCGAGTGCTCCATTTATGCGTGAAGCTATTCAGGCATATGAAGAAAAACCTAACCTTAATATACCAAGGGGCATATGTACAAACCCCTAACGCCACAGGAACTTCACTTTTTGTGACGTTCCCATGGCGATAGGGGCCTTGCCGTGTGTACAAGGCAGCGTTAACCCACTTAACGCGGCTTAATGCTGTCTTCTACATAAGGCACCCTTTCATGCAAACTTAGCGTGTAAGGGATGTTGGACAGGCCACATGAAGGGCTTGCTCCCTCCCCGCATGACAGGGCCCGAGCCCCGGCCCCCCAGGTGTTACCCACAGAAACAACCCGCACCCCGTCTCCAGACGGGACTCCTGCCCCCGGACATCTCTGTATCATGGGGCCGAACCACTACCGGCTCCCTCGCCCGGCCCGGCCGCCATCTTGGACACTGCGCCACGAGGCCGCGTGGCCTCAGCTCGACCCTAACCCTGGGCCTGGCCAGGCCCCGACATCCCGGCACCACCATCCACCCAGGAGGTGAACGGACGACTTGGCAGGTCGATGGGAGAAAGAAGTGTCGATGGCTCTCCCCCACCAGGTGCCGATCGCCCCCCAGCTCCCCCGGGCGCTGGCTCCACCCCCTGCTGGGTGTCTGGACTCCCTCATCCCGGACCTCCCGACCTCCAAGTGCGAGGGTCCGGACATCAAAGGGCGCCAGACCTATAACTGGGGCAGCTCCAGAGCAGGAAGGCAGTTGTATCCTGGAGTCGAGAGACACCGAGAAGAACTCATCCTTGACGGACTACCGGCGCTGCCGTAGCCCTGCTTTGTGAACTATCATCCTGCCTGCTGGCGCTGCCGCGGCCTTCTGCATCCTCCATCCTCGTCGGGACCTGCTGGCGCTGCCGCGGACCGTTATAACTACCACCTTCGTCGGGACCTGCTGGCGCTGCCGCGGACCGTGTAACGACCACCTTCACCGGGACCTGCTGGCGCTGCCGCGGCCCGTCCCGCTGGAACACCGAGCTCGAGGATTGTGAGCTATCCATCATATCATCGCATCTACCAGATTGGTAACCAGACTGTCCCGCTACCCCCTTTCCCAACCCAGAGACTAGAATCGAGGGGACCCCTGAGTCCAGACCTCCTTGTACCATTCTATCGTACCTAAGAGATCGCTTATAAAGAACGTTAAAACCTTGTCCTTGTGTGGTGTACATCTGTGGGGGGGAAGTTACTCGACTGTACGATCGCTGGAGACGGCTCTCCCCGGAGACCTCTCCCCTTGTCCTCGGCCGACCCTCCCGGTCCGTCTAACATTGGTGGCCAGCGGCGCGATCCGAATCAACGCGTAATCGTACAGAGAGTAGCTCACCCCACGACGAAACCACAATGTCAACCAAAGAGAGCGGATCCACCGAGAAATTCCAGATGGAGAAATTGGAAGAGTACAGCCATCGTGAATTGAAACAATTCTGCATTGAACTAGGCATTGCCACCACCGGCCTGAGTACCAAAGACGATTTCAAGCACGCCATTGAGTCATGGGCAGAAACCAGGGCCGCCAGATCCCCGGACCAAAACATTGCAGCATCAGAGAGGAACACCACGGCTCCCGAAGAGCGAAGAACGGGCCTCTCGCAGGAAGAGATCCAAGAGAGAGAAAAAAACAGACTACATGAGTTAGAAATGGCACGGCTCAAAATGGACGGTGAACTAAAATTAGCCGAACAAAAACTGAACCTAGAGCATCTGCGGCTCCGAGAAGAACGGGAAGAAAAACAGAGGCAGAGAGAGCTCGAAGAAAAGAGATTAGCATACGAACACGAGCGCAAACTGGCAGAAATAGACCTACGGAAGCAGAACAAAGAACTGGAGGTGCCCGAGCGACCGCGCACCCCGGGAGCGACAGAAAAGAAAGTCCACATCCCCAAGGATGTCGTTCGAGAATATGTCCGAGAGGACGACATACAACAGTGGTTCAAGGCCTACGAGATCGCCATGACCTCCCACCGGATCGATCGAAGTGACTGGGGAGCCGGCCTATGGGGGAGGTTCGTCAATGAAGGCCGCGAGGCCCTGTTACAGCTCCCAGACCATCTGATGTCATCCTATGACCACATGAAGGCTGCCCTCCTCACCCGATATGGGCTCACACCTGAAATGTACCGCCAGAGGTTCCGAGACTGCACCCGGATCCCGGGTACAACTTGGGTGGAATATGTCCACTATTTCAGCCGAGCCTTCGAGGGTTGGATCAAGGGAAGCCACGTAACGACCTACGAGCAACTTTTTAATCTCATGGTGTGGGAGCACCTCTCTAACAACTGCTTCGTCGAGCTCAGGCAGCACCTGCTCGACAGTAAATTGACGGACCCGCGGCAACTCGCCGCCGAAGCTGACCGGTGGGAAAGCACCCGAGTGGGCCGGAGAGGGCCGCACGAACAAAACCGGAACAACCAAGGTCAGCACCGTCCCCGAGGAGGAGGAGGAGGCCAGGGACGAGGAAGAGACACCGTCCCGGCCGCTCCCGCTGCCAGCACCCCGCCCCTGGCCAGCCGGGGCAACCCCCCGATGCGCCCGGGGTTCCGAGCCAATGTCACGTGTCACCGATGCCAGCGAGTCGGCCACTACGCCAATGACCCGAACTGTCCACAGAACCAAACTCCGAGACCCCGCCAGGTAGCTGCCGCCGCCCTGGGGGGAGAACAAATCTCCGAAGAACAGGAAGAATACGAGCAGGAACAACAAGAGTGGGAACCGGCCGCCATGGTTCTAGCGTGCCTAGGGGGAAGAGACATGGTCCCGCGGGCTCCCCTACCCGCCAACACCCGAAAATATAGTCAGTGGGTGAACATTAATGGACGCCGGGCCGAAGCACTACGTGACACGGGGGCCAGTGTGACGGCCGTCCGCTGTCACCTGGTAAAACCAGAGCAGATCCTGCCGAACATTCTCTGCCCCGTCCGTTCAGCCGACAATTCGGAGAGTCTATGTCGGATGGCCTGCGTCCCCTTCGAATGGGGAGGAGTCGCCGGCATGTTGAAGGTGACGGTCCGAGATGATGCCCCCGTGGACTGTCTCCTGGGGAATGATCTTGAGAGTTCCCCGTGGGCCGCCGTAGAAAGAAGAGAGCACCTGGGGATGTTGGGCCTCCCGGACTGGGCGTGCGTAACCACCCGGTCCATGGCCGCCCGTGCCATCCCCCGACCAGAAGAACCAGAATGGCCAGCACCTCCTCCCCCGATCGCTCCAGTAGAGGACACCGACCATACCGACCCCCCAGAGCAAACCCCCGAAGGGCTCACTCAGCCCCAGGACCTTCCCAACCTGGCTCAGTGGCGTCAAGAAGGGGGGCCCACCCAGGAACAGTTCCGTCAAGAACAGAAGACCTGTCCCTCCCTCGAGGGACTCCGCCAGCAAGCCCTCGCCCAGAGCGCAGGCTACACCACCGGAGCCCATTGGATCTATTGGGACAACGACCTATTGTACAGTGAACAGAGAATCGCGGAGTTAGGGGCCAGTCGAGTGCTGGTGGTGCCCCTCCGTTTTAGAGACTTCCTGTTAAATTTGGCCCACGATGTCCCTCTGGCTGGACACCTGGGCCAGGACAAAACCTACAGTCGCCTGGTGACCCACTTTTTCTGGCCAAAGATGAGAAACGACGTCCTCAACCACTGCCGGTCCTGCCCCACGTGCCAGGCCAGCGGGAAGAGCGGCCGCAAACTCAAAGCACCTCTGCAACCCTTCCCAGTTGTCACCACCCCGTTCGAGAGGGTGGGAATAGACATTGTGGGGCCCCTGGACCCCCGTACAGCACAAGGACATCGGTTCATCCTGGTACTGGTGGACCACGCCACCCGCTACCCCGAGGCTGTGCCCCTGCGAACTGTAACAGCCCCGGTGGTCGGCCGGGCCTTAATGGGGATCTTCTCCCGGGTGGGCTTCCCCCGAGAAGTCATCAGCGACAGAGGCACAAACTTTATTTCAAAGTATATGAAGTCCCTCTGGCAACAGTGCGGGGTCACCTACCGATTCACGACCCCCTATCACCCTCAAGGAAACGGACTAGTCGAGCGGTTCACCCGCACGCTCAAGGGAATGATTGGGGGGTTGGAAGAGCCCCTCCGTCGCCAGTGGGATGTACTACTTCCGTGCCTCCTCTTCGCCTATCGAGAAGTTCCCCAGAAGTCCCTCGGCTTTAGCCCTTTCGAACTCTTGTACGGGCACCCGGTGCGAGGGCCCCTCAGCCTAGTCAAAGAAGGTTGGGAGATGGCCCCCCTAAAGACCCCTCCAGACGTCTTCAAGTACCTCCTGACCCTACGCAATCAGACCAGGCGATTCAGAGAGATGGCGAAAGCGAACCTTGAGGCCAGTCAGGAGGACATGAAAAAATGGTACGATCAAAATGCCTCCTCCATCGAATTCGAACCTGGCCAACAAGTGTGGGTGATGTCCCCCACCGAACCATGTGCCTTGCAGGACAAGTGGACGGGGCCCTTCAAAGTGGTCGAACGCAAGAGCCCCGTCACCTATCTCATCGATATGGAATCTCCACGGAACCCCCTCCGGGTCCTTCACACCAACAGACTCAAACCCCACTTTGTGCGCTCGGAGCTCAGCCTCCTGATGGCTACAGACAGTGGAGCGGAAGAAGACTCCGAGCCTCTCCCTGATCTCCTGAAGGCTCGTGAAAAAGATGGTTCCGTGGACGGGGTCCGGCTCTCCGATGCCCTCACCCCGGAACAGCGCCAAGGCTGCCGGGACCTCCTGCTGCAGTTTACTACCTTGTTTTCCCTCACCCCAGGGGTCACCCCCTGGTGCTTGCACGACGTGGACACTGGGGACAGTCCCCCTATCAGACACCGGGCGTACCGCGTACCAGATCGGGTACGGGCCTGCATCCAAGAGGAGGTATCAAAGATGCTCACGCTCGGGGTCATCGAGCCCTCGGACAGCCCCTGGGCCAGCCCGGTCGTGCTGGTCCCCAAAGCTGCTGCCCCCGGCACCACTCCTGAGCTCCGATTCTGCGTCGACTATCGGGGCTTGAATGCTGTTACCAGAACCGACGCTCATCCCATCCCCCGAGCGGATGAACTGATCGACCGCATGGGGGCTGCCCGCTACCTCAGCATCTTCGACCTAACAGCGGGCTACTGGCAGATCGGTCTCACACCCCAGGCCCGAGAACAATCCGCCTTTTCTACCCCCGATGGCCACTACCACTTCAAAGTCATGCCCTTCGGCATGAAGAATGCCCCAGCTACTTTTCAGCGACTGGTGAACCAGGTCTTGGCGGGGCTCGAGGAGTTCAGCGCCGCCTACCTGGACGATATCGCTGTGTACAGCCGCCACTGGTCCGACCACCTCCACCACCTCCGAGAGGTCCTGCAGGCCCTCCAACGGGCCGGCCTCACAATCAAGGCCAGCAAGTGCCAAATTGGTCAGGGGTCCGTGACCTATCTCGGACACCAGGTGGGAAGCGGGCTGGTGGCCCCTCTGCAACTCAAAATCGCTGCCATCCAGTCCTGGCAGCCCCCAGTCACGCAGACCGAGGTCCGAGCCTTCTTGGGGCTCACCGGCTACTACCGGCGGTTCGTGAGGGACTATGGCAGCATTGTGGGGCCCCTCACGGGACTCACATCCAAAAACCACCCGAAGAATATCAACTGGACCCCAGACTGTCAAGCGGCCTTCGAGAAGCTGAAAGCCGCCATGTGCACTGCCCCTGTGCTCCAGGCCCCCGACTACAGTCGGGAATTCATCGTACAAACAGATGCCTCCGACCATGGCATCGGGCGGTCCTCTCCCAGCTGAACTCCGAGGGACTGGACCAACCGGTGGCCTTCATCAGCAGACGCCTCCTGGCCCGAGAACAGCGCTGGAGCACCATCGAGAGGGAGGCCTTCGCAGTGGTGTGGGCCCTCAAAAAGCTCCGGCCCTATCTCTTCGGTACCCACTTCCGGGTGCAAACAGATCATCGACCCCTGCAGTGGCTAATGCAGATGCGGGGGGAAAACCCCAAACTATTGCGTTGGTCCATCTCCCTGCAGGGGATGGACTTCACTGTGGAACATCGACCGGGCCAAGACCACGCCAACGCAGATGGCCTGTCACGCTTTTTCCGCCTCGACGAGGAGAGTCCCCAAGAGGATGGGTGACTCTCCCCGCCTTCAGCTGGGGGGGACGCATGTTGGACAGGCCACATGAAGGGCTTGCTCCCTCCCCGCATGACAGGGCCCGAGCCCCGGCCCCCCAGGTGTTACCCACAGAAACAACCCGCACCCCGTCTCCAGACGGGACTCCTGCCCCCGGACATCTCTGTATCATGGGGCCGAACCACTACCGGCTCCCTCGCCCGGCCCGGCCGCCATCTTGGACACTGCGCCACGAGGCCGCGTGGCCTCAGCTCGACCCTAACCCTGGGCCTGGCCAGGCCCCGACATCCCGGCACCACCATCTACCCAGGAGGTGAACGGACCACTTGGCAGGTCGATGGGAGAAAGAAGTGTCGATGGCTCTCCCCCGCCAGGTGCCGATCGCCCCCCAGCTCCCCCGGGCGCTGGCTCCACCCCCCTGCTGGGTGTCTGGACTCCCTCATCCCGGACCTCCCGACCATCAAGTGCGAGGGTCCGGACATCAAAGGGCGCCAGACCTATAACTGGGGCAGCTCCAGAGCAGGAAGGCAGTTGTATCCTGGAGTCGAGAGACACCGAGAAGAACTCATCCTTGACGGACTACCGGCGCTGCCGTAGCCCTGCTTTGTGAACTATCAGCCTGCCTGCTGGCGCTGCCGCGGCCTTCTGCATCCTCCATCCTCGTCGGGACCTGCTGGCGCTGCCGCGGACCGTTATAACTACCACCTTCGTCGGGACCTGCTGGCGCTGCCGCGGACCGTGTAACGACCACCTTCACCGGGACCTGCTGGCGCTGCCGCGGCCCGTCCCGCTGGAACACCGAGCTCGAGGATTGTGAGCTATCCATCATATCATCGCATCTACCAGATTGGTAACCAGACTGTCCCGCTACCCCCTTTCCCAACCCAGAGACTAGAATCGAGGGGACCCCTGAGTCCAGACCTCCTTGTACCATTCTATCGTACCTAAGAGATCGCTTATAAAGAACGTTAAAACCTTGTCCTTGTGTGGTGTACATCTGTGGGGGGGAAGTTACTCGACTGTACGATCGCTGGAGACGGCTCTCCCCGGAGACCTCTCCCCTTGTCCTCGGCCGACCCTCCCGGTCCGTCTAACAAGGGGCGAGCAGTGGGTGTTGTGGTGGGCGTTCCACCGCAACACTCATTGTATTTGACTCTGCCCCCTATTTACTAGGATGGCGTACATAGGAGGCAACGCCAAAATTAAGACCAGGAAAATCCTTGTGCAGCACACATGGAAAAAGCAAAATGACATGGTTTGTTTATGTACAGGAAGGTGTACCTTCTTGTACATGAACAAACCTTTCAAAAAAATACAATTTTGTAGCTTTCATGTGTGCTGCACGAAGCAGCACACATGAAAGTTACAGAATGGCATTTTAGGATTGTTTATGTGCAGGAAGGGACAACTTCCTACACATAAACAATCCTCCCCTGCACACAGACAACCTTACACTCCGGTGCAAGGGTGCCTGCGTTGGCACTAGGGTGCACCACATTCTTGTAAATATGGTGCCACCTTGTGTTTCTGAAGTGGCGGAGCGTGTGGTTAAGCCAAGGAGGCTAACAACATGCTCTGCCACTTCTTTGTACATATCCCCCCAAGTGTTTTTTTTAGTGCAGGTTTAATCTCTCTTACTGTCTGTGATGCCTCACAACATGCCAGAAAGGCAGTTTGCCCTTTTACTGTGACTGCATTGCCAGGTCCAAGCATCTGGCCTGTTTCCATTCCTCTTTTTTCAACCATGATCTTTTTTTATAATCTCCTAGATAAAGTTAGACCCTAGAAATTGCTGCTTTAAGATTTTATGACTTTCAATAGATGATTCTTCTCTGTCAAACCTTGGGTGTTCCTTAGCCCTCCCTGCCTTCCTGCAGAGAGCAGGGTTTGTTAGAAACACTGTGGCGTGGTTGGATACTGCTATGTAAAGTGTAATGCAGTCATGTGGTTTTATATTATTTGCCTCATAACTGCCATATTAAAATAGAAACTAATGGGTAGCATAGCCCCCGCTTCAACACAATCCCTTTTTAACCTACGGTGTCCATTTCTGACCTTTGTGAAGCAGGTGTTTAAGGTGCTGTTGTTCTCACCTGTACTCCTAAGTAGCAAGAAGTGTGCTTTTGACTACATGGTTGAGGCCATGAAGATTGGGAACTTCTGAATGCAAAGGTTCCTTCAGGCTCTTCAAGGCAGTCACCTTATGTTCTGGTAAGTAACATTTCTTATTGTAATCCACCGACCCAGTTCTAGACTTGTACTACATCTCCACTCATGAACCTGATTGCTAGGCGTTCTAGCTAGGATCACACCAATTCAAGGGCATGCTCTCGTCTTCCAGTGTTTAACACGGAGTACTGCTACTCCTAAATATATCTTGTTTATGTGGCTTGCTATTACTCATCCAACCCCAGTTCCCATAAATGGAATGAGGGCCACAAGAAAGAGTCTAGTATGTTGTCCCCTTTGAACAGGACTAAGAGGTAGACTTCCCATGCCACGATGTTGATGATGGAAGCATGAGGTGCCCTAGTTGTGGTGTCTCCAGTACATAAATCGTTCTAAAGCCTGCTCCTGGATTTTTTTCAGTGAGGAAACTCCATCACCATCCCTCCAATAAGCGCAGACACTCACGGGTTCTTTGTTCCAAAGTCCTCTGTTAAGCACCCGCCACAATGCTATATATGCATGTTGAGCATTGGCATGCACAACGTGACAGGCACCGTGCGGTGCCTGCCACCTTGTGCATGCCAATGTTGGGGGGGTACCATGGGTACCCCCCAAGTGCAGTCCATCCTAGGGGCCCGCTACGGACCCCAAAAGAGAACTGCGCATGCCTTTTCATGGCGGAGTCTCCGCCATGGAAAGGCATTGAAAATGCCACATCATAATATGGATGGCAGTGCCTGCAAGGCACCGCCACCATATCATGGGCCATGTTTTGCTGTTTGGAAACAGTCCTATATTTACCATGTGCATTCAGGAAAGTGATGTCCTGAACACAGGCGAAAGTGGGTTATGGTGAGTGTTGTGCATTGCATACCATACGTGGAGAATTTCATTGTTTTTTTGGTTTTGTGTTCTCTGACCCATAACTAACCTTTGCCTGTTTTTTTCTCTTACATATGTTATAATTCATCAAGACAGAGCTGTACTCGATGTACACTGGTACTGCGGAGAATGAGCAAATCCCAAAGTATTTCAAACAAACTTCCACAATAACCAAAGACACGGTGCTCAAGGGAGCTTTTAGTGGTGTCTGTTTCAGAACAGGTGGTGTTTCATCCCCAAACAAAATCCGGACATAATGGTACGCTGAAATTAAAGATCCGACATAATGACAATACGGGTTTAAAGATGTCGAAATAGTTACATGCAACCATTGTACAAGCCTGGATGAAAAAAGTATGCAATCTATTTTGTATGTGTATCCGCAGTTTATTGTTGTTTGTGCAAATTAATTGTAAGAGTTATTTTTTTTTGTAATCAGGTATGTTTATTCAGACAAAAAGTCTGTTAAAATGTAATGTATCGGCTTGCAACAATAATATCATTTAATCTAACAAAAAAACGTTTTAATTAATGTTAACGAATAATGACCTGAGCCAATAGACACATTCTTTTGTGAACTTTCTACTAAAAGACTCATTGCAGTTGACCGAGATTTAAAACTAAGCCTGGGCGGAGTTTGAGGAGTTACGCGGAACTCCGCAAAGTGACAAAAACACGTGCCTTAGGGTCATGCCGCTCGCAGTGATTTTGAGCATCGGGTGTTTGTCCCATGCTGTAAAATCATTGCGAACGAAACCATGTGCAGCGCAAGAGGGCGCAGCTTCCTTTCTGCTGCTAAGTAGATTTTCTACTGGAGCTGCAGCTTTTTCAACGTGAACGGAAGGATTCTCAATGCGAGTGCCTCGAATATTCGCATTGAGAAATCCGACCACCCGTGTTGAGAAATCTCACCAGAATGTTGATTTTCCTTGCCCACGCTCGCCAACTAAAACTTGGCGAACTCGAGCAAGGAAAAATCCCGCCAGGAGGTGGATTTTCCTCACTTGCGTGCACCAACTTGACGTTGAGGAGCGAGGAAAAAAATACAATTCTGCGTGCTTCGCGGAGTGCGGACAGCTCCGCAAACTCCACGAAGCGGAGTTCGCGGAGTGCGGACAGCTCCGCAAACTCCACGAAGCGGAGTTCACCACAACCAAGGGTTATTTAATACTATATTCTATAAATGAAGGTTTTAAAATCAAATCAGAGTGTAGTGTCGTAGAGTGGCCTAGAGTGAAGCGACATAAAGTACAGTGATGCAGAGTAGGTTGACATAGAGTGCAGTGGGGTAGAGTGCATTGGTTTTAAGTAAAGCGGTGTAGAGTGCATTCACGTTAAGTGCATTGGTGTATAGTGCATTGGTGCAGCACAGGATAGAGTGGCACAGGGTAGAGTGGAGTGGCATGGAGTGCAGTGGTGCAAAATAGGTTAGAGTGGCATGGAGTGCAGGTGCGGCCCGTGCAGGTAAGAGTGGTGATGGGGGGAGCCAACAGATGATGACAAGGTAAACTTAGATTTTTTTTAAAAGGAAAACCACTTACCTTGCTCTCGGCGCATCCCCAAGTGGGCAATGCGGTAAGCGCAAGGTAAGTGATTAAATTGTTTTAAATTTAAGTCGTCTGTCTACTCCTTCCCACCCCACCTCTCTTACCTGCACGGGCCTTGCCTGAAGGAGTGACGTAGAGTAGCATAGAGTTGAGTGGTGCAGAGTAGTGGTGCAGAGTAGCGCAGAGTGGTGCAGAGTGGGGCAGAGTGGTGCAGAGTCGAGTGGTGTGGAGTGTCGCAGAGTAAAGCTGAGTAACATAGAGTAGTGGTGTGAAGTGTAGAGTCATAGGGCCCGATTCACAGAACTAACTTAAGACAAAATCCTAAACTTACTACCATTTTCGTATTCACAGAAGACACTTACTCACTTCGGTATTCACAGAAGTTAGGAGTCCTAACTTTAGGACTCCTAAATGCCTTCTGTGAATACCGAAAGTATTAAAATTAGGATTTTTCTCAGTTTAGGAGTCCTAAAGTTAGGACTCCTAACTTTACTACTACTAAACTGAGAAAAATCCTAATTTTAAGGCTTTCAGTATTCACAGAAGGCATTTAAGAGTCCTAAAGTTAGGAGTCCTAACTTTACTACTACTAAATTGAGAAAAATCCTTATTTTAAGGCTTTCGGTATTCACAGAATGCATTTAGGAGTCCTAAAGTTAGGAGTCCTAACTATACTACCACTAAACTGAGAAAAATCCTAATTTTAAGGCTTTCGGTATTCACAGAAGGCATTTAGGAGTCCTAAAGTTAGGACTCCTAACTTCTGTGAATACCAAAATGAGTAAGTGCCTTCTGTGAATACCAAAATGAGTAAGTGCCTTCTGTGAATACCAAAATGGTAGTAAGTTTAGGATTTTGTCTTAAGTTAGTTCTGTGAATCGGGCCCATAGAGTACAGTGGCATAGACTGCAGTGGATTGGCATAAAGTGGAGTGGTGCAGAGTAGAGTGGAGTGGAGTGGAGTGGCCTAGAATAGACTGGTGTATAGTGCAGTGATAAAGAGAGCAGTGGTGCATAGTATAGTGGGATAGAGTGCACTGGCAAAGAGTACAGTGTTGCAGAGAAGAGTAGAGACTGGCATAAAATGAAGTGCCGCAGAGTGTCATATCAGATGCCAGCAGTGCTAAAGCCGGCCCTGGTGGTAGGCCGTTGTTGTTTCAGTGGAACATGTTCACCTATTTCATTGCTGACAACCCATGCATCATCCAAATAGCATAAAAACTATGTTTTGACATTGCCAGGATGTTTAAGGCAATAGTGTAATAATGTAGTTGATTCTGGGCTCCAGTTTGTAGTTTCTGGAAAGCAGTAATCTGTGTTGTCTTGGTTTTTATGGCATGGTGCTACTGCACTAGTTGCACATACTGAAGCTATTGCTCATGAAGTGTAGTTGTGCAGGCCACGCCTTTTGGCTTGCCAATGCATGTTATCATTAAAAGGGTTTGGTGCTTTGACTCGCTGTCTGTAAACAGAAAGATCACTAGACATTTTACAGCCTCGTGAACTGGAGAACAGTAGGGGCATGAGCGGGCTCCATCGTAAGAGTAATTTGCACTCCTCTTGCTTTCCTATTAACATTCTCACTTTGAAGTCACAGAAAGAAAAGTAAACACCAAGCTCCCTCAGAAGAAGGAGCCTGACATTTGACCTTGTCTTTGAAATACGCAGCAAATGTGACAAAATGAGAACAAAATATATGTGCTTGTTTATAGAAGTGAGTTTCAGAGAGATACAGTAAACAAGGTTTGGGGAAGGGAAGGGACGAAGTCACGCTGAACATCCTAAAACAAGTAGAGCCAGCAAATAGAAAGCAAGAAAATGTGAGTTACAATTACAAACCACAAAGCCAATGGTAAGCAATGGGGAGAATGCATTCCCAGGGAAGCTTTCTGAATGTCCCCAAGATGTCTTCAGCAACCCAGGCAACTGTGTGGTCTGGTAGGCTTCGACCTAAAAACTGCTACAGCTACACAAGCCCTAACTAAAATCCCTGCACAGTAGTATCAAACCCAAATGAAACTTTGGGAATTGGACAAATTAGGCATTGGAAAATGCCAGCGGTGATGTGGAGATAGAGGCAGCATATTGCTACATCTATTTTGCTCCACCCTAAACTCCAGCTGTATTAGGATGCAGTGCACAGCGCCATGGACAATACATTTGACTCAGATTTCCCAAGGTTTCCCACAAATATCTTACTCAGCCTGTCCAATAAGCAACCTTATCTTCTACACTGTTAGACGAGTGAAGTTGATATTGCTAGGACCTTGCACCTCAAAGGGACTATCACAGCAAGATGGAGGAAAGACACACTGTTGGACATGAGAGACTGTCTCAACAGACTATGGAACCTACTAAGTATGGAAATAAATCACTGTCACTTACTTGGGGAGGGTACAGGCCTATAAAGCACAAAGGCCCAATCCCTATGCTTTTTAACAACCAAAACGTACTCAGAATTAAGGGAGGAGCAGAGAGCAGAGCATAATGGACTCACCTTGCCAGGGCAGGTTAGTACCACTCTACAAGATCTACTTAGATGAATGGGGAGGAGATGTGATCAAGCAGCTAGAATTACCGACTTTGTAACCATGGAACTGGGTTTGAAGCCCTGTCTTGGCTCAACATCCTGTGTTTGTTGGTAACTCACTAAATCCTATTTTGCAACAAAATGTGTAACACCTTGTTCCTTTGTAAAGCACTCTGATACCCCTGAGATACGTGTTTGCTATATAAAACTGCAAACAAAAAATAGGTATCAGGCTTTAACTGGCAGTAAGGAACAGTAAAAACATTATAATACTTCCCCTACTGTTGGAGAAGACTCCTATGGTGAGGGGAGCATTATATTTTTTCTTTTCAAATAGAAAATCCAGTTTCAGGGTTTTCTCATTGAAATATAAAAAGGATTCCTCTGTGCAGGAAGGCTGCATCTTGTTGCCGTAGCCCTGTAGCTCAGAATAATATGCATTGCAGGTACTGCAATCTCTGCGGTTTCTAGAAATGCTTTTGTATATGTCCGCCTGGTTGGCGGTCATTTATAAATTTGGTGTGCGGCCTCTTCACCATGGGGACGGAGACATTTACCCTGTGCCCATGGTGGACCCAAGGGCAGACTGCCGAGTATTAAATCAACTCCTTAGTTTCAAATTGTCAAAAAATCAGTTTTGGGGATGTGATCAAAACTGTGTATGTTCTGTACCAAATTTTGGCATTGTCATTAGTAATGTGCTTTTAGATAGGTTTCTTTGCACCACCTTTTCTTGCTGAATAATGGGAGTGGTAGAGAAAGACAGTTACTCTTGGTGGAGCATTTTGCCAGGTGGGGCACTATAGCACTGTACTAATTCGGTCTAAGTATGGCATTCCATTTTTTGGTGAGCTTTTTTATTTTGAGGTTTGACCTAGAAACAGGTTTTTAAAATACATACATATAGACGTATACTTAAGAGCCTTTTAATCTGCTTTCTTCATCCAGTGACTTGTTCGGGGGTTATTTACATTTTGCTTCCATACAGCACAGCGTACAGTATAGGCAGGGCCACTGGAATTATGCGATTGTGCAGCCTCAGCGTATTTCGCGTAGTTATTGATTTGACGCATTTAACACAAAATGCTGCTTAACTTGCAGGTTTTAATGAGCAAAAAAATATTTCCAGCTCAAATGGGTCAAAAGTTACACAAAATGCAGCGCCATGTGTTCCCGTGCCAAGTAAGGCCTTTTGCAATGGTTGACTGGCCACCTTTCTGTGCTTGCTGCTTTATTTGGGTGTTGAACTGGTGTAAAAATGATAAAAATAATTAATTAATTACTACTAATACAAAATGTTCACATTATGCCGCATAATTTGCCTTCTCTTTCTGGATAATTAAGTCAACCCTGAAGCATAATTAGGCCCTCTCCTGCAACAGGATTCCAGTGACCCTGATTATAAAGCACTGTCAGCCCACTTTAGCGTTTGTCTCTTCTTGAGTGACGGCATTTTGCTTGTGCACATTTGTCTAGAAAAATCCCCTTCAGTGCCAGTTAGTGTTTGGGGGCCATTCGCTGCTTAATTGCTGCTTTCATTTAAGATTTTTAAATGTATTTTTGTGACTTTGGATTATTTCTTATTTTTCGTTAAGTTATGTATGCCATCTCTAGATAGCAGTATTGTATTTGTAATTACTTTTACACTTTTAATTCTGTTGCATACGATTGTTAATAACTGACACATTCGGAATGAATGACAAGTCAATACATACTCAGGGGAAGATTTACAAGAACTGGCGCATCCCTGCATATTAGCAGGGATGCACCAGATAATTTGCGCGACTGGAAAATAGACTTGAACCATCATGCATGCGCCGCATTTACAATGCGGCTCACCGTGGCGCAAAGATAGACAGATGTGTGACGCATCTTGTCGGTGTAAGGGCAGCACATTGGTGGAGTCGTGTCGCAAGCACGACGCAACTCCAGCAATGGTTAGGAATGCCTATTCCTAACATGCTGCGTCACTCTTTACGCCTACTTCAAGCAGGCGCAATGTTTTGACGCAGTGGCGTTGTAAAAGTGATTCAGTGAACTCTTGTAGATTTCACTGCGTCACTTTTACGAGGATTCCTTGCGACGGAATGCCCACCCTGCATACATTATACCTGACGCAGGTATAATGTAGCGCAGGGCTTTACAACGTGACGCATCTCCCTAGATGCATCACTTTGTAAATATGTCGCATCATTGCGCATTGTTTACGACGCCACTGCGTCACAGAAGTGATGCACCTTCGGCGTAAAGTCGGCGCAAGGGGCTTGTAAATCTGCCCCTCAGTGTCCACTATAGTGAAGTTCTATTACGTTCTTCTTTTCGCGTGGGGAAAAAAGAAATATATGAAGTTGGCACACATCTCAAGCTGTTATCTGACAAACTCTATTCCTGGCTGCGCTACGGGCCTTTGATAAGTGCAGGTTTGGGAGGAAATCCCCGGGTTCTCCTATGAGCCAATCTATATCCCTTTCAGCGCGTTGACCTTTGTTGAGGACTCCGGCGCAGTTCGTTCTGTGATTGGTGACATGCAAGTGTCTGGTCTCTGACCCAAGGAAAAACACTGCGCCACACTGAGGGATTTAGGGCAGTGCTGCTATCTGGAAACAAGTCTTGCTGAAAGAAAGAAGTTGAAGAGCTTTCCTTGTTTACGCACCATATCTGTGAGTAAGACTTTTCCACGGCCTCCAGAGCAGCGCCATGTACCAAACTAAGGCCTGCATCACAGGCGGAAGAGTGACACCCTTGCCGGACAACTGTTCCTCTGTCCTGCGCAAAAGAGCCCTTTGTTCCTCATGCTCGCTGGCCGCGGAAACATTGAGTGTGCAGCCTCCCGCCTCTGCAGTCTGGTTACGTCACACTCTGTGGAACACACTAATGTTAGATACAATGGGTGAGGCTTTGTCTTATGCATAGTTTGGAGACAAAACGCCTACCATTGGTGGATGAAATGGGTCAGACTGAAGTGTATTATTATATACAGTGCTTAATTTGTAGAAGAATAAGTGTCGGGTCGAATTAGACTCACAAACTCACAGCTGGCACTACTGAATGTCCCCCATGCCGAATGCTAAGGCTGCGTAGTCTTGTCCACGACCTGCCACTCCCCGCCATTTTTCTCTCTTGCAGGTTCCTGCTTTCTCCCTTTGTCACGTTTTTTCCATCTCTCTCTTCATCCTTCTTCTACTCATGTATTCTTGTCATTCTCTTATTCAGAGTCAAAGTTTGATGAGATAAAATAAGTGCCGGTCCCCAAAAAATGTGTGCAAATGGGCCCCACTTGCAACCGCTGGTTCAAATTAAGCACTGGATATTATTGTACTGAAGCTCCATTTAGGTAGTGTTTTGGGGCTCAACAGGGCCTAAGCACAATACCCCCATTTTGGTTAGTAATTAAAAAGATGTCAATTCATCACCCTGATGAAGTTGGGCCACCAGACGCAAAGATTACAATGGATAAACCACCACATAACAAGGTCTCATAGGTGTATGTGACTCGGCAAGTCAGTACACCGGACTTCTCTCGTAAACCAACAGAGACCAAGTAGGCAAGCCTGAGACCGATCACAGAGGAGGAATAGTGAGATGCTAAAATAGTGGCTGTCACTGCGAGGTCCCCGTTGTTCCCTTTTGATCATTGTTTCTGTGATACTGGGAAAAGAATGATGTAACTCCCACAAGTAAGAAGCTTCACGCAGAAGAAGGACTTATTGCACTCATTAGGGACTCCAGAGCTTTCCAAGGCCTCAGGGAGGAAGATGCTGATAATGTATCCAAATAGAGGGTTGATGGTGGACATAGACCCCTCAGGTCGCACCCCTCTGTTTGATGGAAGACCTTGGGGGATATTATCAAGAACGTCTGATAACTATCGCAAAATTTGCTTAACGCAACTTTGCACATCGCAGTCTATCGCGGGAAAATAACCCCATGTCAACGTTGTATTCTCAACCCGTGGTACCATGTGATAGTCTCATGACAACGCGCCAAATAACCGTGTTAAAACGAAAGCGATGCCCCAAAAACGCGAAACACGAACGTGAAAATACTTGCGATGTGTCCAATCGCGTTACAAAAATCAGCGATAACCAGAGACAGGCCTGCAATTCCCATGCGTCATGCGGGAAAATGCACTATAAAAGAAGAACAGAAAAAAAGGCAAGAGAAAATAAACTGCGTAGCACCTTGGATGAACCCGGACCGAGTGCAGAGGACAACGTGAACCCCACAAGCACCACAGATGACCAACAAGGAACCCCAGGCTCGAGGAAGGCCAAGGAGAAGAGGAAGAGGAAGACGAGGTTCAGTACGCAGGAAAACAGGATCATCGTTACGGAGGTGATAGGACACTACCAACAACTGTAAGGCACCGCAAACGTGTCATTGGCAACACAAACAGAAATATGGCAGTCCATCGTGAACAATGTGAATGCAGTCCGAGTGTCGAGGTCAAGAGGCGCTGGCATGATGTGTAAAGCCAAACCAAGCAGAAAGTCGCTGCCAACAGGAAGGCAGCAACGGCGACTGGAGGTGGGAGTCCTGCGCCACAGGAGGATCTGGAGGAAATGGTGGCCACAGTCATCAGTGTGGAGACAGTGGCAGGAGTTGGGGGGGGCCAGACACAGCTCGACATCACCTGACCCAACAGCAACAGGGTGAGTAACGACCAGGGACTGGCAGGACGGGGGGAGATGGGCACAATGGCACACATGCACAATCATGTGTAGCACACTGCACACCCACAATGAGTGTGGAACATGTCCCTGACACCCATGGCCTGCTGCAGCACACATAGAAACTCCAAGTAGGCCCCCCCTCCACTATGTGCACAAAGGGCCCCCCCTATCACCAATCACACAACGTACCCATGCACATGTGCTGAATCCAGCTAAGCAGCGGCTATGTGAGCCATACTGACAATGCAAGTGACACTGCATGACCAATAGCATGGCTGCAGTCAAAATACATGACATGGTGCACGCCACAACACTGAGGAGGCCCAGTGTGGATCACATCCTCCAATGAGCTGGTCACACTCTGACACATCCACATGCACATGAAAACCCTGACGTCAACAACAAAGATGCAGACAAACAATGCTCACGAGTACAAAAACCGTCCAAGAGCACAAATGACCCAAGTCGCCAACATCTCTGCACCATAAAAGCACACAAGTCAAAGGCACACCTCCTCAAAGGGATAAGGGATCGCTAAATCAGAGCCGCAGGGGCGACTCTCCCACAATGCAGCACACACACATTGCAATCACAGTACATCAACATTGACAACAATGAGGTACAAGGTGCAACACTTTCAGTACAGAACAAAGGATACAACTGGTGCCACTTGTGCGTAGAAACTGGCCAATCACATCTGCCATAGCAGGACATTGTGAGATGAAAACGTACGAGTACAACCTCACATCCGTCATGTAGTCCAAATGTCACTGTCTCCCATCAAATAGCCATCTTCTCCAAAACAGTCTCAATGTACATTGTCATGCAGTCTGTATGTAAACATCTACAATGCGTCAACATACATGGGACACACTGTTAACCTGCATCACCCCTTTACATTGCAGAGGGACAATCAACACCTCCGGCAGAGAAGACCAGATATCTCTTCAGTGATGATGAAGAGGACACCCTGGACATTTGCTCAGACACCCTCCAACGGCTCATGGACAGCCTCCGCACCCCACCCCCAGGAGCATTGCAGCCCAGCTGCATCGAGGTGACCCCACCCCCTGCACAGACAACACAGCAGGAAGCACCCACCACCACGGCTGGCTCCCAGCACCTCACCGAAGAACACATGACGTTCCAACGCAGTGTGTTAGACTGCCAGAAGGAGCTGGCTGAATATGTGTGTCTGGGGTTTGAAATCATGGCAGCCAAACTGGATGCCATACGTGGGTGTCTAAGTCCCATCAGTGATCACTTACAGTCCATTACGGACACCCACAGTCTGTTGCATGCTCTACAACAATCCTTGACTGACCTCGCTGGAGCTATGACTTGGATACAAGAACTGTCTGGTCAGACAGGCCCCAGAGATGACAGCACGGAGTTGGCACATCTGCGGAGGACAAAGGAGAACATGGAGTGGATGCAGGCTGGAATGATGGCTGCCATGGCTGAACACCAGCGGGGTGTAGCTGCGATAATCCATGCCCTGTAGATCCTCATCATGGCATTGATGCCACAGAGCCTGTCCAAGATGACTGCTGCAGGAACTTCGACACACACATCTCTGCCCCCTGATGTGTCAGTGGCACACAATGATGCATCCATTACACCTCCACCCCCTGATGTGTCAGTGGCACACAGTGATGCAGCCATAACACCACCAGACACACCAGACACACCTGACACAGAAGATATATCAGAGGACTAAGATGTGGATGCTAATGACTCTGTGCGGAATGTGGTTGTAGCATTCATCCCCGCCATTTGGCCTGTTCCTGCTTGGTTCAGCCCTCTGCATCATGCCCTTGAACAACACATTCCACTGTCCCCCGAAACACTCTGTGACATACACCTTGACCCCGACATGGACTGCCATATCTGCTCTGGTTAGCAAGGACACAGCAATCAGGCTGCGGACTGAACTCTTCCTCTTCCGATTGACTAGTCATTCAATTGAGGACTCTGGTTGGCCCTCCACTGGCACCATGTGATGTGGGGTTTGCATGGCCATGTACTGCTCCCGCTCCTACATTCCACAGAAAGTGAATAAAACATTCCAAAACGCACAGATGTGTCATGTCTATGTTCAATCAAGTATAAAAGTATGGATGAATGTACGGACATTGATTGCACAAACAGGTACACCCTGGGGAATGACATCAATGCACATGTTTGACCCTGACCCACATGGCCAATTAGATCACTGTGAAGGTGTGAACTAGCTGTGGCCTCATTGCTCATTCACAACAATCTTGCAACCACCCAATTAGCCCCACATCCATGTATTATATGGGCTGTGTGTGAAAATGTCACATTCGGTAGCAGGCCCAAAGTAGTGTCCCCCATCACATGTGACAACAGAACATCTCTTCGCATACCCACCCACACTCAACTGTGTGGACACTGCCTGTTGTGATGGATCACATTGATCCACATGGCTAGATGTTGGACACCATACTCACATTGCAGAAGACACATAAGTGCACAGGTCCATCAGCAACTATCCCAACCACAATGTCTGACTCACAGAGGTGGAGCTGACAATGGGGACTCACCCCTGAGTGGAATGCGTCAGTCAGTCCCTCCCTGTGTACAGACAATGCACTTCTTGCAACGGGCACCGTATGATATACAGTCCTCTATCATGTTGTACACCTTCAATGGAACTTTGCTTGGTACTCAAATATGAGAAGATTTTTGGGAGTGAAGAAGTCTTGCTGTCACTGCTCTAATGATTCTACTGCAATGCAAGTAGACTTTAAAATGACAATTAAAATATTTATAGAAAAAAAAGAAAAAAGAAGACTTACGGAACAAACCACAGAACAAGCTGTGGATGTATTCTGAGTGTAGAATGCTTCCGTAACATAAGTGCATATTCGAAATATCTCTGAAATGATTAAGAGAACAGTCTTCTTCGATTCTTCTTAATTTTATTATACTGTTATCCTACAGTCTTAATTAAAGTGCTAGTCATTTTTTTATTATTTAACCATACCGGGCATTGCTTTTTATTTTGTAAATAATAATAAGGAGAACCAAATCTGGCTCAAACGTCACACCACCTTCCATGAGCCAGGCCTTGGCTGCTTGCCATGTGATCCAGAGGAGTCAAGGAGGCCCAGGAGGCCCATCCTTCTCTCTAGCATCTTGGTCAGTAGGGAACTCAGGATGTCTCATTGTCAGGTGGCCATGAAGCAAGCAGGAGCTACTGGGCCCAACCTTAGGGATTGTGGCCTTACTCCTGATGTCCCTAGGCCCAACCTACTATGCAACCTGAGTAACTGGGCCATTTGCTACCCCTTCAGCACTTGACCTTCAGTGAGAGCATGGGTTGAGCAGTAAAAAGCTCTTCAGATGGAAGTATCTGCAAGGCATGCGAGGACTCATAACTCAAAATACCCACAGTTTCCTCAATAAGATGGCTGTCCAGTCCAATACTGATTTTAAGTGTAAAAATCAGTATTTATTACACATGCTTAACACAGCATACTAAATAATCCACTGAAATAGTCGCTCAAAATTAAAGCACCCATGCTTGTCAGGGCCGTGATCCCCTCTGTTGGGCTCTCTCATTCCCCCAAATCCTGCTTCAAGCTATACTCAGTGTACCTGGCGGATTTTAAGAGGTGACCCCTAATGCTGTCCGCACTAGCATTGCGCATCAAAGTCTGGCTTTGGCGTTGAAAATGTTGAGTTCTACGGGTGGTAAACCGCTGAGCTCGAACAAGTCCCACGTAGACCTGAGGTCCTGTTTCCACATTGCACCAATAACTGCTTTCAGAAGGGTCCAGGAGCCATATTATCAAAAACGGCGATAACATTATCGCCGGTTTAGCGACAGGAAACTGCTGCTAAAGCGGCGATAAGGGGCTTGATAATATGCCCTTGTGGATTCTAATAGAAGCCCAGGTTTGATGTCCTTGACACCAGAACCTGGGCTTCTATTGGAATTCACAAGGGCATATTATCAAGCCCCTTATCGCCGCTTTAGCTGCAGTTTACTGCCGCTAAACCGGCGATAATGTTATCGCCGTTCTATATAAAATGGCCCCAGGAGTCGAGATGCTTCTCTCCCACAAAGAGCAGCTCACACTTCATTCTTCCTGTGGTCAGCAGGATAAGTGTGGCAGAGGCAATGGCTTGCTGGTGTATCATCTCCTTTTTCATGGTTCCTGCGGGTAAGTTGCCGGAGCAGCGGCACCTCAGCAGGCAGTTTCTAGTCTTCTTACTGAGTCCCTCCAATGGTCGCAGGGACTCCACCAATATAGTGATGGCCCTCAACAGTCCTTGAAGCCCCCTCCTGGCATATAGGGGTCATAGATACAGGCAGCAGTCCTACTTAGGTTTGATCCTCTGAGCAACAGACTCAACAGTCACAGCGATCCCCTCCTGGCATACAGGGGTCACATACACAGGCTACAGCCCAAAGTCTCAGTTGCACAGGCAATGGTCCTAACAGTCTCAGACCCAGCAATCCCAGTAGCCCTTTCTTAGCTCACAGGAGTTACCGACACGGGCGACGGTGCCAATGAGATTTGTGATGACCCTCATATTCATGGAACTTCAATGGGGTTGTGACTCCAACAAAAGAATGAATGGCTCTCCGGCAACACCGGTCCATACTGGACCAAGTGCATCATACTCTGCTCACTGGATTCCACTAGCCAGAATACCTGCTGGACCTACCTCCCTCCAAGCTCCCTCTTCTCTAACAGGACATGCTGGTCTTAGCTGACAGGCAAAAGGCTGGTGCTCTAGGCACAGGGCAAGTGTTCTTTCTTCATGGGTGATAGCCCCGCACCCGGACAGGAGACTGGCAGTCCTTGCCAAACTTATCAGTCCCACCATCTCCCTGACAATACCTCTTCTTGGAATCAAAGAGCCCTTTGATGTGCACAGAGGTTGCTTTCTTCTCTCACTTCAGTGTGTGTGTCCCATCCCAGCAGTCAAGTACTGTTCTCACATCTCCGGCCTCTGCAGTCCCTGGGCTTCCAAAATGGAATCCACAGGCCTCCATGTTATATATCATCCACAGGCATACACATGCAACCCAGCACTACATCCATCGCACGCTGTCCAGCACTACATACAGTCCATACAGCCAAGGGTGAGTTACGTACACAGACAGGGAACTTTACACAAGTTTGGCCAGTAGTCCCCACTCCAGTCACAAAGGCAAAAAAGAATGATAACATCCCTAAGTCAAATTAACACAAAACGGGTATGCTGCTACCACTGCACTCATGTAATTTAACTCCAGTTAAGGCAGTAGCCCTCTCCCTTCACAACAGTAGTGTTTGGTGCCCCCCTCCTGTGAGTGCCAGCCTTGAGAAGTTCCCTTTTCTGGGAGTACTGTTGGGATTTATCTTGATGGAACTGCGGCTTTGGATGGCTTTGTAGGTGACACAAGGTGCTTTGTGTGCAGAGAGATTCGCTATTGGCAACCAGAGTAATGCCAGAAGCACCGGTGTCATGTGCTCCCTTGGATTGAGGTGTAGAGCAGTCTTACAGTGGTGTTTTCAGGTGCAGTACCAATCTTGCAGTCAATCCATTGCAGCGCGCATAGTGGGAAGTGGGGAGCACCAAGGTACCGACCATTTGTGCGTCAACTCACAACATTCCGAGGATGAGCATTGTGATTAATATAGATTTTGCACAAGATTTAATGAGTTAAGGGATTTATTATTTGCAGAGGCACACGTAATTCATAATAGTAGGAGGGCCTGGAGCCTCCCTTTGAAAAAACACATACAGCTCCAGCCTCAGCATAAGAACTTTACATCTAAAAGCATTCCCAAGAGGAGTCATACCACTGACAGCTGAAGTATGCAGGATACTGCCCACCCCTTTGCCTTAACAAAATGTAAATAGAAGAAGCCCCATAAATCATGAATGAGTATGCGTAACAGAATACTTCGATACAAAATAAAACTTAGGGAATTCAACTGATTGAAGGAATTACTCCGGTAACATTTTTACATAATACAAACATTATACTCTGACTTTCATTAAGTAAGGCTGGAATCCATTGGGCCCCTCACCTAATCACCCATCCGTGCAGGACGAAACCACTTTGTATTTCTTCCACACTTTCCCTTCTTTCAGTTCAACAACATCTCATCCACCTCTTACAACTGAACAGGGCTGAGAAATTGTTGAATATCCCTTTCTTTTCAATCTTCCAGATTTTGTTCTCACCCAGTTCCCCAATCTAACTTTGCTGCATCTGCCGTTCTTAAGGATATCCTTTTTATGTTTACATTCTCCATACATGCTTTGGACTTCAACATCCAAACCTGCCTGAGTGCATCACACGGTTTTCTTCCCCCCATCAACTATAAGGTTTTTTTCCCACTGTACCAGTTGGAAGCAATGCTATGGCCTCACCAGCATCCCAATATCACCCAATATCACTCTCCGCTCACAAATGTCTCGCACTGCTAGCTGAATTCGTTCTTTTAATGCGCCGTTCCAATGCTCAATGACACCATGACGTCAGGGATGATATATGGAGATGCAAATGTTCTCCATCTGTTCTGTTTCAAGAATCCTATCATCCCTCTACAGGCCAACTCAACACTGTTGTCAGTCACAATGGCATCCGGTATTCTTTCTTTCATAAATAATTTTGAAAAGCCAATCACAAACCTTGTGGTTGGTTGACTACCATTTTCACCTGCTGGGGATGAGATAAATAGTGAGCTATGACAAAGCAATGTCTACATCACCTAAACCCTCCTTAAGGTCCAGAAATGTCTAAAGCAATTTTCCTCCACTGTCCATCCGATTGTTCTACTCTTTTCATACTTATCAATTTCAGAGATTTGTCATCCATGCACACGTTACATGACATCACCAAACTCTCTGCACATCTGTCTATTATGGGTGACCAACAACTCTCATTGCAGGGTGTTCTTGGGGTAACATTAAACTCAATTTCACAATAACATTGAAAAAGCTAGAGTTCACCACTATATAAGGCCCCAGCCCACAAAAACAACTCATCTGTGGCTCAAAATATGTCTGAACTTCTATGCCCAGACTTAAGACTTCTATGCCCATGCCTTCCCCCTCATACAATTGATTGCCTTCTGAAAAGCAACAATATTTATTAAAGAATTCCACCCACTCCTCTCTAGAACTACTCCCCATTCCAACGTCTTCTACAGCAGCCAAAACACACTCATCTCCAAGTCATCACTAATCACTGTTTCATCTTGTAATGACAACCTACAAAAATACCAGCAGCACACCTGCGGTAGCAGTAATTAGCGTGCATGCAATTAACGCCTGCTGTGTTCCATGCCCCTGCTAGCTGTAATTAGTATGTACACAATGCATGCCCACGATTGGCAAGTGCGTTATCAGCCCTACAGTTTATGTATTTATTTGAGAGTTTTATATAGCGCTAGCTAGACTTGAAGGTATCAGAGCGCTTTACAACAGTAAATGTTCACATCGAAGATAACAAGTCTATAATACACAAAGCATCTGAGGCAGAGCCCTTTACAACAGTAAATGTTCCCAACATAGATAACAAGTATAGTGTAGAAATAATCTTAAAACTGTCGACAGTTTATACATTGAAATATTTTTTTAAATACTGACAATTTATACAGCACCTTGGCACTGAAATACCCTGCTGCACAATGTGAAATTAACAGAGTAATAAGATCACTAGACTCGTATTATGTGCCATTACTGTGCCTGCTGAAACACCAGTGATGGTCCAGCACTCTCAACGTCACAAGCTCGGGAAGATCCGGTGACTAGCTCATCCTTTGAACCATGGCAAAACAGAGGCGCTATCTCTGTGCAATCAGTCTCCTTCCTCAAATCTCAAGGATTAAGAAGGCTGCTTCATCTAGACCTTACTCAGTAAAAAAATAAAGACTGCGGCCTGTACAACTTTTCAATGATAGACTTATTTACAAAGATTTAAAGTGCAGCTGGGTCACGAAAAGTGCTGCTAAAGTAATCCAAAATTGACACAGTAACAGACAGACACAGGAGGATGCTTAATTGGATATCAGGATATTACAGGGGGTTATTACCACGTGGCTCAGCTGCTACATAAATTTGCATAAGTCTCCAAGAACGTGTGATAACCATCGCAAAAGTTACTTAACGCAACATTCAACATTGCAGTCTATCACGGGAAACTTACGCCGTGTCAACCAAGTATTCACAACACGGCAGTACCATGCGATAGTCACCAGATAACGCGTCAAATGGCCGCATTAAAACCAACGCCATGCAGCAAAAATGCGAAACACAAAAAAAGCTGCGATGAGGCCAAGCGCGATACAAAAAGCTGTGAAAACCAGCGACAGGCCTGCAAATCCCCCACATCTGGCGGGAAAATGCACTATAAAAGCAGAACAAGAAAAACACACCAGAAACAATCCAAAGTGCGCAGCAACATGGATGCACCCTGACCGAGCGCAGAGGCCAACGCAAACTCCACAAGCCATAGAGACCACCAGCAAGGTACAACAGGGTCGGGGAAGGCCAGGGAGAAGAGGGAGAAGAGGGAGAGGAAGACGAAGTGCAGTCCGCAGGAAAACAAGACCAGCGTCATGGAGATGACAGAACACTACCATCAACTGACCCACAATCAGACTACCTTAAATGCAGCCGGAGTGTCGAGGAGGCCAATGGAGGAGGCCAAGAGGCGCTGGCATGATGTGAAAACCTAAACCAGGCACAAAGACGCCGCCAACAGGAAGGCAGCAACGGCGACAGGAGGTGGGAGTCCTGCGCAGCAGGAGGAGCTGGAGTAAATGGAGGCCGGTCATCAGTGTGGAGACTGTGCAAGGAGGTGGGAGTACGGACACAGCTCTAGAGGACTTGACACAACAACAGGGTGAGTAACGACCAGGGACTGGGGGGATGGAGGGAGATGGGCACAATGACACTCATGCACGACGATGTGTAGCACACTGCACACCCACAATGACCCTGGATCATGTCCCCTATCCCCGTAGCACACTGCAGCACACACACATAGCAATCACAGCACATCCCATGTCAATGTGGCACAAAGTGCAACACCTATATGTGTGTAAAAGGTTTCCCCTAAGTACTTTTAGGTCCAAGAGGAGGGGAGAAAGACAAATGAAGAAAGAGAACCTCTTATCTGACCTATCTTATTTATGCAGTATTAATTATACTATTAATATTTTTTTTTAATCAAAACTTAAGTAGGATCTTATACCAGAGTTGGTTTGTGGTTGTGTTTTTAACGAAAAATCAATTTTTTCTTTACTCTATGTGGAATGTCTGATGGTATGAAAGAGTGATTGCTTGGTGAGAATGTTGATGTGACGGTTTTTTCATTTTCTTTCGGGGGCTCTTTTCCACAAGTTTTTTTTTAAACTGTTTTGCCTTCTAAATTCACAAGTATTTATGAAATCCAATTAATGTGGAAACATTGTTTGTAGTAATGTATGATGTATATACAAATTATATAGAATCAAACAACAAGAGAGAGAGGGTCAAAAACACACTCTTCGTCCCCCTAGGGTAATTATGATAAACAACAAAAGAGTATGGGAAAGAACAACTACTACAAAAGAAAGGGAGAGAGAACCTATATTGCCAAAACAATCAAAATTTGTAAAAAGAGTCCTCACTCACCAACCTGGTTGGTGACATGCTTCATCATTGGACTCCCACCAGGGAGGTCTAGTACCTCCCCGGTGTGCTACAACGCCTGTTTACAGCGGAGCTGGTGATTGAAGTGTCGCGTGTGATAGTGCAAAGTGATGTGCAAAGTGAATGTAAAAAATGTCTAGGTTTCAACCAAAAACCTTTATTATGGTAAACCTGGCATTAATTAAAAAGGGTATGATAACTAGATACCAAATTTTGGTTAGTTAACCCTAATAGTGAGAAGAATAAAATTTGGTCAACATGTTTCTGCCATTTTTAGTTGATTCACCAGGCATTCGTCAGGACCTTACTGCCCCGGTGGTATGCACATGCTAAGGTGCACCCAACCGTTGGCAGTGATGTTAGTAAAAGACTCACGGTTCTTGTTACCGGAGAGGCTTCAGGATTTCTGAAGAAAAAAGTGTCTGCAAGAATAAACAGAAACAACATACAACATAAAAAGATCATTGCTTAGTGAAAATAACATGCATTTACATGTTTTTAGTCAAAGGCAAAGGTCCCCTTTCACTTGGCAATATCGTTTTTTGGTATACGATAAAGACCACACAAAATCTCATTTAGAAATCATCAAAAACTACTGTAGTGTGTGGAAGTCTGTAAATATTTAACAGCATGCGTATCAATCATTACGTTTCGAAAGAAGTCGCAACTATTCCACTTCCTCTTATTTAGGGTTATACTCATTGGCCAAGGAGCCAAATGTAAAAACAATGAACTCCAAGATTATAATCACGGAACTTTCAGGGGTCCCCAAGGGAATCAATAGAGGACAGAAAGGGTCTTAATGGGCTTAGTCATTATCGTGCCTTGTCACAGAACGTGTTCGTAAAGAGACTTACTAATGGCTATGATCTGCCTCACACCATGGAACCAGGGAGGGGGATGCGCACTTGTAGTCACACACTGCAATAGACAATAATAAAAACGTTACCATCTGGTAACTGGAAAAGTTAAAATAGAGAGCGAATTATGCAGTTGCGGGGGACCACTTACTTCGTCAAAGCGCAGCACCCGCCGGAACACCTAGCGTTCCCTCCGATTTGGATCCCGTAGGTGTCGTTACTGGTCAGGGCAACAGTTTAAATACCTTTAACATCCAATCAGTATTCAAGCAAAACGGATGTTATTTGTTTCTCAAACGCGGAAGCCCCGAAATACGTGCTTCGTCATATTACGTCTTTGTAGCCAATCAGAAAATGAGGAAATCGCTCAGGGACTAGAACGTTAAACCCACTACACAATCCAGCCTTTCCTACGGGTGTGTCATGTAAAATGTAAAGGCGGCAGCGTTACAGTGTGGTATCGCATAAAAGCAGACACAAAAAAAAATTATAAGTGCCCTACTTCTTTACTGAAACTCTAAAGTGCAGTAGGTCTTGAGAAACAAAAAAGAGGAGGGATACCTCTTTTTAAAACGTTTTTTCTTTGCTCAAAAACTTTATTCAGTGGCACTCGTGGACATTTAGGTAAACTAGGTAAGGTATCAGTCCCTATTATTTTTATAGGGTGACCACACTAATAAACCAAAAGCCAGATAGAAGATTCAATGCTGCATTACACTATTCCAGGGTATATTATCATTAAGGCCTGATGTATGAGTGGCCAGACGATATACCCATCGTTGTTCTTTCTCAAACAGTCTCTGGGTTATATTATTGCCTCCTTGTAGATGTTCAATAATGGTCCATGCGGAAATTTAGCGTGCAAACTGAACATTATCTGCGCCATCTTGCCTCTCCCCAGCGCCACGCACAACGAATGCACGGCCGCCATTTTAGGCACCCCGCTCTCTCCCCGCTCACTCTCGACCGCCAGCGTTTTCCCTTGGCGCTGCAAGCATCCCCCGCGCGCCGGCCACCCCCGCTCTCTCATACAGGCCATAAACCCTCTCCTTCTGCGCGACCCTGCTACGGAACCACTTCCAACCGACAACCCATACATGGTCATGCCTCTCCTTTGATAACCCCCTTCCTCTGCGCCCCATTGTCTGAACTGGTCCCAGGCCATCACCTAGCCCTGCGGATGCAGTTTACTGCCCCTACTGTAAGGGAAACACCCCACATCAAAGGGATTACAGTAGATCAAAGCCCCTACCCCCTGAGACCCGGCCAGTTGCACACACCCCCGGGAATTAGCGGAATTCCCTACTGCGCGATAGCCATCTCCCACTGCGGGTAGGGTGGGAACTTCTACTGTATCTATGTGTGGGATCGGATCTGAGCCGGGGCTTCAGGGGATGTTCTTTCAGGCATCAAGGGAATCTCAAGAATGTACTATGTGTAATAAAGCAATAAACCAGTGTATAAGAGACCAGGTCTCAGAGATGCAGTTAGAGCACCTCGTGACGATACCTTGCTGTCTGATCTGATGTGTTCTGCTCCGACGGAATAAAACTTTGTTTCCTGCCTTCCAGTCTCCGGCGCCTGCCTCTTTTATTGGTAAATTATCGAGTGGTATGAGAGGCGATTACCGCCGGGCAAATACTTGAAAGATTATCAACTGAAACTGCCGCTACCATTTAACAATTGGCGTCCCAAACGTGGGGCCCATCAGCGACACGTGGATCCAGTGGGAGAGGTCCCGACGACAGAGTGAACGACTGCAACGATCGGGAGAGCTCCTGCCCAATAGACCCTCGTCTGGCAGCCGATCATCCGAACTTCACTGGTTCCGAGCAGACCTCTCTCGAGTGATCTACGGTCCTGACTGGGAACCATCAGGAGTGCCGCGGCAAATACGGAGAATAGAGGACGATCGGGCGCTGGAGGCGGAAGACGAGAAACTGTCCACGCGGTCCGGGTAAGGTCGTGAAATACGACAAAAGTGCGAAATAATTGATTGATTGTTTGAATACTAGTATTGCTCATTGATTATGCTCATTGATTGTTCTTTTTGAGATATTCGCTGTCTACAAACGGGGAGGAGTAGAAATACTCTCTCTCTCTCCCTTTGCAGATGGTGAAGGGTAGGTAACGCAGACTTTTGTCCCCGTTGAAACCCGTCGTGCCTATCTTTATCTCCCCACTGATTGATTGTCCGAACATTGATTGTTTTGAAGAATAGTGCTCTTTGAGATATTCTCTGTTTGCAAATAACGTAGAATAGAAATATTCTGTCTAGTCTTTGCAAATAGTGAAGGGTAGGTAACGCAGACTTTTGTCCCCGTTGAAACCCGTCGTGCCTATCTTTATCTCCCCATTGATTGATTGATTGATTGTCCGAACACTAGTTGTTCGATATTGGTTCTTTGGAGGTATTCTCTGCTTACAAATAACGAAGAATAGAGATATTCTGTCTAGTCTTTGCAAGCAGTGAAAAGATAGGTAGTGCTGACTTTTGTCCCCGTTGAAACCCGTCATGCCTATCTTCTCCCCACTGATTGGTAGTTGGTTCTGCCCGGACCGCTTATTAGAGGTGAACCACCCGGCTCCACTGGAAGGCACCCCTAATAAGGACATGTTCACTAAATATGGACTAGTCGCCGTAGCTTATAGCAAGCTGTGGCATAAATATACCAAGAAGGACCCCGAAAGTCAGTGGCCACTGATGGGATCCTTCGACGACCGCAAGATAGAAGCGCTAGAAGTAGCTCTGCGTAGCAATAAGACGACGCCTACTATGCTTGACAGTATTGGCATGTGGCGCAAAGAAGCGACGCAACGGAAAAAGAGGGAAGAAGTAAAAGCAGAAAAGGAATTATGAAAGGCAGCTCACCTAGCCGCTAAAAAGTTAGAAGAAGACATAAAGGAGAGAAGGGAAACTAAACTAAGACAGGAGCCCGAAACCTCAGGCCAGTACGCTGTTAGGACCCCTTCTTTGCTCTACCCTGTATTGTCCTCCAAGCAGCAAACGAATGACGAATTACTGTTAGGTCCCCCGACCATTTACATGCCCCCTCCGTATGCACCCTCCCAATCGGTAGTGCAACACCCACAACCCCCGAACACGAACGAAAGCAGTACAGGGGCCTCGGCCCTCACGGCCTCCGCGCCGGCTGAGCCTCTTGTACTGAACCTAACGTCGACTACAACGCTAGACGACCATGAGATAGGAAAGAAAGAGTCCACCAGAATGAATCGGTTAACTAAAGATGAACGAGCAGGAATTGACAAGATAGTAGGGACGCTGGTGGAGCGAAAAGAAAGTGAGGAGTATATAACGGACGTGTATAAATCGTATGCCGACAGCCGCAGACGACACTTCGTCGTACGGCTCTGTTATCACACCCTGAATACATATGAGGATAGGTACCACGATAAAGGTCCCGAAGGCCTAGCGGCCCTATATAGGAAGGTAGACATTGGGGAAGAAAGAGAGGGCGATGTAACGAACCTCTTCACTCGTACACTCGAGGTCTACCGACACCTTAAAGAACATGGACAGACAACCAAAACAGAAACCCCCATAGCAACTAAGCCCCAGGGAGGAAGGGCCGATGCCATGATGCCCATTAAAGAAGCTGCCCCCTATTGGGTCCCCCCACGGGGTCAGGGAACGCACGACGACATCAACCACCAAGATGCGAAGGGAAGGGTTGTATATAACTGGGTCTACCAGCCGTGGGACCGGCAAGATATTTTGACCTTTAGAAAGACCCTACCCGACTTGAGAAAGAACCCGACTGCCTTCTACACTGAATTAGGCACAGCCTTAGGCTCAACGATAATGACGTTAGCAGATATCGACTTGTTCTTTGGGCTATGTCTGCCGGCTGATGTGTGGAAACAAATCCGGAAAGTTGACCACGCTGAGCCGTTCGGATATACCTGGGTACAACTCGATACCATAGATAAACAGCGAGAACCTGGACAGAAACCCCCGAAAGCCATCTTAGAGCTCCCAGACAAGATTGTACAAAAGCTGAAGACTTTAATCCCAGAAAGAAAGGTAGACTGGTCGATAGTGACGGCTTGCCGCCAGAAACCCCAGGAGGATGTGTCTGAATACTTCTCCCGATTCGAGACTGTGTTTTCCGATTACAGTGGCCAAGACATGACCACCGCAACCGGACACCACCTCTTTGTCCAGAATTATGTAAAGGGTCTGTCTCAAGAAATCTCCCAGAAGCTACAGACCAGCGAGAGTAGTTGGGCAGCCTCCAAACCCGCAGCAATTCTCCAGATGGCCCAATACTACGAAAATCAGAAGAACGAGAACGATAGGGCGTCAGAGAAGAAGAAAAAGGAATTAAAGGAGAGGGTGATGATAGCGCAGTTGCAAGGGGTGACCATAGGAAGGGAACCCCCAAAAGAGAATTACCAACCAACCGCCCCTAGAAAGCTACCCCCTAGAGACCATACACCTACACCCTACAACGGACGGAGAGACTTAGATGGAAATCAATGTGCGTTCTGTAGAGGGTTCGGACACTGGAAATCCCAGTGCCCGGTCCTTCTGGAAATAAACAAGAATAGGGACCCCAGAGACGCAGCATACGACCACAGAAATAGAGGACAGGGACGAGGGCACACGAACAACACCATCAACGACAGGCCAGGCAGACCAAACACCTTTGATCGCCCCCGCCAAAACCAGTGTCAGCAGTCCGACTATGAGAGCACTCATGACTTCGCATAGGACCGCCAGGGGCAAGGGAGGGATCCAGTCGAACTCCGTGTTGACCAGCAAGGTCCTTACGTCACCGCTAAGGTCTTGGGCACAAAATCTCCATTCCTGGTAGATACTGGGGCGACACGTAGTGCGCTATCTAAACGACTGATTCCTAGGGCACCCTTGTCTGGCTCACACGTAACCTCAATAGGCTTTGACGGAACGCCCTCCACTAACCCCTTATCAGCACCAATCTCCTTTGACTTAGAAGATAACACCACTGACACGACCTTTCTGCTCTCCTCCAACACCCCCGATGCTATTATGGGACTTGATTTGCTAAAACATTTTCGAGCCACTATCAGATGCTCCCCAGACGGAGTTCGAGTCATCCTACACGATAACCCAGATCTGTCCAGACCCTGTCACACTCGGCGTATGCTCTCTATAACCGATGCTGATATGTCCCTACTCGACACATTACCTTCACATCTATGGGCTAAAACCGACTCAGATGTAGGGCGCATGGTGATCGACCCGGTACACATAACCGTCCGACCGGACGCAGTGCTCCCAAAGCTTCCACAGTATCGGATATCACCCGAAGGCGAGAAGGCATTGGTGGAAATCATCGAGTCCCTGGTCGAGGCAGGAGTGGTAGAAGAAGTAGTGAGTAATGTTTGCAACAGCCCTATCCTACCCATTGTAAAGAAGCAAGGCGAGGGGGATGAGAAAGCCTACCGTTTCATTGTTGACTTGCGAGAGGTTAACAAAGTAGTCATACCCCAGTACCCCGTAGTCTCAGACATCACCACCATCCTCACCCTGATTCCATCCACCGCCACCATCTTTACTGTTATTGACCTCAAGAACGCATTCTTTTCCATCCCCATCCACCCAGACAGCCGCTACCTGTTCGGCTTCACTTTAAAAGCCCGTTCGTACAGATTCTGCAGGGCACCCCAGGGCTACACTGAGAGTCCCAGTATTTACAGCCAAGCCCTCAAGAGGCAACTGGATGCAGTCCAACTGCCCGATGGAGTGGTATTGATACAGTACGTCGATGACATTCTTTTGGCGGCCGACACCACTCCTCTTGCCGTCACAGCCACCATTCACCTCCTCCGCTTCCTTGCGGAGAACGGTCACAAGGTCTCCAGAAAGAAATTGCAATTCTGCCAGCCCCAGGTAACTTATCTAGGCCACCTACTATCCAAAGACGGGAGGAAACTTACCCCTGACCGAATTCAAACCATCCTAGAAACCCCTGTTCCCAAAACTCAGAAGCAAGTACGATCCCTAGTGGGCCTCACTTCCTTTTGTCGACAGTGGTTGCCAAACTTCAGTCTCACCATAAAGCCTCTGCTTTCCCTGCTGGCTAAGGATGTCCCCTTCCCCCTCCCCTGGACACCCGAATGCCAATCCTCCTTCAAAGAATTACGAGACGCCCTCTGCTCGGCCCCAGTCCTAGGAACCCCAGACTACACTAAACCTTTCTCCCTCTACACCCACGAAAGGGAGGGATGTGCGTTGTCTGTCCTAACCCAGTCCATAGGTCCTAAGCAACGCCCTTGTGCCTACTTCTCTGCCACTCTCGACCCCGTAGCCAGAGCCTTGCCCGCCTGCCTTCGAGCAGTAGCCGCCGCTGCTGTCTCTATCCGACAAAGTGAGGGGATCGTGCTCTCGAACCCTCTCACAGTATTGGTACCCCATGCTGTTGATACCCTCCTGAACCAAACCAAGACTCAACACCTGACTAGCGCACGACTGACTGGGTATGAACTGACTCTGCTTGCACCCCATATCACATTGAAACGATGCACCACTCTGAATCCAGCTACTCTACTACCTCTCCCTGACGCTGACCCCAATGCATCCCCTATACATGACTGCGTGACCCTCACCGACGAACAAACCAAGAGTAGGGTTGACCTCCGGGATACTGCCTTCCCGGACCCTGACGGAGAACTGTGGGTGGATGGCTCATGCATCAAGCTCCCTGATGGCACCACCTCAGCTGCCTATGCAGTCACCACAGCTCGAACAGTTGTTGAAACAGCCCGCATCACACAGCGATCCGCACAGGCGGCTGAACTAATTGCCCTCACACGAGCCTGCATCCTGGCAGCAGGGACAACCGCAAACATTTACACAGACAGTCAGTATGCCTTTGGGGTAGTTCACCACTTCGGGCTCTTATGGAAAGAGAGGGGATTCTTGACTTCTCATGGCACACCCATCCTGCATGGAGACCTAGTCTCTGCCCTGACCGAAGCAGTCCTCCTCCCCACACGGTTAGCTGTGATCAAATGCCAGGCACACAAGAAGGTGACAGACATTATAGGTCAGGGAAATGCACTAGCTGACATTACTGCCCGAACCACAGCCGAGAATAGGTCCACGACCCGTATGTACGTGACCAGGTCACAAACTGAGAAATGGAAGGATGCTAGGGAAACGATTAGGGATATCCAACTAGCCAGCACACCACACGAATTAACTGAATGGGCCCGGGTAGGATTGAAGGACGATGACGGTTGTTGGCGAACTAAAGACTCGAACAAATGGCTGCTACCCGACTCATACTTGATCCCCATGCTGACCATGGCACACTCCCCCGCACACATAGGGTCTGCCCCCATGATCGAACTCATCTCCAAAGTCTGGCACAACGACAGAATACCAGACTCAGCCAAACGTCTGGTCCAACAATGCCTAGTATGCCTCCAACACAACCCTGGGAAAGGAACTGCTGTACCCCGGGGAGGGTTTGGGGTCCCCAATCACCCCTTTGAAGTCCTACAAATGGACTACGTCCAGCTAGAAAGGTGCCAAGGTTTAAAGTATGTGCTTGTCGTTGTATGTGCCTTCAGCAAGTGGGTGGAAGCCTACCCGACCCATGATAACACCGCTATGACTACCGCAAAAGTACTACTGAAGGAATTCTTCCCCCGATACGGCCTTTGTCGAATTTTGTGGAGCGACAATGGCCCCCACTTCGTAGCCGAAGTTATCCAACTCATCTTAAAAGGGTTGGGTGTAAAACAGAAGTTCCATGCGGTCTTCCATCCCCAATCTGCAGGCCTGGTTGAGCGACACAATGCCACATTGAAGCTTAAGATAGCAAAAATAGTCGCCACCACAGGACTAAGATGGCCAGACGCTCTCCCACTAGCATTGCTATCAATGCGTTCCACCCCCACCAAACACCACTTAACCCCCTACGAGGTCGTCTTTGGGCGGCCCATGAACCTTTGGACTGCACCAAAACCATCATCCATCCACGACGTCCCGGACGTCCTCATGTCTGACTATTTGTATAACCTAACTAAGACGTTGTCTGTTATCCACCAGCAGGTGCTGCACGCCATTCCCGATGTTTCCAGGGGCCCGGGACACGACATCCAACCCGGTGACTTCGTCTTAGTGCGTAACTTCCAGCGCACCAAGAGTCTGGAGCCCCGGTGGACGGGCCCCCTGCAAGTCCTGATCACCACCCGAACAGCTCTTCGAGTGGAGGGGAAACGCAATTGGCTGCATGCACACCACTGCAAGAAGGTATCACCGACCCTGACAACCACGGACAACATCACCACCCAAGAGGAACTACTGGACAAAGACCGACCATCCCTGAACCGCGGCCCGGATACAGAGACACTTGAGTTGATTGAATATCCCGATCCCACTGTGCCATCTAAAGAAGGGTATAACTTGCGACGAAAGGAGAGAACTTCGGCTAAGCAGACCACAGGCTAAGTGGAAATCTCAGAACGGTAGCCTAGTCACCTAAAAGGCCACCAGGAGAGAAACTAAAACAAAGTCTGTGGTTCTGCCCGCTACCGAGTCTCTTGAAGGTGATGGAAGCGCCCGACATGAAGATGATGGAAGCAACCGGACGTCCGAAGATCCACTACAGAAACCCAAAGACTGACCGAATGCACAGCTTAAAGACTATTGCACTTTTCATTACCCTTCTCTTTTGCCTTCTCCTCATGGTCACCTTCTGGATCATGGAGGAGAGCACACCCGCTCATAAGACATTACTGACCACCGTTCAACCTACCACCACGAAAGAACATCATCTGATCTCGCTTTCACCCCAACTCCGAGAAAGGCGTAAGGAGTTCTGGAATAACTCTTTTGTGCAGTTGCTCCACCAACACAATCTTGCTACCAACGCCACTAATTGCTGGATCTGTGGACTGCTACCACATGCCACTGGACACTCTATCCCTTTCATCCCTTCACCTTTTTCTGTCCATGGTTCCTGCCTCGCCTGGCTAATCCTCCTGCAAGAAAGCTACAAGGACAATGCCACTTCCGGCAGAACCATGTCACACTTTTACCATGGGTTCTGGCTGAACAAAACTGGAAGAACTTCTGCCCTCTTCTGCCCTCTGAGATCGAACACTTCCTTTCACATGGACATCCCTGCCAAAGAACGAGTTGAAATGCAAGTGTTCAACAATCCAGCCAGACCCACCTTCTCTTACCTCCGGAAACGGACGGCCGCCACCCTAACAGTGGCCCTGTCCGTCATCAACATCACTGGGTCTGTATGCCTCGAAGGCCTGGGGGCACAGCTGGTGGGCCACAGCTCCTGCCTCATCACCCGAACATTGGACTCAGTTGACCCACCCTCCTTTGTTGCCTCCCCGAATATGTACTTCGTCTGTGGTACTAAGGCCTACACCTGGCTTCCGAAAGGTTGGGGAGGCACCTGCTACATCGCCTTTGTCCTTCCTCCGACGTATGTGGCTCCAGCAAACCATCACCGACAGAAACGGGCCAAAGACATTGTGCAGGCCGACTCCACCGGAGCACAGTTCATGGACGCAGTCAAAGGCCTTGTTCCACTCTGGGGTCCGATGGCAAACAGCCGTGCCATCCGCCACTTAACCCAGGCAGTCGAAACGGCAATGAACATTACAGCTGGCGCCCTCGCCAACAACACCGCTGAGCTTCAGGCCGTCCGCCTGGTGGCTCTCCAGAACCGCCTTGTTCTAGACGTGGTTCTGGCAGATCGTGGAGGAGCATGCCGCATCATTGGGTCCAGCTGTTGTACCTACGTACCGGATAACTCACCCTCAGTCTACAAAGCAATTGAACATCTCCACAGACTGTCCGCAGAGGTTCATCAAGAACAAGAAGAATGGTCACTGGGGAGTTGGTTTTGGGACACTATTAAAGGTTGGGGATGGAGACTGTTTTCATTTATCCTGATACCGATTGTGTTACTATGTGGATGTTGCTTGGGGATTCAGTGTCTGCCACCTTTATGTTCGCTTTTTATGAACTGCATCTGCCCTAAGACTTTGGACTTTGAAACTGAGCGGATGAAAGCTCTGAACGAGGTGGAGGTACGGGGTATTATGGGGATAGATCCAAACTAGGCAAGCTGGCGAGACATGTTAAAAGGGAGGACTGTGGAAATTTAGCGTGCAAACTGAACATTATCTGCGCCATCTTGCCTCTCCCCAGCGCCACGCACAACGAATGCACGGCCGCCATTTTAGGCACCCCGCTCTCTCCCCGCTCACTCTCGACCGCCAGCGTTTTCCCTTGGCGCTGCAAGCATCCCCCGCGCGCCGGCCACCCCCGCTCTCTCATACAGGCCATAAACCCTCTCCTTCTGCGCGACCCTGCTACGGAACCACTTCCAACCGACAACCCATACATGGTCATGCCTCTCCTTTGATAACCCCCTTCCTCTGCGCCCCATTGTCTGAACTGGTCCCAGGCCATCACCTAGCCCTGCGGATGCAGTTTACTGCCCCTACTGTAAGGGAAACACCCCACATCAAAGGGATTACAGTAGATCAAAGCCCCTACCCCCTGAGACCCGGCCAGTTGCACACACCCCCGGGAATTAGCGGAATTCCCTACTGCGCGATAGCCATCTCCCACTGCGGGTAGGGTGGGAACTTCTACTGTATCTATGTGTGGGATCGGATCTGAGCCGGGGCTTCAGGGGATGTTCTTTCAGGCATCAAGGGAATCTCAAGAATGTACTATGTGTAATAAAGCAATAAACCAGTGTATAAGAGACCAGGTCTCAGAGATGCAGTTAGAGCACCTCGTGACGATACCTTGCTGTCTGATCTGATGTGTTCTGCTCCGACGGAATAAAACTTTGTTTCCTGCCTTCCAGTCTCCGGCGCCTGCCTCTTTTATTGGTAAATTATCGAGTGGTATGAGAGGCGATTACCGCCAGGCAAATACTTGAAAGATTATCAACTGAAACTGCCGCTACCATTTAACAGTCCACACCAGATCATCAATTGTGTGATTGAAGCGGAGAAAGTGTTCGGTGAGCTTGGTGGTATTACGCTTACACCTTATATTACTCCGGTGTTCTCACACTCGTTGCTTAATTTTTCTGGTGGTCATTCCTATGTACCGTAACCCACATGGGCAGGTAATAAGGTAGACCACGTTGTTAGTGTTGCAATTCGTGTGTTGTCTTTGCGTCCAGACTTTGTCGCTCTCCAACAGCAAGGTCTTACTTGCTTTCGTTAAGTGGCAAACACTACACGACCCACATGGGTAGTGTCCCGTTATTTTAGGCAGACCCCAAGCATTACAAAGTGTATTTTCGCCTTGCATAGTTATGTTCTTGGGACGAGTATGTACTAGGGCATCTTTAATGCTTCTTGCCTTCTTGAAAGAAAACAAGGGTTTTTCCCATTTCCTGTTGTTACTCACCAAAATACGCCAATTCTTGCGTATAGAGTTGGTGACTGCGTTGGAAGCCGTGCTATAGGTTGTTACGCACGTCAAGGGGATACCCGTGTCTGTCTTTACTGTTTCTTCAAGGAGAGCTTCCCTAGGTTGATTACGGGCTCTTTTGCAGCTTTTTGTAAGAAGTCTTCTAGGGTAACCTCTTTTGCTTAGTTTCTGAGTCAAATCCTCTGATTGCTTACGGAAATCAGCAACCTCACTGCAGTTGCGTCTCAGACGCAAATACTGGCCATATGGTAAGTTTTCACGTAATGTGCGTGGATGGAAACTCGAGAAAGCCAGTAAGTTGTTTTTTGCTGTAGGCTTATAATGGGTGCGTGTTGTTAATGACCCATTGGTTTTTGTTATCACCAAATCAAGAAAGATCATCTCTGTATGGTGATAAGTGTATGTGAACTTAAGGTGTCTGTCGCAGGTATTAATCCAGTTGAAAAAATCCAAAAGGCGACTTTCTGCACCCTGCCAAATGATGAACACATCATCAATATATCTGCGCCACAAGGACAGATGTTGTCCAAACGGGTTACTGTCATGTAAGATGTATTTACTTTCAAAATCGAAGACATATAAACCCGCTACACTAGGGGCAAAAACACTGCCCATAGATGTACCTGTGGTTTGCAAGAACAGATCACCTTGATATTCAAAAAAGTTCTTTTTTAAAGCCAACGTGGCACATTCAATCACAAAAGACCTGGGCGTGTTGTAGTCCCATTGCGCTGCATCTAGGACCTCAGTAAGGACCCTGATCGTATCGTCCTGAGGTATGCTCGTATAGAGGCTCTCTATATCCATTGACACCAAGATTGTATTATCATTGTCCACATTCAGTGTCTGTATGAGGGCCAAAAGATTTTTGGTATCCTTCAAGTATGTAGAAGTGCCTTGCACCAAAGGTTTCAAAAATTCATCGCAGTACCGGGAGAGAGGTTCCAAAAGGGAGCCGATCCCAGACACTATAGGACGTCCGGGAGGCGGGGTCCTATTTTTATGAGTTTTTGGCAGAATGTAAAAGTAGGGAACAACCCCTGCACTGGTAGTCAGGAATTGTGCCTCTTGTTTGGAAATATACTCATTAGATTCTGCCGTTTGGACCAAGTTGCATATAACTTCTTTTAGATCCATAGATGGATCCTTAGTTAAACGGGTGTAACTGACAGAGTCATTCAGGAGTCGTCTACATTCCTTGTCATAATCAGCGACATCCTGTATCACCACCCCACCACCCTTATCTGCAGGTTTGATTACAATTGCAGTGTTATTTTGTAGTGACTGTAATGCCTGAAATTCTGTTGTGGTCATGTTTTTGAAAACCTCTCTGTCCTCCAATGCTTCCACATCCAGAAAAACTGCACGTTCAAAGGCAATTATTTCAGCTGGTACTGTGTGTGGGGGGGGATTGAAGGTAGACTTAATTCTAAGGTCAGTGTCACTCGTATTTTCTGTAGTCTCGGCTGGTTCCATATTTTCAAAAAATGCTTTTAGTTTGAGTTTTCTAAAGAAATTTGCCAACTCACAATGTAGACGAAATTTATCTAAACGTGCCGTTGAAGAGTGTGTTTTTGATCCTCTCTCTCTTGTTGTTTGATTCTAGTTAAGGCAGCGTACAGCTGCGAGAGTCCATTTTTTGAACTCCAATTTCTGAACTCCACTTTTGTGTCTCAGGTCTTTCAATGGAGAATTTGGGCTTAGCTTATTCCAATGAGGAAGTGGACGCCCTTCTGGCGGGTCCCTCCCTTTTTGCGGATGTCTCCATTTCACAGACGATTTCCCAGACGACTGAATGGGACAATCTATCAGAACAGAAACGTAATAGGATACGCACCATTTTACATGGTACTATCCTTACCGAATATTTGAGGAATAATATAGCACCGAGAGGTCTACTAGTGACCAATGCCCCACGCATCTTCCTTGATGATGCGCTATTCAGGAAAGAATGGGCCCAGATAGCGTGGCGATGTACCCGCGACTGGCTGGTTCTCATTATAAAAACAGCACTCAGACTCTCAGAGGCCATAATGGTTGAGATACAACTAGCCGAAACCCATTTTAGGACGACACTTACAGGCTATAAAAAGAAACTAGATGAACTCAACAGAGAAATCAATGAGTACAAAGACAATCTGACACAGTCTAAGGCTCAGAAGTTCCAAAAAGACCTTAAAAAATTATCTTTTTTGAAAGTGTACCCCTATGCCGATCCCGATTACCTTCCTTCCTCCAAAGAAACTTATAATTCAGATGCATCGGAAGATGATCTATCCACTACTAGTGGTTCTAGTGGAGGCAGCACCAGACAAAAACAAAGAGGAAGAGGGCGGGGCTGGAGTAGACATTACCATCAACAAGACTCCTGGCCACCCTTTCCTATGGCAGGAAGTATGAATTATCACAATCAGTTCCAACAACCTCATTTCCCAATGATGGGTTGGAACCCTGCATTCATGCCCCCACAAGCCTTTACCCCTAACACTTATCGCCCCCCTTTTTTAGACAGGGGCAGAAGAGGGCGGGGCAGAAGAAGAGGACAAGTCCATTGGGGTGCGGAGGAGACAGTAGGGAACAACACCCGGAGCAAAACACAGAATCTACAGGCGGGTGTCAGCAACACACGAGCTTAGTGACTAACCTCTCAAGTATCACCCTGTCACCTAGTGAACTCTTAGTACTGGAGAAAGGATTGGGTTTCGTGCCCACGGCACGTTTAGATAAATTTCGTCTACATTGTGAGTTGGCAAATTTCTTTAGAAAACTCAAACTAAAAGCATTTTTTGAAAATATGGAACCAGCCGAGACTACAGAAAATACGAGTGACACTGACCTTAGAATTAAGTCTACCTTCAATCCCCCCCCACACACAGTACCAGCTGAAATAATTGCCTTTGAACGTGCAGTTTTTCTGGATGTGGAAGCATTGGAGGACAGAGAGGTTTTCAAAAACATGACCACAACAGAATTTCAGGCATTACAGTCACTACAAAATAACACTGCAATTGTAATCAAACCTGCAGATAAGGGTGGTGGGGTGGTGATACAGGATGTCGCTGATTATGACAAGGAATGTAGACGACTCCTGAATGACTCTGTCAGTTACACCCGTTTAACTAAGGATCCATCTATGGATCTAAAAGAAGTTATATGCAACTTGGTCCAAACGGCAGAATCTAATGAGTATATTTCCAAACAAGAGGCACAATTCCTGACTACCAGTGCAGGGGTTGTTCCCTACTTTTACATTCTGCCAAAAACTCATAAAAATAGGACCCCGCCTCCCGGACGTCCTATAGTGTCTGGGATCGGCTCCCTTTTGGAACCTCTCTCCCGGTACTGCGGTGAATTTTTGAAACCTTTGGTGCAAGGCACTTCTACATACTTGAAGGATACCAAAAATCTTTTGGCCCTCATACAGACACTGAATGTGGACAATGATAATACAATCTTGGTGTCAATGGATATAGAGAGCCTCTATACGAGCATACCTCAGGACGATACGATCAGGGTCCTTACTGAGGTCCTAGATGCAGCGCAATGGGACTACAACACGCCCAGGTCCTTTGTGATTGAATGTGCCACGTTGGCTTTAAAAAAGAACTTTTTTGAATATCAAGGTGATCTGTTCTTGCAAACCACAGGTACATCTATGGGCAGTGTTTTTGCCCCTAGTGTAGCGGGTTTATATGTCTTCGATTTTGAAAGTAAATACATCTTACATGACAGTAACCCGTTTGGACAACATCTGTCCTTGTGGCGCAGATATATTGATGATGTGTTCATCATTTGGCAGGGTGCAGAAAGTCGCCTTTTGGATTTTTTCAACTGGATTAATACCTGCGACAGACACCTTAAGTTCACATACACTTATCACCATACAGAGATGATCTTTCTTGATTTGGTGATAACAAAAACCAATGGGTCATTAACAACACGCACCCATTATAAGCCTACAGCAAAAAACAACTTACTGGCTTTCTCGAGTTTCCATCCACGCACATTACGTGAAAACTTACCATATGGCCAGTATTTGCGTCTGAGACGCAACTGCAGTGAGGTTGCTGATTTCCGTAAGCAATCAGAGGATTTGACTCAGAAACTAAGCAAAAGAGGTTACCCTAGAAGACTTCTTACAAAAAGCTGCAAAAGAGCCCGTAATCAACCTAGGGAAGCTCTCCTTGAAGAAACAGTAAAGACAGACACGGGTATCCCCTTGACGTGCGTAACAACCTATAGCACGGCTTCCAACGCAGTCACCAACTCTATACGCAAGAATTGGCGTATTTTGGTGAGTAACAACAGGAAATGGGAAAAACCCTTGTTTTCTTTCAAGAAGGCAAGAAGCATTAAAGATGCCCTAGTACATACTCGTCCCAAGAACATAACTATGCAAGGCGAAAATACACTTTGTAATGCTTGGGGTCTGCCTAAAATAACGGGACACTACCCATGTGGGTCGTGTAGTGTTTGCCACTTAACGAAAGCAAGTAAGACCTTGCTGTTGGAGAGCGACAAAGTCTGGACGCAAAGACAACACACGAATTGCAACACTAACAACGTGGTCTACCTTATTACCTGCCCATGTGGGTTACGGTACATAGGAATGACCACCAGAAAAATTAAGCAACGAGTGTGTGAACACCGGAGTAATATAAGGTGTAAGCGTAATACCACCAAGCTCACCGAACACTTTCTCCGCTTCAATCACACAATTGATGATCTGGTGTGGACCATTATTGAACATCTACAAGGAGGCAATAATATAACCCAGAGACTGTTTGAGAAAGAACAACGATGGGTATATCGTCTGGCCACTCATACATCAGGCCTTAATGATAATATACCCTGGAATAGTGTAATGCAGCATTGAATCTTCTATCTGGCTTTTGGTTTATTAGTGTGGTCACCCTATAAAAATAATAGGGACTGATACCTTACCTAGTTTACCTAAATGTCCACGAGTGCCACTGAATAAAGTTTTTGAGCAAAGAAAAAACGTTTGAAAAAGAGGTATCCCTCCTCTTTTTTGTTTCTCAAGACCTACTGCACTTTAGAGTTTCAGTAAAGAAGTAGGGCACTTATAATTTTTTTTTGTGTCTGCTTTTATGCGATACCACACTGTAACGCTGCCGCCTTTACATTTTACATGACACACCCGTAGGAAAGGCTGGATTGTGTAGTGGGTTTAACGTTCTAGTCCCTGAGCGATTTCCTCATTTTCTGATTGGCTACAAAGACGTAATATGACGAAGCACGTATTTCGGGGCTTCCGCGTTTGAGAAACAAATAACATCCGTTTTGCTTGAATACTGATTGGATGTTAAAGGTATTTAAACTGTTGCCCTGACCAGTAACGACACCTACGGGATCCAAATCGGAGGGAACGCTAGGTGTTCCGGCGGGTGCTGCGCTTTGACGAAGTAAGTGGTCCCCCGCAACTGCATAATTCGCTCTCTATTTTAACTTTTCCAGTTACCAGATGGTAACGTTTTTATTATTGTCTATTGCAGTGTGTGACTACAAGGGCGCATCCCCCTCCCTGGGTCCATGGTGTGAGGCAGATCATAGCCATTAGTAAGTCTCTTTACGAACACGTTCTGTGACAAGGCACGATAATGACTAAGCCCATTAAGACCCTTTCTGTCCTCTATTGATTCCCTTGGGGACCCCTGAAAGTTCTGTGATTATAATCTTGGAGTTCATTGTTTTTACATTTGGCTCCTTGGCCAATGAGTATAACCCTAAATAAGAGGAAGTGGAATAGTTGCGACTTCTTTCGAAACGTAATGATTGATACGCATGCTGTTAAATATTTACAGACTTCCACACACTACAGTAGTTTTTGATGATTTCTAAATGAGATTTTGTGTGGTCTTTATCGTATACCAAAAAACGATATTGCCAAGTGAAAGGGGACCTTTGCCTTTGACTAAAAACATGTAAATGCATGTTATTTTCACTAAGCAATGATCTTTTTATGTTGTATGTTGTTTCTGTTTATTCTTGCAGACACTTTTTTCTTCAGAAATCCTGAAGCCTCTCCGGTAACAAGAACCGTGAGTCTTTTACTAACATCACTGCCAACGGTTGGGTGCACCTTAGCGTGTGCATACCACCGGGGCAGTAAGGTCCTGACGAATGCCTGGTGAATCAACTAAAAATGGCAGAAACATTTTGACCAAATTTTATTCTTCTCACTATTAGGGTTAACTAACCAAAATTTGGTATCTAGTTATCATACCCTTTTTAATTAATGCCAGGTTTACCATAATAAAGGTTTTTGGTTGAAACCTAGACATTTTTTACATTCACTTTGCACATCACTTTGCACTATCACACGCGACACTTCAATCACCAGCTCCGCTGTAAACAGGCGTTGTAGCACACCGGGGAGGTACTAGACCTCCCTGGTGGGAGTCCAATGACGAAGCATGTCACCAACCAGGTTGGTGAGTGAGGACTCTTTTTACAAATTTTGATTGTTTTGGCAATATAGGTTCTCTCTCCCTTTCTTTTGTAGTAGTTGTTCTTTCCCATACTCTTTTGTTGTTTATCATATATACAAATTATATGCCAATAGAACACACATGATTGTTTTGCTATTTACAATTTAATTTAAAAAAAAGAAAATAATAAAAAGAATGAAAATGTTTTTGAAGTAATCTTGTATTCTGGGGTTTTTGCTAAACATAAGCGATTAATACTGCATAAATAAGATAGGTCAGATAAGAGGTTCTCTTTCTACAAAGTGCAACACCGACACTGCAGAACAGAGGACACAACTGGGTCCGCCCATGAGCAGAAACAGGCCAATCACATTTGACAGAGCAGGGAACTGTGAGATGCATATGTACGGGTACAACCTCACATCCGTCATGTAGTCCAAATGTCCACTGTCACTCCTCAAATTCCCAGCACCGCCCAAATAGTCCCACTGTACATCGTCACACAGTCTGCATGTCAACAAGAACAATGCGCCAACATAAATATCAACACAATGTCACATTGCAGAGGGACTAAAAACACCTCCAGCAGGTCAGACCAGTCAACCCATCAGTGATGCCGGAGATGACCACCACATCTACGACACCGACGCCCAAAAGAGTTCATGGACATCTCAGGCAACCCACCCCCAGAAGCAGGTCAGCCAAGCTACATAGAGGAGACCCCAGCCCCTGCACAGACCACACAGCAGGAATCACCCGCCACCAGGACTGGCTCCCAACACTTTACCGAGGCACATATCGCATTCCAATGCCAGGTGTCAGAATGCCCAAAGGAGGTGGCCGAACAGGTGCGGGTGGGGTCAGAGCTCATGGAATCAATCAATCAATCAGTGACACTTATAGAGCGCGCTACATACCCGTAGGGTCTCAAGGCGCTGGGGGGGGGGGGTGCCGCTACTGCTCGAACAGCCAGGTCTTCAGCTTCTTCCTGAAGGAGAGGTGGTCTTGGGTCAGGCGCAGGTCGGACGGGAGGGAGTTCCAGGTCTTGGCGGCCAGGTAGGAGAAGGACCTTCCCCCTGTAGTCGTTCTTCGGATGCGGGGGACGGCGGCGAGGGCGTGGTTGGCTGATCGGAGGTGGCGTTTGGGAGCGTAGAAGTTGACTCGGCTGTTGAGGTAGCTCGGGCCTTGGTCGTGTAGGGCTTTGTGTGCGTGGGTGAGGAGGCGGAAGGTGATTCTCTTGTTGACGGGGAGCCAGTGAAGGTCTCTCAGATGTCCGGAGATGTGGCTGGATCGTGGGATGTCGAGGATGAGTCTGGCTGCGGCGTTTTGGATCCGCTGGAGTCTCTTCTGGAGCTTGACGGTGGTCCCGGCGTAGAGGGCGTTGCCGTAGTCCAGTCGGCTGGTGACGAGGGCCTGGGTGACGGTCTTCCTGGTCTCTGTGGGGATCCACCAGAAGATCTTCCGTAGCATGCGTAGGATGTTGAAGCACGCCGAGGAGACGCTGTTGACTTGTCTGGTCATGGAGAGGGAGGAGTCCAGGATGAAGCCCAGGTTTCGTGCATGGTCTGTCGGTTTGGGTGCGGTGCCCAGGGCGGGAGGCCGCCAGGAGTCGTCCCAGGCGGAGGGTGAGGAGCCCAGGATGAGGACCTCCGTCTTGTCCGAGTTCAGTTTCAGGCTACATCACATACGGGGTGTCCCATCAGGGACCACCTACACCCCACAAAGGAGACCCACACTGTGACAGAGACACATGCATTTGCACATTTCCTGTACAGCACTGCGCCCAGAGGCCCGTAAATACCATCCAGACACCCACGCTGGTCCTCCATACGACGGCCCAGTACACCCCTCTTACTTATCGAATGGTTGACGACAAAGCTACATCTCCAAGCTACAACCCGCTGTCTACGATGACATGGTTTGCGTCTGCTGTACACAGCACAATATAATGTAGTAGGGCCCGGGGCCCTCGTTCACACATCAGGACCACACAGACACACGCAGATAGTTTTTGCAACTGGCTACGGGCACGTGTGCACGGCCCCTTTATTGGCAGGGTCACATCTACAGTGACGCCTGTGCTGGAAGTGTGTGGGGTGAGTGCAAGCCAGCCCTCAGGGAGTTGTTGGTACTGGCAACAAATACAACAGTGAACATTATGAATACGGAAACAGACAACACCAGCATTACAGGGACAACTACGGAGCATCATGGAGGTAGCCGGAGCAAGTCCAGAGGTCACACAGTGAGCAAACAGAAGTATCCGTGAGTTGCAGTGCGCTGAGGTTAGGGCACTAGAGCTGAGCATGCTCATGTGAAGAAAATTTCTAGGATTGTGTCCCTTCTGGACATTCCTGATGCAGCTGCAGTGGGAGGGTGTCACACCTGCATTATCTTCCTCATCGTTGTCCCAGGTCTCCCACACTGCCTGAGGTGACATTGCTGTGTGAGCTCTCCACAGCACATAACCAAAACAGTAATGGACGATGATTGGTGGTGCACTGAGTTAGTGGCACCTGGAGTGCTGAGCAGGGGATCAGGCAGAAGATGGCATCCACAATAGGTGCAAGCAACTCCATCAGTCTGCCAGTGCGACCGTTTCGACAATGGCAGTTGGCGGTTAGACTTGGTCCGGGCGGTGGTGGCATGTGCCTCCAGTGGTGATGCGACATCCCGGCCGGTCAGGACTCGATTTGATGTGTGAGCCCTTGTGGGCCGCAGGTGAGGCCGGAGGCAGCGGACAGCGCAGGGCCACAGACACATGGCGTTGATGACCCCAAGGCCATCGCCTCAGAGGCCATCCAATATCTCAGAAGAAGGGGTCCCGGACCTGACCAGCACAGAGTTAGTGGCCCCGGATGCACAGCAGCCGGCACAGGCACCCCGCCACGGGACGGTGACTTGCGGTGCACTGAGGTAGGGCCACGCGGACTGAGCGGGTCCTCATTGACGTCCGAGGTGAATGTGGCGGAGGGTTGAGGGGGACAGTGGAGGTTGTCCTCCTGGGCATGATGCAGAGGGCAGTAGCCATCTGGAAGAAGCAAATGGAGGAGTGGAATGCTGCAGCCTTGTTTTCACCATCATTAAGGTATCAGCTGCATGAAGATGATGTCAACCACCAGTCTATAGACTCAGCCACTACCAAAGTTCAACCAGAAAGTGTCCATGGCTGTGGTGGAACAGACTAAGTGGCACCACGGCTGGGAGGGGATGCAGTCTGCGATGATACAGGTACAATGATATGCACTCTGCCATTGCTAAATCAAGACTCAGTCCCAAATGTGTGACCTACTCGACCGCAGTGTAGGCCGGAGGCAGCGGTCAGCAGTGGCCCACAGCCACGTGTCATTGGCTCACGATGTACAGAGTCAGTGGCACCAGGGCAGTTGTTGGTAGTGTCCCATCACCTCCGGTAAGGTGAGCCTTTTCTCCTCCGGACTGAAGCGCGTCTTCCTCTTACTCCTCTCCTTGCGTACTGTGACATGAACACTGCCATGAGGAAATCAAGACTCAGTCCCAAAAGTGCGACCTCGTCGGCAGCAGTGTCTGCCGGAGGAAGTGGTCAGCGCGGGCCAACCGCTGTCCATCCATCTCGTCCTGGATCTCTCACATACGACGTTGGAATGGCATTTGTATTACATTTGTGGCTGACACATCCACCCCACACTTGGCATTGTGTACAGTCTCATTCATCTGTCACTTGCCTCCTTCACACATGCCTGGTCCCCACCTCTTCTGACATTCTGCTATTGTGTGGGCGTGGCGCCATGCAGTTGATGGCTAATGTACAGGGCTGGCCCAGGTTCCCACAGTGAGTTGTGCTGTCATGTCTGGTGGGTGTGCATGCTGTATGTGAGCTTGTGACGTGTGCATTTCCTGTGTTGTGTGTTGCATGATTGTGGAGTTGAGGTGTGTGGGTTGTGCATTTGGTATTGGCCAACGAGCAGTGCATTTCTGTAGGTGCCATCCTGGTAGCGCAGTTTGATGATGGACTGTCGGAAGGTGTGGGAATCATGCACACTGCCTGGGTGGTTGGCGGCAGCCTTGGCGGAGATTCCCCGGTGGTCCACTATTGCCTGCACATTGGTGGGATATGTGAGCTTTCTATTGCGCTTATTGTGTGCAGTGTTGCCAGGGGCCACTAGTAGGACTTGTGTGCAGTCAATTTCCCCCTGACACGTGTGGGAAGCCAGCTGTGGTATACACGCTTTGCTTGGTCTCCGGCTGTTCCTGCCCAGTGTGTGGGAAGTATAGATAGTGGGATACCAAGTGGATGGTGTCATCCATGACCGTTGTGAGGGTCTTGGATTGGTCTGGCTGTGTGACTCCTCCATCTCAGGCGGATGTTGGTTGGAGGGTACCAGAGGCCAACACGTGCAGCACGGCCAGCAGCTTTGTCTGAGGTGGGATGTTGGTTGTCCGCTGTGTTGGTACCGTTAGCCTGTGGGCAATGGTGGTCAGGATACGGAGGAGGGTTGTCACTATGAGCATGTAGTGGGCAATGACATTGTCTGGTGTTGGGTCTGTGAGGTTAGTGCATTTTCGGAGGGTCGCTGTCTTTGTCTGCGCTGCCTCAGTGTTGGTCCAGGGGGGGGCGGTGGGTGTCCGGGGGGCTGGGGGTGGTCATGTGGGTGGTAGCGGTGGGTGGTGGGGCCCTCTTGGGTGTACGGCCCACATGTTCATTGGCTCCATGGCATCTATTGTTCTTCAGGTGTGGCTCTGGGCTGGGCTCCCTTTTGTGGTGCAGGCTGCCGTCCGACTTTACACCAGGTCAGAGCAGGTGTTAGTTTCCTGCTGCTAACGCGCCTTATCACATGTTTTGTGTTTTATCTCCAATCTGGCTGGTCGTTGAGAATGTTGAGGTGTGGTGTTGTCACTGCTTTTTCCTCGGGAATGCCTACTCTGCATCTCATTAGCAATAGTTGCCGGGATCATCTGTGGCGATGTTTTTATCGGCTGCTATCGCAGGTAAACTGGTGCTATGGGCTGTTAGCACCGGCTTGTGAATGGGGTGATAAATTTATCGTGACTTTGGCTGCGATAAAGTGCCGTTAACTCGGCGATAGCTCCTTGAGAATATGCCCCCAAGATGCCTAGAGTGTCTGATAAATTGTCCACCCTTAAACAGGGATTGTGCATGCCCCAAGATACAAAGTGATGTGAGGGAAACTCACATACTAGTGGATATGATGGGCAGATTGGGGGTGGTTTATTACAGTCCCACAAAATATACCCTCTAGTAACGAAGATAAAGAATGGGGATAATTAATGACTTTAGGCCTAGGTCTGGGTGTAATTCAAATTAGGAAGGCTAGGCTGGTGACGTTGTTCACTTAGTTGACACACCCATGTTCATCCATTGGCTGGATTGGCTTTGAGAATGAAACGTAATTGGTGACATTTTTGCCTTTACGAAGCTGACAAGCTAACTCGTGGAAATCTTATTACCTGGCAAACCCAAGCAGGTGAAACATCACCATACCCTTGGTAGGATATGAGGCTCTGCCTGCTGGCTGGCACCACCCGCATGCAGGAACCAGGCCTCTCACAGGGATTGCAGGAGCTGTTCAGCCAGCAGGAGCCACAGACTCCACCCAGTACAACCCAACCCTGGCCCAAGTATAGAATGCTGCCCTGCCCAGTGCCTGGAGCCCTGGCAAGGGGGGACCATGCCACCCAGGTGAAAACCGTGGCCCTGCATACCTCTCACGGAGTATTACGTGAGCTGTTAAGCCCAGAAGGCGATGCCTCGTCTAGCCGCGGCGCACACCCAGCCTGCCCGACCCAGATCTTAGAGCCAACCCATATCCCAAAGTTATGGATCTGACTTGCTGACTAACCCAGTGACATTTCATTATCCAGGCGTATACAGCCAATGGACAAGTATGGGTGTGCTAACTCAGTGAACAACATCACAAGCCCAGCCTTCCTACTTTGAATTATGCCTAGGCCTACAGCAATAGCGTATGTCCTGCTACATTGGCAATACTTGTAACATATTACTGATACTTGCACTCTAGTATGAAAACAGAACATTAAAAAAGCTGTTTCAGTGGTTGCTCAACATTTGGAGAAAAAATCTGGTAGAGTAGGAAACAAAATGTAATTAGCCAGCATTTCGTTTTGGAACATGGAGCTGCAGAAAATAAGTTCACAAGGGTGCCACTGACGAGCCTGTCTCTATCTCCTTTAATAAGTCTACTCTCAGTTTCTAAATTGGTCCTTTTGCCCAAGAATGGATTGTCTTGACGATTCCTCTTTTCAAGTAGTAGACAGAAAATTAGAATACCCACCACTTTGAACCTAAGCTCTGATGGGGCCAAGCAAGTGAGCCCAATCATACCTAGAAAGCTCCCTTGTCTCTACCATGGAAGCATCCGTCCATTCATGCTTTTATCCTTTCATGCACTCTGCTGATATCCTCCATTTCACCTTTACAGATTTTCATCCATTCGTTCTTTCATCTGTCATTCAAACCTTTACCATCCATCCATCAGTCATTCCATCCCTGCATCCATCTATCCATACATTCATTATCTATCCATACATCCATCCACACATCCATCCACACATCCATCCACCCTTACATCAATCCTTTGACTTATCCATCCATCCATCAATAAAGGCTTTCATCCATCAATTGAACCTTGTGTCCATCCACCCTCTCTGATTTCCATTTTCCATTTTTCCTTTCACCCGCCCATCCACCTATCCATTCACCCATCCTGTCACCCACCATTCCACCTACTCATCCATCGACCCACTCATCCATCTATGTATCTTACTTCTTCCACCAATCCTTACTTTCACCTTTGCTTCCTTTCATCCCTCCACCATTCTTCCCCTTTTCTTTTACCTCATCTTTCACTTCTACTTGTAGGGTTAATTATGAGCTTTAGTCTGTCGAGTTGCAGACATGGGGCCCATATAGAAGCCAGCCCTTCTGTAGCTGCAAAAGCGGGTGCCTTAAATTTCCCCTGTCTCTTTTGCAATTTACCTGTAGTTTCTGTCAAAATTACTGTGTGCACTTTGCCTAATCTCTCTCACTCTAGCTATGAAGAAATAAGTCTTAAAAGGTCAATTAGGGAAGTCCTTATGGTGAAAAGCGTCATTAGATGTGATCTTCGCTGTCTTGGGCCACCAGAGATGGCACTGTGGCAACCAGACTAAAAGAGGATACAGGGAACAGAAATAAGTCCCATACAAAGGGATTTATGGTATAAGACTAAATGATTAGGCTGGCTAACAATGAGTATGTAAAGACAGGCACCAAGTAGCCCAAGCACATAGTTCTTCCCCTTATTTATTTTATTCATATTATTTATTTATAAAGTTTTATATAGCGCGAACAAGATCCCAAAGGATGTCAGAGCGCTTTACAAAAGGATGGCAGTAAGGTAATAAAAGCAATATCGACATCAAATAAGATAACACACATGAATAATTACAGGACAAAGGGTTCAAAGGCGAATAATACAATAGCTGGTACATAGCGGGCTAGGAGGGGGGAAAATGATGAGTTAAAGGAGAGAAGCATCCAATGAAGGTCTAACGGTTGTAGGCTCAGTGACTTAGAGCAGATGATCCTTACCCATTTAAGGTAAGAATTTGTTCATTAGGAATCTTTTGGCTTCCAATTTGAAAGCAACTGTGGAGGAGATTCTGTGCACTTCCGGTGGAAGAGGGTTCCAGATCTTCGGGGCAGCGCCGGAGAAGGCTCGGTGGCAGGTTCTCTTTTTGCTAAAGATGTGTGGTTTCAAGATTAAAATGTTTTAGCACTTCTTGAGGGTCTACCACCACCCGATAATTCAAGCTTTTGCGCTAGATAACTGGGGGCTTTGAGGTGGAGGGTTTTGTGCGCCAGACAAGCAATCTTTAGTTGAATAAGAGCTTCGTAGGGCAACCATTTCAGGGATTTTAAGACCGGCGATATGTGCGCATTTCTTTTGGTACCTGTAACTAGTCTAGCCGCCGCGTTCAGTGATGCCATTAGTGGAGTCAAGGTATATTTGGGGAGGCCACAGAGCGTAGCGCTGCCATAGAAGCGTTCCCCTTGCTGAAAGTGTCTCCAACCCCTGATTGTTAGATCTTGCTAACCAGACAGTGCATGCTGGATGGTTGCGAAAGACCTATTGTGAACTTACAGTGGGCTTACAGCTGCCCATATCTTACCATTGATTGGCTTTATTCTCTCTCTCATTTGCTTGCTTCTTATTCAATGACTTGACTTACTCTGCTTGTTTTTTTCTCTCCCCCAGCACACAGCTTCTTTATTGTCCTGACTTTATTGGGTGACTTGTATCCTTCCACTGCTCACCCTTAGTGAACTACTTTATTTCTTTTTGATTGTTCACTGAAAAAAAGTGCAGGTATTTTTTTTCATCTCCCTCACTTGTGAACCGCTTCCTTTATTGGCCTGGCACAAGATTTACTTAGTCTGAATCTTCTCATTGAGTTCAATACATCTGATCCCCTGCTACTAAAATTCACCTATTGTGAATTTGCATTTCATCATGTAGAAGTGGCTTGATGTAGTTATTGAAAAACAAACAGGGGAATGATTCTATTAAGGAGTACAGAGGTTGGAATCTAAAGCTAAAGTAAAAAACAAGGGTACCTCTGACACCATCAATTTAACATATTTGTGTAAGCCAGGTGGATTTTCTATTTATCCCTGGACAGTAATTGAATACAGAACAAAACTAATTTGAACTCTTTCATCAAGACTTTTGGTTCCTGTGCAGCGACAGCTAATGCTTAGAAATAAGTGTTTCAAACAATTTCACATACAATGGTGACAATCAATACAGAACAAGAACAACCACAAATAGACGATATTTACATCTGTACGTACTTGCAATTGGACACAAAGTGAAGAAACAGTTGAACAGTACTTATACAAGTATACTCATATAAATTAATAAATAAGAGTACATCAAGGCAGTCCTACGTATTTCTTTGAATAGAGGTACGGGAATTCATTTGTCATGGAGTCCTCACAGTACGGACATCTTTTATTTAGTGCCAAAGGAACGGTAAGGGGGCCTCATATAGTGGAAACCAGATCCGCAGCCCTATAGATTAGAAGGGATTATTTTCTGTGGAAAATAGTCAAAAGTAATTTGACAATAGTTCTGTCCCGTACCTCTATTCAAAGAAATACTGTTCAACTGTTTCTTCACTTTGTGTCCAATTGCAAGTGCGTACAGATGTAAATATCGTCTATTTGTGGTTGTTCTTGTTCTGTATTGATTGTCACCATTGTATGTGAAATTGTTTGAAACACTTATTTCTAAGCATTAGCTGTCGCTGCAAAGGAACCAAAAGTCTTGATGAAAGAGTTCAAATTAGTTTTGTTCTGTATTCAATTACTGTCCAGGGATAAATAAAAAATCCACCTGGCTTACACAAATATGTTAAATTGATGGTGTCAGAGGTACCCTTGTATTTTACTTTTGAAGTAGTTATTGTGGACTGAGTAAAGCATGCACACCATAAGGCATCACTGATGAAAAACTGCGGGCCTGATTCACAAAGGTAAACGGAGATAAAGTCTAACTTTGCAACTTTTGGTATTCACAAAGGGCATTTGCGGGTAGTAAAGTTAGATTTTTGTCTCAGTTAAAGTTTTGGTCTTAAATTTAAATGTTTGGTCTCAGTTAAACTTAAGACCAACACTTAAGTTTAACTGAGACAAAACCCTAACTCTACTACCTGTAAATGCACTTTGTGAATACCAAAAGTCATAAAGTCTGACTTTCAGCTCAGTTTACCTTTGTGAACTAGGCCCTGCATGTCCATGTGCTGTCCACATGGAGTCTAGTATATTGTGCTCTTACTAATAAAGGTCTTGGGTTGATTCTGTTCCTATCTAGAGCAGACGTAGCCTTTGTATAGAATCAAGGGCCTCGGGTCCAAGTTATTTGTTATTGCATCATTATTAGGGCTCCCGGTTTTATGGTATTTATTTTTTTGCCATTTCCGTCTGTATTTATCCATATTTATTTTTGGGGCATTGTTTCTGTATTTATCCACATTTATTTTTGCCACAAGCAAAAGACGACGCTACAGCTAGTATTTTTTCACATTTATTTAAATTGACAATGCACACATGCGCTCACTTAAACTAGCGATTTGTTGTGGCTTTAGCAGTGCTTTAAATGGTCTGCTCTTGAGTAATTTGAAAAGGAGAGTACCTGTGCTTCTCAGTTCTGCTATAAAAACACTTTAGGATAGAGTACAAGCACTTATCATGAGCAAAGATGTGCCAGCGCTTCTGTATTTCCATCTAAAGCCAGCTAGAAAATTCAGCATTAAAAAATAAATAATAAAAATAGATTGTGTTTAGTCAGCCTCAGTTTTAAAATGACAACAAAAGTGTTCATGTAACATGACAGGCCTGTTTACAGACCAACATTACTGATACCCCTGCATGTCCCTACGTCCCTTGACATAATACTGCAGACAGACTTACATTACTAACAGCTGTGTTTCATTTAACACACCAAGCTTATGTACAAACATATGTTATACACATGTGCATGTCATTTAACATAAGCCTGTGTACAGGCTTAAGTTACTAACACAGGTGCCATAGCATGTCAGATCATAGTGCAATTTTATGTTACAAGCAATAATGCATGCCTAACCTAGGGTTACCTATATAGCACTTCATCAATTACGCCTCGAAGTCTTGAAATAACTGGTGTTTCTATTACACAAGGCAATGCAACTAGTTTTATCAACTTTGGGAGGATGAAAGTCAAGGCGGCGAGTCTGGACTCGAATCTCGGACTTTAAGGTTGCACACAGATTTTCCGAGCGGAAGCATGACCTCACTAGTGAGTAAAAAACCAATTAGAACAGCAGGAAAACACGCAAATGTGGGGGATTGACATATGCACACAGTAAGCCTTGAGAGGAAAAGCAGGAGGCCCTTGCAGATGGTCTTGAAACAGTTGCCAAGTGCTTGCTAAAAACCATTGGCATAAAACTCGGCTAAAATTGCTTGTAGATTAGGGAGAGAAGAACGCCTGACCTTACAAAGGGGCTTCTAAAAATACCACTACCTCTCTCCGCTCGACTCACTGATTTAGGAGCTAGACACATATTGACCTACGTTGGCTTCCTCTCTGTGAAACTAGACGTCCTGGAGCTGCTCTGCTACCGCGGGCATTGTCAGAGAGGATGATATACGGGGACATGCATGTTCTAAGTGAAAAACAGAATGACGTATCTCTTACAATAATCCCTGAATTAACGATTAGTGCTGTATTATGAAATTACATTTTTAATCCCTAGTAAATGTCGAGAACGACATGGAAGCTGTTTATGAAATCTTATGTGATAGTATAGGAAAAAATGTAACTGCTCATTTTATGGTGAGGGGTTTGTTAAAAATAATGTTTCAATTAAACATTCGGTTAATGCGTTTTCTCCAAGTTTCCCAGAGTGGTCCATCATGGACGACATCATGGGCATGCCGATTGTCACGGGGAAATATTCATTTTTCTCCGGCTGCAGCACTGTGAATTGAAGTGTTTCAAACGTGCACTGTATGGGGCCTGGGACAGGAGGAGTTAGGGGCGTTGGTGGAGGCTACGGCATGGGGTGAAAGAATAAAGCCTCTTCAACAAGTAAATGGTCTTCAAAAGACCTGTGAAGTACTCGGGTGCGGCTGTGTGTGTGCCCGGGAAGGAATTTCCAGCAGCAGGAAGGGGGCGTGACGAGAAATCTAGATTCGAGCACAGCAACATTTTCTAGTATTTTGCCGTTTTTACATATAAATACAGACAAAGGAAAAATTGTTTTCCGTCTGTATTTATATGTAAAAATCTGTTTAAACGGACCACCGGGAGCCCTAATCATTATTTATCAGAGCTGAGGAGTATCGGTGCTACGTGATAAATAATGGCACAATGATTACCTCAGACCCCAAACTCCGATACGAACGCAACCTACTTCCCCCACTGCAGAGACTGAAGAGTGTTATCGCAAATTGGAAGACACTGCCACTCTCGATGCTGGGAAGGGCAGCACTTTTTAAAATGATGTCGTTACCGCGCTTCCTCTATGTCTTGCAGAACTCCCCAGATCTGGTCCCGGCGAGAACCTTCAAGGAAATAGAGGGCCTGCAGAGAGAACTGCTGTGGGACGGTAGACCCCGAATAGCATTGCATAAACTTGTGCTTGGGTGGTATGATGGGGGGATAGGGCTCCCAGACATCAAAAACTTTTATTGGGCTGTCCACCTGGCCACTATAAATCATTGCACATATCGCCTTGGAGATGACCCAGGAAAGAAAAGACAAATGGCTACTCCCTGGCGGAAACCATTACAGGGCCCTCTACTCTAGACCTAAACGATATCCCCTCATGGGGACAACCAGACACTGGGTTCAGGTTTGGCATGCGGCGAACAGAAGCCTGGGGTGGAGCCAGAAACTCACACTAGCCACTCCCCTATGGGACTCGGAGTAATTGGGCACTCTAGGCACCTCAAAGGGATTTCATAAATGGCACCTCATCAAGATCTCGAAGATCGGGGACCTGTGGGAAAAGGGAAAGGTGGTTCCATTCACATCACTCCACCAAGAACGTGAACTAGCTGACACTGAGATTTTTAGATATCTGTAGGTCCGGCATGCCCTCCAGACACATCTGCCAGAAGGGACCTCCCTCCCAGAATCCTCTCCATTGAAGGACAGGCTACTAGACGGCTACCTGCCAGACAAAGCAATATCCCTGACATACAAAAAGTAGATTTATAACACGGTTGATCCCCTAGGACTGATACAAGAGCGCTGGGGGGGAGATGGGTTGGAGCTGGACAACGAGGTGTGGCAGAAAGCAGTGGCCTCCCCACAAGAAGTGGTGACCACATCCAGATTATGTCTGGTCCAGCTACAAGTTTTGCATTGAGTATACGTCTCTGGCCCGAGATTAGTGCAAATGGAAAGGGTGAATAACAGAGAATGTAGGAGACAATTTGGCCAAGTAGGTACCTATATGCACATAATATGGGAATGTGGGTGTATTCATAAATATTGGAAAAAGGCACATGACTGTATGAGTGAGGTGTTAGACATTGTGATTAGGCTTGAAGCAAAAAGTGTGGGAACCCACAGACCTTAACAGTAAAGACAAACTAAGGGTCACTCTGGGACTTATGGTGGCAAAAACAAATAACCCACAGTTGTGGGGGGCAGAAGTGTCTCCGAAAATCGCGGCTTGGAAAGCGGATATTGACTGGTGCATGGTTAGAGAAAAAACAGTATATGTTGCACGCAGTTGCCCCCAAAATGGACAGCGGTATGGGGCAAATGGAATGCTTTTCGGGGAAATATTTGTATCCCACCTGAAACCCCCTCCCATGATGAACCAACTTCACCATAAATACTGTAACTTGTATAGTCTCATGGAAAAGTGCTCTGTAAAAAACTGTTGTCAGCTCTTTGTGGTCGTATAACTCCTGTATATGTATTGTACAATGCCAAACTCATTAATAGTTAATAAAAAGTAGTATTAAAAAAAAAATGACACAATGGGGCATAATATGCATATTTTGGTGCTGGTCTGTTTCTTACTCAGTATATTTTGCCAAGTTTGACCAGCTGAAATTCACTGGATGAAAATCAAACAGATGTGTTCATAATTACAACGCCTTTGCCATAGTAGTTTGCACAGGTGTATACATTTTACGATGCTCCCATGAGTGAGGACATTGAGATGTGCAATTATTATCTCTTGATCTGAATTTTGGGGAAATCGCATGCATATTTTTGTGAGGTTTTTGGAGCTTTCTGCACCAAAATCTATATGTCTCAGTAAACGCCAGGCCTTTTTATCCTGTTAAATTCTGGCAGGTTTGACCTGCTGAAATGTAACAGTAGGTGTAAAGTGTATTGCACCTGGTCATTTCTGGGTGTGATATACATTGCACCCCTTATAACTGTCATCCCTGCACAAACCACAATTTAGTAGGCCACTTATAATCAGGCCATTAGTAGCAAAAAAATCAATGGATTGGATGCAGCCTTGAGAAATCACCAGTGGCTGAGATTAATTTATTCATTCCACCCATAGCGTTTTTATTTTACTGGTACATTAACATGCAGCAGCTCTATACGTGGCTTTGTACTTTGGTAGTGAGAACCCTTTCTTAAATTTGGCCCTTACCCCACATCCACAGAACACTTTGAGCTCCTTGGACTACTCTATGCAGACTTGGCAAGGATGATGGAATTCCAGGAAGTATGAGCTTACTGTGAGCGATTAAAAGGTATAAATTGTTTCTGTTTCTATCTTTAGGCCATTGTTCTTCTTCTTGAATTTGACCAGCACAAGAATTCTCCCGGCATGTCAGGAAATGGAGGGAGAGAGGCTGAAAACAGTGGCTTTCATTCTTCTGTAATCTGTTTTCAACTTTGCCTTAATAGGTAGACACTCCACTCTCTGTTCATGTTAATGCACATTATCCCACCCCTGCCTGCCTAAGAGACTTCAAAGGAAGAACATTTTAGGTAAAATGGAGGTCATGCTCAGGAAAGCATGCTGAAAGGAGAAAAGTGTGTGTGTGTGTGTACAAGCATGCACTTATTAACGTCTAGTTTCATTTAAATTGTTTGAAGCACTAGCATAAACACTATGGGGCAGATTTACAAGCCCCATGTGCCACTTTTGCGTCACTTTTCCTATGTTAAAAGTGACGCAAAAGTGGTGCAAGGGGCTTGTAAATCTGGCCCTATGGACCAGAGTAATGGTGTCGCAGCAGTGGCGATCCAGCCACCGCCACACCAGCAGTCTGGCCGCCTATCACTACTAGGGCAGTCAGACCACCATTGTACCACCCCAACCGCCAGGGATTAGAGATCCCTACCGATGGCACGATGAGGGCCATAATATGCTTGGTGGTGGCCTGAGGCACCGACACGCATATTACAACTTTCCTCATCACCAGCGATCTCACGGAGGTTCTTCCTCCATGAAACCGCTGGTGGAGAGGAAAGAAAGGAGGCCCTACAGGGTCCCCACTTTCCCCTGTGCAAAAGGTTGCATACAGGGGCGCACATGTTGTGCCGTCCTGTTTTTTTGTACCCCCAGATCCTGCACGGGAAGGAATGCATCACATGGTGCATTCCTTCCCATGCAGGAATATGCACTGGTTGCCAGGTGGCGGTGCAATTTACGGTTCACTTTGAGCCTTTAAACTGCACTGCCGGGAGACCACTATGCCGCCCGCCCGCCAGACCCCAAAAATACATGTTATCTGGCGGGCGGCGGTGAGTTTTGGCAGTGTGGGAGCATGGCGGTGGCATGCGGCCCGCTCCCGCACCACCAAAACTCCTAATCAGACCTTATGTGTCTTCTTGGCTTTAAGAAACACAAAGATAGCATTAACAATTAAAACATTTACCACAGACAGCTAACTGAAGGCAGATGGTTACCCGAGGGAGTAAACGGCTGTGTCTAAATTTGCTGGTGGTGCCGCAGATACTTTGTGATCCTCCAAAGATTTAAAGGGTACAGGTTTCAAAGGGTGGGAGGGGAGCCCGTTCTGTGAGACTGCACCCTCTTAAATTATTTTCAAAATGTTATGTGGCACTTTGAGTCGGAGTAAAGGGAAAAATCTAAATGAGCCATGGGGAGTGTGAGGAAAATGATTTTCTTCGATAAATAAAAAGACGAGACCTTGCAGAGATTTATGCACAATAAATATTATCCTCTGGACTACAGGTTCCCACCAAGAAGAGTGGCATGGTCAAAATGGCGAGAGTCGTGAGCCAGGCAAGCAACAGAATTTTGTTTATTTGAAAAAGTAATCTTTGTAACTCCTACATGAAGGAAATCCCACTGTCAAACCTCAACCCTACTGATGCTGTACATTGTGCCTGACATTGCCAGAACGGTTGAGACGTACAGAAGAGTACGTATAACTAACCCTGGGCGTAGTTTGCGCAGTAGCACTATGCGTAGCTATGCGTAGTACACTTTCAACTACGCTCAGCTACCCAAACTGCGTAGTTGTAGCTGTTGGCACTGTGTGCTTGTCTGCTCTGTGCAATAATTACAAACAGCATCTTGCACAGTCAAAGTTATGATAAAATAAGTATCTCTGTCTTTATATCTTTTTGTTTTGAAAACCTTTATTTAAGTTATATAAAGGCACACATATAGGAAAAAGACAATCTACAATATGCTCATAATATGTGAGAATCTCGTTACAAAATTACATTTCTCGCAGGTGTCAGAAAAAAACCTATATAAGTGCCAATCCTTATAACCCGGTGGCAGGGTATTATGCATCAGAAAGGAGCAAACATGAAGCCTATTTTAAGTGGCCCACCCCTTCCATTTGTCCGTATGCCAGAGTGCACCAGCTTCTGCCTCCCCCAAAAGTGCTCGGTCAACATAAACATAAGTCATTAGTTTGGTAAGGAAGAGGTTCCTGCAATCAGTTGCAGAGATTTCTTTATGCAACAAAAGGAACAAGTTCCGTGAGTCCCACAGGGATTCTTTACCACAGTTCAAAAGTCTCCAAGCCGTGGGAGGACATTTCTCAGAGATAAAATGTCCATACAGCAAAGTGTCCCAATTCAGCACAGCAATGTCTGCGACATGGAGAAGAAAAGGCTTTACCAAAGTCCAAAAGGCGTGCGCCTGCCTGCAGCCCCAGAACAGGTGAAAGACAGTTTCTTTGTGGCCGCAGCGGGAACGTGGGCATTGCGCTGATGGTGCCAATCCTCTGTGATGCTGGAACACCTTCACTGGCAGGCAGTTGTGTATGCTCGTCCATGCCAAGTCCCTCTGGCTGTGTGTGAGATCTCGGTGACCCACCATTCTCCAGACACGCAAGGACTGAGACTCTGACAGGAGACCCACTTGTTGGGGTTTTTGACGGACGACCAAAGCATGTTTCAGTTTTTTCGCATGGGAACATATCGCTCTAGAGAGTATGCTGGAGTCCAGAGTCTTTATAAAGTTGCAAAGTCCATTATAATATGGGGGTACGTTCAGTGCAAATGGCATTTGAGTGTGTAAACAATCCATATCCCCGCAGCATAGTTCTCAAGAAATACTTGGTGAAAAAACTTGGTACAGACATGGAGTCCACATTAGTCCGTGATACAGCATAGCATAAAACTTTAGAAAAGAGAAACACTTCGATATTAGGCATACTTTTCCCCCGATTTTTTCCAAATGGTGCACATCTTTCCCTGCTCAACTTTTCCATTTTCGAACCCCAAATAAAAGAGAAAATCAATTTGGAGCATTTCTGCAATGTGCGGGCCTGTGGAGGGAAAACCATAGACAAGTATAGCAGGATAGGAAGAACAGCTTTCGTTACCATGATCTTACCCTCGATGGTGAGTTTGCGCAATTTCCAGAAGGTGATCTTTTTTTCATTTTTTCTTGCACTTCTTTCCAGTTTTTCTCTATATGAATATCAGTAGCGAAGTGCACCCCTAGTATTTTTGTGGGTTCTGTGGTAACTGCAACTGGGAGATTAGTTAGCCAGTCCCAGGGACCCATAGTGAGACACACACATTGTCCACATTCAAGCAGAGACCTGATGCTTCTTGGAAGAGTGAAGCCTGTAGTAGAGCTCTGCGCACAGATTGTGCATCCATGCATAAGATTGTGACATCGTCCATGTATACAACCGTTTAGGCATGAGTACCACCCCCCCCCCCGGTACAAACACACCTTTGTTGATTTTGTCACTTCGTAGCTTGCACAGAAAAGCCTCTAGAGCACAGAAAAAGAGCGCTGGGGACAAGGGACATCCTTGTCGCACCCCAGCATGGATGGGAAACTCTTGTGTGTGGAAACCATTGATGCTCACTCTGCTGTGTGCTGTGTTATACAGAGTGTGTAGGATGCTTAGGATATTTTGCAGTACATTCAAGCTTTGAAGTGCAGCAAAAAGGTATGGGTGAGCCACCCGGTCGAAGGCTTTCTGGAAATCCAGACTTAAAACCCCAAGTGATCGAGATCTTTCTTGAGCATACCACAGAACATCCCTAATGGTAACCAAATTGTCAACGATGGTGCGTCCTTGAACTGCACATGTCTGGTCAGGGTGGATACATGAATGAAGAACTTTCCTGAACCTACGCCCCAGGACTTTAGATACCAATTTGTAATCCACATTTAGTAGTTTTGGAGTGATGTTTCATCTCCTTTTTTTATAAAGGAGGGTGATAACCCCTGTGGAAAAATCATGTGTAAAACAATCATTTTGAAAACCCTCTTTCAGGACCTGCAAGTAGTCAGAGCATAACAGTCCCCAGAACTTCTTGTAAAACTCCCAAGTTAGACCGTCCAAACCTGGGCTCGAGCCTTTGCGTCCAGAAATTCCTCACCTCCAAAAGGTTGCCCAAGGAAGTTACTTTGATCTAATGTTAACCCTCCTGTGAGTAAAGAACAGTACTAAATCTGAAGCTGAAGGTGTTTTGACAGGAGCGTCTTACAAGGACTGATAGAAGCCAAAAGCGAGGGTCTGGCATGCATCTACCCCCTGTAATATGTCCCCTTTCGCATTTTGTAATTTAGTTAGCAGTTTGTGCGATGCGTGAGCTTTTTTTAAGTAAAAAGAAGTACACTTTTCATCCTCTTGGAAATGCTTGACCCTTGAGCGGAAGATAGCATTTTTGTTCCGTCTGTTTAACCACCTCTGCATGTCTAGTTTCATAGAGCGTACCTTGTCTTTCACATCACCCCCAGCTTGTCCCATTTGGTGGAGGAGTATAAGTCTCCTGTGTAAACGCTGGAAGTCCTGCCATTCCCTTTTGTGTCGGAGTTTCCCTTGCTCTTGGAAGAACAGCCGTGTTTTAGTTTCAACCCATTTCCACCATTGGTACACATTGGGAAAGTGAGCCTTCCTTTGGGCCCACTTCTGGTAGCTCATCACATATTTGTCACAAACCTGCTGGTCTGTAAGGAGGTCATTATTAATTTTCCATAATCCAGGACCCCTTTGAGGTCGATCAGGAACTGACAAAGAGACTGTGATTATATGGTGATCTGAAAAGGGTACTGGTGTAACAGAGCTGCTATCGGCGCAGAGAGTTTTAGAAGGAAACACATAATCAATGCGTGATCATGTGAGGCCCAAGTGCAGCCCTCACCTGGCGGATGATGCTTCCGGAAAGTATCATATAGGTGTAAATCCTGTATGAGAGTTAATAACAGTTTTGACATAACATCCAGTACATAATTTTGTTGGGACCCTTGCCTGTCCCTGCTGTGTGTGATGCACTTGAAATCCCCGGCTAATAAGAGAGGTATAGCACTTGTTAATAAAGGTTTGATTAGATTCAACAAGCCCTCTCTTTCTGTTTTGGAGGCTGGTGTATAAACAACACAAATTCGTAATGGTATACCATCCATAAGTACTGAAATCAAAAGAGCCCTTCCTGGGTATAAAATGTTTTCCTCCAAGATCTGCCAATGTTTGTTTTTAAGGAGGATGACCACCCCATCGTTCCTATTAGCTCCTCCTGACCAAGCCAATGGCCCATATGCCCATTGTTGTTGGAATGAGGTGTATCGCATCTGATGGGGGAGATAACACTCCTGAAGACATATAACATCAGCTTGTGTGTTTGCAAAATAATCTAATACAATTGCTCTGCTGACAGCAGTACCTATGCCCCTCACGTTGCAAGAGGCTACTGTTACTGCCATAATGAAAATCATAAGAAAACCAGCCATATTTACACCTTGGAAGAGGTAGTTGCCCTCACTGACTCTCCATCTTCAGTGATGCCCATCTGCTTGCAACTGGTGTTTATGGAGGTTGAGAACAGCGCCTCCAAATCTGGTGTGCTTTCTATATCTTTTATAGGGCCATCACTGACTTCCAAGACCTGTGCAACATCTTATAAACCCTCCTCGGTATCCGAGAGAGAAAGTAGAGGGCCGTACCTGCCCCCTCAGGGAAAGCGGTCCAAGGAAGAAGGACGTTGCATGGAGCGGGTGACAGCAGGCGAGTCCACTGGGCTTTTAGTACATCTCATTTTGCGCTTGTTGGAAATGTACGTATTCCACCCGCTGTGCTCCATATCCTACCCCCTCTCTGAGGTCACAGTCGAGGGATGCAAAGAAAGAGCAGTGTCCTGTGCAGCCTGCCTCAGACCCTTTACTGCCTGCTCTATGGTGACGTTTTTAACAAGTACGTGCACTTTGGGGGGAATCACTGAGACACCAGAGTCAAAGACCTCAGTGATCGGACTCTCGTCCCCTGCGTGGGTAGGTGCAGCGCCAGGCAAAGTGGAGGAAGTAGCGACCTGTGATTTAAGATGCTCGCACCGCGCTCTTCTTTCGAAAGCTGCAGTTTTAATCCTCTTTGTTTCTATGCGCTCCACCTCATCCCCTGCCAGCTGGGACAGAAGAGGAATGGGGCTAGGAGGATCTTCTGTGTCTAGCGGAGGCACTGCCGCCTCTGGCTCCCCCTCCTGCTCTGCTTGTGCGCTACTCCTTCTAATCTCTATACCATCAAAGCAACCCAGTATGTCAGAGTTAGTAATGTCTGGCTGTTCCTGCGTGGAATGGGTGCTAGCTGCTGAGGCATAGGAGAATTTACCTCTGGCGCACATTTTAAAGAGGTGCTCCTCACTACCACAGAGATTGCATTTCTTTGGAGCAACACAGTCTTGGGCCTTATGATCTGCCCCCTGCAGTTCCTGCAAATGAGCCCTGAGCATTGTTCCTTGGAGTGGCCAAATTGCAGGCAGAGTCTGCAAAAAAGGGGTTGCCCTGAGTAAACCAAAAACCCCTTATTGGCTCCCAGGGTGAATGTCTGTGGTGGATGTGCCAACCCACGTACTCCTTCGGGGTCTTCCTTGAATGTTACCACATATTTCCTCTTCCCATTCCAAATCCCACACAGGTTTGTAATCTTTTGCCCCCCTCTGACGGTGGCACAATACCGGCTCAAAAACACCTCAATTAGCCTGGGAGCCGTGTAGGGGTTGTACATATGTACCACTAGCACAGTCTCCTTGGGTGCAAACATAGGGGTTACAGAGAGCCCATAGAAAGCATTACTGTGTTGTTTCCCTGTTGCATTGTGGAGAAACCCTTGACAGATAGACTCACTAGAAAAGGTAACATCAAACACAACCCTGTTGGAGAAGTCCTGCACACATTCAATTGCCCTCTCAGATATATTACACTCTTTCTTTAACACTTCTTCAATGAGAAACAAGACATTCTTCTCTTTCCTTTGAGCTTCATCAATTTCCACACGCACCGTATTTGGCACGTACTCTGATGCTCGTATATTGCCAGCCATGCATGCATATGAGGCCATGCTAATCGCCTCGATGGGTGCAGGGAAGTAAGCCCCCTGCAGGTATCTCAACCTAATGTCTATCGGCACCCGCCGAGCTCCTGTGTGATTGAGGGAGCAGGTGTGCCGGCTTTTACGCGCTGCATACTAGCAGAAACAGAAATGTTCAGGGGAGTTTAGAAAATTGAAATAAACTATGGGAGCGGGCGGCCGCCACTGCTCCGGTATAACAGGCAGTCTCCCCTGTATGCAAAATGGGAATCCGAGGTCAAGGGGCGTGATGGGATCGGAAATAGAATCCGCCCGTTGCCTCTGTAGAAATGTCACAAGCGTGTTCCTCCAAGAAAGGAAAAGCGGAGGTTTTAAAGCTTTTATTTCTGTCCAGTCTTACCTCCGAATGGAGACACTCATAACAGTAGCAGGTGTCAGGCAAAACCACGATGAAATGAGGCTTCCCCCGATCCCCTCCCTTTCCCTCTGTCACGAGGGGGCCAGCGCGATCTGCGTGGCCAGGGGAGGGGTGGGGGTGTAGGCAGCTTCCCTGGGACACCGCAGACAAAGTCGTCCGGTCTGCTGGCAGGTGGAGAGTGCAGGGTGAAATGGTGCAGACTGCTCCTCTGCACTAAGACTTGTCGTGGGGGTGTCAGCTAGATGCCCTTTCAGCTTTGGGGTGTGCAGCCTGGTCCCGGTCAAGCCAGGTGCCACAGGCCCGGCCCCGCAGTCTCAGGGAAAGCTAGTGACCCCTTCTGCAACATTGGTCTCCAAGAGATCTTCTTCTGGATCTTGTTCCTGCCCACCCTACCCAGAGACGTCAGCCTTGCCCCGGTCAAGCAAGGAAACGAAGGCCCAGTCCCTCAAGGCAGGGAGAACAAGCGTTATCTGCCCTCCAAAAACCCTTCACCCCTGGTGACACAGCCTGGCTCCAGTCAAGCCAGAGTGATGCAGGCCCAGCCCTTCAGGGATCAGGTCTTTATATGCTACAATGCACAACATTTCACAAAAGTGAAAATGATAAAATAGCAAGCAGTGAGAGAGGTGATGATTTTGGGATCCTCCCTAGCCTAGGGAGAGAACCAAGCAGATGCCTTGAAAACAAAAAGCACATCTTCTTGAACGATTCGGTGGTGGTCCCATCCTCTTAGGACCACCCCAAGCACAGTTATTGGCAAAAATACAATCCCAACCAAAAGCCCTGCAAAGCATTATGGGATGAGATTAGCAGTGGGCAGTGAATATTATAGTATCCAATATCAAAATAATTCTACAAAGAGCTGCAGTTCAACTAGTCGTTACTAGATGTCCCTCATGAGTCAAATGCAAAAGCATTGAAATTATTATTACATCAAGCTGCAGTTCCACTAGTCGTTACTAGATGTCCCTCACGAGTCAAATGCAAAAGCTTCATGAAAGGGTTTCAATGCTTTTGCATTTGACTCGCGAGGGACATCCAGTAACGACTAGTGGAACTGCAGCTTGATGTAATAATAATTTCAATGCTTTTGCATTTGACTCGTGAGGGACATCTAGTAACAACTAGTTGAACTGCAGCTCTCTGTAGAATTATTTTGATATTGGACAATATAATATTCACTGCCCACTGCTAATCTCGTCCCATAATGCTTTGCAGGGCCTTTGGTTAGGATTGTATTTTTGCCCATAACTGTGCTTGGGGTGGTCCTAGGAGGAAGGGACCACCACTGAATCATTCACCAGCATGATATGCTCTTTGTGTTCAAGGCATCTGCTTGGTCCTCCTCCTAGGTTAGGGGGACCCCAAAATCATCACCTCTCTCTTTGCCTAATATTTTATTCTCAAAGTTCACTTTTGTGAATTGGTTGTATGCTTTGTAGCATGTAAAATTGCTTTATCAAAGCATTTGTGGTTGTTGTTCATTTTGCTGATACGCTACCTCCTGTTTTAGCACAGTTTTTGCACTGTGCTACGTGCGTAGTAGCGCAAACTACGCATGCTCCGTGAGCGTAGCGGTTATGTATAACCTCACCTTAATAGTTCCAGACATCGACACTCTCTTCACTGACATAGCTAGACCTATTGCCATCTGGGAGGTCCACACTCTCTTCACTGACATAGCTAGACCTATTGCCACCCGGGCGGTCCCTGGGTTTGCCGCACGGTGCATGTAAGCGTGTGGTGACAGCGGTCGACAGACATCTTGTTTTCAAGTGGGTGGTAGCCAACAGATGACTTGCTCACCTCCGATGCCCCAAAAAGAGTGCCGCCCGAATCAGACCACCCCTCCCGCCTCAGCTATGCCACTGACTCTCTAACACTCTTTTTGCATTGATCAAGTCGTTTTCACCAAACCTGTTACCTTTGTTCTGATTTCAAACCATACATTTGCCTTTAATTAAACTGTTATCACATCATTTTCACGATCCTGAAAGCAAGCAGGGAAACCCCAGCATTAAGGGTGGGCGTAGTGGGCGTAGTGGGGCTATGTGAAGCAGCGCGTAGTGTGCCCAAATCTACGCACACTACGCGCTCCGCGTAGCCCCACTACGCGCCGCCCGCCTCCCGCCCACCATCCTTTTGAAAAATACCCTGCATGTTAAATAATTAAAAGTAAAGAGACTTACCTGAAGCGCGGCTTCTCCGGGGCTCCCTCTTCCTCGTTTCCAACTTCTTGTGACAAATGGGCATGTGCGGACGCCAGCGCATGCGCATTTCTCGCAAGAAATGCGAATACGCGGGCGTCCGCGCATGCGTATTTGTCACCAGAAGTTGAAAACGAGGAAGAGGGAGCCCCGGAGACGCCGCGCTTCAGGTAAGTCTCTTTACTTTTAATTATTTAACATGCAAGATATGATTTAAAAGGAGGGCGGGCGGGAGGCGGGTGGCGGGCGGCAGGCAACTACGCTTCGCCCTGGCGTGTGCGTAGCGCTTGCCTGCTTCGCCTACTTCAAAAACTGCGAAGCAGGCAGCGCTACGTACACTACGTGGGCGAAGCGTAGTGTAACGCCCAGGGTTACTCAGCATTCCACTGGTGGTTCTCCAATGCTTCCTTTCAGCCCTGGCTGCTGTGTTCTGCGAATCAAGCAGTAAGCTATGGCCCCCAATTGGCTCCTTGAGAGCCGTAGTGGTTGTGCAAACAAGCCTTCTACTCTAGAAGAGGCAGTCTGAGAGATGGTGCTAAACACAATGTTACCCAAATGTTGTCACCCAAATAGACATGATTTTCTAGTGAAAATATTGTCTATTTTAATACACTGCAACCTGTTGTAAGGTTAAAATGAGGTCGCTAGAAGATTTTCAACCATAACCATTCCAGAGTTATGACCCTAAACAGATTGGTACCATGACCATAGGAAACAATGGGTCCAATGTTATCCTATGACAGTCATTTTATAGTTGAATGATCTATGGTATACTGTGGCACTTCAATACTTTACGTGGACAACCGTGCCCATGTTTTTCTGCAGTGTAACCTCTCCTCCCCCTCCAATGTTGCTTTGTGAGAAAGGGTTTCTGAATTTGGCTAAGAAGTCCATCAGGGACTTTCTATATGTAGAACAAGACATCCATCCTTGAATGGGTCTGACCCAGTGCTGTTCTTTGGGATAAAACAAGCCTGCTCCATGAGGGGTCGAGCCCATGTATGACACATTCAGTCTCCATCTAACACACAAGTATATATACATCACACACACAAGCACACACACTCAAAGTGTGAACTAACTATTTTAATACCACAAGCACTAAACAATCAAACATACTACAGGGGCCAGGTTTACAAGCGGCATGGTTCTCACACCAGTTGGGTTTGTCAAGCTTAATCAGAGTTTACCAGTATTATGAGTGTTGATAAACACCCTCTCATGGGCTGTACATGTTCACAAAGACACATGAAGACACAACTGTGTGCACACACCTGCCTATTCACATGAAGCCACCATATGTCACAAGATCGACTCTCTTCACACGGTCACATGGTAAACAGCAAATATCACTTGGTGAACTGATAAAACCCCTACTGAGAGTGGGTTTACAGCTTGTATGTGGAGGTTCAGCTCTCATGAAATCCATTACGGGTTTCACCCCACTCCCTAAAAATACATGGGATGTGGCAAAGACACACACACACATAATTGCCACTCATCAGGTGACCTCCATACAAGACAAAGCTTCTAGGTGCACTTTGACAAGAAAGTGGTCATATGGGCACCCCCAGCCTGCAGAGGCCTTGGGATTCTGCGGCGCACATCATAAAACGTGAATAAATCAAGGAGGAAAGTGAAAGAATAACATGGGTACTGTAAACCAATCAGAGGTAGGACTTTTAGTCTTCTTCTGGTCAATTCACAAAAAGGTCTCCATCGTTCAACTCAGAACTACATAACGCATGCCTCAAGATGCCTATTTGAGTCTCTCACTTCAGAGCCTCCCATTGGGCAGTATTAAAAACAGCATTGAATTGCGTGGATCACCTCACCAGGCACATCGTAGTCCTATGGACAACGACTTTCCCACCAAGGGCCTGATTACGATGCAGGCTGAAATGGCTCCCACCGTCGGTCAAAGCCCATCAGTCCGCATCGTAATCGGCTGGTCAGATTCCTTTCCGACCGACCCATTTTGATTGAATTGGATTTCCGATTGTCCTCCAATGGGCTAGGAGAGCCCGTCCGCCATTCGGATAGCCTTCAGTAATCCCTCGGCCAGCTCTTTCAGGCCAAGGGATTACAATGGCAGATTCCCACAGCCTTTCTGTGCCGGTCTTTCTGACACAGAAAGGCGTTGGGAATATGTGTATAGGGGCCCCCAGCAGGTCCCCCATAGGTGCAAGGCCGCCAAATGGTGGCCTAGGCGGCACCTATGGTGCCCTCCTATTAATCCCTCCACTCGGTGTCTGGCACCTTGAGGTGCCTGCCACGGGGTGCAGCAGCGGCATAGCTAGGGGGGGGGCGGTGGGGGCGGTCCACCCCAGGCGGCACTATTCTGGGGGCGGCGGCCGCATGGCACTGTTGGCCCGTAGCGGCGGCCTTTATAATTTATTTGGGACACTCACTGACACTACTGTCAGTCATTACAGTAATGTCGGTGTCCCCACATAAATTAGAACGGCCGTCGCAAAGGGCCACCTCCTTGCAACTACTGCTTCCTGAATCCTGCGCGCACGCACCCAGAACCACGTAGCGTAGTGGTGGTGCGCGTGGTGCGCGACCTGAATGGCGGATAGATGGAAGGACTCCAATGAGCTCTGTCAGCTCAGGGTTGGATCCAGCCGTGGACGAGCCCTCCCCTTCGTAGGGTGCACCGACGGGGGATAAAAATGTTTTCTCTGGCCCATGCCAGAGTGCAGGTAGAATTATCTAGCTCATTTCTGCCAGAGTGTGACTGCCTGGGGGAGGGGGGGCGTTGAAGTGGATGAGGCTGCCTGCCTGCTTGTCTGACATACATTGCACTGCTACGCAGGACTGCCGCTCACTACTGGTAGGAGGCTGGTGATAAGAGACTACTGCCCCTGTTGTCCATTGTTGTTTCGTGTGTCATTGCCAAAGGAGTGTGAGAAGCAGTTCATGATGTGGTGTGCATCTTCATGTTGGTGTACGGAATGAAACTGAATGTATAATGTTTAGGTATTCCCTCATGTAATGCCGTAGAAGAGAATGATGAAGTATTTTTCTAATTATTTGTAATCTGCATTACTATAGTTCTTCCTTCTCATTCCATGGTTGCATTCATCTCGCCATGCAGGCAGTCGAACAGAGGCACCCCACGTAAAGGGTCTGTATTGGTAAAGCACCAGCAGGCTTTGAATTTATTACCTTTGCTTACATACATTGCAGGCCCTGCACTTATAAAATCCCAGCTTCATGACATCCACTTGGGCTTCTCCTTGGGCATGTCACTCCTAACCAGATAGGCTCGCACTGACTTAGCTTTACGGAAAGTGATGATTGGGTTCTTAGGTGCATCCTGTCTTATTACTGGGTCATTGTTAATGAGGTGCCAATATTTTCTCATTCTGTTACCAACACATAGATATTCATTATTGTATGTTGTTACTAACCTAGGTGTCTGACCTTTCTAACTGATTTCGACCCTTTTTCTTCCCAATAGAATGCACTCCCTCCTTCTGTTATCAGCTCTGTGAACTGCCCTATTGATCGTGCTCTTGCTATATCCTCTCGCTTTCAATCTGCCAATCATGTCTCTACTGACCTCCCGCTACAATTATTTTTGGCTCGTAAACGTTTCCCGTTACTCTGTGATTATAATTGCTGCCCAATGTACTGCGTTTATTGTAGTTGCTTGTGGGTCCGTTCCAGGGCCGTCAATCTTGTTGCGCGCCAGCGCTACCAATGACGGCCCTGGGCATCATTTTGGCCAGCCCTCGCGCTAAGAACATAGCAATGACGTGTCACGCGCTTCACTACTACACGCTCTCATGAGGAGTGGAGTCTGGGACAGTGGCAGTGCTGGGCGATTTGCTGCTGCAGCAGAAGGGAACCAACCCCTGCCATAGAGACCCTGGCTCTGGCTGCCACCACTGTGGAGTGTTGCTGGAGGCTGAGTGAGGTAAGAGCTAAACGGTTTTCAGAGGGAAGGAACATAGCTGCCAAGGTTTCAGATTGCTATGTGTGACATTTTCATAATTCTTTTTATTTATGAGAGATACTTCAACAACTATGAGTGACACTTTCACACAAAGAAAATGAACATGAGGTAAACATATAAATATCAGAATTTACCCTCATTTGAGCAATGAAAAACTGTAAGAGGATTTTGAAAGTGCTGTAAAGCATGAGAAACGGAAGTGCCTTAGTAACCTAATTGTATCGTAAAACAAATATCTAACCATGATTATGATATTAAAACTTAAACTCCGACCTTAGCAGGAACATTTATAATGTCAGTACTCAGCAGCCTTCATTTTGTACACTTACCAAGTCTGTGAGTCATAGTGCGGCAGCTAGGGTTATAAAGACAGAGACTGCTGGCCTTGGGTCCCTGTAGTCTCTTGGAGTGTCACCCTCCTTGGCTGTAGACAGCTGCTGGCAATTGGGATACATCACGTGGAGACTGACGATTTGGAGACAAGCTGTAAAGTGGCACCGCTGTCTTGAGAGCCGTGCCCTGTGTCTTTTAAATACACTCAGCACCTGCTCTCAGACTCACACCGACCGGAAAGAACCCGCCATGATAGAGCCTCAGCATGCAGCACGTGTCAAGGGTCTGGAGGCGACAGGCTGAACACGGGCCTCCTCCCTTAATTATTTAACTCCGCGCAGGAGGTGTAATTAACTCAAGGGCCTGACGAGCAGGAAATTAAAATTTAAAACATAAGTGTGTCATAGGAGCTAAATACCTTGACACTAATGTACAGGACAGAGCGAGCTGGAGCACCACCACTGTAAAGGCCAGAGCTGAGCCACATGGCTGCTCCCTGGTAAGGATTCGCGCCGCATTCTCAAGAGTTATAGCTGCAGGCACTCTCTCACGCGCGGCCGTTGTGCTGCGCGCCTGTCAGGCACTATAAGAAATTCTCACTTCCGTTAGCCTGAACTTCCTAGCTCTCAATCATGGTGATGGGGCACAAGGGCTGGGGGGCAGGAACTTTAAATATTAGGACACTAGCGATACCCTTTCCTAACCCCAATCCCTAACTATGCCACTACTTGCCCACCTTCAGTAGTAACTATCCACATTGCTCCAAACTAAATCGGCCAAGTACTTTCACTCTTCACTGTTGAGGAGTTGATTTTACCCTGTTCCCCCGGAGTGGCGGCATTAACAAGGAATTTGTACATATGACTGCCACATCGGAGCACAACAGAATGATGAAACGGTGCGAGCACTAGAGCGCCAACCCGGCCCGCCTTTCACTGTCCTCTCTAAGCGGCACAGCCATTAGGCAAATGATTCAGTCACTCTCCTGACGTGCCTCACATGATTCAGAATGCTGCGCACTGCGGCTGAATGTATGACACACCTAACAGCCAGCGTGGACCGGCGCAGACAGCTTTCCTCATGCAGTGCAAATTATTATACGGCGGTCCTCCAGCCTTGACAGCTGAGGACAGGGAGGGCTATTATGCGTGATAATTAATTTTAATGCGGTGATGCGGGGCCTTGCCTTCAAATGCGTTAGGGTTACGCCTGATGCGTGGCACTTGGCAGGACTAGAGGAAAGGATCTTTAGTGAGAGGCAGACAGTTCACAAGTCCTTTAAAAATAAGTGGGGTGACTAACCAAGTTAGGCAGTAAGTAAATTACATCATGACACATGCAATTCATAGCTGCCAAGGTTTCAGATTGCTATGTGTGACATGTTCATAATTTCAGTGTGGTTATGAGTGACATTTCATCCACTATGAGTGACACTTTCTTGCGAACAAAAATCAAGCAATGAAGATGAGGAAACATAAATATAAATTGAGCAACGAGAAACTCTCAGAAGATCTAACACTGCTGCAACGAGAAACTCTCAGAAGATCTAACACTGCTGCAAATGCCTGCTGCAGCTGACTATAATTAAAATTACAGCTATGGACATCTAGAAAGTAGGTCGCATGGCTCCGCTAAGAATTAACACCAAAAAGAACAAGGACCTGCAGTTAGGCTCTAGAACCACTGGAGCGAAGCTGTGCAATAAGAGCCACTGACAATACAAGACAACAGTTTAATAGACAACACAGATTTTTACTGGACCCCACCAATGTAGAAGGGGTATTGCTGGGTGCACGTGAGGCATTCAGATTTGTATTGCCATGAGCATAACCAGAGCCTGCCCTGATGTCCTGGCATAAATATCTCTAGTGTCACACAGCGAGTGACAAATTACACACCTAGTAGTGCTACTCATGCCTATGTAGGACGTCGTATCGTATTATAGGACGATGTGTTTCTTGTGTGAGTAAGAACGCGCACAATACCAGGCTGTTCTGGACCCGCAGATTTAGGTAGTGCGAGTATCACTGTGAAAGACCTATTTATTAATCTCCTGACATCTTCTTGAGTTGTTGCTTTTCAATAGCAGGCTCTTGTGGCCTCTTGTATGCTTGTTTGGTAATTTAATGCCTGCCAGTCAGCTATTATGATCTCACACATTTGTTTTTTATTAGGTATATCATGAGTGCATTTAAGCCCATTATGAGATTTAACAAATTAGATTTTGCTTTGGGTTGTGCTAAAAAAGTGGCGCAATCCTGATGCAAAATCTGGGCCTCGACTAATTTTACCTTTTTTTTTTTGAAACCCCGCCACAAAGAGATTGGCAACAAGGAGAAGCATGTTAGATCTTTTATGCTTAATTGGTTACAAAGTCTGCATTTTCAAATATTTTTATAGGGTTAAGACATCTGCTGCAGAGGTGCCCAGTAACTATCAGGGAATAATAATTGGTGAGATAACCCTGGAGGGGTTGGAGAAATTTCTGTTTTGTGTAGTCCCAGATCTGACTCAGTCGTATAGAAGGTTAATGTGCCTGCAAAGCACATCATGTAATATGCAGATGACAGATTTTTTTTACTGTAGCTAGGTAAGGTTACTACTTTGAATACAGATCCTTTTGTTACTTGCAGTTCATAAATAGTAAGCCTTTTAATATAGCACAGTGAGCTATGTAGGATATGTCACTGCCACATCTTTTAAACCTAACTGACACATGCAACACATCTTGTACACTGATTTACACGCTTGCATGATTTATTTTCAATCTGTATGTTATGTAAACCGCTCTGACACCCTGCATTGGGATGTGTAGCGTTATAAAAGATAGTAAAATAGTGCTATTTAAATTGTGTGTAAATACTGGGACAGACCATCTGAGATACTTACAGTTCATGCACTTACATAAAGGGACCTAACAAATTCAAAAGCATGCCTCTCTTACGTACCTGTGAAGAGATAACAAGCTGTGTGCTTTTGTTTCCCTTCGTTGTATTTACATTTAAGTGTGAGGTTCCAGGCCACTTGATCAAAAGGGGGTCTAATGGCCCCTTAACTTGGCCTTTATCTTTGGTCCAGCTGGAGATGAATATCAAAAATCTCCCCTCGCTGCCTGCACTTTGCTGCTGGGAATGAAAAGCAGACAATGTGCAGGTGCTTCTGAACGTGTCTAGGAGTCTGAAAATGACACCTGGACAAGTTCAGCATATTTCTGTGGGGCCCAACTTCTTGGCAGGGTGGACGGCGTTCACCCTGTGAAAATAGTGGGTGGATGCTGTGCACCCCGGAATTGTGCCCTGGTTGGTGTCTTTCACTGGCTGCCTGGTTGTTTCAGTCAGAGTCCTGGCGATTCACAAATAGAAACTTACCTTGACTTTTACTGGCACATCTACTAATGTAAGAGACAGGCTAAAACCCTGAGTAGGAACCGAATGGCTATCTGTACATCATCCTTAGTAGTAGTTAATGCAAAATTAATTCACACAACCTTTTGGACTTTGGAGTGTATTTTTATCCATGGCGAGGGGTTAGTCGACCGTTGGCTCTGATCATTTCTTTTGGTCAAAGAAGTCAAGGTGTATGAAAGAATGATGAGGTCTCAGATTTTTACTGCGACTCTTTCATGTAGAGATTTCCATTGAGTGCAATCCTGGAAATGGATGTATGCCACCTCTCGGCTATAGTCAATCAATCAATCAATCAGTACATTTGTAGAGCGCGCTACTCACCCGTGGGGGTCTCAAGGCGCTGAAGGGAGGGGGTGATCTGCTACTGCTCGAATAGCCAGGTCTTGAGGTGTTTCCTGAAGATGAGATGGTCCTGGGTCAGTCGTAGGTGTGCGGGAAGGGAGTTCCATGTCTTGGCGGCTAGGTAGGTGGTTCTGCGAATCCGTGGGACGGTGGCGAGGGCGAGGCTGGCGAGGGCGAGGCTGGCGGGTCGGAGTGTAGAACAAGAGGCGGCTCTTGAGGTATTCGGGGCCCATTTCGTGGAGTGCTTTGTGTGCGTGGGTGAGGAGTCTGAACGTGATCCTCTTGCTGACGGGGAGCCAGTGCAGGTTTCTTAGGTGGGGGGATATGTGGCTGTGGTGAGGGATGTCAAGGATGAGTCGTGCGGAGGCGTTCTGTATGCGCTGAAGTCGTTTCTGGAGTTTGGCTGTAGTTCCTGCGTATAGGGCGTTCCCGTAGTCCAGTCGGCTGGTGACGAGGGCCTGGGTGACCGTCTTTCTGGTTTCGGTCGGGATCCACCGGAAGATTTTCCGGAGCATGCGCAGGGTGTTGAAGCATGAGGATGAGATGGCGTTGACTTGTTTGGTCATTGTGAGGGAGGAGTCCAGAATGAATCCCAGGTTGCGTGCGTGGTCCATGGGAGTCGGTGCGGCGCCCAGTGCTGTGGGCCACCAGGTGTCGTCCCAGGCGGATGGGGATTGACCGAGGATGAGGACTTCCGTTTTGTCTGAGTTCAGTTTCAGATGACTGAGCTTCATCCATTCCGCGACGTCTTTCATTCCTTCCTGGAGGTTGATTTTGGTGGTTGCTGGGTCTTTGGTGAGGGAGAGTATCAGCTGGGTGTCGTCGGCGTAGGAGATGATGTTGAGGTTGTGTCTGCATGCGATGGCGGCGAGGGGGCTCATGTAGATATTGAAGAGGGTTGGGCTGAGCGAGGAGCCTTGGGGTACGCCGCAGATGATCTCGGTGGCCGCGGAGCGGAAGGGAGGGAGGCGAACTCTCTGGGTTCTGTCGGAGAGGAATGAGGTGATCCAGTCCAGGGCTTCTCCTTGGATCTCAGTGTTGTGGAGGCGGGTTATTAGGGTGCGGTGGCAAACGGTATCAAAGGCGGCTGAGAGGTCTAGGAGGATGAGAGCGGTTGTTTCCCCGTTGTCCAGCAGGGTCCTGATGTCGTCGGTGGCTGCGATTAGGGCAGTCTCGGTGCTGTGGTTGGCTCGAAATCCGGACTGGGATGGGTCGAGGGAGTTGTTTGCCTCGAGGAATGCAGTCAGCTGTTTATTGACGATCTTCCCGATGACTTTTGCCGGAAAGGGAAGAAGAGAGATGGGGCGGAAGTTCTTGAGGTCTTTTGGGTCCGCTGTGGGTTTCTTCAGAAGGGCGGTGATCTCTGCGTGCTTCCAGCTCTCTGGGAAGGTGGCTGACGTGAGGGAGTTGTTTATGACGTTCCGGAGGTGGGGTGCGATGATGGTGTCAGCTTTGTTGAAGATGTGGTGAGGGCATGGGTCAGAGGGGGAGCCAGAGTGGATGGTGTTCATGATGTGGGTGGTGTCTTCAGTGCTGACGGAGGTCCAGACGCTGAGGGTGGTGGATGGGGGCGCTGGTTTGGTGACTGGAGGCGGAGTCTGGGCACCGAAGCTGTCGTGTATATCGCCGATCTTGCGGTAGAAGAACGTGGCAAGGGAGTTGCAGAGGTCTTGCGACGGTGTAATGTCGTTGCTGCTGGCGCTGGGGTTGGAGAGCTCTTTTACGATGCTGAAGAGTTCCTTGCTGTTGTGGGTGTTGTTGTCCAGCCTCTCTTTGAACGATGTCCTTTTGGTGATGCGGATCAGCTGGTGGTGTTCGCGAGTGGCGTTCTTGAGAGCTGTCATGTTCTCTGTTGTCCGTTCGTGGCGCCAGGTTTTCTCGAGAGTTCGGCAGGATTTCTTTGATTCTTTGAGGGTGTCAGTGAACCATGTGGTTTTCCTGTTGCCGGCCTTGCCTGGGGGGTTCTTCAGTGGAGCAAGGGCATCGGCGCAGTTGGTGATCCACTGTGCGAGATTGTGGGCTGCGTTGTTGGTGTCAGAGGTGTCGTTGGTGGGTTCTGGCTCAGTGATGTAGTTAGCTGGTCTGTGGTGACTTTGCTCCAGCATCTGCGGGGGATCTGTTGCGGGCGGTGGTGGGATGTAGTTTTCTTGAAGGTGAAATGGATGCAGCTGTGGTCGGTCCAGTGTAGTCCGGTGGAGTGGCTGAAGGAGACGTGGTTGCTGGTGGAGAAGATGGGGTCGAGCGTGTGGCCGGCGTAGTGGGTGGGGGTGTTCACCAGTTGCTTGAGTCCGAGGTTGGCGAGGTTGTCTAGCAGGGTGGTGGTGTTGTTGTCGTTATTGTTCTCCAGGTGGAAGTTCAGGTCCCCTAGGAGGATGTATTCTGATGAGGCGAGGGCATGCGGGCTGATGAAGTCGGCTATGGTTTCACTGAATTGTGTGCGCGGGCCCGGGGGTCTGTAGATGAGAGTTCCTCTGAGGGTGGTCTTGGGGTCGGTGTAGAACTGGAAGTGTAGGTGTTTGGCGGTGGTGAAGGTGTCTTCGGTGTTGGTTGTGACGTTGATGGCGTTCCTGTAGATGATGGCGATTCCTCCACCGGTTTGGTTGACGCGGTCCTTGCGGGTGATCTTGTAGCCGTCCGGGATGGCTACGGCGATGTCGGGGGCTGAGGAGGTGTTCATCCAAGTTTCCGTGCGGAAGGCGACGTCCGGTGCTGTTGTATCGAGGAGGTCCCAGAGTTTGACGGCGTGCTTGTGGATGGAGCGGGTGTTGAGTAGGATGCACTTGAGGTGGTTGTTGTTGTTGCTTGGTCCGGGGGGTGGGGTGCAGGTTCGGAGGCAGGTGAATTTGCAGGCTTGGCAGGTGAAGGGTCCGTGGGTGCGCTTCGGGGTAGCTCGGTAGCAGGCAGGTGCTCGTCCGGTGTTGAGTGCATTGAGGGTGGCGGTGTCGTATCTCAGTCGGTTTTCCTGGATTTGGCGGGGGCCAGGGGTCCTGGTGCTGGGCGTGGTCCAGGCGCGGACGGGAGCAGACGGGCTTGCCCTTGGCGCGCCAGCAGCACGCCAGTGGCGCGCCCGCTGCGCGGCCTCCATATGAGGGGCTGTGGGAGGAAGGAGCAGCTGGGGGCAGGAGTGGGGCGGCGAATGGGAAATCAGGGGGGCGGGGCCGCAGGGATGCAGCGGCGGGAAGAAGTGGTGATACAGAAGGCAAACGGGGGCAGGGGGGTCACAAAAGGGCACAAGGGCACAAAAGTACACAGAAGTAATGGCAATGTGGGAAAATAAGAGTAAGGTCAGGACAAAGGCAAACAGGTTAGGAAAAACGACGGAGTCAGGCAGGCACAGAAAACAATCAAGAACAGTCAGACAAGCGCAACGGCAGCAGGACAGCGGCACAGGGAGGACCGTGTGGCGGTTGAGGGGGGCGACCTACCCGGAGACAGGGTCAAGGGTCGCTCCCTTCACCACCGCGCGGCCTCCATATGAGGGGCTGTGGGAGGGAGGAGCAGCTGGGAGGCGGGAGTGGGGTGGCGAATGGGAAATCAGGGGGGCGGGGCCGCAGGGACGCAGCGGCGGGAAGAAGCGGTGATACAGAAGGCAAACGGGGGCAGGGGGGTCACAAAAGGGCACAAGGGCACAAAAGTACACAGAAGTAATGGCAATGTGGGAAAATAAGAGTAAGGTCAGGACAAAGGCAAACAGGTTAGGAAAAACGACGGAGTCAGGCAGGCACAGAAAACAATCAAGAACAGTCAGACCAGCGCAATGGCAGCGGGACAGCGGCACAGGGAGGACCGTGCGGCGGCTGAGGAGGGCGACCTACCCGGAGACAGGGTCAGTCAGGGGTAGACCCTCCATTTCTCCCGCTAGGCAGGCCTCACCTCAATGATGTGTCATGGCGTAGACATAGGGGCACGTATCAGCACTCTGAAGCGGCACTACGTGGGGTCTCCAAAACTAATAGTACACTTTCCAGGGTGCCGCGCCCCAGACGTATCGGCCAGCAGGGGATAGTAAATATTCAACCCTTTTAAGGTGGAAAGAGGAATGAGAAGTTTCGGTATGCATTCATGTTTGTGGGCATTCACAGCTTCCAAGACTAGCCATGCCTTGGAAAGCGTGCTTCCCCACGCTTTGAGCGAGATTTATAGGTGCATATAGTTCCGCACTCATGGCAGAGATTTCCATATATATATAAAAAGGCATACGCCTAGCACAAACCCATTATGAATCCCTGAATGTTGAAGGCACAGGGATGCAAGCTAGCATTATTTGTAATCTGCGCCACAGAGCATGCCTTTAATCACATATCTTAAGGATCCTTCTGCCAATTCACTTGGCAGTGCTCAATTTGTAAAAAAAAAAGCTGGGGCAAGGTCTGGCATCAGCCAAGATGGTGGCGTAATCTTCTCGCTTTGTCCCAGCCATCGCCTTTGCCCGCAATATCCGACATTGATCCGGCTGCCGGAAGGAGGAGACGAACGGCGTTGTGTTCCTGTAGTTACCCTGAGAAGGGGGAGGCATCTCCGACCCCGGATGGTGCAGCGGGTCGTGAGTGGAGTCGCAAAGCTTTTCCGGCGGCTGTGGAGAGGCTCCAGACGGCGAGGGGGCGCAGTCGTGCTGGAGCGCTAACTGCCTGTGGAACGCTCAGCCTGGGATCCCTACCACGTGAGATCTGCTGCCTGGGGCCTGCAACCATTACACCGCTCAAATCCCTGCTAATCGGCCCCAGTTGCCGTGGCTGTCCCCAATCCGTGGGACTTCACAACTGCCGAGCAGCACACCACGGCGGAGCATCCCAGAGTCTGCGCTGCCTGTGGGCTACCGGCGTTGAGCTCCCCAGGGTCTTCCATCTGCCTGGGTGACCTCGCTGGTGGCTCCTACACTATCCTGGTGCAGCCTGCATTTGTGGACAGAGCGCTGGTGACCAGCGAGGGGGCCCACCCTGCGTGATTCACCGGGACGACGGTGGCGTCTGCGGGGCCCCCCCTACCCCCTGCTGTATTTCCCGACTACGTTGGGAGTGGAAGGATCGGCCTTCAGGGGGTGTAATCCGAGACTTCTACTACAGCGGCCTGCCAAGTGGGGCCATAGGTGGCCGATACGTCTGGGGCGCGGCACCCTGGAAAGTGTACTATTAGTTTTGAAGACCCCACGTAGTGCCGCTGCAGAGTGCTGATACGTGCTCCTATGTCTACGCCATGACACATCATTGAGGTGAGGCCTGCCTAGCGGGAGAAATGGAGGGTCTACCCTTGACTGTCCAAGAGTCCTTGCCGGCCTTGTACATCGCAGGTGACGACGAGGGTTCAGAGCTTGGGAGAGAAAGTGATTATACCTGGGCTACAGTGTGTATGGGACCTGAGAGGTTACGATCTATCAGGCGTGGGGTGCGGCCCTTCCACCTGAGTTTCCCCTCTGCTAACCCCAGCTTGAGCATACTGTGGAGCCCACCTGCGCCGCAGGCCCGTTGTGTGGAGTGTACCGAAGCCAGAGACACAGGAGTGATTGCGTCTGACAGACAGGCCTAAGACGTTCCGGGGGTGGCACGCAACTGACTGGTGTGGTGATGAAGGAGGTCCTTTTTTCCTGATAGCGCGCAGTTGATCATGAACAAGCCGAAGGGTGCCCCCGCTGCTGTGCAGATGAATAAGTTGGACAAGCATGCTGTTCCACACCAGCTAGCGCATGAGGAAGGTGCGACGGGGGTAAAAACGGCTGGGAAGAGCCATCCCTTGGCTTAATTATGTCGGCAATTCAGTCATTGGGGGCGACCCTAGAGACCAAAATTGATAAGGTCACCATTGAAATGAACTTAATGAGGGCGGGTAAGCGGAAAACCTCGGAGAGAGTCTCGGTGACGGAGAAAATGTAGGGGAGCTCCAATCTGCGACTCGTAAACTGGAGGAAGACATACAGAAACTGGCGCATCAACACAAGCTGATGGCACTGAGGCTGGATGACCAAGAAGGAAGGGCCCGCTAGAACAACATCATCTTAGTGGGAGTGCCAGAGGAGGCGGAGGGCCCATCCATGGATCATTTTATTGAAGATCTTATCCATTCCCAAACCACCTTAAGCCTAAGAGACTGTCTACCTTCTTCACTGTAGAGAGGGCGCACAGGGCCCCAATCCCAAAGCCAAAACCCAGGGCTCCTCCTCGGACGATCATTGTGCGCGTTCTCAATTTTAGAGACCAGGATGCCATTCTGCAGACGGCCAGAGTGTGTGGAGAACTACCCTTTGAGAACTCGACAGTGAGGTTTTTTCTGGACTTTACGCTGAGAGTACAGCAGGAGCAACGTACGTTCGATGGGGTGAAACGACCCCTTCGAGAGAAAGGGATAAAATATAGGATGTTTTTCCCGGCCAAGCTTAAAGTTATTGATAATGACAAATCGTGGTTCTTCACATCACCTGCCGAGGTTCAACAATAGCTGGATGGGGGCCCCCATCATTCGTCCAATCATCGCACTGTAGGGGACTGGTGCGGGAGTCACTTCCACACTCTTGAATCTCCACCTAGGCGCAGAGAAGGAGAAAGATCTGTATCCAGATCCAGGAGCTCCCTGTCTGGTAGCCCTGTGAACGATGCTTGATCTCTGGGGAAGTGAGAGTCTGGACTCACTGTTGATTACAGTTGTATACCTTAAGGACCCTGGGTGCTTGTCCTTCATGCCTGCTATTGGATTTTACGATCCTGGGGGGGCGGTAGACTGAGGCACGTCCGGATGGGACAATGTACTATATGTTCCGGCCATACGAGGTGTGGATGGGTGGGGCGGGAGGCCCGGGAGGGGGCATTGACTAGTGCTGGTGTCAGACAGCCCTACTTTAATTTCTGGTTACTGGGGCGACAGGCGCCCTGCTATTGGGGATGTGGGTAGTTTCAGACCTACAGGGCAGGGTTGCAGGGTGGGGGGACATTGTAAGGGGTGTTTCTATTTTGTGCATGGTTCACTGTTTGATTTCTGCTTCAGATGTAATGTTGCAATATCTGTGTCAGATGACAATCTTCTACGGGGTAGGTTCTGCTGCGCATAGGGGGCTCTCTCTTACCAGGGTGGAGGGGAGGGTGGATGTTACCTGACCACATGGCAACACGACCTAACAAGACACTGACTATCCTCTCCTGGAACGTTAATGGTCTGGGGGACAAAATTAAACGTACAATGGTTCTTCAGTATTTGCGCAGGCCCTCCCCAGATAGTCGCCCTTCGGGGGAATAAGTACTTGACTCTCAGTTAGGTATGGTTATACACTACAGGCCCACGCTGGCTTCACGTCAGGGTCCAGGAGCACGGCGATACTCATTAAAAATCTGATACCTCTTGTGATACTGCGCACATGGTGCGACCAATTGGGTCACTATGTGGCCCTGTCAGGATCTTGGGAGGGGCAGTTGGTGAATATATGTTCAGTGTAGATTGCTCCACGACTGCACGACATCACGTTCCCTGCTCTCAGCCAGCTTCTGCTGGATTTCCAGTCCGGATTATTGATCTTGGGGAGGGTGGCATGAATGATACCCTTGTACCTGAACTGGATAGGGAAAATCTCACCTCTGGGGTAAAGGGGCCCCGTCCACTGTCTTCCTTTGCACGGGCCATGGGACTGGTGGATCTCTGGAGATGTCACAACCCCAGATCCAGACACTATACTCATATTTCGACTGCCGGTGTCAGCGGGGCTCGACTGGATTATATTTTTACATACACTACCGCTGCGGGGCTCTTTCAGGGTGGGTGCCACAAGGCACAGTGTATCTCCGACCACTCACCGGTAGAGGTACAACTCCACGGGCCAGTTTGCGATTGGTCTCTTCCGCCAAGGTAGACCCTTTTATGTTTCGAGACCAGGATTTCTGGGAGCGTTTTGAGGAACGCACGGAGCTGTACTTTGCCAAAAATGTTGGTTCTGTTGGCCACGCCGGTGACCTTTGGGAAGCATGCAAGGTGGTGGCGAGGGATTTTGTGCAGGCGGCGCGCGGTGCTCAAAGCAAAGAAAACAATTGTCAGTGTGAGGAACTCAAATTGGAAATACTTGCCCTGGAGCTCACCATAACTGAGAAGTGTGGAGAGGTTGGGGGGCTCAAGCACTCCCTTAAACTTAAAGAATGATCCCTATGAGATCTCGCGGATGACACTGCCCAGGCGCATGCGATCGCCACACAGCGCAGAGTGTATGATCTGGTGACAAAGCCAAAAAACTGATTGCTTGGCTGGAACGAAGGGACAGGAGTCGTAATTGGGTGTCCGAGATTCAGTCTGAAGAGGGGACACAGGGTGGTACGGGGGGCTGCCTTAACAGAAATTTTTGCCAATTGTTATGAAAATGTTTACCAATCCCCATCCGCATGGGCGGAGCGGGAATGCACGGAATTTCTCCGCAATATTTCTCTTCCAACTCTAGGCTCGGAGGACTGGGAAGCGCTCGATTCTAATTTCCACTTGGAGGAAGTTGAGAATGCCGTGAGAAACTTGCAATCGGGGAAGGCGGCGGGCCCGAATAGGCTCACCATTGTAATGTTTAAATGTGTGGTGGGCAAGTTGGCTCCATACATGCTTGACATGTTTCAGGAAGCGTCCGAAGTGGGGCAACTTTCGGAGGACCTGGGAATGGCAACTATAGTTGTTCTGCCAAAAAAAGGAAAGCCGCACAACCTCTGTAGCTCCTACAGACCCATATCCCTCTTAAGTTTCAAAGCTAAGGTCTTAGCCAAAATTATCATGAACCAATTGGGCCCAGTGTTGCAATCCCTGATTCACCCGGATCAATCAGGCTTTATGCCTACTAGGACCACAAGGTTAAATCTGAGACGTTTATATGGAGTCATGTACATGACTCAAAGGCAGCCAGATGTCCCAGCCACCTTCCTCTCTCCGCGGATGGCGTTCAACAGCATTGAATGGACTTACCTTTTTGCTGTTTTGGGGAAGGTGGGCATCGGCCCGCGATTGCAACAGTGGATCCGATTGCTATATACTTCTCCAATGGCCAGAGTGCGGGTTAATGAGGTCATCTCTAGAGCCTTTGCGTTGCACAGAGGGACACGTCAGGGGTGCCCATTGTCCCCGATGCTCTTCGCGCTGGCACTCGAGCCTTTGGCAGCATGGATTAGACAGGACCCGGTGATGAAGGGGATTGATTTAGGGGGAGGTTGAAAAGAGCGTATTTCGCTTTATGTGGATGATATTCTTCTTTATGCACACCGACCCCGCCAAACATTCCATAGGCTCATTCATATCATCAGATCCTTTGGTTCCTACTCTGGCTATCGTATCAACTGGGACAAGTCCTTGGTCTTCTCTCTAGCTGGAGACCCTCCAGTCCTGATGTCCGCATGTGTGGGGATAGCGTTCCAGGAGACATTCAAATTCCTGGGCATTTGGATCACTAAGACTGACGTGGAATTTACACAGCTGAATCTCCAGGTGTAGCTTTCCAGGCTGCGAGAGGACGCAGCGCATTGGAGGGGGCTCCCTATTTCCCTTAAGGGACGGGCAGTCCTCTTCAAGATGATGGCTCTTCCGCGCTTATTGTATGTTGTCCAAAATACTCCCTATCACATCTCGGACTCCTTCTTTCAGGCGATCGACTCTGAGCTCTGCCTGTTACTGTGGGGAGGCGGAGGGGTAGTCCCAGGATCGCACTCAAGAAACTACAGAAGGGGGTGTACAAAGTGGGGCTTGCGGTCGTGGATCTTGGGATATACTACTAGGCTGTCCATCTTATTAATGTTAACGGTTGGGTCTTTTTCCCACTTGAGGAACCAGCCTACAGAGTGGACTTGTTGGCATTTGTCCCGGGCAGTCACTTGAGGAAACTATATAGCAGGGGTGGGGGCTCCGCACATCTGCCACCACATATTAAAACGGATGTTGATATTTGGCATAGAGCAACTAGAATGAAGGGGTGGCAGAGGAAGCTCACTGACAGACCCCACTATGGGAGGGGGACTTCCTGAAGGAAGTGCACAGACTGCGGGGAATCCGGAAGTGGAGCATCATAGGTATTGATGTGCTGGGGGACGTATGGAAAGGCGGGAAAATTGTAACTTTTGAGAGTTCGCTTGAGGATCTACAGATGGGTGAAGGGGAATTCCTCCGTTATCGCCAGTTGCGCTCGGCGCTTCGTCGCCACGTGAAAGAAGGGTTGGTGCTTCCAGAATATTCCCCATTGGAGGATAGGCTTCTTTTAGACCTCATGATTCAGAAGGCAGTGTCGCTAACGTATAAAAACACTTCTAAACAATACTCCGGACTGTCTGGGTCTTTTGCGGGAGGCCTGGGAAACAGATGTGGGCCTCCTGGAAGATGATGATTGGGCGGAGGCCTTCCAGTGCCCAAGGGAAATAGTCATCAGAGTGAGCTTTTGACTGGTCTAGCTTTGCATCCTCCACATATCATAAGACTCATGAATGGTGCAGCTCCATATTAGGGGTGGAGGCTCTGAGGAATGCGCCAGGGAATCTGGCGAGAAGGGGTAGTTCTTTCATATCCTGTGGGCCTGACCCAAGCTTCAGAAATACTGGAAGGGCATTGCCCGTGTGATGGAGGCGGTAGTGAGTGTGCAGGTCCCGCTAGATACCCGATGGCACATCGTTGGCGGCACTGGTGAGCTCACGTGGCCGAAGTGGTCCAAATTATGGCTAGCGTTGGCAGGGGGTGTTGCTAAGAGGAACACTGCGCATGCATGGGGAGCGGCTGAACCTCCGACAGTGGCTGCATGGCTATGCGACATGGACTGGTGTCATGGTGCAGAGTGGGTGGTATATAAAAGCAGGGCTGTCCTCGCAAGTGGGAGAAAATATGGGGGCAATGGACATTGCATAGGGGTCTGTGAGGGGATTCACTGGATACATTGATTGGCTTCCTGGCTGGGTTTAGTGACGTATATAAATGGGGGGTGGGGGGATCCACGTCCATATTCCCTGTTAGCTGATGTGATATACTGCCTGAATATTGTCAAGTCTGGGAAAGGCTTTCTATAAGTGTACTGTTAATTGCTTATATCTGAAGCTTGTTTCTTTGATTAAATAAAAAGAATTAAAAAAAATAATAATAATACTAAGGGCCCTCGTCAGGACGCCACCACAGATTGCACCACACATTGCCACTGTACTTACACAACTACTAACCATCACACTTCTACAAGTTGGCAATTCAGACTGTTTGAGGCCGCCAAAGCTCTAAGAATGGCTTGGTGGGAGGTATTATTTGTTTTTGATGTTTATTGAATTAACAAACAACTGCTTTTCTGCTCGTCTTTAAATTGCACAAGCAGTGTCCCCATGTGGCAGCTGTCGTAAGTGCAGTTTTTGGCAATTAAGTGCTGGTGCCGCGTAGCGGAAAACACCGGATCAAATTAAACACTCCTTGACAGTCCAATTGTATGTAAAAAGACCTCCTAATTGTGGCCTACTGTGGAGCTGAAACCCCGGGGCTGACTTCCCCTCTGAATCTTTACAGAAGTCGAAGTCTCACATCAATACGCAAGGCTTCGGGCAAATCACAAGATCACGGCCATCTTAACTTGGGACAGGGTATAAGTACCACACCCCAGACCCTAGTTTGGTTTCTTACCTGCAGGAGTGCGGTTCTCAGTATTCCTTCCCTGTTGATTTGTTGGGCCTTTGCGATGGCCCTTCACTCCTCTCCAAGGCTCGTGAGACCTCTGAAAGAAAGAGAAACAGTTAGAACCAAGAATAAGCTGTGGACTTTCCTGTGAGCGAATTTCTTGAATATTGGTACTGGCACTCACACAACCCCAGCGCACATGAAATCTTGGAACCCAATACTGAAACTGGAAAATGTAGGATTATGCTAATTCTACGGATGGAGAGTAAATTGGATATTTTGAAATTCTTTTGATGAACACATAAGTTGCATTTCCCTAAAACACTATGGTGAAATTTTTTTCCTGAGGTTGTGTGCCTTGTTAACCCTTGACTCTGGTCTGAAGGAAGTCCATTCAGAAAAAGACACTCCTAACCAAGAAACTTTAAAGCCAATCCTGAGTATTGCACAATAGAACCCTGATCCTGTGTACAAGAGAAGAAGAGGCTCTAAAAGGATAATATTTACACATGCCTGAGAAGCAATCAGAAAGAAGAGATGCTGAACTACCAAAATGTGTGTGTATGTATGGTTGTGTTTTGAAAAGAAATGCATAATGTGTATCTTTTATTTAAGGCAAGATTGAGACTAATCACCCTAATGTCATATTGTTTACATCTATCTGGTACACACTGAATCAGGCAGCCTGGCCCTCTCAGCAGGAAGCATAGACAGTGTAAAAGAAAACATGCCAGTGCATCTATTTTCTCGTGTCGAAGCACTCGCAAATTAACCAACAACGTTTCCTGTTACTGTCACAAAACTAAATACACATTGTAGTGGGCTTCTCTTCTTCCTTTATTTTCATTTGAATCTCCAAACTTCTTTTATTCATAACATTCTTCCACTCCCAACGCGTTTCGTCGATAGGGATTAACCCATGCGATTTCCTCAGGGCTGGAAGCAATAAATAATATACATTGGAGTATAGAAACTCACTTGTTTCATATCCCATAGCCCACATTGTTGCATGTGCAAAGGAAAAACATGCTGTGTGACAACACACTGTTAATATAATCACATAAATATATATAATTAATACATTAAGGAATTCGACCCATCATTTGAATATTCACTCTAAAAGATCATCCACCATTGTAACAGTGAAACACTATACACAATCGTGATGGCACCATTCTCCCAACAGTGAACCACACCAAATAATCATGCCTCCAAATAAAGCCAAATGGTACCTTAATCTTGTGTAACTGTCTCCTAAATTCCAAAAAAGTACAAAAACACCTAGTCAAACACACTGCGGTATACATGAGGCAAGGATGGCGAGGATAAACACCAAATATTCATTATTAATATCACATACCTTAAAGCACTTTGAAATCAATAATATCCGTATCTCCTTCCTAATGGTCGTTTTGTTATCCAACAACACCTACAATACAAATTTAACTGTAAATGACCCTGCACTAAAAATATTATGTCAGTCAGGCCACATGTCTTAAAAAGACTGAAATATAGTCTCACCTGATATCACTGAACACTGTACGTGACCATTAGCGCAATTGTTTAAGCAGTAATCCTCAAATATGTATTCCAAGTCTCTGAAGTACGGAGACCTATAAATAACAATGAACACCAGATTTTAATATGAATCCTAACATTACTACATGGCATCCCCCAATAATCTTTTGTAAATCTCCCATCTTACTTACTTTTAGCAATAACAACGTCCCCGGATAAGGAACCGTCTTCGTGTCTAATCGCGTCGCGTTTCCTAACCCTCTTTATCACTACAATCAACATAAACGAGGTGACTACTCCGTAGTTTAATGAGCGCCATTTTGGATAGGTTTAGGGAGACCAGAAACGCACTTCTCGGGCGCCATTTACGAAATGTTACGAACAAAACACTGCAAATCGAATCAGACCTATCTTTTAATTCAGAAAAATAAGGTGATCCACGAAACTGTTCGAGGCCATAATTATTTTTAGTTATACCCCGCCATACCTATGATTTGAGTTTACAAATTCCCCATAAACGCGTACCATAATAAGGTCTGGATAATAATGCCATTCTTAACAGGGCAACCTTAAAGCTTTCCCGCAGTAAATCGTTTCTGTTGTTATGGCAACAAATAGATTAAAAATGGTATCTCCAAGTACTAAGTTAAATCAATCCATTATACCAAACTATCACACATTAAGTGACAACTCCACCGTCATCACTAATTAATAGAACCTGAGCATCTTTCTTTATTTAATTCTTTGATAATATAGTATAACATGGAATAAGTACATATACAGAAAACACTAAGAACTGCATGAAACATACTGCTAGAAAATAGCTACCAACTAAAGGAAACATCGCAACTCCAACAAGCCAACACAAGATCTGCTTATCGATCACTCTTTTACTCAAACTGACCCCTCCATTAAGTTCTCATTCCCCTAGGAAATACTGTAACTCACGGTCATAATTAAGACCATCCTCCACGGCCCTCAAGCGCATGATCCATCTTGCCTCATGCCTCCGCAGTGCGAGTTCTCTGTTACCTCCACGCGCTTCCCTCTTAAAATGCTCAATGCCACAAAATTGAAATGATTTATGTAAACCTTGCGAAGTGCAATTTTGTATGTGTTCCGCAATTGGATATCTTTGATCGTTATTCTTTACAGCTCTCCAATGTTCAGCAATCCTATCTTTAAGAGCCCTTATTGTGCTTCCCACGTATATTTGCTCACACATACAATTAATTACATATACAACATATTTAGTACTGCAGTTAATATTAGTCACAATGTCATATACTTGTTTACCATTGTACTGAAATTGTTTAGTTTTGTCTTTCGCATGTTTACACATCCCACAGTGGCCACATTTAAAAAAACCCTTACTCATTTGGGTAAGCCATTGTTCCTTCTCAGCCTCTCTCGGGTAACTCGGACTCAATATTGTACCCAATGTTCTCCCTCTTCTGTATGTATTTTGTGGTTTGTCTGGCAGAAATTCCCGTAGCGTCCTATCCGCCTTCAGGATATGCCAGTGCTTGTGCATGCTCTTATAGAGAATTGAATTTATAGGATTGAAATCCGTTATCATCCTAATCAAATTAGACTTATCTTTAGTTTTTTTGGGGTTTAAGGTGGATGCGCGTTTTATCTTGAGAGCCCTCTGTGTCGCCACCATAAGATCTCTTCTATCATAGCCCCTTTGGGTGAACCTCCTTTCCATGTCCTTTATACATTCTCTGAATTGGTTGTCCTCACTACAGTTACGTCGCGCCCGTAACATTTCTCCATAGGGAATTGCCCTAATCTGATGTTTGGGATGCGCACTGCCCGCATGTAAAATAGCATTGCAGGACGTAGGCTTACGATACATCCTACTACAGATTTTATCATTGTCTATAAACAGTTCCACATCTAAAAAAACCAAATTAGTCGAACTAACACAAGAAGTAAATTTGATATTCATAGTATTGTTATTCAGGTAATCAATAAATCCACTTAATTTTTCTTCTGTTCCTGTCCATATTAAAAGACAGTCATCTATATATCGTCCCCAATATAAGATGTCATCATTCCAGTAAATACCCGCTGGGCCCCATATCACTGATTCTTCCATCCAGCCCATGAATAGATTCGCGAAAGCAGGCGAAAATCTTGAACCCATAGCCACTCCCTGGGTTTGCCTAAACCATTCCCCATTGAATAGAAAATAATTATTTGACAAAATAAGATCCGTCATTGTTAATAACATTTGAGTATGTCCCCATTGGCTAGCTGGTTTTTTCATCATGAAATATTCAATAGCTTTCAGACCTAGATCGTTGGGTATACTCGTATACAGTGATACAATATCCAACGACACTAGTTTCATTCCTGATTCCCAAGTAATATCACTCAATATATTTAAAATATGCTTCGTGTCCCTAATATATGATGGCAGATTCACTACCATCGGCTGTAGGAACACGTCGACATACTGTGAAATTCGTTCTGTAGGACCACCTATCCCTGCCACAATGGGCCTCCCTGGTGGAAAAGGGAGGTCCTTATGAATCTTTGGCAAAGTATATAGACAGGGATAACGTGGACGATTCACTTTTAAATACAGCAATTCATCTTCATCTAAAAGGCCTTGATAATGCCAGTCCTGTAACAATCCATTAATTTTAGTGATCAGAGAGAACATGGGATTATATGAGACTTTTTGATAGTTCTCCACTTTATTTAATTGGGAGTAAACCTCATGATCATAATCTGTTTTGTTCATTATAACAATGTTACCCCCTTTATCTGCCTTTCTAATGATTATCATAGGGTCTTCTGCTAGTATCTTAAGTGCCTGACGTTCACTTGTCGTCAAGTTCTCACCCCGATGTCTAAAAGAATGACCCAATTTATCTACACCATTCTCAAGATCAATAGAGACCAAGGTATCAAAAATTTCAACATTGTTCCCACTAGTAAGGTTTGGGGACCATCTAGACTTCTCTTTCAGACCACTCGTCAATGATAAATCTGGTCTTACATCCAAATCCTCCAAAACTTTCCCAATAGTAACCGGATCATCTTCCAATTCGGTTATAGAGAGTAGAGTCACTGTATCTTGTATATCTCTTATCGTTAATGTATTAGACACTGAATCACAAATCTGTGAAATACAATCTTTATTAGGCATAGGGTTCAAAGCAAAGTGTTTCTTCAGTTTTAGTTTCCGAATGAACCGAAATAGGTCTATCTTTGTGTCACAAATGTCTCCTTTATAAAAAGGACAATAACTCAAACCTTTTTTCAATAAAGTAATCATCTCATTTGTCAGTGTTCGATCCGATAAATTAATGACCTCTACCTCTCCAGTTCCTGAACTGCTCAATTCTTCTTGTTCCAAGAGCGCGTTTTCATTCCTACTTTGTCCCCCTCCCTTCCTCCTTCCTTTACCTCTCCTTGTTTTCTTGTATTGTCTATTCTTCTGACTTGCTCCCTGTTCCCTCTCTTGATACGATTCACCTCCTGTAGAAAGGAGGAATTTCCCAAAGGGCCATGTTGTCTCTCTATACCACTAGATCCACCCTCCACATCACTGCCACTCGTTGGTATTGTGCTTAGTGAAGTGTTACTTGAACTAGTGGAAGGCATCTCTGCTGATTTTTTATTCTTGTCTATTACAATCAAATGATCATATTTTTTGGAGAATGTAAATACCCTCCCATTCTTGTAATCAACTTCGTCCCTTTTAAGCTTTCGTGCTTTCCTTTGTTTCACATCATTTTGATGATTTACTAAAACCTCCTTTAGAATGTCATAATTTTTTGCTGCTACTACCGGTTTATTTAGAGATGCGATCTCCTCCTCTAATTGAGCAATTTCTAGCTGTAGACTCTTCACTTTCCTTTCAGAATTTTCAATTAGAATTTCCATTAATTTAACAGAGTTAGATGTTAGCTCTTTCTCCCATAAACCCAAAAGATCCTCGTCCAAATCATCATAGGTTGGGATGATTTGGGAACGGAGACCCCTTGGAATCCTATTCAGTTTCAAGTACTGTCTGAGTGTGGTGCCATCCCACCATTTTGACATCTCCGAACGTTTTAATCTTTCTAATCTCATGAATTTGCTTCTTAATCCTTCATTTTTAGGTTGGTTTGTTACTCTTATGGCTTCTATTACCGTGTTTCCTTTACACAAATTGTCAAACAGTTCTGCTGCCAGTCTATCTCTGTCAAGATTATCACTCATCATAACAATTTAAAGTGTTTGCGGTGCAGCTACCCTTAATTGGTACAAAAACAAAAGAATGGGTGTCAAGGGAAAGAACGCGCAACCAGCAACATTTCACACCATTAGTAGTATTGATCCACAATTATCCTAGTGCGGTGCTTTCAACTTGAGGATAGGCACCCTAATCCTCAAAACAACAATCAAATTGATTCATGTATTTTCTCGTGTCGAAGCACTCGCAAATTAACCAACAACGTTTCCTGTTACTGTCACAAAACTAAATACACATTGTAGTGGGCTTCTCTTCTTCCTTTATTTTCATTTGAATCTCCAAACTTCTTTTATTCATAACATTCTTCCACTCCCAACGCGTTTCGTCGATAGGGATTAACCCATGCGACTTCCTCAGGGCTGGAAGCAATAAATAATATACATTGGAGTATAGAAACTCACTTGTTTCATATCCCATAGCCCACATTGTTGCATGTGCAAAGGAAAAACATGCTGTGTGACAACACACTGTTAATATAATCACATAAATATATATAATTAATACATTAAGGAATTCGACCCATCATTTGAATATTCACTCTAAAAGATCATCCACCATTGTAACAGTGAAACACTATACACAATCGTGATGGCACCATTCTCCCAACAGTGAACCACACCAAATAATCATGCCTCCAAATAAAGCCAAATGGTACCTTAATCTTGTGTAACTGTCTCCTAAGTTCCAAAAAAGTACAAAAACACCTAGTCAAACACACTGCGGTATACATGAGGCAAGGATGGCGAGGATAAACACCAAATATTCATTATTAATATCACATACCTTAAAGCACTTTGAAATCAATAATATCCGTATCTCCTTCCTAATGGTCGTTTTGTTATCCAACAACACCTACAATACAAATTTAACTGTAAATGACCCTGCACTAAAAATATTATGTCAGTCAGGCCACATGTCTTAAAAAGACTGAAATATAGTCTCACCTGATATCACTGAACACAGTACGTGACCATTAGCGCAATTGTTTAAGCAGTAATCCTCAAATATGTATTCCAAGTCTCTGAAGTACGGAGACCTATAAATAACAATGAACACCAGATTTTAATATGAATTAAACAGGAGGTGAATCGTATCAAGAGAGGGAACAGGGAGCAAGTCAGAAGAATAGACAATACAAGAAAACAAGGAGAGGTAAAGGAAGGAGGAAGGGAGGGGGACAAAGTAGGAATGAAAACGCGCTCTTGGAACAAGAAGAATTGAGCAGTTCAGGAACTGGAGAGGTAGAGGTCATTAATTTATCGGATCGAACACTGACAAATGAGATGATTACTTTATTGAAAAAAGGTTTGAGTTATTGTCCTTTTTATAAAGGAGACATTTGTGACACAAAGATAGACCTATTTCGGTTCATTCGGAAACTAAAACTGAAGAAACACTTTGCTTTGAACCCTATGCCTAATAAAGATTGTATTTCACAGATTTGTGATTCAGTGTCTAATACATTAACGATAAGAGATATACAAGATACAGTGACTCTACTCTCTATAACCGAATTGGAAGATGATCCGGTTACTATTGGGAAAGTTTTGGAGGATTTGGATGTAAGACCAGATTTATCATTGACGAGTGGTCTGAAAGAGAAGTCTAGATGGTCCCCAAACCTTACTAGTGGGAACAATGTTGAAATTTTTGATACCTTGGTCTCTATTGATCTTGAGAATGGTGTAGATAAATTGGGTCATTCTTTTAGACATCGGGGTGAGAACTTGACGACAAGTGAACGTCAGGCACTTAAGATACTAGCAGAAGACCCTATGATAATCATTAGAAAGGCAGATAAAGGGGGTAACATTGTTATAATGAACAAAACAGATTATGATCATGAGGTTTACTCCCAATTAAATAAAGTGGAGAACTATCAAAAAGTCTCATATAATCCCATGTTCTCTCTGATCACTAAAATTAATGGATTGTTACAGGACTGGCATTATCAAGGCCTTTTAGATGAAGATGAATTGCTGTATTTAAAAGTGAATCGTCCACGTTATCCCTGTCTATATACTTTGCCAAAGATTCATAAGGACCTCCCTTTTCCACCAGGGAGGCCCATTGTGGCAGGGATAGGTGGTCCTACAGAACGAATTTCACAGTATGTCGACGTGTTCCTACAGCCGATGGTAGTGAATCTGCCATCATATATTAGGGACACGAAGCATATTTTAAATATATTGAGTGATATTACTTGGGAATCAGGAATGAAACTAGTGTCGTTGGATGTTGTATCACTGTATACGAGTATACCCAACGATCTAGGTCTGAAAGCTATTGAATATTTCATGATGAAAAAACCAGCTAGCCAATGGGGACATACTCAAATGTTATTAACAATGACGGATCTTATTTTGTCAAATAATTATTTTCTATTCAATGGGGAATGGTTTAGGCAAACCCAGGGAGTGGCTATGGGTTCAAGATTTTCGCCTGCTTTCGCGAATCTATTCATGGGCTGGATGGAAGAATCAGTGATATGGGGCCCAGCGGGTATTTACTGGAATGATGACATCTTATATTGGGGACGATATATAGATGACTGTCTTTTAATATGGACAGGAACAGAAGAAAAATTAAGTGGATTTATTGATTACCTGAATAACAATACTATGAATATCAAATTTACTTCTTGTGTTAGTTCGACTAATTTGGTTTTTTTAGATGTGGAACTGTTTATAGACAATGATAAAATCTGTAGTAGGATGTATCGTAAGCCTACGTCCTGCAATGCTATTTTACATGCGGGCAGTGCGCATCCCAAACATCAGATTAGGGCAATTCCCTATGGAGAAATGTTACGGGCGCGACGTAACTGTAGTGAGGACAACCAATTCAGAGAATGTATAAAGGACATGGAAAGGAGGTTCACCCAAAGGGGCTATGATAGAAGAGATCTTATGGTGGCGACACAGAGGGCTCTCAAGATAAAACGCGCATCCACCTTAAACCCCCAAAAAACTAAAGATAAGTCTAATTTGATTAGGATGATAACGGATTTCAATCCTATAAATTCAATTCTCTATAAGAGCATGCACAAGCACTGGCATATCCTGAAGGCGGATAGGACGCTACGGGAATTTCTGCCAGACAAACCACAAATTACATACAGAAGAGGGAGAACATTGGGTACAATATTGAGTCCGAGTTACCCGAGAGAGGCTGAGAAGGAACAATGGCTTACCCAAATGAGTAAGGGTTTTTTTAAATGTGGCCACTGTGGGATGTGTAAACATGCGAAAGACAAAACTAAACAATTTCAGTACAATGGTAAACAAGTATATGACATTGTGACTAATATTAACTGCAGTACTAAATATGTTGTATATGTAATTAATTGTATGTGTGAGCAAATATACGTGGGAAGCACAATAAGGGCTCTTAAAGATAGGATTGCTGAACATTGGAGAGCTGTAAAGAATAACGATCAAAGATATCCAATTGCGGAACACATACAAAATTGCACTTCGCAAGGTTTACATAAATCATTTCAATTTTGTGGCATTGAGCATGTTAAGAGGGAAGCGCGTGGAGGTAACAGAGAACTCGCACTGCGGAGGCATGAGGCAAGATGGATCATGCGCTTGAGGGCCGTGGAGGATGGTCTTAATTATGACCGTGAGTTACAGTATTTCCTAGGGGAATGAGAACTTAATGGAGGGGTCAGTTTGAGTAAAAGAGTGATCGATAAGCAGATCTTGTGTTGGCTTGTTGGAGTTGCGATGTTTCCTTTAGTTGGTAGCTATTTTCTAGCAGTATGTTTCATGCAGTTCTTAGTGTTTTCTGTATATGTACTTATTCCATGTTATACTATATTATCAAAGAATTAAATAAAGAAAGATGCTCAGGTTCTATTAATTAGTGATGACGGTGGAGTTGTCACTTAATGTGTGATAGTTTGGTATAATGGATTGATTTAACTTAGTACTTGGAGATACCATTTTTAATCTATTTGTTGCCATAACAACAGAAACGATTTACTGCGGGAAAGCTTTAAGGTTGCCCTGTTAAGAATGGCATTATTATCCAGACCTTATTATGGTACGCGTTTATGGGGAATTTGTAAACTCAAATCATAGGTATGGCGGGGTATAACTAAAAATAATTATGGCCTCGAACAGTTTCGTGGATCACCTTATTTTTCTGAATTAAAAGATAGGTCTGATTCGATTTGCAGTGTTTTGTTCGTAACATTTCGTAAATGGCGCCCGAGAAGTGCGTTTCTGGTCTCCCTAAACCTATCCAAAATGGCGCTCATTAAACTACGGAGTAGTCACCTCGTTTATGTTGATTGTAGTGATAAAGAGGGTTAGGAAACGCAACGCGATTAGACACGAAGACGGTTCCTTATCCGGGGACGTTGTTATTGCTAAAAGTAAGTAAGATGGGAGATTTACAAAAGATTATTGGTGGATGCCATGTAGTAATGTTAGGATTCATATTAAAATCTGGTGTTCATTGTTATTTATAGGTCTCCGTACTTCAGAGACTTGGAATACATATTTGAGGATTACTGCTTAAACAATTGCGCTAATGGTCACGTACAGTGTTCAGTGATATCAGGTGAGACTATATTTCAGTCTTTTTAAGACATGTGGCCTGACTGACATAATATTTTTAGTGCAGGGTCATTTACAGTTAAATTTGTATTGTAGGTGGTGTTGGATAACAAAACGACCATTAGGAAGGAGATACGGATATTATTGATTTCAAAGTGCTTTAAGGTATGTGATATTAATAATGAATATTTGGTGTTTATCCTCGCCATCCTTGCCTCATGTATACCGCAGTGTGTTTGACTAGGTGTTTTTGTACTTTTTTGGAACTTAGGAGACAGTTACACAAGATTAAGGTACCATTTGGCTTTATTTGGAGGCATGATTATTTGGTGTGGTTCACTGTTGGGAGAATGGTGCCATCACGATTGTGTATAGTGTTTCACTGTTACAATGGTGGATGATCTTTTAGAGTGAATATTCAAATGATGGGTCGAATTCCTTAATGTATTAATTATATATATTTATGTGATTATATTAACAGTGTGTTGTCACACAGCATGTTTTTCCTTTGCACATGCAACAATGTGGGCTATGGGATATGAAACAAGTGAGTTTCTATACTCCAATGTATATTATTTATTGCTACCAGCCCTGAGGAAGTCGCATGGGTTAATCCCTATCGACGAAACGCGTTGGGAGTGGAAGAATGTTATGAATAAAAGAAGTTTGGAGATTCAAATGAAAATAAAGGAAGAAGAGAAGCCCACTACAATGTGTATTTAGTTTTGTGACAGTAACAGGAAACGTTGTTGGTTAATTTGCGAGTGCTTCGACACGAGAAAATACATGAATCAATTTGATTGTTGTTTTGAGGATTAGGGTGCCTATCCTCAAGTTGAAAGCACCGCACTAGGATAATTGTGGATCAATACTACTAATGGTGTGAAATTTTGCTGGTTGCGCGTTCTTTCCCTTGACACCCATTCTTTTGTTTTTATGCCAGTGCATCTGACCAAGGGTGAGAAAGTGCCAATAGACAGAGGAGTCTGGTGATATCTCTCTTCACCCCAACCCCCATTCCTTTCAGGGGCGCCTGACAGTTCTTGGTGCTAAATCCGAGGATTGAGAGCTGTCCTATAAAGGAGTGAGTGGGCACTCATTACCCTGTGGAACACCTTGGATTCACAAAAGTGGCAAACCGCTTTACAACCAAATGAACCTTTGTGAATACAGCCCAAGCAATGGGAGTACAGTGTGCCCTGTGAGTGAAGTGTTCACGTCGGTTGAGGATGACAGAGATTGCTTAAATTGTGTCAAAGGGTATGGCACCTAATATGCATGGGTGTAAACAAAAAGTGTGAAAATAGACACAGTTCGGCATACAGCTAGCCAGGCGCAGCCCATGCAGGTAAGAGCGGTAGGACGGAGGGCCCGCCCCACCGCTCTTACCTGCACAGACCTGCAGCTACCTACATGTTTGGGGTGGTTTGCATCATACAGTTACACCACATTGAATATGGAGTACACAAGAGTGCCGATAAGTGAAGGGTACTCTATTGGGAGGTGTAATCTTCTAGAGCTATAATATATGAATAGATTCACACAATAGCGGGCCAGCCCACAGGAATGAGTATAATGCATCAAGCCATGGTAGAAACTCTGAGGAATTCACCAAGAGTCAGAGGGCGCAACACTGAGGAAAGTAAATATGCAACCAGCCACAGTGTATGCTCTGATTGGTCCATTGTGGAGCAACAGAGGAGCAACTATTAAACAATCAGCAATTACAGATGCCAGATGATTTCACCCTGGTGTGGCCAGGAGCAACCCACTGGAGAGAAAACTATCCAACCAGCCATAGTATATGCTCAATGGAAGTCTAGTCAGGAGTGACACTATGCAACCAATAAAAAAGTGCATTATGCAAACAGTGACAGCATTTGCTGGGAAGGGTCCACCTATGAGCAGGGGCGTAGCTTCGTCAGTGAGATTCATGGAGTGTGAATTTCAAATTTCCCAACTATACAAGTGGGAAAAACCAACACAGACTAGGCTGACCCTCGTCTGGGCCCTCAGACCCAACTTCCAAGACAGAAATGCATTTATTTGGGTATTGTTATACCCTAAACACTCCCTAAAGCTACAGGTGCAGGGGAGCAACTTAAAGGAATGAGCATTACACACCCGTCATGGTACATGCTTCTATGCGGTCTATCCAGGAGCAACAGCAAGGTTACATTTTACATCCAGCCTTAGTGTAAGTGTGAGGAATCTAACTAGGAGTGGCAGAGGAGAACCCAAAGAAAGGGACATTTTAGAAGCTGCACACAAGAATGGGCATTACTGAACAAGCTAAAGCATGTGCTTCAGTAGTTAGAGTAGGTATGGCCATTATACAACCCACCATAGTACATGCTCTCAGTAGTCCACTCAGGAGTGTCAGAGGAGGAGTCAATATGCAAACAGACATAGAGTAAGCCTGAGAAGTCCACCAGGGAGTAGAAGTTGAGCAAGGCATTGGCATCAACTTTATACAACTCACCATGTAATGTGGTCTGAAAAGCCAACCCAGCAGTTGTAGAGGAGGAACCATTATATAATCAGACATAGTTTAAGCCTGAGTAGTCCACCCAGGAGCTAATAATTTCAACCCACTGAAGCAGGTGAGAATGAGACCAGGGTACGGTGAGATGGCGGCTAATCTTGTGGAAAGCTATAGTTAGATTAGGAAGATGTAAGGGAGTGGCAAGAGGAGGTCATTGAGCAAGGGCTTCTGGAGGGTCACTGGCAGAAGATATGGTCCTATGCCCTGCCTGGCTTGACAGACTCAAACAGGAAGCTTCTCCAAAAAGCCTTTAACATCTCTATTGGTCGCCTGGATCTCCTAGGAGGACAAGGTAAGTAGCCGAGGGCTGGGAGGGAAGAGAGACAATGCAAATAACGGATGGGATTTTGGCCAATCACAGTTTCACAAAGATGTACCATAGAAATCAGGAGCACATCTGAGATGTTGGTTTCGATTCTAATGAACTAAAAAACATTTTTTGTGACCTGCAATTAGTCCACTGATGTATATTCTCTTGCTTGCGGGTTGAAGCCCAGCCGTAGCACTCCCACCTCTCCTACCGGCTCACCATCTCAGCCAAAAGAGAACTTAACCAGCTGCAAAAAGTGAATGGAGTGAACGGTGTCTCTGAAGATGGTTAGGAAAGAAAAAACTGTAATAAGAAAGAACAAGTTCCTGGCTCTGCTTAAATGCTAGTGTGCTAGTGCCTTCTTTTCTTTTAATGTCCAGGCCAATACCTTTTTAGCATATTACTTAATCTTGTATTTTTCATGCTTGCTTTCTGATAAAAATGAATTTTAAAAAATTATAAAATTCCAAGAACACCACAAACCAAGGCCATTAAGCTGTGTTGTAAGAAGTAAGGATAATTCTTGCCCTCATTTTGTATCGAAACTTTAAATTCCGATCACAGTCTGCTCCTTTAGTCTGATAGATTTCACTAGGTTAACCCAGCAAAACATGTTGTAAGAAAACCCCACCCCCTATTCTGACGCTAATTGGAATGAGAGCCTAGAGTTCAAGGCCACCTGTTTTGAAGGTGAAGTTGCTTACACCCATAAGGTTTGACTGTCCTTCGAGTTCATCCGTTATGGGGATGTATTGCACACAATGTCCCGGGGGTGTCCTCGTGGCATTTTGGTAATACAGAAGGGAACGCAGACACTTGTGCAACCCCTTCTGTAAAACTGAAAGCGCTGGCGCACATGTGGCACCAGAGCTGTCTTCAGACGGCATTGCCTCATTTGGATGGGGGTGTGGTCCTGTGTAAATGACGGAATCACTTTGCCTCTGCGCCTAGGATGTCTTTTTATTTTTTTATTTATTTTTTATTAAGAATAGTTTTCCAACCTCATCTGGGCTGTGCTTTAGATATGAGGTGGATAAGGCTGACTGGCTCCCTATGATCTTTATCTGCCAAGAACTATTTATATTTCGGAGCAAAGTGTTTCAATGGATGGGGCGAAAGTCCAAACTCTAACGCCACCAGAACCATTGGGGGCCCTCTTGGAATATCCAACCTAGTAAACCTCACGGTGCATCAGAAACAGCTATATTTTACCTCAACCTTAGTGACCAAATCATTGATCCTACAGAAACGGAAATCATGAGAAGTCCCCTCTTATGTGCAGTGGGTATTAAAGATGCAGTAGGCTCAAACATGGGAAGAGCTTTATGCTTGTCAGGTGGGGCCGACTTCCAAATGTTGTGAAATATGAGAAAGGGCAGCATTTGCGGCTAATTGTGACCACCTTTAGGGCCAATCATGAATTAAGGGTTCAGGCAAGGACGCAGCACAGCATTTGGGGGTTTAGTTAACAATCCATCTATTCAAATCATGTAATATCAATTAAGATTTTTTTAAATCATGTAATACGAATGAAGACGTTTTTTGAAGTAATTATGAGTTCCCATACCAAATTGAGTTGTTTTATCTCTCCAAATGCAGATTAATTGAAGATTTATTTGATCAATGTCTAAGAAAGTGGTTGGGTCCATACTAGCTAGTTAATCATCGAATATTCAACAATTCATTGTTTGGCAGTAGGAACTAAGATCAAAAGTATTTTATCTATGTATGACTATATAACTTTCATATTTTTGTAGGCTTCTTACCTTTTTATTAATCATTTAGATATCCACTACCTAGTCATGTGGGATCAGATGAATTGGACCCTACTTATTTTCAGTTTTTTATATATTCTTGTATTCTACCTGCCCTTGATGAAATGCATATAAAACATTTATTCTTAAAGAATTGTGTTTAATTGATTTTTAACACAACAAGCATTGCTCTCACCACATCAACATAGTAGTAAAATGTATTCCCAGCAGATCTGCCGGCCCGGCCCCCAGTTGCCATGTCTGGCAAGGCCACTAGTACTTTACTCAGCCATTTTCTCCCAGCCTGTAATAGGCCCGACATTTGCCCCAAAGTCTGTCATATTTGTGGAGACTTCTACATGCCGCATAAATCGTCTCCTTCAGCTTTGCATGCCAGTCCATATCTTTCCTCCAGGCTGTTGGAGGGGGTGCAATAGGGGACTTTCAGGTTTTGTCTATATCCCTCTTGGCCAGCATCGTCCCTAAACCCACCAGTGACCTATCCCTGGGGTCCCCCATATCATCAAGGATACCCAGTAAAGCAAGCCTAGGAATAGACTTGATTTGTTGCCCACCACCCTAGACAGAATGGAGAGGACATGTGACCACAAGTTCTGTAAGACTGGGCAGGCCCATATCATGTGTCAGAATCCCCCCTGGGCTCCGACCAGCATGGACAAATGGGCGATGAGCACACCCGGGTCTTCCAGAGACGATAAGGTGTGAGGCGTGCCTGATGTGCGCCTCGGTGTTTTATGGATGCTGGCGCAGAAGAAAAGAAGCGGTCATGAAGTGCATTGACTGTGCGCCCCAATGTGGTGGCATGTAGTCAGTCATTGCACCCACTGAGGGATGCCCTCTGGAGAGATAAAAGAGGTCCCGCGGACTTCCCAGAATTCCCCTGCAGGCAGTGGCGGCTCCTCCGCTAGGCGGAGGAGCGTCACCCCACTGCTTTGCAGCAGTGAGAGAAAGGAAAAAGAAAATGATAATAACTTGAGGTTGTTATCATTTTATTTTTTCCTGCTGGCAGCAGCTTTGCGGGCGGGGCTGTTCCAAGGACAGAGGAGCAGGGAACGAGTGGTTTGCCCATTCCAAGTGTGAAGACGACTTGGGCGGCACTCTTGGGCCGCCCAAACCATCATGCGCACTTTGCATGTTCTACACCCTGTCTGCATTACAGCCTGCGTGGAGAGCATGCCCAGGCACCCAGCCCTTGTCTGAGCACTGAACTAAGGCACTCATACCAATCACAAGGACGCATTGCATCCTTGTGATTGGCTTAGGGGAACCAATCACATAGCTGCATTGCAGCATTGTGATTGGCTCAGGGGTCCTCAGCCTGGGCACTTCCTGTTTGGAACACCAGCCAGGAGAGAAGAATGCAGGACGAGGCACAGCAAGGGGGTACGTATTTTTTTTCCACATCAACATGACCCCCACCCCTGTCCCGCCACCCCAATCAGTGCCAGCCGCTCCTGCCTGCAGATGGGTGCAGTCACTCACTGCACTTACCTGAAGGCAGCCGCGGCCCGTGGAGGGAGTTCCGTAGGGCGGTAAGGCGGGGCAGGGGAGGGGCAGGGTGGGGGGTTCTAAAAACTGGAACACGGATAATTGCAGGTAACCTGTTTGCGCCTGGCACCATGGCACAAACAGGGAGAATTCACCCTGTCTATACTATGGGCCCTGACCAAAGTGACATGCAGCGTAACGACTAGAGTTGCCGGTTTTGGAACCGGGGAACCAGGTTTGAGTCTCGGCGTTGGCTCAAAAACCTGTGATTCTGGGCAAATCACATAATCTTCCTGTGCCTACGAATATGAAAGTGTCCTTAATGCAACTTGTGCTCATGCATGTAAACGCTCCAGTACTTTTGGGACGATTTCGCACTATAAACTGCACACAAAAAAATCGTTTGTTTTGCAAGATGCCCACTCTCGCTTCTGTACATTTGTCACGTTTTCCAAGAGCCGGGAGTGTTGTTCTCTAAGACGTACACAGCGCTCAGTCAGCGAGCCTGATTCCGCGATAAGGCCGAGGCTATGCGAGGACTGAGCCACCATCTTGCTTCGGCCGTGCAATTGCTCCGTTGAAGGGTGGCCGAATACGATGGGAACAAAAACAATAGGCCCAAAGATTCCCTCTGCTAAAACTGCCCTTTCCAGAAAAAGGGTTTACTTTCTATCTGGCAAAAGCACAAACGGAGCCATTGTGGTGAAAGTGAGACAAGATCTTTTAAGCAGAGGATTCGAGGGCCCCAGTGACTCAATTTCCCCTTTGTATGCACAGGATTTTTGCCCTTTTGCTTGTTTTTAAAGGGTAAAGTTGATAAAGATCAATTTCTCCGGCAGTGGAAAATTGATGTTTTTGTTATGGGATTTTGGTACAAGGCTTGTGTGTGTGCATGCGTAGACGGCAATGTGCAACAAGGGCCAGGGAGTATATATAGGCAGCAAAATCAAAACACATAGTACAGCAGGTTACTCATTACATCTGTTTGGGTCATTCATGTCAGGTGTGCTGCTAAAAGAAGGACAACTTCCTCTGTCCTGCAGGAACAAAGGCAAACCACTAATTGTGTCTACTTGGGAGGGGTATGGGTGGGGCTGAACCTAAGTCTTTGCACATCTTGTGTTCCTTTGCCCTGGGATTTTCACTAGAAACTTCCCCAAAAGTGAAAAATCTACTCATGATATTTCACGCTGAGCTCTCCTACCACCCCCAACTCAGCACCGCGGTGAAAGGGGTTCACATGCAGCCCCCAAGCCTGTAAGGAATTCTCCTCCTCATCCAAACAGATCACTCGCCAGCTCATGAGATCTGGTCATGCACACCTTGACTGCTGAAATGTTTTCCAATCAGGGCTCCAAATTAAACGTATTGCTAGCTTATGCATGATGCACCACCAAACAGTTGGTGCCTGAGCCCCTGCAAACAAGCCCACATCACACTAGCACTGGAACTACACTTTACTGCACAGGGCCAGATCACGATATTGTTAGGAAACTGTCCTGAACGAATCGGTTTCAGAATAGTTTCCAAACAAATCAGGTCCTGTGAGTCCGGACGACCGATTACGATGCTTCTCAACATCATTCGGTCAGATTCGCATTGACTTCAATGGGACCCTGTGTTCCGAACAAGAACACAGGCTCCCATAGAAACAAGCATTGGCATAGCCAATAGGACTCGCCTTTGGGACCTTATAAACGTTTAGCCATGCAACAGTTGCGTAACTAAACACTTATAAGGTCCCAAAAGCGAGACCTATTGGCATGCCCTGCGGCCGCGAAAGTGAAAGTGATCGCAAACGCGAACAAACATCAAAGCGGCCGTTCGGCCGAGAAAGTGAAAGTAATCGCGGTAAAAGCAGCGCGCGCGCCCGCGCACATGCACTGTAGCTCTAGGCTGGCCTGGTAGCACTTTTTGGAGCCCTCTCAATAAGTCTCGCCAGACCAGCGCATGCGCTGGGTCAGACGAGACCTAAAAAGGGATAGTTGGGGAAAACCTTGCACCCTGTGGCGGGCACCCCATGGTGCCTGCCACATTGGGCATGGTTGGGATGAGGGGTCCCTTAGGTACCCCCACAGGCTACAGTTGTAAGTCTCAATATAAAGGGGAGCCTGCAACAGGCCCCCAGGATAGATCCTAGCAGCCGTTTTGTCTCAGCCAGACCAAAATGGTACGGCTGTCCGAATCGGTCATCGTAATCGCTCCTCTGGAAACCGTGTTCCTAGAGCTGTGTGAATCTGCTCTGAAAGACTCACGCTGTCCGGATGCCTTTTGGAACCATTTTGGTCTGCTCGAGTGGTTTGCGGGCATTTTAATTGGTCGTTGGGAAATCTGTACGATTCGGTAGGAAACAAGGGTTCCGGATTGTAATCTGCAATACTGATTCACATTCGGAGCCTTTCCTAACAACATCGTAATCGGCCCCTTAGATGGCAAAGAAAATTACAATTCTTTTCACATATAGGAATTAAAAATCAGCAAACCATGAACAAAGATCTTGGAATGGCAAAACAGTGAAAGTATGGACAATACAACTCCATGACTGTGGCCCAATCTAGAGGGCCACAGTCTGCCTTAGGGGATGCAAAGCACTGTTGATGAAATGATCAGCAAGCCACCTGTTTGCACTGTTTGGGGAGCTGTAGTATGCTCTAAAATTCTTAAAAAGCAAGAAGGAAAGCCATGAGAGGAAAAAGTGGATCCTAAAGGACTAGCCCACCAGTCCTGACTTTAAGGTGAGCTCATTTTCAAGAGGGCGGGCATGTGATCACAATAATGCTGTCATTTATAGGGCAATAGAGACAATGCCTGAAGCGACTGACCCATCTCCTCACGCTGAAAGGTATCATGGATGCAAATGGAGTGGTTCATCCATTGGCTCTATTGCCCTATGAGTGACAACATTTTTTAAATCGGATTTCTTTCCTTCTCCATTATATATATGTACAGAAAAAAACAAAGGTTAAAGGACATTATTGTTAGATGAAATCTTCAGTAAAAATGTAAGAATTCAAACTAAAAAATACAGTGAAATTCACAAGTTTTAGCTAGGTGAGGTAAATTTAAGTCGTGCCCCTGCCATGCACAGTGTTGTCATCAGTGATGTATGTATTTTGTGACGTCATAAACAGTGCATGACGACTTTAAAAGTTAATAGTTGCTTCAATTATTGATTTACATTTTGCTTCAGTGAGTAATAACCATGTTTCTATTGAGCCATCACAATAGAAACATTGTTATTATGTACTGAAGCAAAATATATTGAGAAACTTAACACTTTTATTGATGGGGTAAATTAACATGAAGAGATACAGTCATTGATAAGAAGCGAAACAGTGGTGTACAACTGTAACATTGTTTCCTGTTTGCATTTTCTGATGGTATGCAGGGGGGAGAGTCTTCCCTTGAATTATACAAGCACGGTTATGAAAAGTATAGAATCATTGTCACCGTCTAAATATGACTACAGACTCAAGTGTACTTTGGAGGTCATCTGCAAATGGTGGAGGCTTCTATTTTATCCTACTTTTTTAAATCACACAGACACCCGGCCAGGCTGGAGATGCAACGCTACATTCAGTGTGGTTCTGACACAAATGCGATGTCCATGCACCTCCTGCACAGTATCAGGCACAGAGAGGGAGTAAAGTCTTGCCTCAGAGCCAGCAAAGGTAATGCCCGATTGTGACTTTTAGCAGTGGGGGGTGGGTGGCCCGCCACTGCTGAGACCCCGCACCACCAAAAGTCGCTGCCGCCTGCCAGATTACAATTAATTTTGTGGTCTTGGCGGGCAGGCAATGTGGCAGTTCCCACGGCAGTGCCTCTTTCGAAGGCGGCAGTGCCTTGAAAAGGCACTTCAATGGGAACGCCACACAGGTTCCTGCATGGTATGAACTGTAAAGTCCATGCCATGCAGGAACTGGGATGCATGCACACAGGTGGCATATGCTGTGCCCCCCTGTATGCATCCCCAGGCTCAGGGGGTACAGGGGGCCCTTTGTTTCAGCATTGCCAGCCTTTCATGGAGGAAAGACCTCCATGAAAACACTGGCTGTCCTGAAACTTGTAATATGCATGGCAGTGCTGCAGCGGCACCACCTGTATCTTACAATGGTCCTGACCGCCGTGCCACCACCATGGAATGGCGCTTCCCTTGCGGAGCCAGTGGTCCACTACAGTCTGACCAATCACCTCATAATAGGGTGGTCGGACCACCAGTGCAGCGGTGGCTGGACTACCATGACTCCTCAACCATGAGTCTGCCGGTCCTCAGACCTCCAGACTTGTGATGAGGTCCTAAGTGTCCTTTCATTCTTCTGCAACTTCTTGTTTCCTGTGATATAACAGAAAGTTAGAAATGTTCTGTCTAACCATGTGGCAGTGCTATTTTACAGACATATGCATCTGATTGATTATCATAACAGCGGGCAACCTAGAGCCATCTTGAGCCACATGGCTGTTGTCATTTGACATATGGCTGTATCTCTACATGATGGATTGGATATTCTTGTCCAGTCTGCCTGCCATACTCTATTAAAGGTTCCATAATTGGTGTTATATTCACCGGGGTACATTGATCAAGAGTCTTGTGTGTCAGTCTAGTTCCCAAATAAATAGCGGTGGTTGTAAAACAGTGGGTGCCCTGAATCTTTTTACAACATGGTCCAAGATTGAGCCTAAAACCATTTAGGCAAATGAATAGTTACACTTACTGGGCTCATGTCACATTTGCTTCCATGAATTGCTCTGCTGCTAACACTAGAATAAGCACTGTCTAAGAGGTACACAGAATAGCACTAGCAGTGATATGACAGACCAGAATCACGCCATAACACATTATATTGTATTGTATTGTATTTGCATTTATATAGCACTTACTACCCCTGACGAGGCGTCAAAGCGCTTTTTTGGGGAGTAGCACGCTACTCCGGAACCCAATAAGGATTAGTGTTGAATTAGTATAGTGAAATATAAAAGTAATTTGAGTGGTGGATAGGTTAGTCGGTTATTTGGATTGAGAAGGGTAGCAGAGGGATAGAAGAGGGACAGAGGTTTGCATATATATATATATAGTGCGTGCGATTGAACTATGTCTCACTATAGCTGAGTAAATATTGAGATCTGTAAATATGTTTTATTCATAGTTAAGTGTTCACACACTACCTTGTTGAGTCCTGAGGAAGTTGGAAATTAATGGGCCGAAACGCGTCAACCCTATGTATTGTGGAGACAACCATGGAAGTGTAAAGAAGGAAGTCATTAAAGGTCATTATTTACTGTCTGAAGGATTCATAGAACACAGACTGGCAACCACACCTTGGACTATCCACAGGCAGTCCAATGTTCAAACTAGGATTCAATGTCTTATTTATCCAATTATGATATTAACATTGATATTGAGTAATTTGTGGATGATTTTAATGCATGAATTATACAGAATGCAAAATATGTTACTAATGAGTTGGTATTCAGTAAGATTTCTTTTGCCTTCAACATTTGCTCGATGACTATAGGGATTAGGAGGAGGATATGTTTTGATCTTGATTTAAAGGTACAAGTTAAATATACAAAATAAGTGTATGTCCAATAATAATTAGATGTATTATTGTAGACAAAGTACGGCAGGTGAATTCTTACAACAAGAGTACCCAATTTTTGGTATAATTTTGAAGCCCATGTTTTAGAAAATTATTTGGGACTTTCCCAAGTGCTGTGTATACCCCTGATGATGGGGAGCAGAAGTGGCACACCACAATGGAGGGGGGAAAGAGAAAAGGTGCCTGCCTCTCCTCTTCAGATTGGATTTCCGGGACCCCACAAACAAAGCATTGGCGACTATGGAGATGGGAGCCCCCAGGGGCTCTTTAGCAATGCAAGGGGTACATAATGATACCCTCCTTCCTGTTCACTTGGGGTTCTGGGGATTGGGTCCAAGGACTCTACTAAACATACCTCCATCCCTAGGAAAAGAGGGTTATGAGGGCTAATATATTGGGAGGGGGCCCTATAAAAGCCCCTCCCTCCCCAGATATTAACATTAAAAGTTTCTAAGTTTCTCTGAACTCCAAGGCACTGGCCCACCCGGGATTGATAAAATAAAAGTGTGGACTCATCCTGTTTTTTTATCCCTTTTAACACAGTTACATGGTACTACTACTGCACCTGACTAAAAAACTTGTTTTTGGCCCCAGGGGGCTCCATCTTGGACAACCAATCAGGGCCTAGAGATTAGGACACAGGGACTCATTCTCCGAGTCGCAAGATGGCTGCCAAGCATCTTTGTTTATGTGAGGCAGCCAATCAGATCTTATCTTTTGATCTGCCAAGCCTTCTGTCTTACCTCTCCTCTGGATATCTACACATTTTGATCCTTAATTTCTCAAAAAACGATTTACACAAAATCACAGAAAAGCACTTTCTGGGTAAAGAGCTAGCTTTCTACCAACTCATCACAATAAACAGATCAAACTTATGACATCTGATATAATGTTTCCCAATGAACCAATAAGAGAGGTAGACTTTACCATGGGTTTAACATCTAAACCTGCACAGACTTACTGAATGAATGTTAGCAACCATCATGCATACAGTTAAAAGATTACAAATATGTATATATGTATAGGTGGCAAAACAATATACAACACCTCTCAAAAGGGCATAACAATAATCATTGCAATTCAAATGTTCTACCCAAAGGGGTTCTCACAGGGGAAGGCAAACACCAGAACCCTTGCCTACTACAGTCACTTGTAAAATTTCATGTATAAAATACCAGTCTACAGCCTGAAACACAGCATGATGACAACCCACTATTAAAGGCCTATTGGTATTAATGGTGTTTGGACAAAATATTCTTTGAAAAATTTCAGGTGACAGAAATGTCGGAAATTAAATATTGCGAGACACAAATATCTTGATGCACAAATATGGTTGACATGAATATCGATTTCTGAGGTAAGTATTATCGTTTATGTTTTTAATATAATTTTTACTAATATAGTTGTTGAAAAAAAGCTTTTTATTTACTTTAATCTGGTAGATGCTATATTAATGTGATGTTACTATTTTTTATATAAATATTATTAATAATTCTCAAAATATAGCTTGTAATTTTAAGTGATTTAGAATTTTTTATTAATTGTTATTAGCAATGTATATTGTGTTGTAGCGGGTTGTTTTGTATGTAGGGGGTTCGGATGGGAAGTCAATTAGGTAATAACTAATTAAGAATCATTTATTACATTTTATTTAATTACATGATTGATATTTATTTTGTATTTTATATGTAATACTGATTTATTTTGTTATATGTGTCAAGACGCCATTATATTGTTCTAATATTATTTCTTATGGAGCAAGATCACTCCCTGTAAGACTGTGTCCCGTAAAATATCCGCGTTGGTTGAGATTGGCTCCTACCTGGAAGACCTCTCTTAAATCCATTCTTTATGGATTAAGAGTCTCTTCCATCCTTTGCTAGATCCGAGCTCTTACTTCCTGGAAGGGTTCTCAGTCTAGTTGTTTTAGACGCGAGACACTTCTCTGTTCACAATGCGCCTGCGCGAGTTCCGCGCGGCGCACTTCAACTGAAGGAATCTTCGTAACGGTCGCTTTGTTTATTCCTGTGCGACCGCTTTTCTGTAGAGAGTTCTGAAGAGAGTTTATCTGAGGCACAAGTTATCTTGTTTTAAGGGAAGTATTCAGAAGGGATTCTAGTTTAGCTCGGAGCTATTCTGACGTGCCTAATAGGTATTTATTTTCAGTGCATGTTTCTGCCAGCTGGCTTCCAGTCGGCGTCAAATGCTTCAGAAGGGAGAAAACGGAGACCGCTGAACTCAGGGAAGTGTTTCTGTGAAGAGAAACCTTCTCCCCTACGAAGTAAGCGTGTTCATTTTTCAATTATCATGATTGCTAGCAGAAAGAAAAGTTGGGAAACTGCAGAGTCAATAATCCTTGGCTGAACTTCACAGTTGTTCTCAAGCTATATATACTTGCAGCAAGAATTTCAGTTTAAAATCTGCAAATGACCTCTAGAACTATATGGTGAACTGAGTATTGCTGCCTACAAGTAACAAACTACATTATATAAGGAGAGAAGTTACTAGTCCGACTACCATCTCTGTTAGAAATGTAAAAATGGCAGTTCTACCATTAACCTTCGGATGAAGAAATCAAACTCTAAGTGGCAATAACATATGAGTGAGAATAATACTGAATTTCAGAAGACTGATCAAATAATCAATAGACAGAACATAAATAGAGAGAGGCTAGATCTCTGGTATAAAAAAGGTAAAAATATCAGTTGGTGAATAAAATAAAAATTACGAATTATAGTGGCAGGGAAAATTAAATATGATGTGTTTATTATTTCAGGTATCTTCATAAGAAAATCTCATTGAAGCACCAGTGACCAGAGGCAGTCTCTCTTTTGTTTGTCTTCCACTCCCCCTTTCCCCCTTGGCTGAATTCAGAGGCAGTTGTTATCCATCTGTCACTGGCTTTGGTGAGAGGGATTTGAGGGATTAGTCATCTGTTCCTGGGGAGATCGCAACACTGATTTGACAATATGTTATTTGTGCACTGTTAGGTCTGTAATTTTCAATTATGTAATTTGTGAAATACTTATTTATTTTACTTATATTTTAGTTATGGGCTGCTAGGTTTGTAGTTGTGTAGGGAGGGGAGATAATTACGTAATAATTAGTTAAAAATGTATTATTAATTAATTATTTAACTGATTTTTAAATTATGTAAAACACAGAAAACAGATTTACGTTTGGATGTTAGGTTTGTAGGGGCACAGAGGGTGGGAAGTGAAGTAAGTAATTATTCATGAACTATTAATAATCATTTGTAAATGAAACATGTAATTGAATTTTAAACATATAAATTGTGGAATACTTATTTAATCTCATTCTATTTTAGTTGTGGGATGCTAGGTTTGTAGGGGTCTAGGGTGAAAAGTTAATTAAGCAATAATTAATTTTCAATCAATTAGTTATTGTTAATTATTTAATTTATTTTAAATAGATAAGTTATGGAATATTTACTTTTCAGTTATGTTTAAAGTATGGATGGCTAGGTTATAAGGGGTAATGGGTAGGAATTTAAATAATTAATTATTGAATAACAATTATTTATTAATTGATTAAAATAATAGTGAATAGTAACTATGGAGCCTATTAGGATGGCGGGCGGACTTACGTCCACCCGCCACTCTAGCAGTGCTGGGACCGGCTGCCAGTGGTGCGGCGGTCCCGCACCAGCAATTAGGTGGCGGTGGCATCCCCCATCCACATCATTGTGGCGGGCAGTGCACAGAGCACCGCCCGCCATAATGCTGTGGCTGCACATTGTGCATGCCATGTGCACACCACACCTCCAACATCCTGGGGGCCCACAACAGGCCCCCAACTGCGAACACCGCATGCCTCAACCGTTTTCCGCCCGGTCGACTCGTCGACCGTTCGGAAAAGCGTCGGACGATCTTCCCGTCCGTCGCGGTAACCCCCGCCATCATAATATGGCGCGGGGGAAATGGGAGGCGGGCGGGATATAATGTCGGGTAGATCACCACCGCCATGCGGGCGGTGGCGATCTGCCCGATATTATAATAGACCCCCAAGTATTGATCAATTATTTTCAGTGTTTTTATACATATTTCTTTTAATTTGTATTTTTTTATTAAGACTTTGAAATTTATCTACATTCATGGTGTTACTTATATATGTAATGTGCTTGTAGTGAAGTTTTATTCCTACTCTTGCTTAGACTGCAGTAGGAATGATAAAATTAACCTCTTCGCAGTTCAACACTTTCCCTACTGTTGCGCTCTTTGGAATGGGACTTCTAAATTTTCCCCCTCTAATGTCCAACACTTTCCCTACTGTTGCACTGACTGGCCCAGGAATAGTAAATTTCACCCCTCAAAAAGTCAACGTTTGCCCTATTGTTGCACAGACTGGAGTAGGAATAGTAAATTTTACATCTCCAAAGGCTAACACTTTCCCTAGTGTTGCATTAATTGGAGTGGAAATAGTACATTTTACCCCTCTGAATTCCAATGCTTTCCCTACCTTTGCCCTGTTTGGAGTGACAATAGTACATTTTCTCCCTATGAAGTCCAGTGTTTTCCCTAATGTTGCAGATTGGAAGGGGAAATTGTAAATTTTACCCCTCCGAAATCCAACACTTTCACTACTGTTGTGTTGTGTGGAGTGGGTATAGTTAATTTAACACCTCCAAAGATCAACGCTTTCCCTACTGTTGCTTATACTGGAGTAGGGATAGTAAATGTAACTCCTCCGATGTCCGACATTTTCTGTATTATTGCGGTTACTGGGGTAGGAATAATAAAAAGGGCCCATCCAAAGTCTAACACTTTCCCTAATGTTGCATAAACGAAAGTAGGAATAGTATATCTAATATTCTTAGACTCCCATCGTTTTCATAATATTTTTTAGTAGATATTATAGCATTTACTGTTTTCTATTTTCTATTTTTGTTTTCATTTTTACATTTAGTTTAATGTTTATAGTTTTTTTTGTAAATGTATTTTTGGGGATTTTTCAATTTGTTACATTTTATTTAATGTCTACATCTATTAATATATTTTTTCTTATTCATTTTTTCAGTTATTTATATTTGTATGGTATATATATATATATATATATATATCTATGTGTGTATATATATATATATATATATATATATATATATATATATATATATATATATATATATATATATATATATATATATTTTTCCCTTCGGGTTTTATGTCAAGAAACCAATGCGAGTGATGTTTTATTACTACATACAGCGAAAACACCCAAAGCGTTTCAGAGCAGCCGCTCCTTTGTCATGGGTATATATATTTATTAAAAAAATCAACAGGAGAGGAAGGGATCTACACGGCTAGTCCCCTCAGTAGATTATCCAAAATCAACAAAGCCAGTGTACAGTAAATCAAAACAAAGGGCACTGTTAGTCAAAAGAGCACTGGTCCACAAGTTCCATACAAACCGGTATGTTCAGCAAAAGAAAGTAGACCTCTATGAAACAATACCCAGTTGGTATTAAAAGCCCTCACTCGCCAACCTGGTTGGTGACATGCTTCATCATCGGGCTTCCACTGGGACGACCGAATGTCATCCCAGTGTGCTGCAACGCCAGGTTACTGCGGAGCGGGGTTCTTGTGTGGGGATAGTGAATTTAAAATCTCCAATTGAGTCAAAAAATAAAACTTTAATAATTTTGCTAATTGGAAAAGAATAAAAGGGAGTGAGGGTCAAAAAAATAAAAGACCTGGTTCACTCCGCGGCGGTCAACATGTTTCTGCCTCTATGAGTGTTAATCGGGCATTCTTCAGGACCAGAGTGGAGGTGCGGAGCCCCGGTGGTGTGAACACTCTAAGGTTCACCCTACCGTGGGCTACTTGTGTGAAAATCAAAAACTTTATAATGAAAACTCCGCCAGAAAATATTAGTTATTAAGGGGAGAGGAACGAGTTTACTCTGACATTACAAAGGACAAACAAACAGAAAGACAAAACATAAGAAGAATTATCAATGTTTGTCGCAAAATCGTGCTCTACAACTCAGAAGTTAAGAACAGTCGTGCTCAGAGGACAAATGAGTGCCACTAGATCTACCTCAGGTGCAAAAAGGTGAAGAAATGTGCACCTAGGTATATTCAAGTATCGCTGTTAGATAACGGCTCGTTATCATATCGATTGTGACTACTAGTCAAATCTCGGAACGCACGTGAAATGTATTGGCGTGCCACTCAAAATACGGAGAAAAGGGAGGGCTAGGGACTGATTCAACTGCCCACGATGCTCAGTATGCACGTATTAGGGTAAAATCTTACAGAGAGGCCAATCCGTTAAATGCCTCATGGATCCCGGGAGGGGGGTGGGAGCAAATTGGCACACCCTGCATCAGGGAAAAATAAAGAGAAAGGGGAGTCCGGGTCATTAACTCGAACGGAGGAGAAAGAAAGAACCCGCTTACCTTCTCGGGCGGGGAGCGGTATGAGTTACTTACGCCCTTGCTGCTCAGCACCCGTGGTAAACCTACACAGCCTCTTGCTGCCGGGTCCGGATGGTAGAGATCCGGGCCCCGAGGTGCGTATAAAAGACAGTCGGAGCGTCCCCGGTTGGGCTCACTGAGAGAGCTTCTACCTGATTGGGTAGAATGATCCAGCTCCGTTACTGATTGGATATGGGGTATCCAATAGGATTGAAGAACAGAAAAAAGAGTCGTTCTTCGTGCTGAACGACATGTAGAAAAAAGAAAGAAGGGAGGCACAAAACTTTAATGGCAGGTTCCTAAGGGGACACAAACCAACACAAACCACACGTGAAGTGTGCAAAGGGGCCTGATGTTAGGACCAGACACCAAATAGCTGAAGGTAAAGTATTATGCATACGCTGAGATTCGTTCTGCTCGAAGTGACCAATCGGCAGACTCGCGTATACACTTCATGCTTAGATATGCATAGGGGGTATGGGGCAGGTGATTAATCCCCAACTGCCTCAGATCAAACATATATAAAAAAATATGTATCGTAATGGCTGGGAAAATAGATAACTCCAAATGACATAATTAAGTCATAGCTGCTGAGGTTTCTTAGTCACAGGAGTTCCTAATGTATAAAAAGTCAAAAAATACCCATCCTGTGGACTGAGAGTATATTACAGAATATTAGTCCAAGGTACATTATCATTTAACCCATGGAGGTTAGTCCCCAGGCGATAGACCCATCTCTGCTCCCTTTCAAAGAGTACTTTAGGGATGTTTCTGCCTTTTGAAATCTCTTCGATCACAGTCCACTTTAAGTCATTGGCGGTATGGTTGACGGATAGAAAGTGTTCACTCATTTTTGTAGTAGCACGTTTACACCTGACGTTGCTCCGGTGTTCGCATATCCGGAGTTTGACCTTCCTCGTCGTCATCCCCACGTATCGTAGACCGCAGGGGCATGTAATGAGGTAGACCACATTTGAAGTGTTACAGTTCGTATGAGTCTGCCGATTGGTCACTTCGAGCAGAACGAATCTCAGCGTATGCATAATACTTTACCTTCACCTATTTGGTGTCTGGTCCTAACATCAGGCCCCTTTGCACACTTCACGTGTGGTTTGTGTTGGTTTGTGTCCCCTTAGGAACCTGCCATTAAAGTTTTGTGCCTCCCTTCTTTCTTTTTTCTACACGTCGTTCAGCACGAAGAACGACTCTTTTTTCTGTTCTTCAATCCTATTGGATACCCCATATCCAATCAGTAACGGAGCTGGATCATTCTACCCAATCAGGTAGAAGCTCTCTCAGTGAGCCCAACCGGGGACGCTCCGACTGTCTTTTATACGCACCTCGGGGCCCGGATCTCTACCATCCGGACCCGGCAGCAAGAGGCTGTGTAGGTTTACCACGGGTGCTGAGCAGCAAGGGCGTAAGTAACTCATACCGCTCCCCGCCCGAGAAGGTAAGCGGGTTCTTTCTTTCTCCTCCGTTCGAGTTAATGACCCGGACTCCCCTTTCTCTTTATTTTTCCCTGATGCAGGGTGTGCCAATTTGCTCCCAACCCCCTCCCGGGATCCATGAGGCATTTAACGGATTGGCCTCTCTGTAAGATTTTACCCTAATACGTGCATACTGAGCATCGTGGGCAGTTGAATCAGTCCCTAGCCCTCCCTTTTCTCCGTATTTTGAGTGGCACGCCAATACATTTCACGTGCGTTCCGAGATTTGACTAGTAGTCACAATCGATATGATAACGAGCCGTTATCTAACACCGATACTTGAATATACCTAGGTGCACATTTCTTCACCTTTTTGCACCTGAGGTAGATCTAGTGGCACTCATTTGTCCTCTGAGCACGACTGTTCTTAACTTCTGAGTTGTAGAGCACGATTTTGCGACAAACATTGATAATTCTTCTTATGTTTTGTCTTTCTGTTTGTTTGTCCTTTGTAATGTCAGAGTAAACTCGTTCCTCTCCCCTTAATAACTAATATTTTCTGGCGGAGTTTTCATTATAAAGTTTTTGATTTTCACACAAGTAGCCCACGGTAGGGTGAACCTTAGAGTGTTCACACCACCGGGGCTCCGCACCTCCACTCTGGTCCTGAAGAATGCCCGATTAACACTCATAGAGGCAGAAACATGTTGACCGCCGCGGAGTGAACCAGGTCTTTTATTTTTTTGACCCTCACTCCCTTTTATTCTTTTCCAATTAGCAAAATTATTAAAGTTTTATTTTTGACTCAATTGGAGATTTTAAATTCACTATCCCCACACAAGAACCCCGCTCCGCAGTAACCTGGCGTTGCAGCACACTGGGATGACATTCGGTCGTCCCAGTGGAAGCCCGATGATGAAGCATGTCACCAACCAGGTTGGCGAGTGAGGGCTTTTAATACCAACTGGGTATTGTTTCATAGAGGTCTACTTTCTTTTGCTGAACATACCGGTTTGTATGGAACTTGTGGACCAGTGCTCTTTTGACTAACAGTGCCCTTTGTTTTGATTTACTGTACACTGGCTTTGTTGATTTTGTATATATATTTATAGACATCCAGACACATAATTATATGCATTTGTGTGTTTATATAGGTATATAATTATATATAGGGCCTTATTACGAGCTATATATACATGTATTCATATATATATATATATTCACTGAAAAAACCATAGGTTTCAGGGACGATATAGTTAGTTGGACATTTCACTCATATAAAACCAGAGAAATTCGGCTGTTATAGATAGTAGAGCTAACTATAACTCGTGCCCCCGCAATGCACTGCTGATGACGTCACATATTACGTTACAACAAACAAATGATGGACGGAATGCTGACAATGCAGACATTCTCCCCCAGTCAAGAGATCTGGGTTAAATCCATCGTTCTTTTGCCCACTACGCCACCCCAGTTTAGACATGGCCATATGCAAATCAGTCTTGACCCTGTGCCTCATGGGGACAGTCCAGCCCGAACTGCCAAGCCATGTCTTCCCTGGACCGGAATCAAGCATCCTAGGACCGGTTTCTGGCTATCAGCCGTCATCAGCCAGGATAGCTTGACTCCAGTGGCGTAGTGAGCACGGGTCCCACGTCTGGGAATACCCATCCCACTTAGGGCAAAAAGCGTTACAACAAACAAATGATGGACGGAATGCTGACAATGCAGACATTCTCCCCCAGTCAAGAGATCTGGGTTAAATCCATCGTTCTTTTGCCCACTACGCCACCCCAGTTTAGACATGGCCATATGCAAATCAGTCTTGACCCTGTTCCTCATGGGAACAGTCCAGCCCGAACTGCCAAGCCATGTCTTCCCTGGACCGGAATCAAGCATCCTAGGATCGGTTTCTGGCTATCAGCCGTCATCAGCCAGGATAGCTTGACTCCAGTGGCGTAGTGAGCACGGGTCCCACGTCTGGGAATACCCATCCCACTTAGGGCAAAAAGCGTTACAACAAACAAACGTCACATATTACATCACTCATGACATGCTCAGTGACATCACTGATGACATCACTGATGACACCTCAAATGACATCACTGATGACATCATCCAGTGACTGAGTTTTTCTAAAAATTTCAAGAATGTTATTTCTATATATGCCAAGGTATATTGAAGAATGATTGGTTGCCTGAGAACCTGTATGGGTGCCTGAGTGTCTGTGTGGGTGGGCGGGTGAGACTCCTTGCATGGATGTGTAAGTAGGTGATCACTGGGTGTATGCGTTTATTAGTGCGTGTGTTAGGTAGTGTATCGGTGAGTGAGTGTAGGTATAGCTGTGTTGGTGAGTGAATGGATGTGTTAGTGGTATATGTGTAAGTAACTACATATGTGAAAGGCAGTATTGGAGTATATAAGTGAGTATATGTAACAGTGAGTGATTGTGACAGTGGCGGCGTAGATAAGTGTGTGCTTATGTCAGTACTTTTTAAATACAGTACGTATCTGTATGATTAAGTGACGTTGTGTGTGTATAACTGTGTAGGTGAGTAAATGGCAGTGTAATTAATTCTTTGGGTGACTGACTAGGTTTTTGAGTAACTCTTTGGGTGAGTGGCAGTGTGTGAGTGTCTTTATGGGTGTATGAGTGGATTTATCAGTGCCTGTATTGATGAATGACCGCATGTATGAGTGACTGTATGGGTTAGTGGGTGGATGTGTATGTAGACGTATGAATCACTGAGCAGGTACGTACTAACTGCTATTGGTGTGTCTATTGTTTCGATATTGGTAGTCTGTATTTTAGAGTGGGTGTATGAAAAGAGTTATTAGGGGGTGAGGATGTGCATCAGATGATCTCGTGGATGATGTCATCAGTGATGTCATTTGAGATGTCATCAGTGATGTCACTGAGCATGTCATGAGTGATGTAATATGGGACGTCATCTGCAGTGCATTGCGGGGACGCGAGTTATAATTTGCTCGACTAACTATAACAGGCGAATTTCTCTGGTTTTATACAAATGAAATGTCCAACTAACTATAACGTCCCTGAAACCTATGTTTTTTTCAGTGAATTTCTAAGGTTTTTTAAATGCTAATTTCCAACTATAACGTCCCTAAAACCAATAGTTTTTTCAGTGAATTTCAAAGGTTTTTTAAATGCTGATTTCTAACTATAACTTAGCAGTCGCATTTGCAGAGTGGTGGAGAAAGGTGAGCGTGGCCTCCGAACACCTCTTAGCAATCCCACTGTGTGGGATTTACTGGAGGTAACAGGAGGGGTAGTTAGCCCCCAACATCAACCTTGGAAGCCAACTACCCCTCCTATTACCTCCAGTAAGTCCCACACAGCAGGGTTGCTGACTTCTCATACCAGTCCTTGTCCCCTTTCTCTACCACTCTACAAACACGCCACCTGGCACCTTGTAAGTTGATGAATTAATTTCCCTTGAATACTTAGGGTCCCTGGGGGCCAACTAGCCCACCCGGTACCTCCAGTAAGCGCCACAGAGATGGATTGCAGAGAGGCGGTCCGAAGCCACCCCCCTTTTTACACCACTCTGCGAACGCGGCTCCTGACGCACTGGTGCTCGGAGGATGAAGTCCACTTGTGTCCTGAGGTCCTCAGGACACAAGAGGACCTCATCGCCCCACCAGCAGTACGCCAAAAGGCGCGTTTACAGAGCTGCCCTGGGGGGTGGTGGTCCCCAGGGCCATCAAAAAATCCAGGAGGGGCCCTTCCCTTACTGTTTAAAGCCCCGGGGAGGTGGTGGTCCCCAAGGCCCGGGGGTCTGCAACAGACCCCTGCATTTAGTTTAAGGCAGGAGCCTCCCCACACTTCATTTTTTTAATGCCCCGGGGAGGTGGCGAGGCCCCCCGCACATTAATAAGGATTGCCCCCCAATGCATTTTAAATATACGCCCCGGGGAGGTGGTGGTCCCAGGGGCTGCGGGGGGCCGCATGTCCCTGCTTATAAACAATTAAGTCCCGGGGGTGGTGGTCCCTGGGGCTGTGGGGGCCCGCTACATAAGTAAGCATTGCCCTCGGGACCTGACCCACCCGGGGACTTTAAAAAACGAAGCGCGGGAGACCGCGCTCAGTTTTCTTTTTCATATTTGACCTGGTTCGCGTACCCGGCACGACTGCGGCTGAAAATGAAATGCTTTTATTGGGCATGGGGGTCCCTGTGGGACCACTTGAGCAGGCTTAGGGGGTCAGGCTTTTTTTACCCTGCCCCCTTTTATTCTTTTTAATGTTTTACTCACCTCTTTCCTTCTCAATGAACCGAGGCACAAGATGGCTGCCAACACTTCCTGGTTGTTTTGTCAGCCAATCAGAGGCAAGCTTCTGCTCGGGAGGGCTCAGCCAATCAGATCTCACAATTTTCAAATATCAATATCTGTAAATCTTTAAATATCTCACAAACTACTGAACGGAGTTACACAATTAAAAAAAAAAAAGAGCTTTCTGGACCAAGAGCCATACATTTGGTGTAATTCCGTTCAGCAGTTTAGGCTGTAGCTGTGTCTAAAGTTTCCTATGGAAATTAGCAAGGAGAAAACATGTTTCATGACTCTTTTTTCTCGACCTCCCCTTGATGAAGCACCCCGAACCTCTCAAGACAGGAGTTGACCTGAGTGAACAATTCGTTTTGAAAATTTCGTGAGGATTTGTCAAACATCGCCAAAGTTTTTGGCAAATCAAAAACCGCTTTTCCTATGGAAACTAGGTTCTAACTATAACTACCTACTGGCAACCTCCAGTTGGTAATATATATATATAAGACTGCCAAGCCTGAATACAACTTGAATACAAAGGTGGATGGCGGTGCGGCGGTGGTGTCATGGCATCGGTCTGTTAGGCTCATAGGAGAGTCTAACAAGCAGACTGTCCCTGTGAGAGTGCCTACTGCACGTTCCTGCACAGTGTGGCATGCACCATGTCGTGTATGCCACACCGTGCAGGAAAAAGGATGCAATTTAAGGGGGGCTCAACATATGCCTCCCAAACGCACCCACAGGCCCAGATTTGACTGGGGGCCCTGTTAGGACCCCCTTATCTGCATGTCCTTCACACTTTTCATAGGTTCTGCCATGAAAAGGGCGTGGATATTCAGGTTATAATAAGCTCAGCAGTGCCTTTTGCAGACCACCACCGCAGCAGGATCCTTGATCCTGGCGGAGGCAGCATTCTCGCAGCGGTCCCGCGTCCACACTCATAATACTGTGGGCAGACCTGCCATGGTGTTCATGGTCAGACCGCCACCGCGAGTTTTGGGGTCCCAGTACCGCCGCATTCGTAATAAGGCCCATAGTGTCAAAAGTTAGTGGAACATGTTTAATTTACATTATATTAAATGTATATATTATATTATTTAAGATTTACGTCTTTAAACTTTATTTATATTAAAAATCATTATTTTTGTCTATTTCTGTATGGTATTAATGTAAACAATTCTTTTTTCCTGATATTTTTGTACTTGCCATTATAAGTATGGGAGCATGATATTGTGGGAAATGATATTTTTGACACAATATATTTGCTAACGATATTGTTTACCATGATATTGTGTCAGTTATCCAATAGATAACAAATGCTGTTCACAAAAAATAAATCAATCCTACTGCCTTTTTCATACTATTTTAGAATAAAGTGCTCATAGCTATGGCTTTGGGCATAGGTTTTGCCAGTGAACCAATGAGACCTGTACCCTTCAATATTGGCTTGTCACCATAATCAAATCAGGCCTACTCTATAAGCATAACCTCCCCACATTATAGTTGGCAAAGCAAACTATGAGATCTCACCGACTTTATCGTAACTTGAGCAACCAACATAATTATATAATAATCTATGAGAAGTTGTATTGTGATGTATTGCAGCATTTGTATAGCTCTTACTACTCCTATATGGGGTGCTGAAGCACTTACCTACACAGATAACAAGCTACACCATGTATGGTGTGTGGTTGGGAGGGTGTTGTTTTTTAAAAACCTATGTGTTGTCGTCAGGTCATGCACAATTACCACTGGTATTGCATAGACATGTTACACAACAATAAACACATATACCTGAAACAAACCAGACCTATTGACCTAACCCGTGATTCTTTGCCTTATCCTCTAAATGAATTAAAACAATGATTTGTTGTGGATAATTACCCTTAGCGAATATGCGTCCGTGCTTGCGCACTGGAGAGGGGATTATTAAGTTTAAGAAGTCTTCACACCGCTGTGACCCACTGAGAGGCAGTGTGAGAGCTGCCTCTTGCTTCACCCACAGGGATTGTATCATGATGGGCTTTTTCTGGCACAGTGCAGAGTTGAGCACCTGTTTTATGCGCCTGCAGTGCATAAACTGAAAGTGTTTAACCTGATATTACTCTGACTTAGTGCTTTACTTTCAGGCAGCTGAAAAACAGAAAGAGGCCAACCTCGCAATGGCGTAGCTAGCGCGTTTGCCGCCCATGGCGGTTCCCCAGTTTGGCACCCAGTGACGGTCGGTGTGTGCAGTTAAGAATGGGGGTGCAAGTGAAGTGAAGGAGTGAAGTGAAAGGGTGAATTGCTGCAGCGCGTCACCCTCAAAACAGTGCTGCCGGGACCGGACCTCCCCCCAATACGCCACTGAAACCCCGCCCACTGGGAGTGGGATGGATGAGGGTATGTGAGAGCTAGACACGTACGTTATATATTAGCATCACAGTGACATTTGTGTGGCAATTGTGGACAAGGTCTATCCATCACAGTGGCATGTGTGTGTCTGTAAAGGTTATAGACATTTGCTTTGCCTGATAAAGAGCCTGGCTCAAGCCACTGGATAAACAAATAATCATATTTGATCCCTGGATGTGGACTCCTTCTCTGGGAGCACACAGCTTTGACAAATCTAAAGCTTTACTCAGATGAACCAACTTTTGAGCAGAGTCACAGACCCTCTCTGTAGAACCCCTGAATGTTCTTCTTTTGATCACAGAAGGTCTGCCAACAGCTTCGTTCTCAAGCCAGACCTACACCTAAAATGTCCTCAAAATGGCCACAGTTGCCCTAGTGAAGCTAGAAGAGTGCAATTCCACGCAGTCACTAAGTGCCAAACAGACATACCTTTTGGACGAGTTACATTCAGCATTTAGCAAACTGAAGATGCTCACCAACCCTAGATGCACAAACCAGAAGCACGCTCCTGGAGTCTAATGGGAATGAAGGGTTCAATTTGTACTATGTGTTCAATGGACACCCTCATGGATAACTGTTTTCAAGTTCAAGAACTTTACCAAGCTATTAGCAAACTGCATGTTCGGGCTATTAAAACAGTGTTCAGTGAGGGAGAGGTGTGGTGCAGCGGCCAGAGCATCTGACTAGAAAGTGGAGCTCGCAGTTCGATCCTTTGCGTCAGCTCATCTCAGTATCATGTGACTCTAGGCAATAGCTCACTTAATCTCCCCCACGGCCCCCAGCGCCTGGATACCCTTAGGGGTGATAAGTTGACCTTTACAAATCTGGAATTAATGACTGATGCATGTAAAATGATTTCCTTTCTTTGGAGGCGTTTCTGCCGTAGCACAAAATCTGCACCAGGTTTTCAAACCTACACCGGCAAAGCTTGCATCACTATTGATTTCCATGATTTTACCAGAAATATTGCTTGCAATTAACACAAACGCATGCAGTCTCCTAGACCTTGCAAAATACCCATACAGCGTGACTCCACAAGTTCAAAACAGGCCTGATTTGCAAATGTGGGGCACTTTTTTAGATATCTGGTTCTCTAATGGGGCCAATTTTGTTTTAATCCGCTGGTCAATTTTTTGCCTGTGTCGAACCCTGCTTCACTGGCTGCTGGTGGACGCATGGCTCAGGTTCGAGGGCAGATACACTGCTCACAAATCATACTGGAGAAAGGTCTGAAGTATCTGCATACACTAGGTCCCTCTGTGCACCAATCAGAAATTTCTGCTCAGCTGTGGCTCGCCCTGTCTCACAGGGTTCCTAAAATCGAATACAATACAGAGATCGAACCAGAGCCGGACAGGGACGGCAAAGCAGCCCTAGCAATTTTGTCAGCCCAGACCCCACCTCTAATCCCCCCCTCCTGTGGGCAGGTGAGGAGGGTGCACAGATGCTTTTGTTACTGGGAGCTGATATTGCAGCACCGCTGCAAAACCGGCCCCCAGTAACAAAACCGGCCTGCACGGTTGCAAAACCGGCACCCACCCTTCCAGCCTCCCCGGGAAACGCCTGATGCCCGCTACAGCCAGTCCGGCCCTGGATCCATCCCTGAAAGGCCCTAGGTTTTGGTCCTCTTTGAACCCTAACACGACAACCAAACCAAACTGCTCATTGTTCAGGAGAATTCTGAAAATAGAACACTTCAAAGTTGATTTTAACTCAAATAACTCATCTTTTATACATCGAATGTTCAATAAAGAACATTCAACAAGGTTCTTCTCCAGTAATGGAACTGCACAGCTGATTGTTATTTCCAAGAATTTGAGTTCTCTGAAATAACCAACATGACACATGCAGCATTTCATGAAGCTCAAATTATACTAATGAATAACTACATTAATTCATTTATTAATGTTTATGATGACGGAAGTGGAAGTGAAATTGTGGAACTGTGCCTTTCTGAGGAGTTTTCATGCATATGCTGATAAGCCAGTGTTCCTGCCTTGTTCACATGCTCACTGCGAAAGCAGGAAAGTAATTAGACAGCAAATTTCAGACTTGTGGTTTTGCGCTGATGTAGGAGTCACAGCCAGAAATACCGGATAGGCCAAGCAAAACAGAAAGATAGCTAATTACATTGTGACATGTACTGTAGCTTGGATGTGTTTTTTAAAGATTTGTTACTGGATCATGGGGCAACCAATTTGTTTGCATTCATTCATCCCCAGTGCAGACCACTGTATTGACTACGTCTTACCATCTGAGGAAGGAAGGCTCCCACAGACTTTTGTGAAACCTGAGGTAACAATATTTGGTGGGGCCCCCACTGCCAATTTTGTGCAGGATATAGGGTAAGTTCTCTAATTGCTTAATTTTTTATCTTTCCGGCACTCCCCATTTTCCATGCCCTATTTATTTCTCAATGTCAGCTACATTTCTCGATCCAGCACCTCTAGCACTCTGCCTCTCCCTTCTCTACTTCACTTTCTTTCTATTTACTTCCTGTTTTTCCACTTTCCGCTCCCACCTTTACCTCTTGGCTCTCTACTACACTGCTGATATATGCCCTGGCTATCTCCTAAACACTTGTTCCCTAACACCCAAATGACTGTCTCATGTCCAGCTGAACACAACTTAGAGGACCCAAAACCAAACGTTTTTATCAGAAAGCCAAGCAAAATGATTCTTTGTTTTTTGGGTGCTCCCTTTCTCCTAACAAAAAGACCATTTTAAGCCATTTGTTGCAATCTGTTGATCTCTTGTAGCAATGTGTGGTGGCCAATTCCAATGGTCCGATTGACCTAGCACTACAAATGGACTAATAGAAAAACGACGCAAAGAGAAAAAGGGAATGACTCGTAGCATACCTCTAGTTCCAACATGAGAATCTAAGTCTACAGAAATCTCAGAAGACCCTATCCAGGTTGGGCAATTACAGAAACACCTTACGCCCTAAGCAAGAAATAAAAGAAGAAAAAAAGCCTGTGTCCGTATCATGGAAAAATCCAGGCATTGCCTTAAGAACTATCTCAGTCTGCCGGAACACACCAGTGCTTGATCTTGAAGGGCAAACCAAGATCGAGCAGACTTCCAACCAAAAAGTTAGTCAGTGCTAAGGGATATTACTTTTTGCGGTCGAATTGTCCACTCCTTCATGCCAGCACTCAATTTTGGCTCTCATTGACTTGGAAGCTTCAGGATGTTTTATGGGCTAGACCTTTCAAGAAAGAATACAGATTTCAAAATCTTGCAACAAAATGAATTTATTAGAGGTATTGATAGTACAGAATTAACTTCTGGAGATATTGTTTGAGAAACAGAAAACTTAATCATGGCTATATTACATAGACACGAAGACTCTTTAGTTTTTTATTTGACTGATGCCCCTGCTTTCACCATTGTATTAGGAACTTTGTGGCTACACAAACCTAATCTTTAAACAGATTGGCAACAAGAGGCCCTTCAATTTATACATCCTTAGCACAAACAGCTTGGCCCATGCTTATTTTGTGATACAATTCGACTTGATATGCCTTATGCCACAACCTGTGAAAGGCACAATACAGATTCCTACTACTTATCGAGAGCAAAAAAGGGGCCAATATATTACTCCCACATCAATCCTATGACTGCGCCATCGATCTGCTCCCAGATGGCAAGATACTGCTTGGGAGAATTTATTTTGAATGTCGTAAAGAGGCTCTGCTGTTCTGAAAATACTTAGATGACAATCTAAAGAGTGAGTTCTTTAGACATTCCGCGCCCCTTGCAAGAGCACCTTTCATCTTTGTTTTAAAAGGAAGGAGGGAATTACGCCCTGTGTAGATTACTGTAAATTGAACCAAATGACCACCAGAAATCGGTATTCACTACCCACATTTCAGTAATGTTTATTCAACTAAAGGATGCCATGATCTATATAAAGTGAGATCTATGTGCATATAATCTAGTGCACATCTGGAAAGGTGAGGAATGGCATAAGGCTTTCAACACCCATTATATCCAGTAAAGTCATTCAGCATTTCAGTAACAATATCTTCGGGATGTGCAAGACTCTTTGGTTGTACTAAAGCCAGAGGATATTCTAATCTTCGACAGGACCAGAGAGGAACATTGACAGCATGTTAATGAAGTCTAGCAGAGACTGAAAGACACTTCTTTGTACACAAATGTAAAGAAGTGCCTGCGTACTACCATTTTGGAATTCCTGCTCCTCCTTCAAACACTCCAAGTCATCCTGGCTCCCAGCATCTCTACTATTAGAGATGATCCTTCGTATTTAGCTCCTGTACTGTATCCTGGTCATCTGGTGGCTGGTCCCAGCCTCTCCCTTCCATATCCTGGTACACCATACTACTGATACTCACAAGACATTGTATTTAGCTATACACAATTATACTTAGATTAATGGCAAGTTGTCTTATAGGGTTTCAAGGGACGCTTGTCAGTCATTTGCAGACCAAGGATCTGTGCTGCATGCATTCCAACAGCCTGCTCCCAAGGTTCAGCAGGCTGAGACACTTACAGAGTGTTTCTTTTCTCTCTATCTCCATTCCCCATTTTCTCCCTGTACGGTCACTTCAGATCCTGGAGTTCATTGCAGAACTTATTTTACTGAAAGAAGGAGTGGGGTTAGTATTGAAGTCCCTGGCCAGAATTCCAGTGAAATCCTGACATTTTAAGGCAGCTGTCTGCAGGGGCCTTTTTGCATTATTTTTGCTGGCAATCCTGCCCCAGTCACAAGTAACTGACAATTGGGCCTACAAAGTCACTGTACCACAGCCCTTACTGATAGCACAATCAAAATTCCAGGCCTTGGACCAAAGACAACTGGGCTGATGCCCTACAATTTTCACCTATATCATTCCTGACAATCACCTTTCTGTACATTCAGCATTAAATACAACAAATCCTGGCCTGCCTGCAGTAATGCAGCAAAGGAGCCAATTACGATACGGCCCGTAAAGACTCTGACCGATGGTCGGATCCTTTAGGGCCACCTCGTAATGGGCCGGTCAGTTTACTTTCTGGCCTCCTCATTATGTTGGAGGCGATCGGAGAGTAAACCTACCGGTCATTCCGGCTGGCTTCCATGTACTCGGAGCCTGTGAGCCAGTCGGAAGGTGGCAAGTAATCTCCAGGGCGGGTCTTTCCACCCTTGAGATTGCGATCACGCTTTCCGACATGGTTTCCATGTAGGCTTGTACGACATGGAAACCATGTCGAAAAGTGTGTTTGGGGGTCCCTAGCAGGGCTCCCTTTGGAGCACGGCCTCCGGTTGGAGGCCAAGGGGGCACCTATGGTGCCTGCCAGGGAGTGCAGGGATAAACCGCACTTTCCATTTCACTATGGGAGCATGCATTACGACTGTAATACTGCTGCAATACATGCCCCAATAGTGAGATATAGGAATGCCACCAAACAGTGTTCTGTCGCATCTTGATGTGGCAGTCGGGATCGCCAACTGGGTGTCGGTCGGTCTCATGACTGAGTTTGTGTCGGGTGGAAGGATTTCTACCTGACATCAAAATAACCCCCTATGTGTGCACTTGGAACTCCACACTAATTGCACCCCTACCTTGATATACATCATCCCTTGCTATTCCAGTATTAAATCACACACACATGTCTGCCAGTGTGTCTAGGTCATTATAGGTAGCATATTTGCATTTCTACATCAGAGACCCACACAAAACGCTGGCATTGCACTTCAACACTAACACGAATTACCCCATACTGATCCATCATAGATATATGATATGGCATACAATGCAGGTGAATTTAGAGCTTATCCTCGGAATTTAAATATATACAAATCTCAGCCTACAATAAATACCTATTTGTGCAGCACAGGATAATATATATGTGTTTATTATATATTTTTTAAACAATAGAAGTGGTAGTGACGCAGTGCACTGTAAATGCCAACTTGCACGTCTTGCAGGATACTTTCTCTTTGGAAAAGCCCTCCCTCAAACTTGCCTCAACAGTACATGTAAAACTTCTCTTTTTGATGTCCGAAATTAGGATAGTACTTCCAAGCCTTACTTTCCTCATTTTATTGCGAGCCATACATCTTTTGTTTATATTTTGCTCTGAGCTGAAGTGAGGGTCCTGTTTAGAGAGGGCCTAAGCCCTTGGGCAATTAGTCCTGGCAGCCCCCCTCCCCCTTGTGACAGTAGTGAGGAGAAGATAAGTATTGGTCTCTCCAGCCAATATTTCATTGGACTCTACATCCAAGGAAGAAGTGTGCTCCAGCCCCGGATGAGCAGAACACAGCTTAGCCAGAAGAACGAGTGCTGCTGCTTCACTACTTTTGTTCCAAACTGGTTCTAAGTTTCGGAAGCATTTGTGGAGCCAGACTTGCTGTAGCTGTAGAGAAGGAAAACTCTCTTCCTGCTGAAGATTTATTGTCCTTGACAAAAGGAGGTAACTTCCCTCACAGATCACCAAAGTTCAGCTCCTGGAAGAACATTTATGGACAACCATTGTTGGGCTGAGATGGCCCTAAAAGCAAGAAAGCAAATAAGCATGATAACATACTGCCTTCACCCAAAAAAAAGAATGAAGCTGCTCTATCCCCAGCTCGCGCCTTTCCATATGGTGCCTGTACTTATCTCTCTTATCAACCTTTGGAAGTAACTTCAACCCATGGTGTGTGGCCCCATCACACAGTCTGGAAGAGTCTCCCTGATTCCAGAACAATGAGAAACCTCTTCCTAGTCTGGATGACTCTGGACATATGGCCGGTGGAAGTCACAGTCAGTAGTTCTTTATACAGTTTAGCAGTCCAGTAACTCTTGGACTCCCCTTTGCCCACTGTGAGTGAGCCCCAATCTGTAGGTATCTAAACCAATGGAAAAGCTCTACCGCAATTAGTCACTTTCAAGATACATCCCCACACCTTTATTACCTATTTTAGAAACACCTAGGAGAATGTGGCACCCTTAGCAAGTTACTCCAGCAGCAGTGCCCACTAACTCCTGGAAACTGGTGACTAGATCCCAGGCCACCTCTTCCCCCAGACATAATGAAGACTCCAAAAAAGATAATTTCTTTTATATGAAGGGTGGGCTCTTCATTACCTTCAAAGGCCAGTCTTTGGGCACCTTTGAACATCATTTCCTGAAATGCAATTTGTGGATATTGAATCTAACTTTACCTTTAATTTTGATCTTTGCCCTGCACTTTGAAAAGACTTTGAAGTGTATCAAATATGAGAAATTTTTAATAAACCCAAGCACAGCTGGTCCTTCTCTAATAGGACCGCAATGGCCTGAGGGCTAGTTGGCAAATAAATGTATTCTCCATATGAAGTTTAAAACTGGATGGGTATGGTCCTCTGGCTCGGAAAGTTCTAGGCACTTCTGGTTTCCAATTCCTATCTGAGTTTTACGTTTTGGACAATGTACTTATCTGTAGATAAAATTCCTCTTTTAGAAAGATTAGCACTGTCTGTACAGTAGTTGTTTAAACATTTAAGTTATTAAAGATTAGTGCCAATTGTCATACTGTTTTTAATGGTCTAACCTCACATCACCTCCTGGAGTAAGCACTGACCACTCGATGATATCACGAGAAAAAGAAGCATTCAGTCATTCAGTTTAAGTACAATAGTATTGTTGTAGAATTTTCTTTGTTTATTTTATTCCTCAGTGCCATTTATTGTGCACTATATGATTATTCATATTTGGGAAGCATGTGGGTGCAAATTACATGCCATTGTTGTGTGACGCTACTCTGTTTGATGATCAACTTTGTGCTCATTTGTAAGAACTGCGTCTCTATGTTACTTTATGCTTTGCTTTTGCACCCCACCCTTTCCTGGTCTGCCTGGACTTGCACAACCAGCCTCGTGAGCTTCCATCCAGTCTATGTAATCCTCAATCAGGATATCTGTCTACTTCTGGCATTCCCTACTTAACCTCTCATCTCAGGGTGTCCGGCATGGATGCACAGGTTAAAGATACAAAGTTTAAAAGGGTCTTCTTAAGGTGACTTCCCTAGTTGAGCCTGTTTGAGGCTAGAACAGCCTAGCTACAACCCTTAAACCTTTGCCCCATATCCCTTCTCTCTTTCAGTGATCTACCTGCATCCCTTCCAGATGTTGACAGTCTAATATCCTCTACCTCTCTGATGCTTAATATATACACATAAACACACACACACACACACCCCTGTGGGTTGCATAGTTATGCCTGGATTCCCTTGGGTTGTGCCCTCACAATTTCTGAATGGATCACACTGAGACCTTTGTCTGAGGTATGTTTGTATTTTCATGCATGTACCTTCACCAATTGTGGGTAGACCACATAGGTAAATGAATTGTTGTGTTAATTTATTCCATCAGGAGGCACCACCATCCTAACAAGCCCACCATTCTGCTGTTCCTTGATACAATACGTAAAGTAAATGCTGCATGAAGAGTGCCCGATTCCTCTCAGAAATGTTTATGGACATTGGCAACCACATAAGCAGTTCAAGCTTCGCTGCAACATGACCAGAGCTCAGGTACGTCCTACAACTCTTCCTTCATAGGTCATACTCCAACCACTCACCCAACTATACAGGTAACCCAGTAATCCCTCTGATTGTTTAAGGGTTGTGGTGCAAGCCTCATTGGTCACAGTTGTACGCTGTACAAATACTAGATAATATAAAGTAGTAGAGAAGCAAACACTAGATGGACACTCACCACTAAATTTGAAATTAACATAACCCAGCTTTCTGGTGCGAAGTTTGAGAGTTTCAACAGCCGCGGACTGTGAAGGTAAGAGTGGTGGGGTGGTGGGGTGGGGGATTTCGACAGATGATGGTGAGAGAAAATGAATTATTTAATTTTCCCTAGGCGTCGTCTGTCGGAATCCCCCTCCCCCCACCCCAACTGGCCCCACCGCTCTTACCTGCACCGGTCGCAGCTGAGTTTCAATTGTTGCTCCCAGTGCCTAAGTTGAGCTGGTGGTTGTGAGTGGGGCAGTGGTGTAATGCTAAATGATGGGGCCCCCTGCAAAATGTCAAGAGGGGTCCCTGAGTTTCGCATATCTCACAGATTTTCATTGACCTTGAGAGGAATTGGGCCCCTCTGAAGGGTTTGGGGACCACAGAAAAGTTGGTGGCACCTTGCACCACAGGGGCTGCAGGGGCCTCCGTTAGGCCCCTGAGGTGGGACCCTTTGATGTCATTTTTCGTATATGACACTTATTTTTTCACAGCAGACTTTGCCGCACACCAAGAGAGAGAGGAAACCTCAAAAGGGTGAAAGAAGAAGAAATAGAAAGAGGTACACACAGTGACGAAGGAGAAATCAGGGATAAAAAAGAACCTGCACGAATGAGAAAAAAGGGGTAGCGAGTGTCTGCTGGTGGATGAAAGAGGAATGAGGTGATATCAAGACTAAGCAATCTTGGCACTCGGCACCCGGACAATCGCTGTCCACGGGCTTCTGAGCACAACGATTGGCCCCAGCACACATTCATTTACAATTTAAGTACTGGCTGGTCCTAGCTTAGGTAATTATCTTCATTCTCAACACATTTGTGGTGCAAACTCCAAATACTGAGTTGGTAAATGTGTATCTGTTATAGCGCCCACTTTTCACATTCGGAATAGTTCTTTTTTTTCAGTACTGTCTCCTAATCCAAGAGTTTGAAGTCCTGCCTTGCACACAAATCACCTTCGTGGTGCCTCCAACAGGTGTAAGGGAGTACAGTTTTTAACCCTGAATCGAGTGACAGGTGAGTGACTATTGGCGCGAATGTGATGAGTGAATCGCCTGAGATCACGCGGAACATCAGTGGTAGGTTCAACTCAAAGCCAGGATTTTTCCATTGCAAACCGAGAGAAGGACTCGCCTCTCTCCAGACTGCACCCTGCAGCCCAGGTGCGCCCCACCTTCAACATACACACAAACAGAGCACGCCCCCACATTCCAGGTGAGAGGCGCCAATGTACTAACACATTCCCACTCTCCCTAGAAAAAAAAAGAAAACTCTTTGCAGACACTTAGGTCAATATTGGAAGAGACGGAGCTATTGTGTTATTTAATGATAGCAAAGGCTGGCTATGCGGCTTGGGGAAAGGGTCCCAGCCTGGAGCTGTGGAAGTGGAGAGTGTAAACGTGTGCATTTATTTTAGCACGTGTTGGAGAATCTGAGGGCCATATTATCAAGCCAAGCGATAAAATTATCGCCGCTTTAGCGGCAGAAAACTGCCGCTAAAACGGCGATAATGGGCTTGATAATATGCTCTATGGAATTCCAATTGAAGCCCATGTTAGATGTGTAGGGCATCTAATATGGGCTTCAATTGGAATTCCATAGAGCATATTATCAAACCCATTATCGCCGTTTTAGCGGCAGTCTTCTGCCGCTAAAGCGGCGATAATTTTATCGCCTGGCTTGATAATATGCCCCAGAGTTCGTGTTCGAGAGCATCATTGGGCAGGGGCGGGGCATGCGAGCTAAAGGTGTTGGAAATGTTTATCCCTCATACATAAAGATTAATTTGTGGAGAGAAAAACATAAGCACAGGGGCTTGAAGTGTTTCTTCTAAGCAAGCTGCTGGCGCTGCTGAATGTTGGGGTTCCGAATACCACAGCTGCCTCCTCTGGATTCCACCTCATGTCTCTTTCTCCACCACCCTGCACTTGCTGGCTCCGTGCGTCACTCTGGAGGGTTATTTTTCGTCCATACTATCTAGTTTTTTTTACAGTTCCCTTTCATTCTCTGTCCTATTATCCGTTCTGTCCTTCTCTCAGTTGCTTTGTGCACCTCCTAAGGACTTGTTCGCCTCTGTTCCCACATCCATAGTGGATGGAATGACACCTTCATGCAAATGAGGAAACGCCTTCTCGAGATAACACAAGTGCTAGTTGTGCACCAGGGCTATTAGCGTTCCAGAAGGGGCACTACAAGCATCTGGTGTCCCCCAAGAGCACACAAAGCAGGCACTCACACATGTTGCATCCATGTGGGCACTATGTATAATATGGCTCCTGATACACATTGCACACAATTCGAGCATGCGCATTGCACCATATACACCAATATTTATAGTTCCAATGCTACGCCCAGGAGTTGGACTTCATCACATATGTAATAAGCAAAAGGGCATCCACTCGCTGAGATTAGAAGATTGAGAGAGAAGATGGAAACAGTAAGTATATGAGTTACCAATGCCTTTCAGAGGCAGGAAGAGGAGAAACCTTTTTTATGTATAACCCTCACCCTCTCTAGTAGTGGCATGCTTCATCATCGGGTTCACCCTGGCTCCTACAAGTCAGGGTGTGCTCGACCGTATTCCAGGGAGCACTTAGGAAACACATTGTCTTACTGCTTAGGGGGTTTTAACAGTAAGATAAAAATACTTAGGGCCCGATTCACAGAACAAACTTAAGACAAAATCCTAAACTTAGTACCATTTTAGTATTCACAGAATGCACTTACTACTTCTGGTATTCACAGAATGAACTTACTACTTTTGCGATTCACAGAATAAACTTACTACTTTTGCTATTCACAGAATGGATTTAAGACTACTAACTTTACGTCCGCACTCGGGCCGGAAATTCCGGGCCGGAGGTGGAGCTTCCGGGCCGGAGGCGGGGCTTCCCGGCCGGAGGCGGAGCTTCCGGGCCGGAGGTGGGGATTCCGGCCAGTGGTGGAGATTTAAAATCTCCACCTCTGGGCCGGAAGCCCCACCTCCGGCCCGGAAGCCCCGCCTCCGGGCCGGAAGCTCCGCCTCCGGCCCGGAATTTCCGGCCTGAGTGCGGACGTAAAGTTAGTAGTCTTAAATCCATTCTGTGAATAGCAAAAGTAGTAAGTTTATTCTGTGAATCGCAAAAGTAGTAAGTTCATTCTGTGAATACCAGAAGTAGTAAGTGCATTCTGTGAATACTAAAATGGTACTAAGTTTAGGATTTTGTCTTAAGTTTGTTCTGTGAATCGTGCCAGTATCCCTTTATTGGTGGGGTGAACGGGGATATTAAAAATGAAAAAACTTCATCACATATGACCAGAGCAAATTCAGAATAACAAAAGTTTTCCTCATTTCTGTCCCCAACAGCAGGGGCATTTGATGATGTAGAGAAGTAAAAGGAATGAAAAATAGAAAACGCAAAAAGACACTGGGACATAACGAGCAAAAAAGTATTTTCCCTTTTCCATATTAAATATTTTATTGCCTAGTTTACAAGATCTTACAATATTCCACAGATTCATATATTTATGTTCATTATAGTTCATTCATTCCATACATTACCAAGAAAAGTACAATATAACATTGCTATATTATATTAATTAAATTAAAACAATACAAATAAAAATGAATACATCTGTGGCTCCTGCAAATAAAACGGTCACCATATCGTCATCTGAGTACTTGCTCGAATATATCTAATATTAACTTAAAAATTTGGAACAGAAAAAGGTTCACTTTGGACATTAAAGGGCAACATGGGATTTTAAAGTCCCTCAAACTTTTCTATCAAAATAGCAAAGATTTTTTCAGTGGATTCCTCGGGATAGCTTCCTAACATATGGACCATACCTTGGCCAAACAGTCTTAATTAATCTCTCCTTACCCAAAGAGTATGTCGTTTCTAAAAGAAAAACAAATGTTCGGGGGCGTAGCTCCGCGGGGTGTAAATAGTTGGTTGCAAGTGCTTTCATTCGGGTATGGTGAAGTACCTGTCAGATTTCACCTTAGATGTTTACATGGCTACACTGACAATAACACACACACTCTCTCTTTTCTCTATTTGAAAGGCCTTCAAAAATGTTGATTAGTTTGCGAAATTTGTGTTTTACGTGTCACTAACAATCCTCCCCCTCTCTCTTTCCACTGCCGCTTAAGTCCCCTCATGCTGTGCTTCTTATATAATATAAAGTGGGGGCCACTCGGCCCCCACGCCAACAATGCGGTGCGGCGCCCCCCTCCCCCGGCCTTCGGTGTTGGGGGTGTGTCGCGGGGCGATGACGCGCGCGGCGCGCCCCCAGCACCGATAGGTTGATGCCTCTCCCGTGACCCGGAAGCAGACATTCGGCTTCCAGGGCAGGGGGGCGGGACGATCCGGGTGCGGGCCCCCAGTACGTCGGCAGCCCCATTTATAAGGCGCGGGGAGCGGGGGGGGCGCCCTCTTGCTCCTGGCTCGCTCCCCGCGTCTTCCGTGTGCCCCACGCTCGGGGCGGATTAATTATTTATTTATTTTTCAGATCGGAGGTTGCCGAGTGCCATCTGCGTCCCGGAGGTTGCCGAGTGCCATCTGCGTCGCGTTCGAACGGAGGAAGCAGGGAGGTCGAGGCGATTGAGATCGGATGCTGGCCGGTGGCAGATTAGCAGGAATCAGGCTGCGGGCGTTTTGAGACTGATGGGAAGCACGCTGTGAGATCGAGCCTGATAAGAGTCACGGAGCGGAGCGCTGCAGGTGCCAATTAGGACTGGGCAAGCGTGGAGTGCTGAAAAACCCGGTAAGGTGTGGGAGCTGGGGCTGGTCCAGCGTCGAGATGAGCTGCAGGCAATTGAGCTACACGGAGAGTAATTGAACCGGTGTCTGCTTGATTTGTGCGAAGCAGGATACACCAGGGCAGCCACTGGAGGGGAGACTAAATAATAAAAGCTTGATTTCTCATTTGTTTGAAGTGGTGTTTTCTCCCGACCAGTGCTCATAGCATATTGGTGTCTGCTTGGTTTGTGCTGGTTGCGCAGCAGGTTACAGCAGGGCAGCCACCGGAGGGGAGACTAAATATTAAATGCTGGATTTATAATTGGTTTGAAGTGCTTTTTAGGTGTTGTCTCCTGACCAGTGCTCATAGGCTGCTGGTATTTGAACAGTTAACCCAGTTTTGGAGTAATTAATAATTATTGCTGTGAATTGTGGATCTGGAGAAGGGGTTTGTTGATCGCTACGAGTTGGTTTCAGTTACAGGGATTGATTGTGCAAAGTGTTTGTCAAGGCTAGTAATATTTGTTTTTTCGTAGGAAGCTTGACTCTGGTGCTGCTTTCCGGTTGCGGACAACAGAACACGGCAGAGCGCAGCAACGGGCTGAGGACACGTGGGTCTTCGGTGGTAAGGGGAGTGAGGCGGGCCTGCATTTCATTGCTTCTGGTGGGCCGCGGGGCTTGAGACCTTCCTACAAGGGGTTGGCGCTCGCCCACACGCTAAGACTAGCTTGGTGTGTTTTGCGGTCACTGTTGCTTGGTGCTTACGGCCCTCTTCACATCCTACATCTGAAAAAGGTACAATCGCCGGTGTTTGGCTAGGTCTAGTTTGCATTACGATTGTCGAAATATGCCGGGGGCACGAGTTAATAGGAGTTCCCGCATGGAGCAAATGATGCAGGCTATGATGCGCAGGATGACGGCGATTGATAGACGGTTGGGTAAGGTGGATGAGTTGGGTAGGAATGTGGCAGAGATTAATCAGAGGCTGGACGGGCCGCCGGGTCCACAAGGCAGGCCAAAAAGGATAGTCAACCCACCACGGCCTAGAGGGGAATTTGTCACCCCTCCTAAGAGGGGCAAGTCTAAGAGAACTGCGCGCACAACGCCCAAGAATACAGCTGACGGGGAGGGTTTGCCAGGGGGAGTGCCTAAGGATGCCCCCGGTATGCCCCCAGTGTCACCGGCGGGGCCAGCCCCGCTTATACCAGTTTTGCCGGTCGCCCCTGTCGTGGTAATTCCCCCTGCCACCCCTGTGAGCATTGCCCCCGGTGGGGTCCCAACCCCCCCGAATAATGATGTCCCGGTGGAATTGGCATCCCAGATAGCTGCTGTTTTGCCCTGGTTGCAGTTGGGGGGGGGTATTGCCGTCCTCTCAGGATCATTCAGCAGAAGCATTGAAACTGGTTGAGATGATTAAGTTGGCCAGGGCGGGGGAAGGGGCACCATTGGCAACACTTACTCCCCCAACAGGTTCCGCCAGCGGGCAGACGGCGAGGAAGGATGGGGCGACGTCGCAAGGTATTGACAATGGTAAGGAGGTGGCTTTGCCATTACTTAAAGATGGTGCTATACCGTCAAGGAAGGAGAATTTGGGGCAACATGTGTCTCAGGCTGTGAAGGAGATGATCTGGGCGGGCAAATATGTCAACATTTTCTCCTTGCTGCTCGATAATAGGGAACTGGAATACGCCAAGTCACAAAAGGACTTGATGTTGCCCAGTGAATGGAGAACAGAGTTGTCTAAGTTCAGGGTTGAGGAGACATTTGTCAACTGGATGCGGGCCTTTTCCGTGTTTAGTGCCATTACAGCTGAAAGGTCGCCCAATTTACAAGCTGAAATGGCCTGCTACCAGAGCAGGATTGCCATGTGGAGCGAGACACAAGTGGGTGGAAAGAGTATGATATTTCATTCAGGAAGGCGAAGGAATTCAATCCTTCTCTAGAGTGGGATGTGGTGGATTCCTTGTCATGGTACAACCAGATAGCTGGGGGGGCAGCTGCGATGGGGGCAACCACTTCACAGAAAATTTACCCGGCCAAGCCACAGCAGCCCTTTCGGAATGTGCAAGGAAGTGAGGTACCAGGAAAGGGTAAGGGTTGGGGGGATAAAAAGGGCGTATGTTGGGATTTCAACAAACGGTCCTGCACTAGGGCAGCGGGCACTTGTAAGTTCAAACACGCCTGTTCCTCGTGCGGGCACCCCTCACACCCAGAGACCTCCTGCAGATTTAAGGGTGGCAACCAGGGCTCCAGGGGGAAAAGGAAACCTGAATAGTCTAAAGGAGGGTTTAGTATCGCACACTCCCATCGATGTCATGACAATGATTCCCTGGCTGAACAGATACCCGGATCACGCAGCGGTTAAATTACTACAGGAGGGATTTTCTTGGGGTTTCAGGATACCGGCGGGAGGGTACACATGGGTAGGACTGAGTGCAGGAACCAACTGTCTGTAAAGCATAACCCAGGGGTAGTGGCTGCAAAAATTGGAAAAGAATTACGCCTAGGTAGGTTAGCTGGACCGTTTGACGAGGTGCCAGTGCCCAACTTTGTTTGCTCCCCACTTGGTGTGGTCCCTAAGAAAGAGAAAGGCGAATATAGACTCATTCATAATCTCTCAGCCCCAAGGGGGGCATCCTTGAATGATGCCATAGATGAGAATGTTTGCAGTGTAATATATGCCTCTTTTGATCAAGCGGTAGTGTTGCTTAGGGGCCTGGGTCCAGGGGCATTGATGGCCAAGTCTGACATAGAGTCTGCATTTCGTCTTCTCCCCGTGCATCAGGGGGATCACCACCTTTTGGGGTTCAAGTTTGATGGGAAGTATTACATGGACAAATGCATGCCCATGGGTTGTTCGATCTCATGTGCCTATTTTGAGACGTTCAGTTCCTTCTTGGAATGGGTAATGAGGCAGGCAACCGGGCATCAGCAGGTCATGCACTACCTGGATGACTTTCTCTTCCTGGGTGAGGCGGGGTCTCAGAAGTGTGCACAGGCATTGGATGAATTTTGCGTGCTCATGCGGGCTTTTGGGGTCCCGCTGGCACCGGGGAAGACAGTGGGGCCAGCTACTTGCTTAGAATTTCTGGGCATTGAAATAGACTCTGTGGAGGGTTGTTTCAGGCTCCCAAAGGAGAAGGTATGTAAATTCCAGGCGGCATTACGCGCGTGCTTGGCCAAAGAGAAGGTCTCATTACAACAGCTTCAGGAAACAGTGGGCCAGTTGAATTTCGCGTTGAGGGTGATACCTATGGCTCGCCCCTTTTCTCGCTCAATTGCGCAGGCTATGAGGGGCCTGCGAGAAAAACACCACCGCACTAGACTATCGTTTGAGGTACGCCAGGACACGCGGATATGGTTGGCATTCCTGGAGGACTTCAACGGCAGGGTTGTGTGGTCCGGCCCCCCCATTACTTCAGCAGAGTTAGGTTTATGGACTGACGCTGCTGGGAGTGTTGGGTTTGGTGCCATCCTTGGAAATAGGTGGGTCACCCACAGGTGGCCGGACGAATGGGTGTGCAGTGAGTTGACAACCAACATTGGTTTTCTGGAGCTGTTCCCCATTTGGGTTGCATTAATGGTCTGGCCTGAACTCCTGCGTAACAAATCAGTAATATTCTGGTCAGACAACATGACGGTGGTGGAGTGCATCAATCAGCAAGCGGCACGCTGTAAGTTCATACTCCGCCTCTTGAAGGAGATTGTGTTGAGATGCTTGCTATTGAATGTTGTATTTAGGGCAAAACATGTACCAGGTGTCCTTAATAATGCAGCTGATGCACTCTCTCGCCAAAAAATGCAGGTATTCAGGGAACATCTTCCAACAGCAGAGCCTACACCGACTCACTTCCCGTCGGCACTCTGGCGGATTGGTGCCCCAAATTACCGGACCTCGTGGCTGCTAGCTTAGCCCCCAAGACACGGACAGCTTATGAAGGGGCGTTTGGTTCATATTGCACTTTCTTGGGGCGCGACTGGGAATCCAAATGGGCTTTGGAAAATAGCTTTACGGATTATCTGGGTAGTTTGCATCACGAGGGTTGCTCAGTGGCCACAGCGAACAGGCATAGGGCAGCTGTCTCCTTTTACGCACAGGCGAAGGGGGTGAAAGATCCGACTAACAACTTTGCGGTGCGGAAGGGTCTGAGGGGTTGGCGCCGTCTACAGGGCAGCACAGCTGACACAAGGAAACCAATAGGTTTGGAGAGGATGACGGCATTACTGCCTGCATTGCATGACGTCTGTAGCTCGGGCTGGGAGATACAATTATTTAAAGCAGCGTTTACATTAGCCTTTTATGGGGCGTTGAGGCTGAGCGAGTTGGTGGCAGCCTCTAAGGCAGATAGGCAGGGTGGTATCCAATTCCTGAACACAACAATTCAGGGGGACACATTGTGGGTGACAATTAGGAGATCGAAAACTGATCAGGAGTCCCGGGGGGTGACTGTGGTACTGCACAGGGCTAGGGCCAATCCATGCTGTCCGGTACACCACATGGAGACTTTCATCAAGCAGCGAGGTGCATTATTGGGTGGGCCACTTCTAGTACACGCGGACGGCACCCCGCTAACCAAATATCAGTTTAGAAGAGTCATGGAGTTGACTATTGCCAGGGTGGGCCTTGACCCAAAGCAATTTGGCACACACTCCTTTAGGATAGGTGCAGCCACTGAGGCAACCGCAAGGGGTTTACATGTGAACAGTGTTAGAAGAATTGGGAGATGGTCACCCAATTCCAATTGCTACAAACGGTATGTGCGGGTACACATGTTGTAAAGTACCTAGGGTATTACTGACATCAGGTTTTCTTTTCTGGTTTTGCAGTTCCTTCGCTCTGTGACGCAGGCGGAGAGCTTGCTTCGGGTCATCATCAGGATTCATCGGCGACTCATTGAGGAGTGAACAGTCAGGAACACAGGACGCGGTCAGGCAGGGTTTGGATTGTTGGTCATTCTTATGTCAATCGTGCTAAAACTGTCTTTTTTGCAGCCAAGGGTAGAAGGGAGCTAGAGCACGAAGGTTGGTCCATCTCTTTCTTTGGGAGGGGGGGGTCTTTGCCTCAGTCAGTTTAGGGGATTCTTTGCGGAGTTGGTCGCCCAACATACAGCCCCACCGGCGGTGGTGATTCTTCATCTGGGGGGGAATGACCTTGCTAGACTGGGTAGGAGGGTCCTCCTGGAAGAGATCATTTCAGCAGCAGGTTGGGTAAAAAGGGTGTGCCCTGACTGCACGGTAGTCCGGTCTCAGCTGATACCGCGGCTGCAGTGGCGTGGGGGTGAGTCTGTCAGGGCATTGAATCACTCGGTAAAGAGGATCAATACCAAGTTAGAAAAACTTTTCCGAAACTCCCACTTACAGACCATCCCACATGGGGCTATTTGGGGGGAGGATTTGTACTTGCAGGATGGGGTCCATTTGACGGAGGCTGGGAATAGAATATGGTGTGATAATATCCTAGCTTGGTTGAAGGGCGCTCTGAGGTAAGGAGGACCTTTAGGCAGGAGTTGTGGGGGGGCCAGATCGTCGGGAAACAATGCTGGCCTGTGGCGGTAAGGTCATGATCGGTGAGCAGCAATTTAAGGTCCTAAGGGGGGTGTCACCATCCACGGAGGGGGCGGCCCAGGGGGAGGGGCCACTGGTCCCTCCTAGAACTTCAGGGGCAGGAATATCCGCTAGCTGCTAAAAATGCGGGGGAGGGAGTCACGCTTTCCTTAGGCTGGTAGCCACCCCGCACATACACCATGACGTCAGCAGCATACGACGCAAAGTGTAAGGGCCCTCCTTGTTGGTTAAATGGAGTTCACGATGCCGACGGGGTAGGCGGTCCCCAGTCGCGCATGCGCACCTCTAGGTAAGGGCGTGGTTAGTAGGACTTGACACCGGTTAGCGACCTTGCCGTCCGGCCAGATATGTTAGAATGCAAAATTCAGGCAGGATGTTAGATTCGGATAGGAAACACGCTGTATTAGACGTTTGTTAAGGTTAGCCTTTGATATTTGTCTACGATACTGTAAATCTAATGTCATGAATTTTGCTTATTCTTGCATAACTGATGTAATGTTGATATTCATCCTTTTATTGTTTTATATAATGAATACGGCCGGGGGGTCCCTGACCCCCCGCCTTCCAAAGATAATTTGCTTATGTCAATTCTTCAAGGTGGTGTGGAAAGCTGGGAGGGGAGGGTAGCCAGTCACGGACCATGTATAAAGTGGGGGCCACTCGGCCCCCATGCCAACATGGCAGTGCGGCGCCCCCCCTCCCCCGGCCTTCGGTGTTGGGGGTGTGTTGCGGGGCGATGACGTGCGCGGCGCGCCCCCAGCACCGATAGGTTGATGCCTCTCCCGGGACCCGGAAGCAGACATTCGGCTTCCCGGGCAGGGGGGCGGGACGATCCGGGTGCGGGCCCCCAGTACGTCGGCAGCCCCATTTATAAGGCGCGGGGAGCGGGGGGGGCGCCCTCTTGCTCCTGGCTCGCTCCCCGCATCTTCCGTGTGCCCCACGCTCGGGGCGGATTAATTATTTACCCACCCACCAGCCCAAAAAACAAGCTACTAAATAAGGCTAGTCAGGGGTGCTAGTAAGTTTGACATAGGCCTTTTTCCCGTTGAAAGGTAGAATTGGTTGTGGTTAGTTAGGAACGTTATCTGCACTTAGGCCTTTTTCCCGTTATACAGGTGTGATTATGTTATTAAACAAGGTTGTGGGTACCTAGGCCTTTTTCCCGTTATATAGCTGTGATTATGTTGTCATTAAAAAGGTAATATTGTGTGTACTCAGGCCATTTTTTCCCATTAGCACAGCATGCTTCGTATCGATATTGTTGGTTTTAGTGAGTGTAGTTGTCCTTTAGCGAGTTCTTTTTTCTAGGTTCATCGTCGTATTTATTAGGGTTGGTCAGGCGGTAAGGTCATGATCGGTGAGCAGCAATTTAAGGTCCTAAGGGGGGCGTCACCATCCACGGAGGGGGCGGCCCAGGGGGAGGGGCCACTGGTCCCTCCTAGAACTTCAGGGGCAGGAATATCCGCTAGCTGCTAAAAATGCGGGGGAGGGAGTCACGCTTTCCTTAGGCTGGTAGCCACCCCGCACATACACCATGACATCAGCATACGACGCAAAGTGTAAGGGCCCTCCTTGTTGGTTAAATGGAGTTCACGATGCCGACGGGGTAGGCGGTCCCCAGTCGCGCATGCGCACCTCTAGGTAAGGGCGTGGTTAGTAGGACTTGACACTGGTTAGCGACCTTGCCGTCCGGCCAGATATGTTAGAATGCAAAATTCAGGCAGGATGTTAGATTCGGATAGGAAACACGCTGTATTAGACGTTTGTTAAGGTTAGCCTTTGATATTTGTCTACGATACTGTAAATCTAATGTCATGATTTTTGCTTATTCTTGCATAACTGATGTAATGTTGATATTCATCCTTTTATTGTTTTATATAATGAATACGGCCGGGGGGTCCCTGACCCCCCGCCTTCCAAAGATAATTTGCTTATGTCAATTCTTCAAGGTGGTGTGGAAAGCTGGGAGGGGAGGGTAGCCAGTCACGGACCATGTATAAAGTGGGGGCCACTCGGCCCCCACGCCAACATGGCAGTGCGGCGCCCCCCCCTCCCCGGCCTTCGGTGTTGGGGGTGTGTCGCGGGGCGATGACGCGCGCGGCGCGCCCCCAGGACCGATAGGTTGATGCCTCTCCCGGGACCCGGAAGCAGACATTCGGCTTCCCGGGCAGGGGGGCGGGACGATCCGGGTGCGGGCCCCCAGTACGTCGGCAGCCCCATTTATAAGGCGCGGGGAGCGGGGGGGGCGCCCTCTTGCTCCTGGCTCGCTCCCCGCGTCTTCCGTGTGCCCCACGCTCGGGGCGGATTAATTATTTACCCACCCACCAGCCCAAAAAACAAGCTACTAAATAAGGCTAGTCAGGGGTGCTAGTAAGTTTGACATAGGCCTTTTTCCCGTTGAAAGGTAGAATTGGTTGTGGTTAGTTAGGAACGTTATCTGCACTTAGGCCTTTTTCCCGTTATACAGGTGTGATTATGTTATTAAACAAGGTTGTTGGTACCTAGGCCTTTTTCACGTTATATAGCTGTGATTATGTTGTCATTAAAAAGGTAATATTGTGTGTACTCAGGCCATTTTTTCCCATCAGCACAGCATGCTTCGTATCGATATTGTTGGTTTTAGTGAGTGTAGTTGTCCTTTAGCGAGTTCTTTTTTCTAGGTTCATTGTCGTATTTATTAGGGTTGGTCAGGCGGTAAGGTCATGATCGGTGAGCAGCAATTTAAGGTCCTAAGGGGGGCGTTACCATCCACGGAGGGGGCGGCCCAGGGGGAGGGGCCACTGGTCCCTCCTAGAACTTCAGGGGCAGGAATATCCGCTAGCTGCTAAAAATGCGGGGGAGGGAGTCACGCTTTCCTTAGGCTGGTAGCCACCCCGCACATACACCATGACGTCAGCATACGACGCAAAGTGTAAGGGCCCTCCTTGTTGGTTAAATGGAGTTCACGATGCCGACGGGGTAGGCGGTCCCCAGTCGCGCATGCGCACCTCTAGGTAAGGGCGTGGTTAGTAGGACTTGACACCGGTTAGCGACCTTGCCGTCCGGCCAGATATGTTAGAATGCAAAATTCAGGCAGGATGTTAGATTCGGATAGGAAACACGCTGTATTAGACGTTTGTTAAGGTTAGCCTTTGATATTTGTCTACGATACTGTAAATCTAATGTCATGATTTTTGCTTATTCTTGCATAACTGATGTAATGTTGATATTCATCCTTTTATTGTTTTATATAATAAATACGGCCGGGGGGTCCCTGACCCCCCGCCTTCCAAAGATAATTTGCTTATGTCAATTCTTCAAGGTGGTGTGGAAAGCTGGGAGGGGAGGGTAGCCAGTCACGGACCATGTATAAAGTGGGGGCCACTCGGCCCCCACGCCAACATGGCAGTGCGGCGCCCCCCCTCCCCCGGCCTTCGGTGTTGGGGGTGTGTCGCGGGGCGATGAGGCGTGCGGTGCGCCCCCAGCACCGATAGGTTGATGCCTCTCCCGTGACCCGGAAGCAGACATTCGGCTTCCGGGGCAGGGGGGCGGGACGATCCGGGTGCGGGCCCCCAGTACGTCGGCAGCCCCATTTATAAGGCGCGGGGGGGGCTCCCTCTTGCTCCTGGCTCGCTCCCCGCGTCTTCCGTGTGCCCCACGCTCGGGGCGGATTCATTATTTACCCACCCACCAGCCCAAAAAACAAGCTACTAAATAAGGCTAGTCAGGGGTGCTAGTAAGTTTGAGATAGGCCTTTTTCCCCTTGAAAGGTAGGATTGGTTGTGGTTAGTTAGGAAGGTTATCTGCACTTAGGCCTTTTTCCCGTTATACAGGTGTGATTATGTTATTAAACAAGGTTGTGGGTACCTAGGCCTTTTTCCCGTTATATAGCTGTGATTATGTTGTCATTAAAAAGGTAATATTGTGTGTACTCAGGCCATTTTTTCCCATTAGCACAGCATGCTTTGTATCGATATTGTTGGTTTTAGTGAGTGTAGGTGTCCTTTAGCGAGTTCTTTTTTCTAGGTTCATCGTCGTATTTATTAGGGTTGGTCAGGCGGTAAGGTCATGATCGGTGAGCAGCAATTTAAGGTCCTAAGGGGGGCGTCACCATCCACGGAGGGGGCGGCCCAGGGGGAGGGGCCACTGGTCCCTCCTAGAACTTCAGGGGCAGGAATATCCGCTAGCTGCTAAAAATGCCGGGGAGGGAGTCACGCTTTCCTTAGGCTGGTAGCCACCCCGCACATACACCATGACGTCAGCATACGACGCAAAGTGTAAGGGCCCTCCTTGTTGGTTAAATGGAGTTCACGATGCCGATGGGGTAGGCGGTCCCCAGTCGCGCATGAGCACCTCTAGGTAAGGGCGTGGTTAGTAGGACTTGACACCGGTTAGCGACCTTGCCGTCCGGCCAGATATGTTAGAATGCAAAATTCAGGCAGGATGTTAAATTCGGATAGGAAACACGCTGTATTAGACGTTTGTTAAGGTTAGCCTTTGATATTTGTCTACGATACTGTAAATCTAATGTCATGAATTTTGCTTATTCTTGCATAACTGATGTAATGTTGATATTCATCCTTTTATTGTTTTATATAATAAATACGGCCGGGGGGTCCCTGACCCCCCGCCTTCCAAAGATAATTTGCTTATGTCAATTCTTCAAGGTGGTGTGGAAAGCTGGGAGGGGAGGGTAGCCAGTCACGGACCATGTGTGTTTTAACAAGATATTCCATCGTGATTGTTGGGAATTCTGACGCTCAATCAGCTAATCTTATAGACCAAGCTACGCCCCTGCAAATGCTAAAGAATAATGATCCTTCAAATAACGGGTCCAATAACATTCATAATAGATTTATTGGCTAATATGCAGTGGCGTAATGCAAAATCAAGGCCCTCCTCTGCAGAATGCAAAGTGGTTCCAATGAGTCTCCCATATCTCACAGATATTCATTAGGCTTGGGTTGAATGTGGCCCCCTCTGAAAGGTTGGATGTCTGAATAGTTGTGGTTCCCCCGGAACTACAGGGTCTGCAGGGGCTGCATTACACCCCTGCTAATAGGCTCAGGAGAGGTAAATCTAATTCTCTTCTGATGGCTCCTCTGATGGCTCCTGGTGGAAAGATAGGAGCCATTTTCACATTTTATCTGGTAATGCTTCAAAAATTCTGAACTTTTACTTCCCAGACTATTACTTCCTGAAAATCAAAAGGTCAAAAATTTGGTAAAATACAAATTGGAAAAAGTGAAAAGGTAAGAAAGAATGAGGAATAAAGAACCTATCAAGGAAAAAAAAAGAGCTAGAGGAGGAGTAAAAAGAGGAAATAAAGTAAATGCAAACCAAAGTCAATATTAAAAGAAGTAAAGCATGGCAGCATATAATTCGAAATAAGACAATTGAAAATACATTTTTGAAAAAAAACACGGTGCAACCATTTTACCCGGGGTGATGTTTAGAACAGCCCACTGTCCGCAGTTCTGCTTGGAACTGTTTTTGTAGAAACAACTTTCTCAAATAAAATTCCATATGGGCAATGACAATCTGAAGGGGATCACCCATCTTAGGCTCCCTTCACGGTGTCCTCACAAAGGGCACCGTTCAGACCGCAAACAGACATCCAGGACAGCAGACCATTTTCTGCAACCCATAACGTGCACTCACAGGGTTAGGCGGGGACTGGCCGATAGTTTTAATCTTTTGACAAGCCACCACCGATATTCACTATCACCAGCAAGCTGCTGGTCAAGAAAAGTAATCAATGCAACATCTGTGAGGGCGCAATTTGGGAGTTAACCATCTAGCAGAGCCCTGTGATCTGCTCAAGAAGCCAAAATATCATGAGGCTTTTCTAGTGTGCAAGTTCAATGGTGAAGAGTAGACCAGCAAAGCAAACTGGGCATGGTGCAAACCTTGCCCAGCATTGTGAGGACTTACATCCCCAGTTTGCCCTTCAGTGCTCCATCCTCCACACCACTCATCTGCTTCTTTGAAAAAGTCTTTTAACTCAAAGCCATTCTAGATGAAGACTTGTCTATTGTCCTATAGTCTCGCAAAGACACCCAGAAACCCTTCCAGCAACTCAGCCTCAAATTTGGAATCTTGTTCCTGCTGCTCCTACCTCAAACTCACTCATCCTTGTCTTGTCTCTGGATTATTGTAATAGAATCAATGGGGGTTTCCCTGCTGAGCTTCATTGCCAAGATACAACAAAAGCCGGGATTTCAACTTATCCTAGGACAAAAGTGCCCAGATCATATATCTACTGAGCTGTTAAGATAACCCTCCATTACTTTCCAATCCAGCAATCATTTCAATGCAAGACTCTTTACTAGGATACTAAACCTTAACTCTCTGGACACTCCACCACCTGACCAAGGTAATGGTGCTCTAACAGCTAACCAGACCGTAGGATCAGATACCCAAAAGAGACGCTCAGATTTACACAGTGTGGCTTAATTGTTTTTGATAAGCAACTACCTTTTCGAGGATAGTCCCTCTCATATTTTCACCCCAATCCCTTTTGCATGAAAAGACTATGGGAAATTCAACAAAAACATATGGATCTACATGTTCCAATAGGCCTATGCTCTGCACCACAGTGGAACTGCCTCAATAATCTGGCTGGTCTTTCCATCCAGGAAATATGGTTCGTGGACAATCAACTTCCCATTAGCATAATCCCTCTCTTTGCTGACCTAAAAGCAATCTGAAGCAGCAGTCTTCATTGCTGGTCGCTGTACAAGTAAAACATATTAAATAAAGTAAGTGGACAAATATATCCTCTCAAAAGACACAATGCTGGGCCAGGCAAAGGAGGAGACCAGGGACGCAGAAGAGGACACACCATGAGAGAGGGGGTTCCAGGGGGAGTCCCCCACTCTAAGTGACATAATGGAGGCCATTCAGGGAGTTTGTGGATTCTTAGAGTCGAAAATTGACTCAGTCTGCATGGAAATCACGCTGATCCGGGCTAAATCTGCAAAATGGGAGACAAAGTGAAAGAAGCGGAGGGTTCCATTGTGGCTCTCAAGGTGAACACCAAGAACCTAAGTTGAAGAGCAATGGGCCAAAGTGGCAGAAACAGAGGCGAGACTGGAAGATTATGACGGATGAGTTAGAAGGAACAGTATAAGAGTGGGTCGGGGTACCAGAAAGAACCGAGGGTCCCAGTGCCAACCTTTTTGTAGAGGATCTGATTCAACACCTGAGGGCTGTCAAACTTTCTTTCGGTTGAAGGGGCACACAGGGTGCCGGGGCCCTCCCCCGAGGCTGGGTGCAGTGCCACGGACAATCATTGCCCGCATATTTAATCATAGAGACCACAACGCCATCCTGCAAGCCGCACTGAACAGCCCACCTTTGAGATATGAAGACACAGCCATTAGCTTCTTCCCGCATTTCACACTTAGGGCCCAGCAAAGTGAAGAAAACACTGCATAAACGTGATCCGAAGTACTCCATGATGTTCCCAGCCAAGATGAGCAGAGTGGAAAACATTGTAGTTTGGTTCAACGGACGAGACCTGGAACTGGCTAAAGGGAGACCTGCAAAGGAAACAGAGATGCACAATCATCCCCGGCAACGATCGGAGAGGAAGGACCTGGATCGATGGACTACTGAAGATGGAGATGAGGGACATCATCACTCTCCACGCCAAGGAGGTTCACCGGATGGGGCTGAGGGCATGACTGAGGGAGGCTGGTTCAACATCCCAGGTTAACTCCAACAGAAAGTTGACATTTACCTGTGCCTGGGACCACAACCAGTCCTTAATGAGCGTAAGCAACAATATTACTGTCCGCTGACTGCTGGCAGAGGACTCGCTGGCCTAAGAAACCCTGCTCTGGTAATGATGTACAGTGAGACATTTAAGGGATTTTGGAGTAAGGGGCGACAGAGATGCTGTGACCACTAAGGCAGGCATGCTGTAATGCTGGGGGGTGGGCAGTTCTAAATCTGCCAAGCAGAGATGCAGTGAGAGGAAAATTATAGTGGGAATGTTACTTTTTTATTGTGGTTTTGTTAGTGTGTGGGTTTGTCTGCTGACACTGTCGAAGTGAACTCACGATCGAGACCTTCCGCACCCATGTAGCTGGACCCCACGACCCGCAAGAAATCAGATCAGCCCCCTGGGGTCTCTGATAAGATATATGCCATGGGTGAGATGACAGGAAATATTGATATAAATATCTTGTCATGAAATGTGAACAGGCTCCTGGACAAGATCACAAGAGAGGTGGTGCTCCAATATCTCAAATGGCATGCGCCTGATGTGGTGCTCCTACAGGAAACCCACATGTTGGGTAGCAACCAGGGCGGCTCCTCCATTAGGGCGGAGGAGCGCCGCCCTACTGCTTTCACGCAGTGTGAGAAGCAGAAAATAAAATGATATTTTATATATCATTTTATTTTCTGCTTCTCGCGCTGTGAAAAAACAGAAGGCAGGGTTATGCCTGGTTGGGGACGGGCAGGAGGATATGCCTGGTTAGGGGCAGGCAGGTGGGTGGGTCTGGGAGGAGTGGCTTGCACTACTCTGAGTACCCTGACTGTTTGATCGACCAAAGCAGTCATGCGCACTCTACATTTTCTCTATGAGAAAATGGCCTCCCTACAGGTGCCAGGCTGGGCGCTGTCCGGGACTCCGCACCAATAACAACGCTGCCATTGCAGCGTTGTGATTGACTTACAGGAGGGGAGGGAGCATGCCTGTTCCTGTTCAGGAGCAGGAAAACGCAGGACCCGGCCCAGGAGCAGAGGCGGTGCGGGACCGGTCAGATAAGTTTTATTTTTATTTTAGTCCCCCCATCCCTCCCCCCCGCGGTTACCCCCACACGATAACCACTGTGTGACCACCCCTCCCGGCCCTTCACCCACGAGAATTGCGAGCCGCGACTAGTAGCAACTACCGGGCACTGGATAGATGGGGTTTAAAATGGTGGCACATGCAGGCTACATATCAGACTCGAGGGGGGTTGGTATTTTATTGAAGCGATCACTCCCACTCATTATCCAAAGCATGTGAGAGGACCCGCACGGCACATATGTGGCCCTATGTGGTACATGGGAGGGTTGGACACTCAAAGTTTCTTCAATTTATGTGCTGCCACACTTACACCACACCACCTTCTCTGACCTAAGCACACATTACCAAACATGCCAGAGGGCATGATGCTCATGGGAAGTGACTTTAGCCTAACACTTTATGACGAGAGAGACTGATGGCCTCCCAGACTGGAAGAGGGGGCCCATAGCCCCCCTTGGGAATTTTTGGATGCTCTGGGGCTGGAGGATCTCTGGCGCATATGCAATCCCACTGAGCAGCAATAATCTTCCACTCAGGAGCACATGGGAGCCTATCTCGGGTAGACTACCTCTTCACACAGCATCTATATGCACAGTTTTACTCTGAGGTCCAGCACCTAGATAGGGGGATAATTGACCATTCACCGATATAGGCCAGGTATGTTCTGGAATGGAAGACGAGGGGGGAGTTGCACTGATCAATCCCTGGTATCTTTAGCAATGCACCATATGAGAGGGGCTGCTAACTAGCACACAACATTTCTTTACCGAAAACCTGCTCTTGGTCAAGTCTGCAGAAACACAGAGGGCAGGCAATCTCTCATATGCGTCATATTAAAAAGACAAACAAAGAAAATTAGAGGAACTTAAACAGAAAGTGATGACCCAGAAAGCCTCCGCCTGGAAATAAATACCCCAGAATCTAGACACACACTGGTACTGAAACACAGAGAATATCACAATCAATCAATCAATGACACTTATAAAGCGCGCTACATACCCGTAGGGTCTCAAGGCGCTGGGGGGGGGGGGTGCCGCTACTGCTCGAACAGCCAGGTCTTCAGCTTCTTCCTGAAGGAGAGGTGGTCTTGGGTCAGGCGCAGGTCGATCGGGAGGGAGTTCCAGGTCTTGGCGGCCAGGTAGGAGAAGGACCTTCCTCCTGTAGTCGCTCTTCGGATGCGGGGGATGGCGGCGAGGGCGTGGTTGGCTGATCGGAGGTGGCGTTTGGGAGCGTAGAAGTTGACTCGGCTGTTGAGGTAGCTCGGGCCTTGGTCGTGTAGGGCTTTGTGTGCGTGGGTGAGGAGGCGGAAGGTGATTCTTTTGTTGACGGGGAGCCAGTGAAGGTCTCTCAGATGTCCGGAGATGTGGCTGGTTCGAGGGATGTCGAGGATGAGTCTGGCTGAGGCGTTCTGGATCCGCTGGAGTCTCTTCTGGAGCTTGGCGGTGGTACCGGCGTAGAGGGCGTTGCCGTAGTCCAGTCGGCTGGTGACGAGGGCCTGGGTGACGGTTTTCCTGGTCTCGGTGGGGATCCACCAGAAGATCTTCCGTAGCATGCGTAGGATGTTGAAGCACGCCGAGGAGACGTTGTTGACTTGCCTGGTCATGGAGAGGGAGGAGTCCAGGATGAAGCCCAGGTTGCGTGCATGGTCTGTCGGTTTGGGTGCGGTGCCCAGGGCGGGAGGCCACCAGGAGTCGTCCCAGGCGGAGGGTGAGGGGCCCAGGATGAGGACCTCCGTCTTGTCCGAGTTCAGTTTCAGGCGGCTGGTCGTCATCCACTCGGCTACCTCTTTCATCCCTTCGTGCAGGTTGGCTCTGGCGGCGGTGGGGTCGTTGGTCAGGGAGAGGATCAGCTGGGTGTCGTCGGCGTAGGAGATTATGCTGAGGTTGTGTTTGCGTACGATGGCCGCGAGGGGGCTCATGTAGACGTTGAAGAGGGTGGGGCTCAGAGATGATCCTTGAGGGACGCCGCAGATGACTTCGGAGGCCTCTGACTTGTACGGTGGTAGGCGGACTCTCTGTGTTCTTCCGTCGAGGAAGGAGATGATCCATTCCAGCGCCTTGTCCTGGATTCCGATGTTGCTGAGGCGCCGTACTAGGGTGCGGTGGCAGACCGCGTCGAATGCCGCGGAGAGGTCTAGGAGGATGAGGGCCGCTGTTTCTCCATTGTCCATCAGGGCTCGGATGTCATCGGTGGCGGCGATGAGGGCGGTCTCGTTGCTGTGATTGGCTCGGAAGCCGGACTGTGAGGGGTCGAGGGATCCGTTCGTCTCGAGGAAGGCGGCCATCTGCTTGTTGACGGTCTTCTCGATGACTTTGGCTGGAAACGGGAGGAGCGAGATGGGGCGGTAGTTCTTGAGGTCGGTGGGGTCCGCTGTTGGTTTCTTGAGTAGAGCGCTGAGTTCGGCGTGTTTCCAGCTCTCAGGGAAGATGGTGGTGTCGAAGGATGTGTTGATGATGTCTCGCAGGTGGGGTGCGATGACAGCGTCGGCCTTGTTGAAGACGTGGTGAGGGCAGGGGTCGGTCGGTAATCCGGAGTGGATGGAGTTCATCGTGCGGATGGTGTCTTCGGTGCTGATCGGGGTCCAGGCGTGGAGGGTGGTGGTGGGGGGTGGTTGTTCGGTCATGGTGTGCGTTGGTTGGTTGTAGAAGCTGTTGTGTATGTCCGCGATCTTGTTGTGGAAGTATGAAGCGAGGGAGTTGCAGAGGTCTTGCGATGGGGTGATGTCGTTGTTTCCTGCGCTGGGGTTGGAAAGCTCTTTCACGATGTTGAAGAGTTCCTTGCAGTTGTGTGCGTTGTTGTCCAACCGGTCCTTGAATGCTGTTTTCTTGGCGGCGCGGATCAGCTGGTGGTGTTTCCGGGTGGCAAGTTTGAAGGAGGTCCTGTTGTCCGGTGTCGGTTCCTTTCTCCAGACTTTCTCGAGGGCTCGGCAGTTCTTCTTGGAGCTCTTGAGTTCGTCGGTGAACCATGGAGCCTTCTTGCTGCCGGGTCTGCTAGGCGGGGTCCTCAGTGGGGCGAGTTCGTCCGCGCAGTTGCTGATCCACTTCGTGAGGTTGTCGGCGGCCTGGCTGGGGTTCGCTGAGCTGGCAGGAGGGTGCTGGCTCAGGGAGGTGGCGAGCTGGTCTGCTGTGATCTTGTTCCAGCTTCTGTGGGCGGCCTGTTGCTGGTGTTGGTGGGTCGTCGTTCTCTTGAAGGTGAAGTGGACGCAGCTGTGGTCCGTCCATTGAAGCTCTGTGGCGTGGCTGAAGTCGATGTCTGTGCTGGAAGAGAAGACTGCGTCGAGTGTGTGTCCGGCGAGGTGGGTGGGGGTGGACACCAGTTGCTTGAGTCCCAGGTTGGCGAGGTTGTCGAGCAGGGTGCTGGTGTTGCGGTCGTTGTTGTTCTCTAGATGGAAGTTGAGGTCTCCCAGGAGGATGTAGTCAGCGGAGGGGAGGGCATGCGGGCTGACGAAGTCAGCGATGTCCTCGCTGAATTGTGTGCGTGGTCCAGGGGGTCGGTAGATCAGGGTGCCTCTGAGGGTGGTGTTCGGGTTGGTGTGGATCTGGAAATGCAGGTGTTCGGCGCTGGTCAGGGTGTTGTCGGTGCTGGTCGTGAGACGGATGGTGTTCCTGTGGATGATGGCGATGCCTCCTCCCATCTGGTTGGCGTTTCGGTCCCTCCGGACGATCTTGTAGCCCTCTGGGATAGCGATGGCGATGTCGGGAGCTGAAGAGGCGTTCATCCAGGTCTCCGTGAGGAAGGCAACGTCAGGGGCTGTGGCGTCTAGAAGGTTCCAGAGTTCGATGGCGTGTCTGTGGACGGAGCGGGTGTTGAGCAGGATGCACTTGAGGTGGGTGCTGCTGGTGTTTGACTTGGCGGGTGCTGGTGCGAGGCTCGTCCGGATGCAGGAGAACTTGCAGGCGTGGCAGCTGAAAGGTCCGTGGGTACGTCGTGGAGTGGCTTGATGGCATTCTGGGAGTCGGCCGGTGTTGAGTGCGGTGAGGGTGGCGGCGGAGTACGTCAGGCGGGTCGGTCGGGGTCTTCGGGGGCCAGGGGTCCTGGCGCTGGACGCGATCCGGTCGCGGACGGGCGCAGACGGGCTTACCTTTGGCGCGCCTTCGGCGCACAATCGGCGCGCCCGCTGCGCGTGACCGCTGCGCGTTCGCACGGTCGCCATTTAAAGGCGAAGTGCGCGGGTGGGCGGAGCAGCTGGGAGGCGGGAGCGGGGAGGGAACAGAAGAGAAAAGGGGCAGGGCTAATGGCGGTGGTGGGAAGCGGGAGCGGGGAGGGAGAGCGGAGGGCGGCGAGGTAGGCGGGCAAACAGGAAGGAGACAAGCACAAATGCACAAATGGAGGGCAAAACACGAAGAAGAAACGGTACAAAAAATACAGGCAACAATGCAGGTCAAAACGGAGGCAAAACAGTTAACAAACGATCATACGGCATACAAAGAAAACAAGCACAAATTTCGGTCAAAAACCGGCGAAAACCAAAGGGGAGCGCTCAAGGCGGCAGCGAGGCCGGCGCTGAGGCAGAAGGCAGGCACTGGGGCACACGCAACAGCTGGTGGCCGTGCGGCGCGGGGGTGTCCCACAAGTGGGTCACACTCACCTGCGTCGCACGGTCGCCATTTAAAGGCCAAGTGCGCGGGTGGGCGGAGCAGCTGGGAGGCGGGAGCGGGGAGGGAACAGAAGAGAAAAGGGGCGGGGCTAATGGCGGTGGCGGGAAGCGGGAGCGGGGAGGGAGAGCGGAGGGCGGCGAGGTAGGCGGGCAAACAGGAAGGAGACAAGCACAAATGCACAAATGGAGGGCAAAACACGAAGAAGAAACGGTACAAAAAATACAGGCAATAATGCAGGTCAAAATGGAGGCAAAACAGTTAACAAACGATCATACGGCATACAAAGAAAACAAGCACAAATTTCGGTCAAAAACCGTCGAAAACCAAAGGGGAGCGCTCAAGGCGGCAGCGAGGCCGGCGCTGAGGCAGAAGGCAGGCACTGGGGCACACGCAGCAGCTGGTGGCCGTGCGGCGCGGGGGTGTCCGAGGCAACAGAGGCTACCAAGGCCCTGTAGCACGGCACACAATATCGCCTTGATGGGGTGGGAAACAAAGGCAGTAAGCTTTTGGCATGGCTGAATAAGAGGGAACAGATCAGACTCTGGGTGCTTTCAGATCAAGACAAAGGGGGTTGGCTGGTGAGAAACAGCAGCAGTATAGCCAACACTTTTGTGGACTACTATGACCACATCTACTCACCAGCGGGTACTACAACAGCTGAGGATGCTTGGGCCTTCCTCCACAACATACGCCTGCCCTGTCTGTCAGTGACAGACAGAGCGCTCTTAGAGAAAGACATTGCAGAGGAGGAAAGCCAGGTTGATATGAGGGAGCTTCAATCAGTCAATGCCATAGGGCCCACGGGATACCAGTAAAGTTTTACAATATGATGAGCTCTAAGCTGTCCCTCATCTCTCAGCTATGTACCAAGAAATTAGGAGAGGAGGGGAGCTGCCACATGATCAAAGACTGGCCACCATTGTGCTCATCCATAAGGCGTGGAAACCACATGGGGACTGTGCCTCGTATAGTCCAATATTTCTCCTCAATGCAAAGATTAAAATATTGGTGAAGCTGTTAACACATCACCTGGTCAAAGTGATTCAATTACTGGTCCACCCATATCAATCGGGATTTATGCCCCGCCGTAAAACTACCCTCAACCTCTGTCACCTTTATGGGGTGCTAGAGCATTCGGCTAAACTGAGAGAGCCAGCGTTGGTGTTGTCACTGGATGCCAAGATGGCATTAAGTATAGTGGAATGGCGCTACATATTTGCAGTGCTGGCCAAACTGGGATTCGGCCCTAAAGTTATGCACTGGGTTCAACTTCTATACACTGGCCCAATGGCACAGGTTAAAGTGAATGGCAGTCACTCTAGAAAATTCAAATTTTTGATGGGCACCCAACAAGGTTGCCCCCTATTCCCATTAATCTTCACCTGGCCCTTAAGCTGTTAGGAGCTTGGATACGGCAAGACTTGTTGGTGAGGGCCATACAATGGGAAGGACAATGGGAGCGGAAAATTATATGCAGACGATGTGCTACTGTATGTGACTGACCCGAATATTACTCTAGTCATGACATTTAGAAAAACACTCAGGCTATACTATTGATTGGCACAAATCCATATTATACCTCCTGAAGGGGCCAATACCGCTTCTGCCCCCAGACTGCGAGGCGACAGTAGATCCTACAGGCTTCTGGTAATTGGGGATCCATGTCACCTCGGACGCCTCTCTTTTCCTACAGAAACATCTGACCCCAGTTTTATATAGACATGACATGAAGAACTGAAAGTCATTGTCGCGCTTGTTATTGGGCAGAGCTGCACTGTTCAAAATGATGACGCTACCTCGCTTCCTCTATGCCCTGCAAAACCCTCCCTATAAAGTGCCCAGCTCCTACTTCAAGGCAAGGTGTGAATACTGCTCTGGAGTGGAGGCACAACACATTAAGCCCTGTCCAAGGTTACAAGGGGTTGGTATGATGGGGGCATTGCAGTGTCCGACATCCAGAAATACAACTGGGCAGTACAATTCAGCACGATCAATTACTGGGCCTTTCTCCCACTGTTGGCACCTGCGTTCTGCATGGAAATGGCGGTACTGGGACAGCAGGGTTATCCATGGGCCTTATTTGGTGGCAAGAGAGACTGGCCAGATCCCACATGGACAGTAGTGCAGCTCTGGAATAAGGCCACAGCATTTCTAGGGTGGAAGGGCAAGGTAACGCAGGCAACTCCGCTACGAGAAGCAGATATCGTTAAGTCTCAGTGGGGCCAACCGAGATTTGGTAAGTGGGGCCCAATAGGGATCTCCAAGGTCGTGATCTTTGGAAATGTGGAGATGTTGTCATCCCATGGACTCAGCTACTGCACGAGTACCAATTGGTGCCGTTCGAAGTTTACCGCTATTTGCAAGTTAGACACAAACTCTATGCAATTCTTCCACACGGGACAGACATACCAGAATCCTCACCCTTAGAGGACAGACTACTAGATGAATCTATGCCTCAGAAGACCACCTCTCTGACATATAAAAAGCTTCTTAGTCACTCTTCAGATGTTTTACAAGAGTTAAAGGAGGAAATGGGAGTGAGATTTAGGAGGTTTCAATGATGGTGAATGGGAAGAGGCCCAGGCAGCCCCCAAAGAGATAGACAGACACTTCGGATTTCGATTAATCCAGATCCGAATCTTGCACCGCTATCATGCTAGACCAATAATGGTGCTGATGGGCTGGACAAGAGATGAACAAAGTCTTCCCAGATACAGACAGACAGGCACCTTCTTACACATCCTTTGGCACTGCCTGCTTATACAGAAGTCCTGGGCGGTGGTGATCAATTGCCTGAGGGTGGTGGGGGGTTGAAGGCATCAGTGTATCAGAAAGGCAATGTATTTTGAACATTTTGGACGAGACTGATGCCACTAGGGCATGCAGTATATGGATGATGGTGGGTCTGGTAGTACAAAGAGTAAAATTTCAAAAGATTGGGGAACTGCTCAGCCACCAGATATGGTGCCATCGAATTGTGAAATGGACTGGTGTATGATGGCAGATTGGGTGGTCTGTGAAAGCAGGGGTTGCCCCAAAAATGGGAGAAAAGCTGGATATGTTGGAATACCTGCAGGAACAATCTATGTACAAATAAATACCAACTGCGAAGGGAGGGATCTGGGCACATTAGTTGAGGGATACAAACATGTGTGGGAAGAGGCAAGAGATGGCAGTGCAATGTTCAACAATGTTGTGTATGCCGACTGTAACAATGTGTAAATCTTAATAAAAATATTTATTTAAAAAAGGATGCAAACAAGTAATTGAGATGATCAAAACTAATAATGAGGACCTAGAGGTGTACTTCAGAAGGATTAACATCAGAATTCTGGGTCTTCTGGAGTACACAAAAGTGTACAAAAAAGTGATGGATGAAATGCTTGAATTATTCTCAGCAACTGGTATTTGCTTGGGCCAAATCCCAGTCCATTGTGATTTTGCACACCATTACACTTCAGTTTCGACCCAGCCATATGCAAATCCTTCATGACCATTTTCCAATGGGAAATGTCCAGCCCGAACTGCTAGGCCAGGTCCTCTCGAAATTGAAACACAAGCAGCCTAGGAATTTATTTATTTATTTATTTATAGGTTTTTATAATGCGCTTGAATCACCCCCAGAGGGGTATCTCAGCGCAAAGGACACGGCAGGCTAAGCTGAAAGACCAATGGCTAGAAAAGAAAGGTTTTAAGACGCTTTCTAAAGCAAAGGTAATCGGGGCATTGTCGAAGTTGTATGGGAATCTTATTCCAATAAGACGGGGCAAGGTGAGAAAAGGCTTTCCCTCCTAACCTTGTTCTCCTAATCCGGGGTACCTTGAGGAGGGATTTGGTGCCAGAGCAGAGGGTTCTAATAGGGGAGTGTCTGGTGAGTTTTTCAGGCAAGGTAAGAGGGTCCTTTATTATAAAGAGTGCAACAGATCTTGAACCACACCCGCTGGTGAACTGGAAGCCAGTGGAGTCAACAGAGAAGTGGAAGGGATGGAGTCCTAGGGGGGGGGCGTTCAAAACAAGGCATGCAGCGGTATTTTGAACCACCTGCAAGCGCTGCAGAGACAACTCATTCGCCGAGATCAATAGAGCATTACAATAATCGAGGCGACTCAGAACCATCGCCTGCATAAGAGTTCTACATGACGAATCCGGTAGCAGTGGAAAGACTTTCCGTAGTAATCCCAATACATGGAAGCAAGAGCCGACTGTAGCAGTCACATGCTCCTTTAAGGTCAGAGCCTGATCAAGACGGATGCCTAAATGTTTTACACAAGTCTTATGTGGGGGGGGAGCCCCAAGATCTTCTGGCCACCACTCGGGTGTCCACCACAGCGGGGCATCACCAAAGAGCATAAGCTCCGTCTTACAGGCATTGAAATGGAGGAAGTTGTCCTTCATCCAGATGGAGATTGCGTTCATCCCTGAAGCAAAGGTGTCTTGAACTGAGGGGGTGAATTTCTTAAAAGAGAACAGCAGTTGCGTGTCACCCGCATAGGATATGGGGACAAAGCCCGATGTCCTCAGGACATTAGCCAGGGGAGACACATAGATGTTAAATAATGTAGGACTTAAACATGAGCCCTGGGGGACTCCCCTCTTTATCTCCCTAGCCCGTGAACAGAAAGGACCAAGATTGATGGTCTGAGATCTAGAGGACATCCACTGCAATGCTGCACCTCTCAGTCCTATATCCTTCAGTCTCGCCAGCAAGATCCGTTGCGAGACCGTATCAAATGCGGCGGAGAGGTCCAACAGCACCAGAATCGTGGAGGGCCGCTATCTAGGGTCATTCTGATGTTATCCGTGACCGCTGGAAGGGCGGCCTCCATGCTGTAATTAGGTCTAAACCCAGATTGTGAAGGATCCAGGCCACCCATGGATTCCACGTAGTCGGACAGCTGCTTATTAATATGTTTCTCCACGACCTTGCTCAGGAGTGGGAGGAGAGAGATGGGGCGAAGATTCGAGAGATCTTCCATGGGGGCCTTATTATTTTTTCGAATCGGAATAATCTGAGCCGCCTTCCAGTCAGGTGGGAGTCAATCCTCTTTCAAAGAGAGACTAAGAAGCAGTGTGATATATGGAGCCAAATGAGTGGATAATGAAGCAGCAGTTTTAGCTGGAATGATGTCCGGGGGGATCCTGATTTAGCCGATCCCAAAGCTGCTTCTACTGCTTCAAGAGTCATCGGGAGGAAATTATCTAGCAGCTGCGTGCTACTGAAATGGTTTCACCATAGTTAGGGTTCATCAGCAAGGTGTAGCTTGGTTCCAGTTACTCAGTGCGCATGAGACCCATGTTTGGGTATACCTGTCCCACTTAGGGTGGCACACTAAACTCAGAGTCACTGTTTCAGCATATTTTGTGATAGTATTACTTCATTGTTTTCAGATTTTTACACTTGTTAGAACTGTCTGGGCATAGAATTCACCTGATTAATACTGGTTGAACTCCCAAATATAGTAATTAACAAGACAAAAGTGACCGGTCAACTTTTGGAAAGGCCGTGCCACTGCGTGCCAACAAACGTCACTGCATTTTTAGTAATCTGTTTGGTCTGTTTGTGCTAGATGTGCTAGATGTTTGAATGTTTTGGGTAAAACCTGCAGATTATGCAGCAGATGATGGAGTGTGTGGCAAACACAGAAAATCCATAAGTATGTGAATAATTGCATAATTCCAGGGGCCCTGACTAAAGTATACAAAAAAAGCTGGATCTTTCTCTGGATCGCATTCCAGTCCATCATTATTTTGCATTGAACCTAGCCATATGCAAATCAGTGCTGCCCTGCTCCAATGGGAACAGTTCCCCCCGAACTCCCAAGTCAGGTCCTATCTGTTCCAAAACACAAGCAACCCAGGACCAGTTTTGCTCAAGTTAGGGCTCATCAACCAGGAACAGCTTGGTTCCATTGACACTGTGTGCATGGGGCCCAGGTCTGGGTATACTCATATGTGGAGAGGTGTGGCTCACTGGTTAGAGGAAGCAGACCCAGAAGCAGAGGACGGCCCGGGACCAGGGTTCAATCCCTGACGCGGCAGGGTCATGGACCAGGGCCAGCGGACTCGATAATTCTCGCTTCGGTGCCTACTCTAAGCAGGGATCACACTCGGTGACTCTGGGCATTAGCTTGCCTCATCTCCACAACGGCCCCCCACATTCGCCGGGGATGCCTGGTTTCACCTTGGAGATACCCTGGAGGGACCATCTCACAGGGATAGCCAGGACGGGTTCCCCAGCGGTCTACAGCGCCAGGACGCCTCAGGGCAGCAGTGCGCTTTACAAGACACATACATTTACATTTATTTTACATTTACCACTAAAGTATACAAAAAGTGATGGATGGAATGCTTGAATTAATCTCAGCCACTGGTAATTTCTCAGGCCACTTTCCAGTTCACTGTTATTTTACCCACCATGCATCCTCAGTTTTGACCCAGCCGTACGCAAATCAGTCTTGACAGTGCTCCAGTGGGAACAGTCCAGCCCAAACTGCCATGCCAGGTCCTCTGCATGTAAAACTACACAAACCTTAAATACAAGGAAAATGCAAGTTACATTTATCAGTGGGAAATGCAGTCTTTCACATCATGAAACCTCAGTTAGTTAATTTGATCACTGCAGGTGTCTGTATGTGTGATCATGATGTTTAATAAATTAATTTTGGTTAACACGGCGGGAAATAGTGACTTGGTCTGTATAGTGCTGCGAGGTCCCAACATGTAACAAAAAACACCATGAATTTGTAATTAATTATTTTAAAATTAAATTGCACACACTTTAAGATAGGGTGCTGTAAAATTATTTAATGTTTAAGATAAAACAAGTGATTTCAAATTGTATATTTTAGACAAAGGCAAGCTGTACATAGGGGAAAAAATTGTCTTTTTAGAACTTAGCTGATAATACCCTTACATTAATTCTCAAGAACAAACCTTTGTCACCATAAAACTTCAGTGGCTCCATTGATTAAAGCCTAGACTGTCTCCCATGCAGCCTTTCCATTTTGTAATTAACCAAGTGCATACATATACATTTCATTCAGGTAGCAGACTCCGTGGTGATATGGCCTGTTTCTTCCTTGGCTCTCTGTCCCTTTTTCCGCTTCACAGCACAGGGGCCCTAAACCCTCTAACACCCTCCCTCCGTTCACTTTCACCCAGTGGCATCTCAAGGTCCACATAAAAAATTGAGGGATGGTTGTTTTTTAACAAAAAAGTATGGGAACGGTTTTTGTAAAATTAAAAAAAGCATGGGCATGCCGGCCCCGTAGATCCTGACCACTTCAAGTTCTGTCACGATGTCCTTTCAGGTGAGTCAAGGGAAGCGGTGGCAGGGAGGAAACCAGTACTGTCGCATTCTGACCCAGAGACCTGATGGTCTGGACCCCTTGGTCTTCATAGTTATATCCCAGGAAAGGTAGAAAAGAGCAAGATCTATGCATAGCATCAGAGATGGCCAGAGGTCGGGGCTATTTTTTCCATTTACAAATGGAGCGAGACAGCTTTCTCAGAAGGATGCTCTGTGGAAGGTGAGGGTTTTTTTAGGTTAATTTTTCTAGGTTCTACTATTGAGTATATACAGGTTGTCGGTGCTGTTGTTGGTGCTGTTTGTGGTCCACTTGTTGAAGTTTTCAATTTAGCATGCTGGGATGCCTGTGAGTTCCAGTTTGTTCTTATGGAGGGCAGGCGTCCAATCTGCTTCTGCTAGTTTGTTACACTGTTGGCACCCTGGGACCGATGTGGGGGTTCTTCTTTGTTGGTGGATGTTGATTGTCAAACTGATGACGGGGTGGTCGGACCAGGTGATGGGCCTTGTTGTGTTGGACGTGATGTAGCTGAAGAATGTGAAGACAGACTTTAGGGTGTGTCTGGCGGGATGGGTGTTATCTGTGATTTGTTGGGTGAGCATTGGTTTCCGAGGCTGTCAAGGAGTGTGCCTGAATTGTGGTTGGTCTGGTCTTCTAGATGGGAATTGAGGTCTCCTAGGAGGATGAATGTGCTGGAGTTGAAGGCTAGGAGGGCAACAAATTAACTAATGTTGCTAGCGAAGATGGCAAATTAACTAATGCTGCTAGCGAAGATGACATATAACTAATGTTGCTAGAGAAGATGGGCTTAGGGGCCTGGTGGGTGGTAGGCCAGGATTCTGCCCAAGGTGTAATTTGCTGTGATTTGTATTTTAAAGTTGAAGTGTTCCATGTAGTTTGTTCCAACTTCTGTGGAAGCGATGCAGTTGACAGTGTCCTTATAAACGATGATGATTCCTCCTGTGGGTCTGTCTGGGTGGTCTTGCCTGGTGATCTTGTGTCCGGCGGGGATTGCAGCGGTGATGTCTGTGTTAATGTTGGGTCAGCCATGTTTCCCTGAGAAAGAGGAAGTCTGGTGCGTCCTCATCTAGTAGGTCCCAAATCTCTGTGGCCTTCTTTGCTGGGCAAGTGAGTGTTAAGAAGCACGCATAATTTAGGTGTGTCGGGGTGTGAGTGTGTTTATTGATAAATGTTCGAGTGGGTGTGGTGTTAGGTGTTGTGGGTATGTTCTTGGTGGATGTTGGAGTTGCGGGAGAGGCGATGCAGGTGAAGCGGAATTAGGAGCAGGTGAAAGCTCCCTCCGTGTTGTGCGGTGTGAGGAGCCAAGAGAGAGTGGTACTGCATCCGGGGTTCAGAGCACACCAGAGAGTAGCGGAATAGTGGTGGGCGGGAGCAGGACCAGGGTTTCTAGACCTGAGGAAGACGCACTTGCTTTTTGGGCTTTTTTATGGTTTAAATCTTTTATTAGTTTTAAAGAAACAACAAAGCGACCCCCAGCTTCCTGTAAACAGTGCAATAAGGACATCAAGTGTCGCAAGTAAGGACATTACAAAAGTAAGATGCTTGGCGCGGGTCAACAAAAGAAACTAAGGGTGGGGATAAAGGACATAAACCAATCCCAAAACCCCCACTCTACCACCCCCCACCCCCATCCACAAACAAGTAGAAAGAAAAGAGAAGAAGGAAAAGAAGGGGGGGGAAGAAGAAGAATGCCCCCGGGGTCAGCGCTCTCACCTAAGGATGCAGGAGGGTCTTGCTTGCGGGACTTGTGTGTCAACAAGACGGAGAAGTCTGAGATAACGAGGGCATGTCAATTCCCTGAATTCAGCCGTGAGTAGTGTCAAGAAAGGGCGCCACAGCTCAGGAAACTCAGACCCTCTGCCCGCAAGAGTGAGGGAGAGCTTTTCCATGCCCAGTACCCACCAAAGCCTCTGCAGCCATCCGGAATGTGTTGGTGGATGAGGGGAACGCCAGTGCGTGAGAACATTCTGCGTTGCTGCCCCCAGTGTGATCGCTATCAACCGGCCTGTCTAGATTGTAGAGGATATGTGATAGGGTTGGGTAAGCCCAAGAGGACATATCCAGGGAATCGTGGGATTTGTGTTTCAAAGTGGTTGTCCACCTCATCTAGAATGTGAGACCAGTAAGGCTGGATGCGGTCACAGCTCCATAGTAGGTGTGTGAGTGTGCCCACCTCCCCGCAACCCCTCCAACACAGGGCACTTTGTCGTGCGTCAAAATGGTGTAAGCGTTCTGGCGTGTAATACCAGTAGGTGGCTACTTTAGTCAGTGTCTCTGTGAGGCCTACATGGTATGCCGAGTGCCGTCCTCTGTGGTAGATAATTTCCCATTCTTTGTGGCTGAGGGACCGTCCCAGTTCCCGCTCCCAGCGCAGTCGACCTGCGCTGTAAGTATGAGTGGTGCTCAGTAGCAGCTGCCTATATAGGTCAGAAATAAGCTTTTTGTCGGAGGTGCGGGTAATAAGCCATTTTTCATAGGGGGTCAGTAAGCGATGGGCACCGGGTTTAATTAGCAGATGAAGCGCTCAGTGCCTAAGTTGTAGATACCGCAGACGTTCCGATTCAGGGATGCCATAGGGTGTCTTAAGTAGCGGGAATGAGAGAATTCCATCTAGATCAAAGAGGTGACCAAGAGAGCGACAATCAGAAGAGCGCCATGCAGCGAATGCCTTGGGATCACTGCCAGGGTGGAATTCCGGATTATTAAAAAGGGGCGTAAGCGGGGAGGGGAAGGAAGTCAGTTCATAAGCGATGCTAGTGCGGTCCCAGGCCTCCGTGATCGTCCCCGTGATATATGAAGCATATAAATTGGGCGGTCTATCTTTCTTTCGAAGAAATGGGATACCCTGTAGGGGCATAGCTGCCACCGCGTGATCCTGAAACAGCCAGTGTTTCTCCGACTCGAGACGGTACCATTCCACCAGGTAGTGGAGCTGTGTAGCGTTAAAATAAAGCTGTAAGTCCGGAATCCCGACACCCCCCCGATCCGGCGGGAGAACCGCGATCGCATGCTTGAACCGAGGCTTCCGGCCCTGCCAGATGAAATTCGCAAGTTCAGCCTGTGTCTGTTGAATCCAACCCAAGGGGGGCCGAGTCTGGAAGAGGTACAGAATTTGGGGGAGAATGGTCATCTTAATGGCCGCTATTCTGCCTAACCATGATAAAGTGTGATGCTTCCATCTTCCCAATTCCGAACAGAGGAGTGAGCGAAGGCTAGCATAGTTAACAGCTATGGTGGCCGGGATAGTGGACGCCAGCTGAATTCCCAGATACTGGATCATGTAGGTTGACCACTGGAGAGTATGTTCCTCCTGTAAATGGGCCAAGGTGCCGGCAGAAAGAGAAATATCCAGTGCGAGTGATTTATCACTGTTGACCTTACAGCCGGACGCCTGCGCGAAGCTGTACAGTTCTATGAAAAGAGTGCGCATTGCCGGAATTGGGTTAGAAAGAGAGAGCAAAACATCATCAGCGTAGAGGCTGATGGTATGAGTGTCACCTCCAAAACGTATGCCTGTAATAAGGGTGTTACTGCGAATCTGCAATGCCAGGGGTTCCATGTAGAGTGCAAATAGAAGGGGTGAAAGGGGGCACCCCTGCCTAGTGCCTCTGCCTATGGAGAAACGCGAGGAGGTCTGACCGTTTACCCGAACAGTTGCCTGAGGCAGATGATAACAGTTCAGGATCCGAGTGTGCAGTTTATCCCCAAAGCCAAAGCGAATCAAGACCTGTTCTAGGTAGGGCCAATGGACACTGTCGAAGGCCTTTTCGGCATCAATAGCTAAAAGCATGTACTCCCCCGCAGTGCGAGACGCCCTCTCTATCAGATGGAGAATCCTTTTAGCGTTATCACTCGTTTGCCGTTGCGGGATAAAACCAGCCTGATCTGGGTCTACCAGTTGGGGCATATATGGCGCCAACCGAGTGGCAAGGATACTGGTGTACAACTTGATGTCGACATTTAATAGGGAAATTGTTCTGTACGCACTGCATTGCTTCCTATCCTTCCCAGGCTTCGGAATAACAACTATCGATGCCTCTATCATCTCCTCTGGAATAGCCCCATCAGTTGTGAAAGTGTTAAACAAGTCCCGTAATATAGGTGCCACCTGTGCGCAAAAGGTTTTATAGAAGGCAATCGTATAGCCGTCCGGCCCCGGTGACTTGCCGGGCTTAAGCCGGGAGATTGCTGCAATAACCTCCTCTGTGCCTATGTCTCTATCGAGGTAGGCAGCCTGCGCTTTGTTGAGAGCCGGTATCGCTGCCGACTGCAAGTAATCGCTGCAGTGCTGTTTATCTAAAGTATCGCCCGAGTACAGTGTTGCATAAAAGTCTCTAAAGGCTTCCGCTATGATAGTGTCATCGGTGGTGAGCTCCCCCCCAGGGGTAGTGATAGCTTGCACTCCCTGTCGCTGCCTAGTTTCTCGTAGCTTGTGGGCGAGGAGGCGACCACATCTGTCGCCGCCGACATAATAAGAGTGACGGAGGCGGAGAGCTGCATACTCGGCTCGGTCCTGATCGAGTGCAGCGAGCTGTTTCCGCTCCACACAAAGTTGGCTCCAAGCCCTGGCCGCTCCCGTGCGCTGGTGCATTTGTTCTAGCTATGCCACCCGTTTAGTAAGCTCTGCTCGCTTACGACTGCGTTCGAGGTTTTCAGCAGTGGCGATAGCTATAAATTCTCCTCTCAATACCGCCTTGAGAGCTACCCATAGCGTTGCCAAGGAGGTGGCTGGAGTGCTATTGAAGGCCAGGTAGTTCGTGATGGCGACTTTAATTTGGTCCACGATGGAAGGCCGGTGTCGCGCAGCCGCCAGTGTCTCACCAGTGGGCGCGCAGGGGGAAACCGGAAAGAGGCGATTACCGGGGAGTGGTCTGAGAAAGCTGCCGTCAGGATCTCGGAGTCGCATGCAAGAGTGTGCATCTGAGTGGAGCCAAGTAGATAATCTAGTCTGGCGGATGTCTTGTGGGCACCCGAGTAAAAGGTGTATGCTAGACTGTGAGGGTGAAAATGGCGCCAGATGTCAACTATACCTAAATCCTAGAGGCGTGTGGCGTGTGGCGTGTGGCGTTCGCCGATGAGAGAGCGCCAACCTGACAAGAGCGGTCACGAATATTATCGAATACCATATTCAAATCCCCCCCCCAGCAATAGACACCTCTCTGAGTTGGCTGTCGCCTCAGTAAGAGCATTGTGTAAGAATGTTTCTTGCCCCTCATTGGGAGCATAGAGGGAACCCACGTGGAAAGCAGCCCCCGCCACTTGAAAATGATATACGAGCAACCGACCTTTAAGCTCCGCCACTTTCTGCACCACTCTGCCCTGAAAGGAGCGAGACACCTGTCTGGCGACCCCAGCCGATTTAGTTGAATTAGAAGAAAACATTTGCGTGGGGAATGCCCGGGACTTCATTCTGTGGTGGTCCTTTGGGAGAAGGTGCGTCTCTTGGAGGAGACATATGTCGGCGTTGGAGTGTTCTAGGTAATGGAGGATTGCCCTGCGTTTAATAGGATTGTTCAGGCCACGCACATTGAATGTCAAAAGACAGACTAGTTTATGGGACATGAGGTGTAGCAGGACGCAGAGGCTCTAGTACAGCACGGGCAATGGCAGATACCCGGAACAGTGGACATAGAAAAAGATAATCCACCCCTCTAGTGAGTGGGAATGCAGAGCGCAAAGGAAGAGAGTGGACGGGGGCCCCCCCAAAAAGAGTGAGTAAAGGGAAAAAAAAGAAAAAGGCCCCAGAGACTCCCTGGGCCTCGGCCCCTATACAACAACCAGTTGGGGACAGTTCGATTGCAGAAAGTCAGTGGACATTGTCCGCCATCCTGAGATGACTGGTCAGAGAAAAGAGAGGGTTCCGTGGCACAGCCCATAGAAAAGCACCCCTCCTCCCGCCGCCCGCCTATGCTCCCTAGGGGAGCGCGTCGGGAAACAGGAATAGCAGACATATATCTGCCTGGTAGTCATTTAGTGCTGGGCCCCTCGCCCGCGAGGGCCTCCGAGACGGCCGAGATGACCGCCTACTGGCTCCTGACGATCTCAGACTGTTGCGGTCTCCGAGGGCGTCTTCGCTTGTTCTGCCTTTGCCATCCCGATGGAGAGGCCTCCGGTCCCGACCCCGCGCTTTGAGCGTCGTCGTCAGTCGGCAGGGCAATGTCCAGTAGCCAACACGTGTCCATCAAGGAGCGGAGTTGATGAAGTTTTCCATTATAGCGGAAGATGAGACGGAAGGGGTGACCCCATGAGTACGCGATCCCCAGTTGCCGGAGGTGCTCAGTTACAGGGCGGAACTGTCGTCGGCGCTGCAGGGTGATCAAGGCTAAGTCCTGGTAGAGCACCGGGGAATGACCTTCAAAAGAAATGGGATGCAGTGACCGGGCTTTAGTGAGGATGGCTTCCTTGATTCTAAAGTCCTGCACGCAGACCAATATGTCTGCTGGCGGTGCATTGGGTGCCCTTGGCGGCCCGACCCTGTGAGCTTTGTCCAGGGCAACGTCAGAGGTATGGGAGTCACCGAGGATGTGCCGGAAGAGACGATTGGTAAAAGCAAACAAGTCCTTGGTATCTTCCGCTGGTTTCACCCCCCGGATCCATATGTTATGTCTACGAGACCTGTTTTCCAAGTCCTCCAGGTGTGATTGGATGTCCATATGTTGATCTTGCATTCTGAGGACTTCCTGCTGAAGAGCTTCTGTCTCTGTGACACCAGCGTCGCTGTTCTCCTCCAGAGCAGCAACCCACTCCCCGATAGCATCCACATGCATCCTCATCTCCTTGACCTCTGCGGCGAACTCGGCCTTTACTGACTGAATGTACTCACGGAGAGTGCGAAACAGCGACTCCAAAAACGCCTTCGTGATTGGTTCATCCTCTGGGGACGGAGGAGGTTTGGGGGTCCCGCTACCATGTGCTGCCGCTGCCATGTTAGGATTGGATAGGGAGCGGCCAAAGATATCAGTCAAAGGCTTCCCCTTACGTGTCCTGGACGGGGACATGCCCTTGTGTTTCCCGCGTTACAACAAAAGAGGGGCGCGCACAGGGAGGGTCCCCCCCCAGACACTAGCTACTAGCCAGCGAGGTCTCCACTGACCAGGACGGGGCACCGTAGATCTCCAAAGTTGCGCCCCAGTTACTCTCCTCCCCAACAGTAGATGTAGCCCCCGCTGCGGTCAAGACCACCACTCCACAGGACGTCCCAGGGTCAGCACAACAGTCAGAGGTTCAGGTCGTGTGTCCCTCTGGCACAGAGCTCTCAAAGTGACCCGCGACCCCCAGGTCTTCCTATCTCCTCTCTGAGCAAGTCGTGGTCAATAGGTCCCGGGGGGCCACAGCAGGCCTACTAGTGAAGTCCGGGCCCGAGCCCCGCAGAAGCAATAGCCTGGGTAGCTGGCGCAGCTTTTAAAGGCCCAAGTCTCTACTAGCAATCAAGGGACAGCCCCAGGACCCCAGCAGCTTTGATGCAGTGCGTATCGCCAGGACTGACGAGAGAGTCTCAGGGCAAATATCTGGCCACCCCCAGGGGCCTCCACTCACCGGTCTGCAGGTCGTCTCTATGAAGCAGGGGTGGCACCGACAGCGGCCTCAACTCCCCAGGCCGCGTGCTGTCCTCCGCCGTCTGAGTGGGCTCCGCCGGTGCACGCAGGGAAGATGAGTGGGGTCCAGAGGCAATGATCTCCCCCCAGGCGGCTCAGGTGAGGCCCAGGCCTCTCTGCAGGTGTCGGGTCCAACTCCGGTAGCTCTGCACTAGCCGCTCTCGGGTGTCTCCCCCGCACTGAGAAGGGCCAGAGTCACCGCGCCTCCGGAGGCCACGATCCAGCAGCCGCTATCGGTCCCCGCTCTGTCGCTCCACTGCCGCCAGATCGCGGGAGCGTTCGCCGTTATACACAGCCGGGCCCATCGACTCTCGCTCCCTCTGCAGGCCCAGCGGCTGATCTGATGCTCTCCAGAGGCCCCTGCCTCCGTTGGCGGGCAAGCAGCGCCTCGGTAAGCTCGTGTGTCTCCCGGTCTGCCTCCGCGGCGGCCAGGCAAAAGGAGGCTGGCCCCGATGATCCGGAACACCGGATCACCGCAAGGAAAGGCCGCCCGCTGCAGTGCCGAGAGACAGGGTCGCCAGGCCACCCACACGGCAGCTCCGATATCGCGGCTGCCAGTGATGGAGCGGGTAAAATGTTTTCTTTTATATACCCAATCCATTTATATAGGTTTATATTAAAGTGATGAATAATTAATTATAATAATTAATAGCTTGATGTGAAGGTACTAAATCAACCTTATTAACAGAAAGAATACACGTGGGAATGCATATGCATGGCTAAAATTAATAAGTGAACTAAGTTGTATGCATATTAAAACGGTAAATGTTGCTTGAGTAGTGTTATTGTGATTTGCGCTTAAATAAACCAGCATTAACGGCTTTGGATGTTGCATATGGCTAGATAAATGCATACACATAAGGGTATTAGTAAGGGTTCAACACTGTTTTGATCATTTCTATGTATTGATTACGATTTTGTGTTTCTTTGCTTAAAGTTGACTATTCTGGCCTACCAAAAGATGGCCGCCGACTGAAACCTAACTAGAGTACATTACTTCATCATTCGAACAATTGAGAAAGGCGCATGCACTGACTTCGTTCGTGTCCCTTGTGTGACCTGTCAGACCATGCTCATGAAGACTACCCTGGGCGAGGTGCCAATGTCCCTGAACGTGAAGCAAATGTTGCTAATGGGAAAATGAACTATCGAACTAAACTGGTTACCAACGAACTGATACATTTGGGATTATGATTTAGTCTTTCCCATACATTTACTGTGAAACTTCTTCCACATGGGAAAATTTGAAAATGTTTCCTAATGTATTGAGATGTATTTGAATTCAGCCAATCGTTGGCTTGGGAAATGAGAAAATGTAACTGTTATATGTAAATTTTAGTATAAATATTAGTAGACTAGAGAGGGAAGGGGCTGCTGCACTTCGCTAGACGTCACTTTGTTCCGAGCTATTGACGGAGAATCGATGATCAGAGATCCTTATGCTGACGGAAGAGGACGGAGACTTTAGATCTCTGATGAATTTACTGAGGACCAGTTCTGACTTCGAGAAATACATTTAGCCAGAATAGGTAAATATGACAAAGATAATATTGCATTATTAGGATTTAACCTGCATTTGAATTAGATAAAGAAAATCATTATTTGAATTACTGTGTCGGGTGATTATTTCTTTGAAATGTTTATTGATTAATTTGAGAGTTAAAAGCATCATTAAACTAAATAACAACTAAATGATCTGATTGACCTCCTGATGGAGGAATTGTTAGGGTGATTCAGTAGAAGTGGTTTCCTCTATCAAAGCGAACAGTTGTAGTTTGGGTTTTGATATCCCTCTGTAGGCACGGATAGTTTGAGAGAATGAATGTTGGTGATATGGGCCCCACCAGCGTGTGATGTGTGTATGTGCGTGTGACTGAGAAATCATTCCGTCCGTGGAAGCAGGGGGAAATTTAGTAATCCGAACTGCACCAGTATTTCTGGTAGCTAGAGATGGTTTTTATTGTTTTGGTTTGATGATTTTGGCATGTATATAGCTTATCGATTATTGATTGGTATTGATAAATGTACTAACACTATATGTTGAAGTCGTATTGAGTTTTATGTTGTCTGTACGGCTTCTGGGAGGTAGGAAGTCGGGAATTGATGACAGTTCCGTAGTAGAGCAGAGGTAAAGGCTGCTCTCAGGAAAGACGGGATTGTAGTTGCCCGTAGGTACACAGGAGAAACGTGTGACAATTGAAGTTGCACGGCTCATTGTCTGGGTTCGATTTGGTGACATCGCCGTGTGTTGCCATTAGTGAAATTCTCTGTGTGAGAGAAGTGTGAATGATAGAAAAGGGTTACCTGTGAAATTTTGGTCTTAGGTACCAGGAAACCAATTGGCATACCGATAACGCTTATCACTGAAAAGGTAGCAGGTGTTCTCTGAGCTTGTTAGAAGGACAAAGTAGAGGTAAGCGCTGCTTTGTTAACGTATGTTATAATTCTGTAGTAGGACAGACTGTTCGCTGTTCTCGGAAAAGACAGGATTCTGTGTGAGTATATTACATTTTTCCGTGTGAAAGTGCGTGAATGAAATAGCATTCGGGTTAATTGCGGAACTCTGGAATTATTTCTCAGGAGCATTGCGTTTCCAACTATGTGTCTTAATTCTGGAGAAAACAGTTAATTGATGCTTGGTAGAAGGGTGAAGTAGAGGGATGTGCTACTTTGTCAACAGACGTAATGATTCTGTAGTAGGGCAGAGGTAAGCGCTGCTCTCGGGAAAACAGGATTCTCGTGGGGAAGTTCTTTTACTATTCTGTGGTTAGCGATGCAGACAATGGAGATGTTTGTGTGTTGTAACTAACAAGTATTGTAAAATTGAAACAAAGTCTATCGAGTAGTTTTGTAAAGGAGGGGTAGACTGGAGACAGGAGTTAGGAGCAGGAGCTGCTGCAGCGACTGCTGACGTCAGGAAGACCGCGCTGGGATTGGACGGCTAGTTAGAGGGGTAGACGCTCCAGGATTGGTGCGTTAGTGTGAGTCGCGCAGGGATTGGAGATTGTGACAGTGACGTAGACGCTCCAGGATTGGTGCGTTAGTGTGAGTCGCGCAGGAATTGGAGGTTGGGACGGTGACGTAGACGCGCCAGGATTTGTGCGTGAGTAAGAGTCGCGTTGCTATTGGACTAAAGATCGTACAGTTGCAGAAAAGACAAAAGGGTTCACGAAAGAAAGGAAGATGTATGATCATTCACCCGAGAATAAGAAAAAATCTTTGTTTAGTAAAATAAGAAATTGGTTCGTGAAAGACAAAGAGATTGTGACTAGGGAAGGACAGTTACTTCCTCCAGTGAAAACCCCCGCATCCTTCATGGTTGCGAAATATGGGTACCATACCTGCATCTGGTTAGACAATTGGGCAAAATATACGGAGGAAGACGGAGTCTTAGCGTTTCCAGAAAATGGTTCCTTTAATTTGGCAATTTTAAGGAACTTACGGGAGAGGATGATGAGCTTAGATCCGCGACCTAGGCCTACGCAGTTTGAGGCGTTGACAGAGTGGGAAGACGAGATGCATGAGCGAGAAAAGGTATCAGGTGTTCTCTGAGCTTGTTAGAAGGACAAAGTAGAGGTAAGCGCTGCTTTGTTAACGTATGTTATAATTCTGTAGTAGGACAGACTGTTCGCTGTTCTCGGAAAAGACAGGATTCTGTGTGAGTATATTAAATTTTTCCGTGTGAAAGTGCGTGAATGAAATAGCATTCGGGTTAATTGCGGAACTCTGGAATTATTTCTCAGGAGCATTGCGTTTCCAACTATGTGTCTTAATTCTGGAGAAAACAGTTAATTGATGCTTGGTAGAAGGGTGAAGTAGAGGGATGTGCTACTTTGTCAACGGACGTAATGATTCTGTAGTAGGGCAGAGGTAAGCGCTGCTCTCGGGAAAACAGGTTTCTCGTGGGGAAGTTCTTTTACTATTCTGTGGTTAGCGAAGCAGACAATGGAGATGTTTGTGTGTTGTAACTAACAAGTATTGTAAAATTGAAACAAAGTCTATCGAGTAGTTTTGTAAAGGAGGGGTAGACTGGAGACAGGAGTTAGGAGCAGGAGCTGCTGCAGCGACTGCTGACGTCAGGAAGACCGCGCTGGGATTGGACGGCTAGTTAGAGGGGTAGACGCTCCAGGATTGGTGCGTTAGTGTGAGTCGCGCAGGGATTGGAGATTGTGATAGTGACGTAGACGCTCCAGGATTGGTGCGTTAGTGTGAGTCGCGCAGGAATTGGAGGTTGGGACGGTGACGTAGACGCGCCAGGATTTGTGCGTGAGTAAGAGTCGCGTTGCTATTGGACTAAAGATCGTACAGTTGCAGAAAAGACAAAAGGGTTCACGAAAGAAAGGAAGATGTATTATCATTCACCCGAGAAAAAGAAAAAATCTTTGTTTAGTAAAATAAGAAATTGGTTCGTGAAAGACAAAGAGATTGTGACTAGGGAAGGACAGTTACTTCCTCCAGTGAAAACCCCCGCATCCTTCATGGTTGCGAAATATGGGTACCATACCTGCATCTGGTTAGACAATTGGGCAAAATATACGAAGGAAGACAGAGTCTTAGCGTTTCCAGAAAATGGTTCCTTTAATTTGGCAATTTTAAGGAACTTACGGGAGAGGATGATGAGCTTAGATCCGCGACCTAGGCCTACGCAGTTTGAGGCATTGACAGAGTGGGAAGACGAGATGCATGAGTGAGAAAAACAGAGAAATGGCAGTAGATACTCCTGAATAAAGAGAAGGAATTCTCTTAGGGAACGGGAGATGGGAAATAAGGTGGAGAGTGAAAATTCCAGGGAACTAGCAAAAACCACATTAGAATTGACAGAGAAAATAAGAGAATTGATGAAAAATCTAGAAGCAGTTAAGGTCCCTGTGACCATAGGGCCTGTTATGCCTATTTTTGAGAAGCAGAAAGAAAGTGAGCACGGTCTAACAGTCCTGTATGTGAACAATAGACGACAGACAGAACAGCCCCTGATGAGAGCAAAAGAGAATTCCTGGAGACACACTATGAGTGAAGGTGAATTACATGTGTCAAATAACCCATTTTATTGTCCTGATACTGTAGAGAGAAGCAGAATGGTAGGAGGACCAATATTAGAACCACAGAAACTGACGGAACCAGGGAATGTAGAAAAATCAGTGGGTATAACTACAGACGAATTGAGCGAATGGCTGAAGGGCTTGCAAGGTAAAGAGAAAGAATCCCATACCATTGATGTGGCAAAATTACGGATGGTGTTAGAAGAATTGATAGTAGGGACCATCCCCACAGAAAAGCTGAAAAATTACCAAGATGAGGAACTATTGTTTTTGTGCAAAAGTGTCACTTGGAGAGCAAAGAATTTACTTGACAGACTAGCAGAAATAGCAAGTGAAATGGGAATTGACATGGACAAGGTAAAAGCTTTACAGAAGCCTTACCGAGTGGATTTCACGGAAAAGGATATTGAGAATCTGAACACTGCAGGACGAATAGGGCAGATTAGGGACATAATCACAGTATTGAGGAAATGGGGAGATGTGGACAAATGGAAAAGCAGGTGGTATAGGAAGCGGGATGATACCTCAGACAGAACTTTTCCTGCATTTCCTGTGAGAGAAAAGGAAAAGGTAGTGACAGAGTTCCCCATGAGAGAGATTCCAGGAGGGGGATATGTGCATGTCCCATGGACAAGACAGGACATTTTGTCATTTACAAATGACTTCCCTCGATTACGAGAAAAGCCGGTCGAGTGGTACAGACAGGTAGACAGATTTGTTAAATTGTCAAAAGTGCTGTGGATTGATCTGAATAGTCTGTTTGATATAATAGTGCCAGCAAACTTGTGGGCAGAATGCAAGATAGTCATAGATTGGCCAACTAAAGAATACCCAAGAGATCCCAAAACAGGAGCACCAGACCCAGAGATAATGAAGAAATACGAACAGGTCATGGTGTTTTTGAAAAACAAAGTGCCTCCCAAAGAAACAGACTGGGTTAAAATAGATCGAACACATCAAGAAGCGAAAGAGTCAGTTCACGCTTACTATGAAAGGCTAATATTAGCTTTCAAACAGTTCAGTGGGGATGACAATCTGGGAGAAAAGGACCTGAGTCATTTTGTGTACAGATTTGTGTATGGTCTGCGTCCCGAAATTGTGGAAATGATAAAGCAGCATACCGTGGACTGGCAGAGCAAGAAGATAGATGAGATCTTAAAGCATGCTAAATACTTTAGTGATGAGATTGAGGCAAAGCAGCAAAAACTAAAAGAAAAGGCAATGTGGGCTCAAGTGAAAGTCGCAGAGAGACAGGAAGCTCAGCTGGTTGAACAAGCCAATAACCCAGGCATTAAACCGAGATTTGGCCCAGGAAAGGGGAAAGGTAATATAGAAGAAGCTAAAAAGAAATTTCCATGCCACAATTGCGGAAAGTTAGGGCACTGGAAATCTGAGTGTAAATATCCACCAAGTACTAATAATGAAAATCCATCATTGAATCCACAGGTGCAGTGTGAGGGGAGTGGCCCACCGCCACAACAGCAGAAGGCTGTTAATCCACAGAATCAGGTGCCAAAACCGCCACTATCGCAAAGCAGGAACACCCAAAGATATAGCAAGGAAGCGGGATTCTACAATGAAGAACAGGTAAACAAACCACAACACGCGAGCGCTGTGTCACAATATTGGCTGCAAAATGACGAGAGTGAGTCAGAGGAGATTTATTGACGTGCCGAAAGGAGGAAGAAGGGTGCGTACTTGGCGCAACTCTAGAAATAGATCAGACAGGACCATTTGTGGATGGGAAAGTTAATGATGAAAGCATTACTTTTCTAGTAGACACTGGAGCTACGCTATCTACTGTCAGATCAGCAGACGTGAAATATCTTCCTCTTTCGGATGAAACAATCCAAGTAGTTGGTGTATCAAACACCCAGATTAGAATGTACCTTACTGAACCGGTAAAGGTCAGAATAGGGAAATTTTCAGACATGCACCGATTTGTGGTGTGTGACACCAGCCCTGTGAAATTGCTAGGTAGGGATTTGTTGTGCAAAATGAATTGCACCATATTCTGTACACCAGACGGAATAGCTTTTGAAACACCAGATGAGGATGTTCTGTATAAAATGACCATAGCTAACAGAGAAAATGAGGTTGCTGGAACCTATGCCATATTCAATCCAGATGAATTGCCCCCCGAATTGAAACAGACAGTGAAGGCAGCAGTCTGGGATTCCACTGGAGAAGATATAGGCCTGATGAGAAATGTAGACCCAGTGAAAATCTCTGTAAAGGAAGGAGCAGTTTTCCCAAACATTCCACAATACAGACTGACACCCGAAATAATTGCAGGAGTAACACTTTTAATTGAGAAAATGATCCAGCAAGGAGTGTTAAGAGAAATATTGAGCAGTCCATGTAACTCACCTATAATGGGACTGAAAAAGCCTAATGGGAAGTTCAGGATTGTGCAAGATTTGAGAAAGATTAACAAGATTGTTGTGTCATGTTGTCCCATTGTTCCAAATCCATCAGTGATTTTGTATCAGATTCCCCATGATGCAGAATGGTACACAGTAATTGATTTGTGTCATGCTTTCTTTTCCATTCCGTTGCATCATGACAGCCAGCCGATTTTTGCATTTCGGTTTGGGGAGCGTATTTTGGCATGGTGCCGAATCCCACAGGGGTACACAGAGAGCCCCTCTGTTTTCAATCAGTTGCTAAAGAAATCTCTGGAAAGTCTTACCATGCCTGAAAATTCGGTTTTGGTTCAGTATATTGACGACCTATTGGTGGCGTCAAAGACACGTGAAGCTTGTGAAATGGACACAATAGCTTTACTGAACCATTTGGCAGATGGAGGACTAAAAGTATCTCCGACAAAATTGCAATACTGTAAAAAAGAAGTACAGTATTTGGGTCATACCATCGAAAAAGGGCTGAGAAAAGTAACCATAGACAGAATCAGAATCATCAAAGGAATGAGAGCTCCAATGACTCAAAGAGAGTTGAGAATGTTCCTAGGGATGGTTGGTTACTATTGTCAGTGGATAAGTAACTTTTCCCTGATTGCCAAACCATTGGTAAAATTGACGAAAAGTGAGGTTAAAGACCCCCTTGAACTGAACAAAGAAGAATTGGCAGCATTCAGACAGCTAAAGAACAGTCTTTGTGAAGCCCCAGCTCTGGGTATGCCAGACTATGAGAAAGAGTTTGAATTGTACTGTAGTGAGAGAAACGGATGTGCACTCTCAGTGTTAATACAGAAACATGGAAGACTGAGGAGACCAGTTGCATATTTCTCATCGATGCTAGATCCAGTAGCGGTGGGTTTGCCAGGATGTCTGAAAGCAGTAGCTGCTACATGCCGAAGCCTAGAGCAGAGTGAAGGAATCGTGATGGGGTATCCAGTAAGAGTGTTTGTACCTCACAGTGTGGCGATCCTTTTAACAAGGAGTCGAACACAGTTCATGTCACATAGTCGGCTGACTAAGTATGAGAAGGTCATTCTAGGTGCAACCAATGTGAGTCTGGAAAGATGTGTGAATGTGAATCCAGCTACACTTTTGCCTGATGCAGAGAGAGTGGAGGTAAGAGATGATGTTGATCATGATTGTCTGGATGTGCTTGACTATTGCACGAAACCTCGACCTGACTTAAGAGATCTGCCATTGCCAGAAAGTGATTATGTGTCTTTTGTGGATGGATCTTGTCTGAGAACAGATGAAGGAGTGTTGAGTGCAGCATATGCAGTATGCACAGTTTCAGCAGTTATAGAAGCATCACTCTTGAAAGGAGTTAAATCCGCTCAAGTAGCAGAAATAGTGGCATTGACAAAAGCATGCAAAATTGGGAGGAATGTGAGAGTGACTGTGATGACTGATAGCCAGTATGGCTTCGGAGTTGTCCACGACTTTGGCCAATTATGGCTACAAAGAGGTTTCCTGACCTCAAGTGGAACTCCCATAAAGAATGCAGAAGTGGTTGGAAAATTGCTTGAGGCAATACAAATGCCCAAAGAACTGGCTGTGGTAAAATGTGCTGCTCATGGTCAAGGAAGTGATTACATCACTACAGGGAATCGCTTTGCAAATGACATGGCTCAGTATTGTGCACGAAACCAGTATTCTATTAATCGGTCAAAGGAAAGGGAAATGTCTTCTTGCTCCTTAATGTTTACTAACATTGTGGGAACATGGGATGAAGTGAGGCAGTTGCAGGATGAAGCAGGAGATGAAGAAATGAAGCAGTGGGTAAAAGCAGGTTGTGCACCAAGGGAGAAAGATCATGTGTGGGTCTATCGGGATGGAAGACCAGTAATGCCTGATAGCATGATGTCAACCATGGCACGGATGTATCATGGCCAAGGACATCTGGGAAAGGATGCCATGATAAGGGCTTTTAAGCAGACCTGGTACAATGCAAAATTCAGGTTGATAGCAGAGAGTCTCTGTCAAAGATGCCTGATATGTCAGCAGTACAATCCCCGAAGGAAAACCGTGGTGAGTCTAGGCACCATAGGCCGGGAGGGAGGACCTTTCACCAGAATGCAAATAGATTTCATTGAAATGCCCCCTTATAACAAGCTGAGGTATGTTTTGGTGATAGTTTGTCTGTTCTCTAGGTGGGTGGAAGCATACCCAACCAGAAGAAATGATGGAATCACAGTGGCCAAGCTATTGTTGAGGGAATTCATCCCAAGGTGCGGGTTCCCAGTGACCATTGAATCAGACAGAGGAGGGCACTTTTATAATGAAATTATGAAATTGATCTGTGAAGCATTGAATGTGCAACAAAAACTGCATTGTGCCTACCGACCAGAGGCTTCTGGTGTGGTCGAACAAATGAATGGTACCATCAAAAACAGAATAGGGAAAATGTGTTTAGCCACAGGAATGAAATGGCCTGATGTCTTGCCTCTAGTTTTGATGACAATCAGATCTACTCCAGACAGAACTACAGGTTTGAGTCCCCACGAAATCATTATGGAACGAGCTATGAGACACGTGTTTGTACCAGTCAACAAGCTGATGACTATAACTGATGACATGATTTTGGATTACTGTAAAGGCCTGGCTGACACAGTCCATTCTGTGTTTCACCAGGTTGGAGCGGATGCCACCACACTTGAAAAGAAACCAGCCAATGATTTGAGCCCAGGGGACTGGGTGAGAATAAAAGTCCACAGAAGAAGGAATTGCTTGGTTCCAAGGTGGGGAAGGCCAAGGCAAGTCATCTTGACCACAACAACTGCCGTGAAGTGTGCTGGATTGAAAAATTGGATACATGCAAGTCACACTTTGAGAGTTCCAAATCCAGCAGATAGCATTGGGAAAGAATATTTCGATGATTCGGGATCAAGTGATGATTCAGGCGATGAGAATGCAAAGTCAAAAGAAAATCCTGAAAAGGGGGAAAAGGAGCCAAGACTAGTTCAGACTCCAAGAGAAGAAATTGTGAGGAAGAGATTGCAGATTTCAGATGGTTCAGATTCTGGAGACGAACAAAACACCAGTGGTGAGCACCGAAAGAAGAAAAGAAAAGAAAAGAATGTCCACTCAGAAGAAATATATACACCAGATGAGAGAGTAGAAGAAGTTCCACCTGAGAAAACATTGGAAGGAGAAGAAGGGACAGTCACAGAGAGAGAGGGACAGATTGCGGAAGACCCCCGAGGAAGTGTAAGGAACTGCAACACTCAGCTAGGTGAAGGGACAAGTAGTCAGCAGGGAAATTGCGTGCCGGAGACCCGAGGAGGGACAGAAGTAGGGCCATCACAAGAGGTGGAAAAAGAGACTGTTGAAAAGGAAAAACCAAACGAGACAGAATCTGAAGACATTGAAACTGAAATACCAGAGGGTCGAGTTCTAAGAAAGAGAACTTGGATTGAGGAAAGAAACATTAAAGACGGAAAAACAAGAAGGAATGCTAAAGGAGATCTTTGGCCAAACAAAATTAAGAGACTGAGATATCGATTGACACGAGTCAAACCCTCAGAAGCTGAACAAGTGAATGAAGTAACCAGTCAGCACAGAGAAAAAGAGGGAGAGACAGAAGTGTCTGAAGCAAACAAACGATCGAGAAAACCAAACCAGAAGTATAAGTCACCTGAATGGACGTACGTGGCACTGCATGAACAAGGAGAAGAGGTAGATAGTCAAGGAAATCCAGAGGAGACTTTACTGAGAGTGGTGAAGGAAGAAGAAACAGCGGAAATCCTGAGAGTTATCCAATCCGATATCGGAGAAGAAGTGGAAGATCAGGAAATTCTGTATGTGGATGACGAGAAGGAAGTGAAAAACGACGAGAGGCCAAGCTGAGTAATATCAAACAGGTCCTTGTAGAAATATAAAGGATTGAATAAGAAATTGAAGTATTTGGATCACCTGATAAGGGCTTAGCGCTTGTAGGAAAGCTACAAGAGGCAGAGTAGAAGAGGCTAAGTCAAAAGACACGGTTAATTTTAACAAGATGGCTAACATAGATGATAACAAGAGTAGATGTACCTTTATGAGAAGATGGTGCAAGACATGTTGTTGTTGTACAGGACTATTGATGCTTCTTTGGAGCGTACTCGCTCTTTTGATCTCTTTCAAAGTAACTTTAGATACACTAGAGGGACATACAGAGAATATGACTAACATAGTGAAAAGTTCACAAAAGGTAGTTCCATTTAAAACAAGCACTGAGCACATGCACAAGGATAGGTCTATAACTGATTTTTCTAGCAATGTTTTTTCAAAATTATTGTATGAATATGTAAAAACAATGGACGTAAGGGATTGCTACGTATGTATGCAATTACCTGCCTCTGTTTCAGAAGGGGTGACTTATCATCACCTCACAGCAACTTATGGAATAACATGTAGCGTTTTAACTATCAAGGTGCCAATTCCGATCCGGTAAAAAGCGGCTACGAACCGTCGGACGGAGCCTTTTCTCCGTCCGACTCGTACCCGGTGCGAAATCCATCCGAAAAAGCAAGTACGATTCGGACGGAAACACCATTTCCGTTCGAATCGGACAAAACACCCACCGAACAGATTCGAAACACAATTCCGATCCGGAGAAGCGCCGACCTGACGTCGGTACGCATCCAGCCTACGTTTCACGAACCAGGAAGTACGATTCGAACCGACGTCAACCCGCACGGAATATATTTACCGGCTGCCAAAAACTGCCGGGAAATCAGGACGACACACGCAAGGAGCAGCTGGACGCGACGAACAGACATGGACCCGAACCTACGTGCCATCCCTGCCCTCCTAGCAGTCCACCTGGTGTACAGGAACCGACGCAGACGCCGCAGAAGGTCAGCACAACAACCAAGGGCAAAGGGGGGGGGCAGGGGCAGGACACACAACACCAACACATGGTACCAAATCATACATGGGCTGGACATACCTGACCATCAGGGCCTGGTCACCTCCAGGGGGTGGGGGCGTGGCCAGCAACGCATGCGTCCGCCACAGCGGAAGTGGATGGCACGCGAACCGGTATGTACCCTACCCAGGCCGCAAGAGCGTGGGTACGGAACGTACCACGCGTCCCCCAACGTCACTACAACAATGGCGGTACGGCCCGTACCCACGTCAGAAATGCCTGGGTACGGCTCGTACCAGCATTGCTGGGGTCATGTAGGGGTACGCGTGGTACGACCCGTAGCCACGCCCCCAAGGACTGTGTACGGTGCGGACCCCACGGCACCGCAACAATGGGGGGACGCACCATACCCACCCACCAAAGGCATGGGTACGGGCCGTACCCAGGCATGCAGAGCGTGGGTACGGGTATGTACGGACCGTACCCCCACCCCAGCAGTGTATGTACGCCCCGAACCCCCACCCGTGTATGTACGCCCCGAACCCCCACCCCAGCATTGTATGTACACCCCGAACCCCCACCCGTGTATGTACGCCCCGAACCCCCACCCCAGCATTGTATGTACGCCCCAAACCACCACCCGTGTATGTACGCCCCGAACCCCCACCCGTGTATGTACGCACCGAACCCCCACCCCAGCATTGTATGTACGCCCCGAACCCCCACCCGTGTATGTACGCACCGAACCCACACCCATGTATGTACGCCCCGAACCCCCACCCGTGTATGTACGCCCCGAACCCCCACCCGTGTATGTACGCCTCGAACCCCCACCCCAGCATTGTATGTACGCCCCGAACCCCCACCCGTGTATGTACGAACCCAACCACCACCCGTGTATGTACGCCCCGAACCCCCACCCGTGTATGTACGCCCCAAACCCCCACCCCAGCATTGTATGTACGCCCCGAACCCCCACCCGTGTATGTATGCCCCGAACCCCCACCCCAGCATTGTATGTATGCCCCGAACCCCCACCCGTGTATGTACGCACCCAACCACCACCCGTGTATGTACGCCCCGAACCCCCACCCGTGTATGTACGCCCCGAACCCCCACCCCAGCATTGTATGTATGCCCCGAACCCGCACCCGTGTATGTACGCACCGAACCCCCACCCGTGTATGTACGCCCCGAACCCCCACCCCAGCATTGTATGTACGCCCCGAACCCCCACCCGTGTATGTACTCACCGAACCCCCACCCCAGCATTGTATGTATGCCCCGAACCCCCACCCGTGTATGTACGCCCCGAACCCCCACCCCAGCATTGTATGTACGCCCCGAACCCCCACCCGTGTATGTACGCACCGAACCCCCACCCATGTATGTACGCCCCGAACCCCCACCCCAGCATTGTATGTACGCCCCGAACCCCCACCCGTGTATGTACGCACCGAACCCCCACCCCAGCATTGTATGTACGCCCCGAACCCCCACCCGTGTATGTACGCACCCAACCACCACCCCAGCAGTGTATGTACGACACGTACCCCCACCCGCGTATGCAAGGAGCGAACCCACACCCGTGTAGGTCATGAGCGTACATATTGTGAAATAGGAGAGGTGGGTGCAGAGTCCCCCCAGCAGTGCCCAGACACAGGAGGGGTGGGTGCATATCACTCCCAGCAGTGCCCTGAGACAGGAGGGGTGGGTGCAGAGTCCTCCCAGCAGTGCCCAGAGACAGGAGGGGTGGGTGCCTATCACTCCCAGCAGTGCCCAGAGACAGGAGGGGTGGGTGCCTATCACTCCCAGCAGTGCCCAGACACAGGAGGGGTGGGTGCAGAGTCCCCCAGCAGTGCCCAGACACAGGAGGGGTGGATGCAGAGTCCTCCCAGCAGTGCCCAGTCACAGGAGGGGTGGGTGCAGAGTCCTCCCAGCAGTGCCCAGACACATGAGGGGTGGGTGCAGAGTCCCCCAGCAGTGCCCAGACACAGGAGGGGTGGGTGCCTAACACTCCCAGCAGTGCCCTGAGACAGGAGGGTTGGGTGCAGAGTCCTCCCAGCAGTGCCCAGAGACAGGAGGGGTGGGTGCCTAACACTCCCAGCAGTGCCCAGAGACAGGAGGGGTGGGTGCCTATCACTCCCAGCAGTGCCCAGACACAGGAGGGGTGTGTGCCTATCACTCCCAGCAGTGCCCAGACACAGGAGGGGTGGGTGTCTATCACTCCCAGCAGTGCCCTGAGACAGGAGGGGTGGGTGCAGAGTCCTCCCAGCAGTGCCCAGAGACAGGAGGGGTGGGTGCATATCACTCCCAGCAGTGCCCTGAGACAGGAGGGTTGGGTGCAGAGTCCTCCCAGCAGTGCCCAGAGACAGGAGGGGTGGGTGCCTAACACTCCCAGCAGTGCCCAGAGACAGGAGGGGTGGGTGCCTAACACTCCCAGCAGTGACCAGAGACAGGAGGGGTGGGTGCCTATCACTCCCAGCAGTGCCCAGACACAGGAGGGGTGGGTGCATATCACTCCCAGCAGTGCCCTGAGACAGGAGGGGTGGGTGCAGAGTCCTCCCAGCAGTGCCCAGACACAGGAGGGGTGTGTGCAGAGTCCTCCCAGCAGTGCCCAGACACAGGAGGGGTGTGTGCAGAGTCCTCCCAGCAGTGCCCAGACACAGGAGGGATGTGTGCAGAGTCCTCCCAGCAGTGCCCAGACAGAGGAGGGGTGGGTGCCTATCACTCCCAGCAGTGCCCAGAGACAGGAGGGGTGGGTGCAGAGTCCTCCCAGCAGTGCCCAGAGACAGGAGGGGTGGGTGCAGAGTCCCCCAGCAGTGCCCAGACATATGACAATATACCCCATCAACAAGTTCAGTGACCAACAAGGGTGATACCCCAGATGCAGGTGGAGCCATCGCTGAGCCAGCATGGCCATAGTGAAAGGCAACCCTCACACATCCAGGAAATGTAGACACAGCACAGCACAGCATATGGGAGACACCCTGCAGGGAAAATGGCCGGCTCCACAGAGGATGGAACACACCTTGGGACAATGTCACCATACAGTGAGAGCAAACATGACCAAATACCATTGGCAGAGACCTCTGTGATGGCACGCAGATGGCAGGGTACACCCCATGAGCAGCACACTCCAACATTTCACAGACCCCTAACACATTATCACCACCCCAACTCAGGGAGCACCAGCACCAACAGCAAGTCCAGGAAAGCATCAGTGTGCAAAACCAAAAGAAAATGCTTTATTCAGCAGGAAAATATCTCTGAGAAAATGTCCACTATGTACAAGGGCCATGGGCCAGGCCAGCAGCAAAGTCCGGGGGGGGGTACACATTGGGACGTGTGTCCCCTAGCATGCCTGCACAGTTCACATGTCCATTTCATCCACAGAAGAGGGGGCATCAGGGGGGAGGGTGGAAACAGGCACCGCAGGGACAGGATGGGCAAGGGTAGGTGTTGTGGGTGCAGGGAGGGATGATTCCGCCACAGGGGGGGTGCCAGCGCCAAAGGTGGAGGACAGAATGGCGCTGCACATGTTGGCAAGGTCCCCCAGCGACTCCCCCGCACCCAATCGAACCACAGGCCCCAAGGAGGGGGGGGGAGAGGGATGGGTCGCAGCACCACTGGGGGAGGGTGTGGACAGGGTGGGGGACTCAACTCCCCTGGCCGGGTCCTGCCTCCACCGCTTGCGGGGTGGTGTCCTCCTGGGGTGGGGGGGCACACTTGCAGTGGATGATGCTGTCACCGACTGTTGGCCAGGAAAGCTAAGGGGAGTGGATTTGGAGGGAGTGGGTTGTGTGGACTGCGGACTCCCACTGTGGCTGCGTGTTGTACGTTTCCCCCCCGACCCAGTGGGTGTGCCTTCCTCACCCTGTGTGTGCGTGACAGGAGGTATGCGCTTCGACTTCCCTGGTGGTGTGGTGCCTGTGTCTGGTGGGGTGCGTGCACGCTGACGTCTGGATGTGCGTGGGACAGGCATGGGAGTGGGAATTGTGGATGGGGCAGGGGTAGGGGGGGGGTAGGCAGCGCTGCAGGAGATCCAGTGCTGCAGTCAGTATGGAGTCTATGGACCTCAGCAACTGCCGTTGGTCAGACTGCGCAGCCGACATGCCCTCCATGTATGCCTCCATCTGGGTCAGCACCTGGGTGTGGGCATGGAGGACATTTAGCATCGCAGTCTGACCAACCTGCAACTGCCTCAGGATGTCCACAGACTCCGCACTCACCGCAGCAGTGGTGACAGGGGCAGGGGGTGCGGTGCCTGGCAGGAAGGAGACATGTGGGGACCAAGCACGTAGGGAAGGGCCACGAGCAGGTGGGAGGCCGGTGATGGAAACTGAGGTGGCGGGGGGATGTGGAGGGCTGCCATCAGCTGGGGGGGCAGACTCCGCCACCTCTGGGAGCTCAGCCTCGGACCTGTCTGCGTCATAGTCTGTGTTGGCAGTCGACAGGTCCTCTGCCTCACTCCCTTCGGCCTCCGTGCCACTCCATGTGCCTGACAGGACAGCACTGCTGGCACTGGTGCTCAATCCCTCCTCCCGGTCCGTGCTAGTGTCTCCTTCCGTGTCCCCCGGCGATGCTGTGGGCAAGGTGAAGAGACAGGAGATAATCAGACACCTGTACACATATGTCACATGAGTCAAATATACATAGGTCACATTGCATAGCCTGAAAAGCAACAGGAGTAACACCTACAAAACAATGTACACATGTAGGCCATGGAACACACAGTTTGTCGACCCACCATGCCACTGGGACACAATGGAGAGCATGACACAACAGCAAATCACTGCACCTAAATTTTTACAGAGGAGCCAGCCTCTGGGGACAAACGTGAAAAGCATCTGCACCACACTGCGTCGTCAAAAAGGGATGAGCAGGAATCAAATCCATTGGCTCTTGCCACATGCTGCAAAGGCAATACATGAAACCATGCCAAACATGACTGGGTCAATGCACCTTGAGCGTATGTCCAGTCAAACATCACACACAGGCCACACCCAGCAAGGAGGATGAAGCTTCTGACATGTAGGCCTTGTACGCACAAACCACCCACACCTGAGACAATCTCATTGAGAAGGAGAAAGTATGTACACCTCTTACTCTGGGATGAAAACACATGGCCTCCACTAATTCATGACTGTACACACACTGCCCCTGGTGCGCCTGTCCACACATCATTGACAGGCAAACATCATCAGATTGTCTTAACAACACACACAGGTAATGCCCACTGTGAGTATGCACAAGCAAAATGGGTCCCACTGTACAGTGGACACATGTAGCAACCTGTAGGTCCTAACAGTTGAGCCCAGGGTACAATGCCACCCTACCCAACCCATGGCGAAGACACATTGAATGGCCATATTGTTCGATGACGCACATGATACCTAGGAAGAGGTGCCCCGAGCCGGGAACTCTTTAGGATTGTGAAGGAGTTTGTCAACCCTGTAGTAGGGACCCCGGTTCATTCTCATACGGAAGAATGGATCAAACAGCTCGCCGAGTTTTTTGTGACTAAAATCTCAAAGATTCAGGACACTTTTCCAACGGTGGATTCCCAAACGGCTGATGCTGTGTTAGGGGACAAGCTGACCTGTTTAGCTCCCTTGCAGGCTGAATCTGGGCCCGTATTATCTGTTTTTCCCCAGTTGTCCTGTGAGACATCGCTTGAGCTGTTATCCAGGCTGCAATCTGGCTCGCCTCTGGATGTCTGTCCGGCGAAATGCCTGGGCAAGGTGGCCTCGGCGTTGAACAGTTTGCTGAACCCCCTGCTTAATCTCTCATTAAGTTCAGGGGTGGTTCCACGTCAATGGAAACACGCACTCATTCTGCCGCTGATTAAGAAGCCTCTGCTCGACCCCCTGCAATGCGCTAACTATAGACCAATCTCCCTCCTCCCCGCTCTGGCGAAGGTGTTGGAGAAACATGTTCAGCATACTTTGACCACCTTTATTGAGAACAACAAACTGCTGCATGATTCCCAGTCCGGCTTTCGTGCGAATTATAGCACGGAGACGGCTCTGGTAGAGGTTACCGACGCTATCAGGGAGACGCTCGACCATGGGGGAAAGGCTATGCTAGTTATGTTGGACCTATCGGCGGCATTCGACACCGTCCCACACGCGGGTCTTCTCTCAAGATTTAGGGAGATTGGTCTGCGTGGGACGGTGTTGGATTGGTTTCAATCCTTTCTTGCCGACCGCCGACAGGTGATCTGGGCTCCGCCGTTTTCGGCCGAAATGCATCCGCTGGAGGTGGGGGTGCCTCAGGGTTCTATCCTGAGCCCCACCATCTTCAACATATATATGGCCCCTCTTGCGGAGGTAGCGGAGGCGTTTGGGGCCCGGGTCATCTCATACGCTGATGACACCCAGCTCTTGTTCACCTGCAGGAAGGGAGAGGCCTTTAGCGGCGGCAGAATCAAGGACTGTCTGAGTGCAGTCTTTGCGTGGTTTCAGCGGCACAGCCTGAAATGCAACTCAGACAAATCTGAGCTGCTCTTTTTCGGCTGTGCCCCTGATCCGGGCTGGAAGACATGGTGGCCCCAGGACATGTCCCCCCCAGAGAAGCCATCTTCTCAGGTAAAAAATCTCGGAGTGGTGTTTGACGATGATCTATCTTTCCGTCCACACATCCTGGGATTAGCAGGGAAATGTTTCAGCATTCTTAAGATGCTCAGGAAATTCCTTCCTCTACTTTCATTGCAGTACCGTAGGAATGTAGTCCAGGCGCTTGTGAACTCCCGCCTGGACTATGCGAATGCACTTTTGGCAGGCCTACCTAAGTATCTGTTATCTAGACTGCAGATTGTTCAGAATTCTGCGGCCAGAGCTATCTATGGGCTGCCCAGGAGAGCTAGTGCCTCTGCGCTTTTGGCTAGGCTGCACTGGCTCCCAATTTCGGGGAGAATTAGATTTAAGCTCCTCACTCTGGCATTTAAAGCCCTTCATGCGATTGGCCCTAACTATCTGAGGAAGCGTATTGTTTTCTATGTGCCGCGGAGGCCGCTGAGGTCGGCGGACCGGGCTAAAATGGAGGTGCCTGTGGTCAGACGTGTTCGGATGGGAGGTCGTTCCTTCCAATACGTGACAGCTTGCTTGTGGAACGAGCTCCCACTCTCCCTTCGGAAAGTGAACAACCTCCTGGCCTTCAGGAAGGAGTTGAAGACTCTGTTGTTCACTAAGTAACCCGCTGTGACTGTAGTAGGTTGGTGCCGTTGGTTTCTTGTTTCTCTGGGTCTCTTTGCCAAAGCGCCGGGACACCCTTCTGGGGTAGCCGTGCGCTCAAAAAGTGAGGCCTAACATAACATAACATAACAGTAGTGCCCACACTCCTCCATGGTCCTGGATGGACATGACTGCAAATTAAGCAACCGTCCCTGCACTTAGCAGGCCTCCCACTCAGGCACATCATGTCAGAGGGCACACAATTGGACATGCATGCTGGAAGGCTGTACATTTTGGAGACACACCCCTATGTCGTGATTCACAATCAGTGCCAAGTGACATGGACACCACAATGACTGAAATTGGCCAGGGCACACGCAAGGTCCCCAGACCTGTGACACATCACCCCCACACATGATGCTGCTAGCATTGGGCACCTGCATAAACTGTCTGCCTAAATAACCTTGTGCAAGAGTGGCTACAGACACACCAGGGAACACATGGCAAGGAGGGGAAGGGAGGGAGTGAGAACAGCACTGGGCTACTTTGGGGAGAAGTTGACGCACTGCGCAATCAAACCCTGGCAGTGTATCCATGCAACTGCGCACTTACATTGGCTGGGGACACACAACTGACACACATGTACCTACCCCCTTCCTGCTGCTGCTTCTCCTGTAGGCGCCTGTCCATATCGGGGAAGACCACCGCCAGCACACGCTTCTGGATGTGGGTCAGACGACGGCGCCCACCGTTCTTACGGCTCTCAGGTGAGTCCCCCAGCAGGACCCGTGCAATCCTCCTCGTCCAGCACCGGATGTCCTGCCAGCGTTTCCTCACCTGAGACAGGCCCCGCATCCGACCCTCTGTAGCCCTCACGGCACTGACGGCTGTCCTCCAGATCTCCCCCTTGGCAATGGTGCCTACCTGTGAGGATGCAAAAGTGAGAATACATTAATCCACATGAGCAAAGACACAGAGACACACATATAGAACAATCCACTTCATGAACAGGCCATGGTATGCATGCAACTCATTGCACCTTTGTCATAGGGACATAATCCACTGTGGAAGGCCAAATGCACTACGTGCCATTGAAAGTACACGGGTGGCATGAGGGGTACCACACACTCACTGACCAGGGATCACACTGTGCCTCACAGGCTACACCTGGATTATGTACAGCACCTCAAAGCAGTCACCTGTCCCAGCACACTGATGCTACCTCAGCAGAGTACACAGACACACACAGGCACAGGACAATCACATGGCATTGCCAACTGCGGGTACACACCTCACTCTGCCCATGTGCCAGTAGACGGGGGGTGTCACAGGTGTGGGGCTGGCTCAGCACGGCATGCACACAGCACTGCTCCCTGCTCACATCGGATGGGCAGCCTATATCCATCCCTCATGCAGCTTGTGTGCAACACTCCCCAAATGCAATCACCCACATGACAGGGGACTTACACACACACCAATGTGCAGGGGACGAACACGGCCTTTGGACACTCACAGCACAGGTACACTGAACAAACACACATCCATGGGTACTGTCACCTGTCACACTGGGGGGAACACAGGATCACATCAGGACTGTGGAAACAACATCCCCAGGAGGAGTAGCCCGGCAGTATGTGGCATGCACCATGCAATCATTGTCACAGTAGGCACTATGCAAGTGAGGAGTGCACACAGGAAACACAGCATGCACTGCATGGGTGACATGAGGCCTTCCACACCCTTGGACCCACTCTAAACACCAGTGCATGTCTGTCACATATGGACACAATGCCAGAAGTCACTGTCACACAAAAGGGGCACAGTCTAAGCTAGTGGAGTCTGCACTCACCTGAACCCCTGGTCGACCATACAGGCTCTGGTACTGTGGGAGGATCACATCTATCAGGGCAAGGTTCTCCTCCTGGGTGAATGGCTGTGACCTCTCCACAGTCCTGGACATGGTGCCAGAGGAATCACTATCAGCAGCAGTGGTCATGGATGAATGGATGTGCAGGCAAGTGCTCTCTCATGGAACCTGGCTGGCTCATATCTGCCTGGCTGGCCTGTTCATGTACAGGAGTACAGATTGATTGGTCAGTCACATTTGCATCCTACGTTTCATCCAATCCCTTCAAACCTACCCCAGTGTGTGGCTTTGCATGGTTTCAGTGTTGATGATGATGTCAAGTCGACATCCACTTTGCAACAATGTAGATTCTTGCAAACTGACTTCTGCTGGGCACCTGGTGCTCAAATTCAAAAATCAAACTCGGTCTCCATGGCAACCATCATGCATTTAGGCCCTTATACTTGTCCCTCATGTGTCCCCTACGTGTTTTCATACATGTACACACAGGTACGGTGCGTTCCACGCCCTAGGGCACCCCAAAAGCAGTGATATGGTCCGGACAAGCGCTTGTACGGTCCGGATCACAACATGGGCGCTGGCGTATGCGTACGCCACAGTAGTACGGACCGGACAAGCGCTTGTACGGTCCGGATCACAACATGGGCGCTGGCGTATGCGTACGCCACAGTAGTACGGACCGGACAAGCGCTTGTACGGTCCGGATCACAACATGGGCGCTGGCGTATGCGTACGCCACAGTAGTACGGACCGGACAAGCGCTTGTACGGTCCGGATCACAACATGGGCGCTGGCGTATGCGTACGCCTCAGTAGTACGGACCGTACAAGCCCTCGACTGGATTGTGGACATGGCGTGGGGTGTGGGTGTGGATGGTTGTGGGGGTGTGGGTGTGGATGGTTGTGGGTGTGTGAGTGTGGTAGTGGAGGTGTGTGTGTGAATGTGATGAGGGGGTGTTTGTGTAGGTGGTTGTGTGAAGGTATGCAAGTGTGAGGTTCAAGTATGGTGGTGTGGGTCGTCTGTGGGCTCTGGCAGCAGTGGGTCTGTTGCAAAGGCTCATGGTTTGTGTGTGTGGTCCATTTTTATTGGTCCATTTGTGGGTGTGGCTGTGGCTGTGTTTGAATTTTGTGTGGGTGTGTTATGAGGAGTGGTCGTGTTTTGGGCCTCTGTTTGGCAGTTTGGCAGTTGCAGGTCAGTGTAGGTGATGTTTGTGGGGTTGTTGGGCATGTTTGGTGGTGTGGGGAAACTCTAATTGACTCTCCTTGTGTAAATGTGGTTTGTCCGTGTTCAGTACGTGTGTTTTTGGCGTCAGTACGGTCCGTACATGCACTGGTGGTGGTATGGTCCGTACATTCCCTGGTGGGGTGTGGGTACGGCCCGTATTTCCACAGGTGTGGGTACGGTCCGTACATACACGGGTGGTGGTTCGGTGCATACATACACGGGTGGGGGTTCGGGCGTACATACACGGGTGGGGGTTCGGGGCGTACATACACTGCTGGGGTGGGGGTTGGGTGCGTACATACACGGGTGGGGGTTCGGGGCGTACATACACGGGTGGGGGTTCGGGGCGTACATACAATGCTGGGGTGGGGGTTCGGTGCGTACATACACGGGTGGGGGTTCGGGGCGTACATACAATGCTGGGGTGGGGGTTCGGTGCGTACATACACGGGTGGGGGTTCGGGGCGTACATACACGGGTGGTGGTTGGGTGCGTACATACACGGGTGGGGGTTCGGGGCGTACATACAATGCTGGGGTGGGGGTTCGGTTCGTACATACACGGGTGGGGGTTCGGGGCGTACATACACGGTTGGGGGTTCGGGGCGTACATACAATGCTGGGGTGGGGGTTCGGTGCGTACATACACGGGTGGGGGTTCGGGGCGTACATACATTGCTGGGGTGGGGGTTTGGTGCGTACATACACGGGTGGGGGTTCAGGGCGTACATACACGGGTGGTGGTTGGGTGCGTACATACACGGGTGGGGGTTCGGGGCGTACATACAATGCTGGGGTGGGGGTTCGGTGCATACATACACAGGTGGGGGTTCGGGGCGTACATACACGGGTGGGGGTTCGGGGCGTACATACACTGCTGGGGTGGGTGTTGGGTGCGTACATACACGGGTGGGGGTTCGGTGCGTACATACACGGGTGGGGGTTCGGGGCGTACATACACGGGTGGGGGTTCGGGGCGTACCTACACTGCTGGGGTGGGGGTACGGGCCGTACTTCCACGGGTGTGGGTACGGTCCGTACATACACGGGTGGTGGTTCGGTGCGTACATACACGGGTGGGGGTTCGGGGCGTACATACACGGGTGGGGGTTCGGGGCGTACATACACTGCTGGGGTGGGGGTTGGGTGCGTACATACACGGTTGGGGGTTCAGTGCGTACATACACGGGTGGGGGTTCGGGGCGTACATACACGGGTGGGGGTTCGGGGCGTACATACACTGCTGGGGTGGGGGTACGGGCCGTACTTCCACGGGTGTGGGTACGGTCCGTACATACACGGGTGGTGGTTCGGTGCGTACATACACGGGTGGGGGTTCGGGGCGTACCTACACTGCTGGGGTGGGGGTACGGGCCGTACTTCCACGGGTGTGGGTACGGTCCGTACATACACGGGTGGTGGTTCGGTGCGTACATACACGGGTGGGGGTTCGGGGCGTACATACACGGGTGGGGGTTCGGGGCATACATACACTGCTGGGGTGGGGGTTGGGTGCGTACATACACGGGTGGGGGTTCGGGGCGTACATACACGGGTGGGGGTTCGGGGCGTACATACACTACTGGGGTGGGGGTACGGGCCGTACTTCCACGGGTGTGGGTACGGTCCGTACATACACGGGTGGTGGTTCGGTGCATACATACACGGATGGGGGTTCGGGGCGTACCTACACTGCTGGGGTGGGGGTACGGGACGTACTTCCACGGGTGTGGGTACGGTCCGTACATACATGGGTGGTGGTTTGGTGCGTACATACACGGGTGGGGGTTCAGGGCGTACATACATGGGTGGGGGTTCGGGGCATACATACACTGCTGGGGTGGGGGTTGGGTGCGTACATACACGGGTGGGGGTTCGGGCGTACATACATGGGTGGGGGTTCGGGGCGTACATACACTGCTGGGGTGGGGGTACGGGCCGTACTTCCACGGGTGTGGGTACGGTCTGTACATAGCCGGGTGGTGGTTCGGTGCGTACATACACGGGTGGGGGTTCGGGGCGTACATACACGGGTGGGGGTTCGGGCGTACATGCACTGCTGGGGTGGGGGTTCGGTGCGTACATACGCGGGCGGGGGGTGGTGGGGTGTTCGGCGCGTATGCGGGCACATGTCTCCATGGTTGCTATGGGAGTTCGGTTCGGACGGTGTTTTTTGCGTACGGTTGTGAAATGGGGAGGACGGGAGGGATCGTACTTGCACAGTCGGACTTTATTTTTACGCACGGTGGGTTTTTCGACCGGGGACGTGTCGGTGACTTTTCCTGACCCGAGGACGTGTGGGGAAATCTTCCCAATGCGATTCGTATGGACTTTTTTCCGTTCGAATCGTACTTGGCAGTTTGTACGCTACTTTGACGATTCGGACGGAAAAAAAACCGGATACGAGTCGGACGGGGAATTTTTTACCAGGATCGGAATTGGCACCCAAGTAGGGAAATTAGAATATAATTTGTCTAATATAGATAATATTCTTGGACAATTGCCCATGAATAATGAATTGAATCCAGCTAAAGCTGCTAACGTATTAGGTGAGATTTTTATAGAAACTAAAGAACTAACTTTAGAATATATTTTTAAGAACAATTTAACTTGCAGTTTGAAGACAGAAGAGAAAACATTTTTGGATATGGTCGAAGAGAGGAGATTGAAAATACACAAGAATGCAGAAGGACATAAGGAAGGGGAAAACATTTGGGAAAAGGATGGGGAAAAGGAGACAAAGGGTGATGCTAGACCGACAATAGCTATAGATTCACCACAGAAAGGCAAATTATGCATTATGAGAGAAAGATCCCAATATGATTATTATTATATAGGGACAAGTGAGTGTCATGATACATATTTTATTGCATCTGGATGGGGATTCAGAGGCGGAGAAGATCCAGTTTTTCCTGGACTGTATTATATTTGTGGGAACAAGGCTTATTACAGGTTGCCCGACCATTGGTATGGCACATGTTATGTTGGCCTGGTCTTTCCAAAGATTTTTCACATGGATAGAGTAGAGAATAGTGGACCACATAACCTACTAATGCGTAGCAGAAGAGAAACCTGGTTAGAAATTGTAGGTGATATTTTTGGAGCCTTGATACCAGCAGTGGGAATATCTTTGAATGCAAATAATATTCGGAAATTGTCAACCATAGTGGAGCGCTTGTCAACAAGCACCGCTGGAGGATTTCTTTTGGTAAATACTGAAATGGTTGCCATGCGTGCTATGATTATGCAAAATCGACTTGCCCTTGATATCTTATTGGCAAAAGAGGGTGGAGTCTGTGGAATGCTGAAAGTTCAACATTGTTGCACTTACATTCCTAATGAAAGCAAAGATCAAAAAGTATATATTAAGAATATTACAGAATTGCATGATGAAATAAAGCCACTGGAGGTTGAAAGTGTCTGGACTAGAATTAGTAATAAGATGGCTGCTATTAAAGCCTTCTTGGGTAAATTAGGTAGTACTATATTAGGGAAAATATTATTTCCATTATCGTGTGTGATTTTCATAGTATAAATACTTAGATTAGGATGTATGTGTTGTAGACATAGAAGAAATAAAAAGAAGGTTAAACGAGAAATTTATAAAAAGAAGGAAAAGAAACAAGAAAGAGATTTTAATTAAATAGAAGTGGAAGAATGGAAGGAGAGTATGTATGACAAAACCAAAAGAGAAGATGAAAAGGAAACAGAATTTTAATTGAGCAAGAAAACATTTACAATTTCCGTAAAAGGGGAAATAAATAGATTTTTTGTGGGTTTTGTTTGTGGTGATAAAATCACCAAAGGGGGGATTGATGGAGCGGGTAAAATGTTTTCTTTTATATACCCAATCCATTTATATAGGTTTATATTAAAATGATTAATAATTAATTATAATAATTAATAGCTTGATGTGAAGGTACTGAATCAACCTTATTAACAGAAAGAATACACGTGGGAATGCATATGCATGGCTAAAATTAATAAGTGAACTAAGTTGTAAGCATATTAAAACGGTAAATGTTGCTTGAGTAGTGTCATTGTGATTTGCGCTTAAATAAACCAGCATTAACGGCTTTGGATGTTGCATATGGCTAGATAAATGCATACACATAAGGGTATTAGTAAGGGTTTAACACTATTTTGATCATTTCTATGTATTAATTACGATTTTGTGTTTCTTTGCTTAAAGTTGACTATTCTGGCCTACCAAAAGATGGCCGCCGACTGAAACCTAACTAGAGTACATTACTTCATCATTCGAACAATGGAGAAAGGCGCCTGCACTGACTTCGTTCGTGTCCCCTGTGTGACCTGTCAGACCATGCCCATGAAGACTACCCTGGGCGAGGTGCCAATGTCCCTGAACGTGAAGCAAATGTTGCTAATGGGAAAATGAACTATCGAACTCAACTGGTTACCAACGAACTGATACATTTGGGATTATGATTTAGTCTTTCCCATACATTTACTGTGAAACTTCTTCCACATGGGAAAATTTGAAAATGTTTCCTAATGTATTGAGATGTATTTGAATTCAGTCAATCGTTGGCTTGGGAAATGAGAAAATGTAACTGTTATATGTAAATTTTAGTATAAATATTAGTAGACTAGAGAGGGAAGGGGCTGCTGCACTTCGCTAGACGTCACTTTGTGCCGAGCTATTGACGGAGAATCGATGATCAGAGATCCTTATGCTGACGGAAGAGGACGGAGACTTTAGAACTCTGATGAATTTACTGAGGACCAGTTCTGACTTAGAGTACGACATTTAGCCAGAATAGGTAAATATGACAAAGATAATATTGCATTATTAGGATTTAACCTGCATTTGAATTAGATAAAGAAAATCATTATTTGAATTACTGTGTCGGGTGATTATTTCTTTGAAATGTTTATTGATTAATTTGAGAGTTAAAAGCATCATTAAACTAAATAACAACTAAATGATCCGATTGACCTCCTGATGGAGGAATTGTTAGGGTGATTCAGTAGAAGTGGTTTCCTCTATCAAAGCGAACAGCTGTAGTTTGGGATTTGATATCCCTCTGTAGGCACGGATAGTTTGAGAGAATGAATGTTGGTGATATGGGCCCCACCAGCGTGTGATGTGTGTATGTGCGTGTGACTGAGAAATCATTCCGTCCGTGGAAGCAGGGGGAGATTTAGTAATCTGAACTGCACCACCAGCAGCAGTCACGGGGTTTCAGGGCCCACTTCAACGGCCCCTCGCTAGTGGAAGCCGCCGTCACCAGGGAGAATGCTGCCCCCCGAGGAGGCTCGGTAATGCTTTTCCGGCGGGAGACAGGTAGGAGCTCCGAGTTAGGCATCCTCCACCGCCGCCATCTTCAGCCTTTTTGGCTTTTTTAAACTTGTTGCCACACTACATTTTTTTGAATACGATTAAAAGAACATAAGGTTTGAAAAACCCAATAGGTCTGGTTTTAGCATGGTCTAACAAACACTTCCTTTTCTCAGATTTAGCTCAGAAATGGGGCATTGCGGAATTTAGTTTTTTTGCCTACTGCTGTGAATTCTCCATGCCTCGTTATTTACCGCACATTTCCCAGAGGTGTAAATGTTGGTAGGTTTGAGCTCCAGAAAGTGAACGGGGAAAATTGTGGGGGTTTATTATTTATGCATCCGATGCTGCACACAGAAAATGCCAAGAGGGACTGAATTCCAGCCCCCGCACAAACAAAGATTTCTGCGGGACTAAAATTTAACATCATCCCACGAAATCCGGGCACATGCAGAATATGCCTTTTTTTGGGAAGCACAGCAGATACATCAGACAAAGCGTGAGTTTAGGAGTCCAAGCTGCTATGCTTGTGATAACCGTTTGAGGAGGCATTTATGTGCTCGCTCTTGCTGTGTGTAGGGGCGGACATTTTCACTGTCTTATGAAGGACTGCATGGAGCTGGCTGGCGCACGAGAACACCCAGTACCAATTCCCCTCATTTCACGCTCTGCGCGCGCTGCAGTTACGCACTAAGAGCTCATTGGCAGACATCAGATGACAAGTGAGGCTTCACGCGCAGGCCAAAGGTTAATTCAGCTGAGAACCAACATTTAAGGACCGTATTGAGGAGACACTCGGGGTGCTTGACAGCGATAGCCTGGGGAAAGCGTGGGTGCGGGTTGAAACTTCCAGGAAGCAGCTCTGCTCCTTTCTCTCCAGACCGAGTGCTTCGCCTGTTTACAATGGTCCTTCAGATGACAGCATCCTATTCAGCAGACATAGCTGGAGGGGTTTGTCATCCGTTTGCTCACAATAGGCCCTTCTGCTGGGGAATGCTGCTGAGGACTGACGGGTATGGAGGAGGAGTGAGGGCAGAGACGCACCGTTCATACCCTGGAGGCCCGCTGGCCTTGGCCGGACGATGTCATGGCATTTTAATTAACTGATTATCTCACTGGCAGCAGGCCCAGCCACTGAGCCTTGAGAATGAATGCGGCAGCATTGTGCTGCAAAGCTCATTCGGAAAAACAAAAACGTGTAGAATGCTGGAATTATTTTAGCCATTGGTGTATGGATGTACACGGTATTTCTATAGCGCACACCTAGAAAAAAGGTAGCTTAGCACCGTCATTGGTAAAAGGCAAACTTAAAGTCAACGAGTAAAAGGAGAGCAAGGAGGTCTGTGGATGGTTAATGGTTTGTGATGTGGTGTTCTTTAAACAGGTGAGTCTTCATCACTTTCCTTTGTAGTAGCAGCAATGCTGAGGTCCAGATGTTGTTTCAATTTGAGGAATGTTGTTCTACACCCAGGGTGCCTAGATGGAAAAGGAATGTTGTCTTGTTTTTCCTTTTTACACTTCCTAGTCAGCAGTTTGCTGTTGACCTGTGTGGGTGTATAGAGCCACCAGAGATGATGAGCTTGCCTGTAAGATAAGTGGGGGAGGGGAGGGGGGGGGGGCTGTTGTGCTGCCTTTATAAATGATGCAGATACTTTTGAAGATGGCGTGGACAGAAAAGGGGAGCCAAGGGAGTTCCATCAGGGTGGGGAATGATGTGATCATTTAACTCTAAGCCCTGGATGAGCCATGCTGGATGCCCCGAAAGGGTGCCAATGTGGAGTCTGGGAGACCATAGAGTACGCTTATTACCACCATCCAGATGCAAGAGTTAAAAGTCTTTTACAGCCGTTCTGAAGCTCGAGTCACACATAAATACCAGTTCTGGTAAATACTTGGGGCGGGGCGCCATTGCAGTTCATAGATTTTTTTTGCTCATCATGCCACTGCGTAAAAGGACCACCATCCACATGCAAAACAGCTTTGATACTGTACTAGGAACAGTGACGCCTGAACTCCCAGTACACGCCTCCCCCTGAGCCGGAACAGTGGCAACCTTCAACTCCGGTTTCAGCCTTATTGGGCTTCATCAGTGGTGAGCAGCTTTACTCCTGGACACAGTGAGCTATGGGACTTACGTACACATCTCGATGAGAAAAAAACAAAAGATGGGTTCAGCTCGTTTATTCAATCGTGTGCTTCTAGTATGCCAACCAGCACCTTTCAGGATGCAGTGGAGAAACAGTGACATCGAGGTGGCAATACGGACCAGAATATAGGAGAGTGCTGACACACTTTGACATGTATTTCTGTTGCACAGAGGCAAGGAGTTTTCACTCAAATGATCTGAAGTAATGGAGACTTAAAACCTCCCCAACCCAACCTGGAATTATGGTCTGTTGCACCAGGCACTAAATTTGCTGCTTGGCAATGGTATGCCACTTTTGCTGACGTTTTCAGCGACAAATATATTGATCCCTGTCAAAATTAACCTAGGCGTATATTATCTAACGTGTACTGTTAAAACACACATTCTTTCAGGAATCTTGGCGCTGTATAGGAGATGACTATTGTTGCCAAATGTACTGGAACTCATTTTATAGACTCAGGGAGGATGAAACGTCACCAGTGTTTGAATCTGGGTAAATTGGGTGAAACACAGATCCGTGCAGAGGGTGGATCAGTGATCCAAGCCATCAGACCTGGCTGGACATTGAGTCATGAGAGAATGTGCAGTTTGTGGGTGACAGTGCTGCATGAGCTCCACTCAGAAGGTGTCCAGAAGGCAATTCCAGCCAAACATTTTGTAATGACTAGAGAAACACCTTTCCATGCCTTATCAGGTCTTTTTGGGGCTTGAAGGAGAATACATTACTGATGACATCTCACAAGACGTAACAATAACACCGGAGACACTGAAGGCTCTGCAGTTGCCTCAAGTGCAATATATGCTGCACCAAATCAATTGGGGCCACTGGTGGCTACAAAACACACAAAAAGACATGGAAGGAATACTTGCAAATAGTCTAACCACTGGCAACCGCTCGGGTAGCATTCCAACCAATTTGTTTTTGTCCACGACACCACTTAGGATTAGACCCACCAATGTGCACATCAGATTTGGTCTGGAACATTTCAGCCCGACCTGCCAAGCCAGGTCCTCTCTGAACCAGAACACAAGCAACACAAGACTGGTTTCAGCCTAGTTAGACCTTCTGAGCGAGGTGCAGCTTGGTTCCAGTGGTGCTGGTGGGTAGCCAGGGCATTACCTAGTAGCTTTCATTGAAGGGTTTATGGTGTCAACCAAAATAAAAAGATCCCATGAGAGGTCTGAAGAAAGTGCTGCATCTGTTGCACCGCAGCGTACATCCTAATATGTTATCTTAATGGCATTACTATAGTCAGCCATTAGCATGGGAGTGCTTTTAGAAGTTCCAAACAGCTCTGAAGTCTCCATCACCGATCATAGACTGCTTAAGCTTGTAATGATGTGTCATGTGTACTGTGCTCTTCATACCTCTGTTTGATAATCGTCATATTTACAGAGTTGAGGGTGTTTGATTTCATGTCAGAAATGAAGCTAGAATGTTTTACCAATTCTTACCCATGTTGTAAATTGATAGACGTGTTCTGGTTGGAAGATGTCCATAGTCTGAGCATGCTGTTGCTAGGTATGTGGCCAGCTGGTGATTGTGAGTTATGCTCTGTTGCTGTATTCTGTTGTAAATTTGTGTAAGCCGCTTCTTGGAATTAAATTCTACTGGGGACCGTCAAAGCTAACTATGGAATTGGGTATGAAGTCAATAAACACAGAAGAAAAGTCTGAGAAAGTAATATAATTTTTGGAAGCTATTTCAACAATATTTGCATCTCAGTTTGGTAATATGATCATAATTGGCGGCAACATTGCTTCCTCTGGAAATTAACACATTTATTCTCTGGCAGCAAAACCTGACTGAGAATTCTGTGAAATTACTCTATTGATAAAAATGATGAAAACCTCTTTCAAAACAGAAATAAAGCAGAGGCCGTGATGCTATCCAGTCATACCTGGGGTACAGGTTGAGTCACTAGTGATAATTATCATAATTGCTACTAATATTGTTATTGTTGATGTTGTTGTTATGAAAGGCATTTAGGATGCTTAGCACAGCCAGAGATTGCCTCCAAACAACCTGTATGTAGACACACCACAAACCACCTCCAGGCTGCTGGTTCAGCATGTAATTAAAGTATTACTGTGGCGCTGCACCTATTCAGTTGTTGGTGCTGCACCTGTGAGATTGTTGAATACCACTACTGTTCTTCAATAATCTCAGTGTTATAACAAGTAAGAAAAAATAGGAAACTGACACTTCCATGAAATACACATAGCACATTGAGCCCTGCAGGTGTTGATTGACTGGTGTCACTCGCAATGAGCACACAATCAGAATCTGCGATTGTGCAATGCCTCACAGAGTTTATGGCCAAGCACATCATTAAATTACATTTTACAGTCTCAATATATTAGTAAGGTGTTTGAAGGGAAATTCACCAACAGCTACTACCATGTGGCAACATGTAGAATGTGTTGTAGGTCTCAAGTTATATGTGATCATTAATCAATGAGATTTAGGTGCCAATTTATATGCTGGCAGAAAAGGAACTCTGTTGCAACAGAGTACCATTGGAATGGCAACAGAGGACCCTTCCTGACATCATAATGGTCGACCTGCCAAAATTAAAAGTTAACAGACCATAGTTTGGTGATGGCAGAGACTACTCTGTTTCCACAGTGGCTAAACTTCCCTGATGGAGTAAGTAAGGGCTGTCTAAGAAATAGCAATATGTACACCCACCTAATTTTTATGGGCGGATATACAGCCATTTCTTACTGCCTATCACCTCCACAAAAACCCTGGAAGTCAGGGGCAGTAAAAAAGTAAACATGCTTCCCTTCACATGAGAGATGAATCCCATGGCAAAAGGGGTATTGTTTCTTTCATATTTTAAATGTTTGCAATGTTGGAGGCATTAAGAATGTGCAGGGGCATCAATGAGAAGTATGAGAATATACTGCCTTATTATGTTATGCAGAAGCAGCGCTTGAAAACAGAGAGGGTTGTAGAGATGGCGATATAAAGACATAGAGTCCAACTCCATTTTCAGTAGGCAAAGGGTCCATTTTCTGTATTTTTGTAGAATCATCAATATGTTGACCTTGGCACAGATGTTGTCTGTCCTTATCTTCCCAAGAACTGCGAAAGTGTCAAGTCATTTGGATATAGACATCATACAAGACACCAGATGCGGCACCAGTCAGGAAAAGGTGCCCGGTTATCATAATTTCAAGGTCAAGCAAGAACAATATCCAAAACATTTCTGTCTTAATTGCCGTATTTTTACCTCGTTTGTTTAAGGATGCGCCTGAGACTAGCATCTTGATGCTCATTGGATATAGCAAAGATTTTTAAGGTGATCCTTAGATGAGATCTCATATACACGGACTGCCACCTGACGTATTGTTTGGAGAGGTCCTTCGCCCTAGATTATTGTGATCAAGATACTTCCAGAAGATCTTGCCTGCAGGAGATGCTGCCATATTGCCCTTTCTACTGACAGTTGATACCGAGTGCCGGATGAGCTGTTGCTGCTGCTACCCATGTTTGCCTTTCACAGAGAACACAGTCTCCTTGAACTCCTGACAATGATATAGCTTTGCTGTAAACAGGTCTACAGTGCGCTCATTCTCCCTAAGAAAATCTAGCTGCAAGTTATTCTTCTCCTGCACAGAAGTAGGTTTTAGGATGTTTATATATGACATTTTATTTTTATTGTTCACAACGTGCATTTGTGCTGTTTTAATTGTATTCTGTGTGGTTATTTTAAATGTGTTGAGAAACAGGCCCACCTGTTGAAATGAACTCGCTTTTTAGTTAAAGTATCTTTTTCTCAGTGCATCTTGTGTTTGTGGTATTGACAAGAATCAAAAATGGTGTGTATATGATCACCACGGTGTCCCTGGATCCCTGTTTAGGGACTGTTAGTAACCCAAAAGCATTGATGCCACTTCAACTATGCATTGGGTGGGGTTCTGTGGGCTACAAAAACCTGTCTAACACATTCAAGCGTTGGTGCATTGAACTAAGTTCACCTGTGCCACCTGCGATTGTTAAACCAAACATTGTAGAGCTGATCCAGGGACTTGGTTTAAATGGCAATTTTCTCTTGCAAAACCAGCAATGTAGGGCTTAATTTGTAAAAAATAAATAAATATAAATAGGGTAAATGAAAAATATTACCGGAATGGAAAGTTTTCCTTTGGAGTCACAGCCATAGTAGCTAAATGATAGGGTTCCCAAAAATATCAATGCAGCTGGACCCCAGTTCCAACTCACACCTCTTTTTTCTACCGCCCATCAATTCCTGTCTCTTTATCTCACTTTTTCAGTTTTTTGCCCTTTCTTTCTCTTCTTCATTCTTTTAATGTGTTCTACATTTTTATTGTCCAGAGGTATGGTAGAGAACATTGACCTTTAAATATCCTGCTGCAAGAATATCATAGTAAAACATATTGAAGACCAAGATTTCAACAAAGTAAGTACTTATAGGTAAGTATAGATTTGTTATATTTACCTCTACATATAAGTACCTTGACAATATATACCTTCAAGAAACGTAGATAAGATGTTAATAATGGTAAATCTATAGTTACTAGTGTACCCTTACCACCATGACTTTTTTGTTACTACATTCTTGTAGCATGATATTTCTCTAGTCCCTATTCTAACATACTATCACTCAAGTCTGATTATGGAAAATAGGTCACAGTTTTCAACAAAGTAAGCAATTTTACATACATTTTATTTTAACTTGAAAAGTTGCTGTCACTAACCAAATCTTGTTTTCCTTAATTGACATTGTTTTTAATTATCAAGAAAATGTATTCTATGTTATTTCTAATCTAACATTTTAGCACCACTTTCAACTAAACTTCAATGTTCGTGTGCTATACTAATAGCTGTTCACTGATACTCAACATAAATTAATTGAGGGTTTACATATATATTACATTTTTATATTTTTGTTTCATGTTTGGCAATAGCTCAATACACTTAATTCGAGAGGACCTAATCGGACTATGAGAAGTATATTTGGGGACAATCAGCATGATAGCAGACAACGTTTTTCAAAATGAAAATTATAGAGGTGCATCTGAATTAGGTGATTGCAGCTCCCCTATGCCACGTTGAAGAACTTCAATGCAAGTACATGTGTGCTGCAGTGCTCCCTAATGGAAAATATAGCTATTGGAACCTATTGATAACTTGAAATGGAATGACTTTATTGAAATACAGGACACTAATGAACAATTCTTTGGACTATGTTTAGAATAAGATGAGAAAATTATGTGTGACCACTAGGGCATCCTTATTGGGGGGAGGCACAAATGTACCTCCTGGAGGTGGTATTCCACTTGCTTTTATACTGACTCAACTAAAGACCCTCAATAGAATCTAGCATATTGGACTGCTCCTTCATTCACAATGTGTGGTCTCCACTTAAATAGCCCTAGAGGATGTGGTCACAAGGGGTCCTATCTCTTTACCATCTGGCAATATCTCAAAATCCATAGCTTTGGGAGAAATAGTAACTAAATGTAGTCCAAGGTATTTGGAAGGATTATGAGAATGCCAATTAAAACAGTTCTGTTGGGATACGAGCGATAAAGAACTAACAAAGTTCTTCAAAGCAGATGCTTTTCAGAGATGTGTCACAGGAATGTGGTAGTACAACACCCCAAACTGTGAAGTTACAGTAGAGCATGATTGACTGCTCCACGGCTGGCAGGTGATGCCAAAGAAAGTTGATGGTAAACTGAATTTATCTTGCAATGTAATATGACCCACATGTTAAAATGGGAAAAAAATGTGGTGGTGATATGCTCGGCTCAATTGGGGCACATACCTTAGTACCTGCATGAGCAAAATAACATATTAATGTCATTGAAACTGTTGCAAATTGTGAGAAGGCTACATGGACCATTAACCTGTTCTGTACAGGCTTCTCCCAAAGGCCGACACCCGCAGACCCTCCCCAGTGCGGGTCTCAGCCATTGGCTGACACCGGGGAGGGTTAGAAAGGGCCCTCTGGTACTTTGCACCCAATGGTTTCCTTTTTTTCTAGCGAGGCTCAGGCTGCTTAGAAAGAGCTTCCCAAGCAGCCTGAGCTTTTTTTTTTTTGTATGTAAAGAAGATCGGCGCACAGAGCGTGCTAACATCATTACATAAATAAGCCGAAGGGCCCGTTTCACTTTCACTGAATCAGTGCTTGGGTGGTTACCTCAGTCCCCGAGCACTGATTCTTATGGGAGGGGAGATTCACCCCTTCATAATGGTACCTCTGACCAGTGGATCTCTGCATGGGGATCACCACAGGAGAGAGATCCCCAAACAGGGGTCAGCCCACTAGATGCCAAGGATGGGGAGGCAGCCCCTTAGGCAAGGGTTTGTGCTCCCCCAGTGCATTTGTTTATAGCAGTCTTTCCTCCCCCCTGGGGGCAGATGGGGGCAATTGCCCCGGATCTGCTACTCAGGGGTCAAAAAGCCCACTAGGCACCAGGGATTTGTTTCTCTTATAAAAATATAGGTGTGGGGACTGCCCATTAGGGCATGGCCATGCCCTCACCCCTAAAGACATGGAACAGTCTTTCTGCATGGGGGGCTGATTGGGCAATTGCCTCCCCCAGAGAGACACAAAGCCCACTAGACAACAGGGATTTTATTTTATATTTAAAAATATAGGGGTGAGGGCTGAACACCAGGGCATGGACATGCCCCAGCCCATACATGCAACAGTGGCAAATACCCTAATCTGCCCCCCATGGCAGACAGCCCACTAGAAGCCAGGGATTTGTTTTTAAAATGTAGGTGTGGGTGCTGTCCAGCATGGACATGGCTATGCCCTCACCACAAGTAAGTATGGGAAAGTCTTTATGCCCACCCAGGGGGCAGATGGGTGTAATTACTCCCGATTGCCCCCTCCCCCCCACGGGGGAAAGAAAGCCCAGTAGATGCCATGGAATTAAATATATATATATTCCCACAAAACAATCCTCCGCGCACAGGAGCCCCCAACCCTACAGGGCGGCCTCTGAAAACAATGGGCACGGAGAAGCCCATTACATTACCTCCATAAACACGACTCAGAGGCCCAGTTCCGGGGACATGGCTTTATTAAGGACACAGCAGCATGGCTTGCTTCCTTCTCCCTTACGCGTTTCGGCACTCAGACGCCTTGCTCACAGGTGGAAGTCCTTTGCAAAACACATGCTACTCTTCGCAACATGAGACAGGCCACTCCAACGTGCTGTTGCATTTCTTCAGATCTTTATTGGAGACAGAAGCAGCATAACGTGTTTCACCTCCCTCGAGGCTTAATCATATGCACAATTTCTTTGGATGGGTTCGTTAGCATATTTAAACGGAACTCCAAACATTGAATAAGAACTGATGTCCACCAGTTATATATATATATAAACGCTTCAGGCGTGAATCGACAGGCACGCTGTAAACTGGATCCGCCAGCCGATCCGGCTTTTACCTCATGAAGGTTGCTGCAGTGGATGTCAGAGTGCGTATCCACAGGTGGGAACCTTGGAGCTTTGATTTTTACGCGGCCTTCCAGCCGCGAGAGATGCACCACCCGGAAATTTGGGGCCACGGAGCTCCGAATCACGGAGTCTCAATGTGGAGTCATCCATAGAGGATTGACAAGCCGGATGTGCGAGTGGAGGCCCATTGGTGGGATTGAAATGTCACTGACAGCGGCACATAACTGAGGCACACAGCACTAGACCCACAAACCAACGCAGACTCATTCGAGTTGCCCATTGGAGGGCTCATATTTTTAAGTGGGAGGTGTGGCCTCTATGCCAAAATGACTGTCGCGCCTCTGAAGAGTGCAATGAGCACGAAACGCATCAGGCGTGAATCGACAGGCATGCTGTAAACTGGATCCGCCCACCGATCCGGCTTTTACCTCAAGAAGGTTGCTGCAGTGGATGTCAGAGTGCGACTTCACAGGTGGGAACCTTGGAGCATTGAGATATATATATATATATATATATATATATATATATATATATATATATATATATATATATATATATATATATATATATATATATATATATATATATATATATATATATATATATATATATATATATTCCAAAAAGAAGCATCAGATGCGTTCCCCTGTTACCGGAGCTTCTGGCTCTTCAGGGTGGCCTCACAAACATGGGCACAGGTTAGCCCACCATCACCTTCCTGGCAAAACAAACAAGGTGAGGCCCATATATATATATTGACTGGTCTAGCTCCCTTTTTAAGTAACACTCTGAACGTTGTACTCTATGACCCGGAGGAAGGCCTCTGGCCCAAATGCATAGGTCTATTTTCCCAAATGCTTGTGTATTTTACTGATTCAGGAAATGCGATGAAAAACTAATAAAAATCACAAAAAGAATCGACAAACCCTGGATTGCTTTCTTACGGTGTGGTGCTGCCTTCCTGTGCCCTTCCATATGGTGGAGGTGACTGTGAAGGGAAAGCATGGGATACAAGTATGATTGACATATATATATATATATATATATACAGCTCCTTACTTGTGTGACACACGGTAAATTAGGACCAGCATTCACGTTAGGTTAAATCCTCCTTCGGATTTTATTGCGATAAAGTTGTTTCAACACGGTATCATAAATGGACTGCTAAATCTTCCTCACTATTAAGACCTCCTGGGGACATTGTTTGCAGGTCAATAATAAAATGCGATTCAAGTCTCCTCAAGCACCTTTCTCTATTGCCCCCTCTTATGTTCTTTGGAAAATGGTCTAGACAACAGTACTGTAAAAGTGACTCGCAAAGTGGCGTGCAACTGGATAATTAGTATCTACACTTGATATGGCTCTCTGATGTTCCAAAATCCTCATCTTAGTGGGATTTATGGTGCTGCCCACGTAGCGTCAATCGCATGGGCAGATCAAACAATATACCAAATACGTGGTACTACACGTCATGAATTTCGTTATTTGTCTCTCCTTCCCAGTATAGCTTATCTTGTACGTGGTAACCCTTTTACTAGTGGCACATGCCCTGCATTTCCCACAGGGAAAAGAGCCACAGAGGCTTTGTAAGCCTAATTCAAAACCACAGAGTCAAGAGAAGGGGCAGCAGGAAGCACTGGCGATTTGGAAACAAATACCAGGAACAGGAGGGGCAGGAACACCAAACGGTGAGAAACCGCCTTACTATTGTGAATCTTACAGCGAGAACACTAACTACAGCTGAAGCAAGATCGCTGCCAGCAATCGAAACGCATCTGGGTTGACACTGGTCCGATACACTTTGTGGTGTTATGAAGAAATTATGAGGAAATAAAAATCTGATAATCATTTTTTGGAGTGCTGTTGTGGTCCGTACCTGTGCTGTGGATACCCCTCTTGGTAGTAGGGGTAACAGGACTGCCCATGGAATTCGACACCTATGTTTCCAACCGGATCAGACACGTTTCCGGATGACGATTACAATGCTACGATGCAAGGAAACCATTCGGGCTGTCCAAATCGGTTCCGAAAGGCATTCTGACAGCCCGAGTCATACGGAGCCAATTCATACAGCTGGACACGGTTTCCAAATGAGAGATTCGGACAGACGTTCCGACACAAAATAGCTATCGGAATCTGACTTTGGGGGCCCGTAGCAGGACCCCCTTCACCCGTAGGACTCCGTTTGGGGCCCATGGGGGTACCCAAGCAACCCCTCTTACCACTCATTCACAGTGTGGCAGGCACCATGGGGTGCCTTTCACAGGGTGCATGGTTTTCCCCAACCACCCCATTTTTCAGTGGGAGTCTGTGTCCTTGTTCGGAACACAGACTCCCATTGAAGTCAATGCGAGCAAGACCGAACAGTGTTGGGAAGCATCATAATGGGTCGGTCGGACTCGCATAACCCGAGTCGGTCGGAAACAATTCCGTACCAGATTCAGGAGAGTTTCCGAACGACATCATAATCAACCACCAAATGGGGCAACAGTCTTTATCAGAAGACTTAGGGGACTGCTGAGTGGAAGGAAGTTTGTGGCTCCCCACAGGTTCCAGAACTTTCCATCAACGAAATGTTAGGAAAATGTGTTTTTCAGTTGGAGGTTTGCAAGGGATTCTGGGTAAAACAACCCGGGCAGAGCCACAGAAGACACTCCATCCTGGATCCCCCTATGTGTCTAGTTGAGAAGATGGTGACTTTAGCACAGCAAACCATTCGTTGATAGCATTTTTATGAAAAAAAACGGGCACTTTAATCTAGAGCACTTTTTCCCTATTTTTCCCCTAAAATTAAAAAATTGGCTTCATTTTGGCTATGTACTCAGTCCCGTCCAGGTGAATCCACAAACCCTGGGTATCTTTAGAATCCCCAGGATGTGGTAAAAAAACACAAGTTTGGCTTGGATATCTTATGTGGACAAAAATGTATGAGGGTGAAGGAGCCGGGTTCCACGTTCTTGATTTACTCATGAACCCTAGGTCAATGTCTCTTTTTGTTTGCATGAAAGTATGGAGGGGAGGAAAATCGTTAGCGAATCAATCATTACTGTTCCAATGAACAGTGACTCCATTCGAGTTTAGTAGATTTATTACATAGCCAAGGGCAATTGGACATACAAGTACCTCAAGACGAGGGTGTAGAAATACATTGGAACTAATACAAAGCCAAACCTACGAGTGAAGTTGAGACGGTGCAACTTGCGCCGAATAATCAGTTCCAGAATCAAGATACAGAAAAGAATAGCGCCAACGTCAAAATTTACCTTCATTGGGGGTTCGTAAGTGTAAAGCATTAGACTGTCCCTACTCTACCACTAACGTAACATCCCTACTTTGCATTTGCCAGGTAAGCACGGTAAAGGTGTCAGCACGTGAAGGTTTCCTAAGAAGTCCATTCATGATGGAATGGGTCAAGTAGAATAAAGCTACAGAGCTCGTTCTAAGATGCTCTTTCTATCAAGGCAAACAGAAGTCCCCAGACTCTGTCCCTAACTTCAATACATGAACTTCAAGTATCGTCCTATACATTGAGGCATCACCACATTCAAACAAGCCACCTCCGCATAGGTAATTTTCCACGTGGCAGCGATGCTCCCAGACTTCATCTCGATGACCTTGATTCCAAGGCTCTCTCCGATGAGAAAGAACATTGTCCCTCATTATCAGTGTCACCATTCAATGTATCTTCTCCTCTCTAAGCCTAACTCCTAAAACAAAGACATTATTCTAACTAACAAGGATCAATTTCTCCACCTGCAACAGAAACGTGAGAAAGAACAAAGTCCGCATGCATCTGAAATTCTCTAGCGAGTCTAATACGAGAGCATCCAGAGAGAAATACAATTCAGGCCTACAGAATCGGCCAACATGAGATATGGCACATCAGAGGCGCAACTAGAGCCAAATTTCGGTGGGGGCTAATAACAATTTCGGGGGGAGGCTAATTCTTCCAGCAGTAGGCAGAGTGGAGAATGATGCAGGGGCTCTAAAAATGGGTGAAAACACAACAAAGCCTTGTTAACAAGTAAATGGTCCTTTACAGACCTGTGAAGTACTCAGGTGTGGCTGCAATAAGGTGGTTGCCAGCCTGGGAAGCTGTCTCAGCCCGGGCTGACACACACAATGGGGGGTGCGGAAGCCCTTTGAGCCCAATGGGCGATGCGCGCCTGTGGCACATAATTTTGTAAAGCACACATATAAATGAACGTTATTAATGAACACAATCTAATTAATACATTACATAAGCACATTGATTGCAAAAATATTCGTAAGCTACATGTATGAACCCTGCACATTAAGGTTTTTGTCTAGCCACATATAATTGCAAAGTTGATTTCTTCATGTTTACACTGAAATATACCTAGCACTTCACTTTTCATGTTATTACAATACACGATCTAATGACCCAATGTTAGCACAATATAGGATTACATGCGGGCGCGAGCTACCCATGATTATAATGCACCCCTACAAATGAAAGAGCCAAATCGCACTCTAACAAAGGACTAAGCACGAACATTGCCAGTGGGTTAACCTTTAGGGCTACAATAACGGTGCAAGTGGATGTAGCAGAGCTAGTTGGGAGACAGACCCACTCTTTGGGGTTCTTCTTCAGAAGCGCAGAAAATTCTTCCATTCCTCCATGCCAAGCTGAACTTGCTGGCACTTTTTTGGCCAAAGCTACCTCCGCCATGGAGGAGGGAGTTGCTTCAGGGAAGGGAAACCTGTCGATACAAAGAGAAACTGTGAACATATCGGGCTAGGCTTAGCTGAGTCAGTGGAGGCTTCGCATCTCCTACCCCAACTGAAAGCCACCTGAAATTACAACAGCTATATTAGGCCCTTAGTCTGTTGAAATTAGAGGATTGTTTTGAGGGGCTTTCTAGCTATGTGAGACCCAAGGGGTAGACATTGTAGACATGAGTGAGTATTGAGGGACAGTAAGCAGGAACAAGAGAAATGATGAGGGTGCATCGTCCTACCCATCCTGGTTACCCGCTAATGACTACGCCACACGTGGAGCTTAGTATTACACGTCTTTATTCATCTGCGTGTAACCATCAACTCAACATTCTAAATCTGCATTCACTTCACTATGCTCTAACACTTACATCACAGTTCTACAGAGACCATCATTAGCCAAATGGGTTCCATCATTGCTTATTCACACAACACTACAGAGGGTAGGGTGAAAAAGATACAGGTGAGAGGATGAGAGGCAAAAGCAGGGATTGGTTGAAAGAGAGAGTATGAGACTATCTTGACATCTTAAGTATGGACATAGGAGCCTCGGACCTTTGCTAACATTAATTTTCCACTTTGTCTCTCTTATTGCTTATTGTATTTTTGTTAGGCCTGGCCAAAGTGTTTTTGGTTAATCCCAGAGCACCTGATTCGGGAGCCTCTGGTCTCTGCAGCTGAACCACCAACTTGGGGCTTCCAGTACCTCGGCAACGGTTCTTGACAGTGAATGACAGAAGAAAGTGGCAAGATATGTCAAAATAGGTAGTTAAAGCACAAAGCAGGACATTTTGTGAATTGCTAATAGTGAATTGCAAATTTGAGTGCACATAACAAAACGCTGGCTTGCCTGCAATCACAATCACTGCTGTAATCGCAGTTAGTGCTTCACAAATTGCTGAAAAAGCAAATCATCATAGCAGCAATCTTTGTTCACATCACAGAAAATCTGAGCATCATCTGCAGCATCGAGGAGCAGAAATAGAGGTACTTTAGCATGGGTGAGAGTCCTGGAGGCTACAGATAAAAGTACAGCATGGCAAGCCAAGATAATGCAGATGATGTAGACAGGCAGAAAAAAGATGCTATACACCCAGTCACCCAGCGAGAACACTAGGCATAATTTGACCATTAAACAACTTGAATATGAAACCTTAACCCGAGAACAAGCTGGAGCCAAGCTCATGACCACAAGTCATAGGCTTTATGAGCTGGGAGACAGAGCCGGCAAACTGCTCGCTTGGTTGGAGAGGAGGGAACAAACAGAACGCTGGGTCCCTAGCCTAACAGTAAATGGCACGCAGACTCTCTCTGACCCACAGGAAATTGCGGATGCCTTTGCAGATCACTTGGAGTGGATCTACACACCCTCGGTCAATACTACCGAAGAGGATTCCCGCCAATTGCTGGAAGACATGCCCCTGCCTACTCTGTCCTCAGGGGACAGGGACGCAATGGAGGAAGATATCACAGACGATGACATTTGTGCAGCCATAAATAACATACAATTGGGTAAAGCAATGGGGCCTAATGGAGTTCCCATTGAATTCCTAAAGTCCACTGCATCACACGTCGCACCCTATTTAAGAGAAATGTACACTGAAAGCTATGAGAGAGGGATCCTACCGGAGGACCAAAGTTTGGCCTCTATTATCGTCATCTGCAAACCGGGGAATCCGTTGACAGTTGCCGTTCCTACAGACCGATCTCATTAATTAACGTAGAGGCCAAAATCGTCGCAAAAATCTTGGCCTCTCGCCTAGCTCCTATTCTTGACTCGCTAGTACATATGGTTCAATCTGGCTTTGTGCATGGCCGAAATACGGCTCTAAATATCCTCATCCTTCATAATGTTTTGGCCTGCAAGCAATTCATAGCAGAAGATGCGGTAGTGTTATCCCTAGATGCCAAAATGGCATTTGATCCCATAGAATGGCCCTACCTATTCGAGGTGCTTCAGCGCTTAGGGTTTGGCCCATAATTTTTGGGATGGGTCAAGCTTCTTTACACAGATCTCAAAGGCCAGGTCAAGGTTAACAATCGTTTGTCTAGGGTGTTTCCCCTAAAAAGTGACACTAGACAGGGATGCCCCCTGTCCCCACTGATTTGTTTTACTGATGCTTGAGTCACTGGCGACATGGGTCAGGGGAGATCCATTACTGAGGGGGTTGAAATGGACAGAGGGTCAGGAAGACAGGATATCCCTCTATGCCGACGACATCCTGTTATATCTCGCGCCGCCGCAAAGGTCGGTGCATAGAATTCTAAAATGTTTTACTAACTTTGGCAAATATTCGGGATACTCGATCAACTGGTCTAAATCAGTGATCTTTGCGATCCATGGACCGATCCCAAGACTCCCACCGGGATGGGAAGTGGAGGTAGCAGCGGAGGGATTCAGATATCTCAGGGTCTTTATAACTCCCAATCCCAATATTTTCTATACTCGAAATTTGGCGGTGCCTCTGGGTAGGCTAAGAAACTATGTTAAATATTGGAGGACTCTGCCCCTTTCTTTATTGGGCAGAGCGGTCCTTATTAAGATGCTGGCACTCCCCCGATTTTTATATATCCTTCAAACTGTTGTATCCAAAATTTCATCTCAAGGGCCACACTTACCAGTGGCCCGCAATGCAAGTCAAATAATGAGCAGTTGGCAACGTAGAAGGTTCAAGCGTTTATTGGCCAGACAGGAAACTCTACATAGAGGAGCCTCATCGATCCTCACCCAGGAGGTGCGCCGAGGAAGACTGCTGGCTCCTTGACAAACTCACACTTTTATACATTACGGCACAACATACAAAGCCTTACAAGTGGAAAAGTACCAGTCCGTTCAGGCGCTCCTAATGAGCTCATCCTATATCTAGTTTCAGCGATACAGAAAGGGCTACTATCTTTAAGAATAGAAGGTCGGCCGGGTGACTCCCTTCTCGTCCCAGGTTCAGAAGGAATTTGCTTGGTACTCCCTTTTAGCAGATGTGACCTTGCTTCTTGGTCGTAAATACAATTCAGCCTGTCTTCTAAACTGGTACATGCAGAGAGAAAAGGAAATATGGGCTCAGGGAACCACGTGATCGTAGTCCTTACGCGACAAGAGAGTTTTAAGAGCCAAGATGGCCGTGGTCCTGTTTTCGGCCCTTTCCATCGTACTAACTTATAAAGACCAAAGGGGCCTTATTACGGGACCGAATCAAATAGGTTACTTTTAGATACGCTATGCTAATCATATATTTTAATTTGGATCCTACAGAACGGCCCTTTTAGCATAGTGTAGCTAAAATAAAGAAAATAGGACTACTCCTCAAAAATGCCCTCATCTATTAGCATAATGTCATGAATTTCCTTCTGGATCATCTGGGCATTGGCTTGGGTAGGTGGGTACTTAGGTATTGCGGAGCGGAATTGGGTGGCACAATAAGAACAACACAGAGGGCCGCACTGGATACAGATACAGCAGGTAAAAAGGAAACACACTATACCCAACAGGTATACTGAATAGTTTCCACCCCCAAGTGGTCAGAAGGTCCCAGAACCAGGTTGACAGGGACCAGGTGCCGGTTTCCGTATGGATTTCTGATGCCAGTCGGTGGAGTTTCTGAATAGCTAGATGAACCGAAGGGGCGGAGTCAGGTATATATACACAACAGGAGCTCCCGATCACCCGGCATGCTCCCCCACGATCGGCCAATATAACATCTAAAACAAGACAGTTTTGGAGGGTCACAAGCCGGGTCGCCTGAAGCTCCACAGTGATATTGGTCAATATCCCGGCAGTGGTGTTGACCACTCCTTCCACCACCCTGGACAGCCTCCTAATTTCCTTACTAGTTAATATAGGGCCCCATATAGGTAGGACCCCTTTCATAATATCTACGAAGTGTTGGGCCGGGGTATCTGTTTGATCAGTGGCATCATTATCAGTGGACGTGGATAACAGACTTCTTTTGTTCAGTGAATGGGACTTATGATAATCTGATGGGGCAATATAAACAGGAGGATAGAGGAAGGACAGATAACACCTGCCCGACCATCCCCTGGGAAGCCAGGTGTAAGCATTTTCTCCACATACAAAATATATGTTCGGGGGAGTCAATATTGGCGGACTACTAAAAAGTCCGTAATCGGTAAGTGTAATTGCATCTGCTAAATCCCACAAACAAATGGCCGGCACCCTCGATACAAAAGGAGGATGACGTATTTAATACAGGGACGGGTATAATCTTGTCTTCTGAGACATTGCGTTCCTGAAAATATCTGAAATATTCAGTAAAATTGAAGGATACAAAATCTAATATCTCATCCCTTAGCCAAGTATCATTCTCATGGTCCATGTACACATTCATGCAGGCTGTTGGGTCTAAAGTGCCATCAGTACCTTCTGCGTTGGGAGTGAATCCCTGATGCCTCTCTATGTAGGCTAAGATTAAATCATAATCTTTCTCCGAGAACCTGCGGGCGTCTACAGTATAATGCTCATATATCATAGACAGCAATCTAAACCAAGCTTCACAGCTCCCTAAATGTGACAACGGCATTGAAATAAACAGATCATGTTTATGCATTACTGAAGGGAGGAGGCCACATACCCAGAAATCGGTAACATTCGTGGAACTGTGGGTTTGATGCAACAATTCTATAAAGGCATTATGTACATAAGTCTGGCGATGCCTCCCTTTGTGAGGGGCCAAAGTCTGAAAATGGTGTTCCTGAGGAGTGGGGGTAGTTAACACTAGGGTATGGACTGGGTGGCGGAATTCTAGATAAATGAACAATCCTAAACATGATATAAATGACACAGCTATTATAGAAATAAACACAATTTTAGCATGCAAACTCCATGTTGAGAACATTGGTAAATATGGGTGTCTAGGGCGAGGGATTATGGGACGTTCTTCTTCAAGGGCAAAACGAGCAATGGGATACATTCTCACTAAAAGTCCAGTTCTAAGCTCGGGAAACAAAAAGAGTTTACACGCAGTCCAATCTGCCGGAGGGTGCTTCTTTCCTGTGTCCGTGTTAGAGCCTCACAGGCAGACTCTTAGTATTTCAAACAGTAAAAACATAAAAATTAAAAATAAAAATCAAGGTTGCAAAAAACTTCTCGCGTGGGAGCTGCACTTGACGCAACTCTGGTCGAGGAGGAAGGTTACCTGGGCCCCTTTTACTATCAGTGTCTCTACCTTCTTTCTAAACAGGGCTATCACTTAAAGTTCCACGCCCTCCACGAGTTCAGTCCAGTGTTTATATGATCCCTAGGCCCCTTAGCTCAGACTTCACCTTTTATTGTAGGCCGGACCGGGGGATCTCATTCCGTTTGCGGGGCCGCAGGTGTTATCGAGTGTGACCAGGGGTTTCAGGGTCAATGAACAAAACGGGCACAGTGGGATCAGATAAGGACCGAGGTGTGTGTCCCTCCTGGTCACACGTTTTGTCCCCAGGCAGGGCCTCATCTGCCACAGCTGACCCCGAACGTATGGCCCTGTCTCCCTGCCCTTCCGTTTCTCTGTGGGCTTCGGGGGAGGGTGATTCTTCGGTGTCGTGCTCGCCTCTGTGCTGTTCGTCCTCCTCCTGGTCCTGGCAATCCTCGGGCAAGGGAAGCGGGACACGCTTCAGATGGGAAACATGAATCCAGTGCTGTCTCCCTTCGACCTTTACTGCCGTCCTTGTGGCCAGGAGCACTTGATGTGGCCGGGTCCAGCGGGGCTCCAAACTCGACTTCCGTTGATAGTTCCGAATTAGGACCCACTGACCTGGTTCGATGCTGTGTCCGCGACCCTCCGGCAGAGGCTGCAGTACTGCTGAAATCTGTTGGTGGATAGAACGGAGATCTTTAGTTAACGCATAAAGATAGTCGGCTAACATAGGATACTCAATATCCCTAAATGACTTGGGTCGGGGCACCCCCATACATTGGCAGGTCTCCCAAAAACCACCTCATAAGGGGAAATCCCACTCCGAGAATGGGGGGTCGTTCTCACAGACAACAGGGCCAATGGTAGAAGATCAGGCCATTTCAAGCCGGTCGTGTCCTGTAGTTTGGCTAATTTCAACTTCAGGATCCCATTATATTTTTCAACTAGGCCTGCCGATTGAGGGTGCCTCGCGGCGTGGAACTTCTGTCGTATTGCCAGACCCTTGCATACATGTTGAACTAAATTGGCATTAAAGTGTGTCCCATTATCACTCCAGATTACTCGTGGTAACCCATATCGGGGAAAGAATTCCTTTATTAGGGCTCTCGCAGTTGCCATAGCTGTGTTTTCTCTAGTGGGGTAAGCTTCTACCCATTTGCTGAAGGTACAGACTACCACCAGAATGTATTTTAGGTTGTTAACCCGTTCCAGCTGGATATAGTCCATTTGGAGTACCTCGAAAGGCAAGGTGGGTGGGGCAAAACTACCCGACAGAACAGGAGTACCACCCCCCGGGTTATGCTGAAGGCAGACCATACAGTGCTGAACCAAATTCCGGGCTGTTTTTTGGATATTAGTATTGTACCATACAGGGTCCAACATTGCACACATGCCTCGAACCCCGACGTGGGCGGGACCATGCGCCATGGCCACCACCGCATTCACAAATGCATTCGGTAGTAGCCATCTGCATTTTTCTGACAGATCCGTCCAACACCCATTCTCGTCTAACCGCCCCACTTGCTCCTGCCAATACTGCAGTTCCTCTGGGGTGACCTCCTGTTGCAATTCTTTCACACTATCTACAGTGTTTCGAAAAATGTCTGCTTCTACCATCCTTCTGCACTGACTAACCACACACATGGAGGGGGTATCGGACTGGGCAGTTTCTTTAGCAATCTTATCTGCAAAAGCATTTCCCCTCCCAACGTCATCAGTTATAGCCTTATGGGCACTACATTTTACAATAGCAAGGGCTTCTGGCAAAGGTAGTGCAGCCAGCAGTCGTTCAACCAACTGTCCATTCTTTATCTTTTCACCATGGGATGTAAGAAACCCTCGTTCTGCCCACAACCTCCCAAAACTATGAGCTACACCGAAGGCGTATTGGCTATCGGTGTAGACATTCAGCTTCAATCCCTTACCCAATTCACCCGCCCTCAGTAGTGCAATTAATTCAGCCGCCTGGGCTGAGTGATAGGGTACTTTGGCCGTCTCGACCACGGTCTGCAAGGTGGTAATTGCATAGGCCGCAACCGTAGTACCGTTGGGCAATCTAGAACATGAGCCGTCAACATACAATTCCCCTTGGGGCTCTGATAAAGGGGTGTCTGTTAGATCTATCCGGCCCTTTGTTTCTTCTTCAGACCGAAATATGCAATCATGTACATCCTGGCCACTTTCTCCTGAGGGGAGGGGTAGCAGCGTGGCAGGATTCAGAGTGACGCATCTCTTGATCGTTATGTGAGGTGCAAACAGGGTCAATTCGTACCCCGTAAGACGCGCACTGGTTAAGTGCTGCGTCTGTGTCCTGTTTAACAATACGTCCACAGCGTGTGGTACCATCACTGTGAGTTCCGTATTTAGGACTAGCCCTTCCGACTGCCTGATCGCCACCGCTACAGCGGCCGTGGCTCTTAGGCAGCTGGGAAGTGCTCTGGCGACATTGTCCAAAACCGCCGAAAAATATGCACAGGGTCTTTGCTTACCTCCAAAGTCCTGTGTTAACACTGAAAGCGAACAACCGTCCACCTCATGCATGTAGAGCACAAAAGGCTTCCGGTAGTCTGGGGTGCCAAGCACAGGATCAGAACATAAAGCAGCCTTTAGAGAAAGAAAAGCCTTGTGACACTCATCAGTCCAGGGTAGGGGTTCATGCACATCTTTGGTGATTAAATACAAGAAAGGTTTAGTGATGAGGGAGTAGTTAGGGATCCACTGGCGACAGTAAGAGGTTATGCCAAGCAAAGCACGGACATCACGTTGCGTGCGAGGAACAGACATGTTAGTAATGGATGCAATACGCTCCGAGGTCAATCGCCTTCCCTCCTTCGACAGGAGATGACCAAGATAGGTCACCTCCGGTCGACAATATTGGAATTTTGACAGTGATACCTTGTTACCATGTGTTGCCAGATGCTGTAGCAAATCCGCTGTTGCCGTCCGGCAGCCCTCCTCAGTGTCAGAGGCCACCAGGAGATCATCAACATACTGGAGTAATACATTACCTGGCGGCAAGCTCAAAGTGTCTAATATCTTTTTCAGTGCCTGACTATAAATACTGGGGCTTTCTGTAAACCCCTGGGGGGCGCGACAGAATCTGAAACTACGGCCCCCCAATGAGAAGCCAAAAAGATAGCGGCTATCTGGATGTATGGGGATACTAAAGAAGGCGTTCTTTAAATCTATGACTGAGAAAAATTGTGCAGTTGGAGGAATCATCGTCAAGATGGAATTAATATCAGGTACCACAGGATACTGGGGTACCACGATCTTGTTGATTTCTCATAGGTCAATCACAAATCGATAGGTATCAGCATAATCAGGAGTCTGTTGTACCGGGGCTCGTTTAAGAATCGGAAGAATGGGGCTATTACACGTGTTAGAGGCCGTTTCTTCCACTACTCCGGTTTTAATCAAATCATGAATGATAGCCATTAGAGCTCGTTCCCCAGCAGGGGCAATTTTATATTGGGGAACTTTCGGTAACTGGGCGTTCTGTTTTAAAGTAATCGATACTGGGGGAATTTGCAAATGGCCCACATCGGTGTCTCCGGTCGCCCAGAGGGTTTTCGGGATGCACGCCAGTTCTGGTGGTAGAGATTCTGTTTTAGAGAAGCATTGCGCGGAGAGGGGAGAAGGGTCTTTTATGGTCAGGTAAACCCCCTCCGGGGAACAATAGATGCGAGCATGCAATCTTTTCAATATGTCCATGCCTAGAAGGTTCTCTCCACACTGGGAGGTCAAAAGGAAAGGTGAGTCTATTGATACCGACCCCAGGGTAAGGGGAAGCGGTTGTGAGATGGGGCTTACCACCGGAGTTCCAGAAAACCCCACAGACACATTATTCTGGCCAGACAGAGCAGCCCCCGGGACTAGGGCACGTGAAACAGAACTGTTCATGGCCCCTGTGTCAACTAGGAACTTACCTGATGCGTTCAGTAATCGTGCATGGACATAAGGTCCAGCTTGATCAATTGGAATCGACACCTGCCCCTGACTCTGTCTTTGGCTGTCCTATGCTTGAGAATAACCTGATCCCTCGCCTGTCATATAATCATCATTGTAATACTGCTTTCCCTGACCGTGATCAAAACAGTTCTGACCCATCTCACCTGTCGCCGAATGCTCTGGTCTCGTAGATCCCCCTCGCTGTCCAGCAAAACGTCCCCTTCCCCGACCTCTCGAAACACTGTTCTGTTCATATAATAACGGACACTGGGCTCGCCAATGCCCCTCCTGCTTACAGAAGGCACATTGATTTATGCCCAAATCTGTCCGTCCTGTCGTCTGCGCCGGACCCGCCCCTCTCGAAGCAAAATTCTGTGTCCCTCTCCCTCTTCCCCGTCCTCTCTCTACTTGCTGTAACAATACTCGAGTCTTCAAGTCTTTCGACTTCTTTTCTGTCCTGTCCTTGCTTTCATTCTCACGATGTTCATAATATTGAGCCATACTTAATATTGTCGACGGGGTAGTAGTTGTCCAGGTGCTTTCAGCAGCCTGTAATCGAGCCGATACCTCCGGCAGCAGATTGGTCACGAATCGATTCACGAACAAACGTACCCCCCCCCCTCAGTGGCTAGGTCCTGTCCACTGAAGTCGATAAAAACTCCCTCAAATCTAGTAAAGAAATCGGATACACTTTCATCCTTCTTCTGTTTGCAGGCTGTCAACTTATCCCAATCCACTTTCCGGGGAGGGATCAGCGAATGCATATAATTTATTATCCTATCGGGAAGGGCCAATATTTCCGCCCGGGGCTTATTCCCTGGTTTACGATCTCTATCCCATCCCCGTAGTTGTTCCCAGGTTCCCCCAAATTCGGTTGCATGGTCTTGATCGTGCACCTGGCGCCAAATGTCCACCGGTACTAGTAAAGCGAAGAATAGTTCAATGTCCGCCAACGTCATTACTGCGGAGGAAGCCGCTTCAGTAAGCTCTTTGTAATACGCGGTAGGATTCTTCCTGGGATCTGGTAACTGACTTTTTAGTGACAACACCTCACTTCGTTTCCAGGGAGTGTACACCCATTGTTCCTGGAAACGCGCCTCCACTCTGGGACGAGTAACTACCCCAAGGTTGTCTACCACTTCCGTAACTTCCGGATGGTAGATGGGGTGTACTTCCCGCATAGGGTACTGGGATAGCCCAGTAGGATTAGCTGACTGCAGACGGGTTCTATACGCCACCAGGGTCTGCACATTCCCATACACTTCTTCTGGGGTAAGGCGGGATTTATGGGCTTGCGTAACGATATCGTATAATATGGCAGGGGCCCTTCCCTCCGTGTGTACCTGCTCCCATAATGATATGAGGCGGTTCGCCATATGTTCTAAGGCATGCTGCTGCATTACCGGCTCGTAATCTCTCATGGTGTTCCAAATATCTGATAATACATAAATGGGTTGCCGCATCCATTGGGATGCCTGTACAGCAATAGTGTCTTTCTCTTCGGTTCCCAAAGCCGAACGAGTAAACAACCTTTTACCCTCAGCTAAGGGAACCGGACGTGTCGGAGTGGTGGCAGCTGCTACTGGCGTAGTACTCGCGGAGGAGGAGGGCAGGACAGGAGGGGAAGTCATTGACCCGGATGGCAGCTGTGTTGTCCCAGCTGCTGCGGCAGTTAACAGTGCTGGTAACATAGTAATCACCTCTGACACGGATGTGAACAGTCGGGAGAGTTCTGTCAAAGGAGGGGAACTGGGGGGAGCCGGAGGGGCTGAAGCCCCCGAGGTTGCAGCCGTAGCAGGGGCCGAGACTCCGGCCACCTCCGGGTACAGCCGTTGAGGCACATAAGGAGGCGGTGGCCGTGTATCTAGTAAGTCTTCTATCTCATCTTCAGCATTGGGTCGAGTCACATAGCTCTTATCTACCTTCAATCGGAATTCACGATTCATACAGTCTATTCCCTTTTCTGCTCGAGACCTATCATAAGCTATGGCCTTCTGGGTCACATTCTGTCCTGCCTTAGCCCTGGATTGCTTTTCCTCCCTTATCCGCCGCTGCTTGGATTCTTTCAGCCACGAACCCAGGGCATCGAACATAGCCTGGCAGCTACGCCTGGAGAACAGTTGTTCCTGTAAGAAAACAATCTTTTTCTCATCAAACGAGCCAGTCTTTGGCCATTGCAGTTCTTCGTTACTTTTAGTATACTTATGCCACAGAGTACAAAACAATAAAGGGGTAATTCCATGCTTCACATACATATAGTGGCTAGGACTGCCTTCCGGCGGGGCAGGTTGACTCTCAGCCAGCCGAGAGTCACCTGTCCGACAGCAACAGCTGAAACAATTCAACTTACTAAGACAAGGCATAGTGATTAGTTCAATACAGACACAAATGACATAAACCACGACCAAAAAGTTACAACCTTTTCCACCTCGTCAGTGAGCCAGTCCCACACTAATCCGCTATATTTTCAACACAGACATCCCGGACTACACCCTGGATCCTCTCACTGCCTTCCTGGTTCACCACTGAGGCCAGTCCCGGGGAGGTCTGTGCCTCACCGAGGATATGTCTCGCGGCTACCCAGCTCGGGTCGTGAGTCTCCCAGATGCAATCGGGCTATATTCCGCGTGCGGTTTATCGAATCAGAAAAAAGGGCCCATCAAATCATACCAACTGTACATGTACTTTCAAATCAATGCCCGGCCATACCATTCGGGCTTCAAACCAACAGTGGCACCGCTCTCCAGCGCCTGCCTCAAAATCAATGCACCGCCCTAGAGCCTGTGCTTCAAATACAACTGCACGCTCCACCTCGCGTGCTTCAAAATCAAACGGGCACTGCTTATAGTCAGTGCTTCAAATCAAAATTCTACTCACCGGGTGCACCCTGGTACGAATGTCCGTTCTTCGCTGCCAACTCCTCTCGACCAACACGGTCCGTTACTTGGGTTGAGCCCATAGGACCCCGGTGAAGGGTAACTAGCAGCAGAGGGCATCTCACTCGAGCGCGCTGAGCAAAACCCACAAGCTCGTTCTCCGCCCACCCGGTCAAGACGCCCTAGAACCTACCACCCGATTACGGGGGAGGTCAGGCCCTATCACGGGGTCCCTTCGTGGTCACCAACTGTTGTATCCAAAATTTCATCTCAAGGGCCACACTTACCAGTGGCCCGCAATGCAAGTCAAATAATGAGCAGTTGGCAACGTAGAAGGTTCAAGCGTTTATTGGCCAGACAGGAAACTCTACATAGAGGAGCCTCATCGATCCTCACCCAGGAGGTGCGCCGAGGAAGACTGCTGGCTCCTTGACAAACTCACACTTTTATACATTACGGCACAACATACAAAGCCTTACAAGTGGAAAAGTACCAGTCCGTTCAGGCGCTCCTAATGAGCTCATCCTATATCTAGTTTCAGCGATACAGAAAGGGCTACTATCTTTAAGAATAGAAGGTCGGCCGGGTGACTCCCTTCTCGTCCCAGGTTCAGAAGGAATTTGCTTGGTACTCCCTTTTAGCAGATGTGACCTTGCTTCTTGGTCGTAAATACAATTCAGCCTGTCTTCTAAACTGGTACATGCAGAGAGAAAAGGAAATATGGGCTCAGGGAACCACGTGATCGTAGTCCTTACGCGACAAGAGAGTTTTAAGAGCCAAGATGGCCGTGGTCCTGTTTTCGGCCCTTTCCATCGTACTAACTTATAAAGACCAAAGGGGCCTTATTACGGGACCGAATCAAATAGGTTACTTTTAGATACGCTATGCTAATCATATATTTTAATTTGGATCCTACAAAAACAAGGTCCCAGTGTCCTATTTTAGTAATATTGAGAGCGAGGTCAGGACCCTCCTATGGGACAGAAAGGCACCCTGAATTGCTTTGCATAAATTAACCAGAGGGTGGTATGATGGTGGCATTGCAAACCCAGATATGCGTTTATATTATTGGGTCTCACAGCAGGTGGTGGTGAACCAATGGATATACCGCTCCCCGTTATACCCTGCCTATCTTCTATATAACTATCAAATGGGAAGGGAGGGTTACTTGGGGGTCCTCTTCTCTAAAGCTAGGAGTGGTCGCTATTTCGGCCCAACGGCTCATACTTTGGACTTCTGGCATCAGGCAATTAGGAGACCCGGCTGGCTGGTAAATGGGAAGGGAAGGTTACTTGGGGGCCCTCTACTCTAAAGCTAGGAGGGGTCGCTATTTCGGCCCAACGGCTCATACTTTGGACGTCTGGCATCAGGCAATTAGGAGACCTGGCTGGCTGGATGTTCTGACTCAAGCCACTCCCGTGTGGTCGGCTCAAAAATTGGGAACACTGTGTGATCAACCTGGGTTTGAGAGATGGGACGCAATATGTATCTCTACAGTGGGCCATCTATGGAAAAAAGGGGGGATACTAAAATTTGCAGAATTATGTAAAGAATATGATCTTGCTCAGGGAGAGGTCTTCCAGTATTTGCAGATCCGGCATGCTCTTAAAGCGGCACTCCCGGCAACCGGGGATGTACCGGAGTCGTCCCCTCTGGAGGACAGGATACTTTCTGAACCCTTGCTCAAAAAGGCTGTATCATTAACATATTGGAAGCTATGCAATAACGTATTCGACCCATTTTTAACCCTCTGAGAAAAGTAGCAAAATTATGTTGGACCAATCGAGGATGATGATTGGCAAACGGCTTTAATGTCCCCCTCTTAAATTCCACCTTATTCAGCTTATAGTGATACACAGAGCCTATTTTTCAGGAGTCACTCTTGCAAAGATAAGGTGCAGAGAAGATGCCCTGTGCCTCTGCCAATGCCGCGAGGAGGCAACCTTCTATCATATTATATGGGAATGCCCAGGTATATGGGCCTTATGGGAACGAGCCACATGCCACATGTAGAGAGCCATATATAATGAGAAAAAAATGACACCACAACTGGGGATCCTTAACATATGGAAGGCAACAGACCTTACAGGGGTGGAACCACAATGAGTCACACTGGGCTACACACTGGTGAAACGCACAATAGCAATGAACTGGGGGAAGGCTGGGGTACCATCTTCCGGGAGCTGGGCAAAAGAGTTACATAAATGCATGATTGTGGAAAAGGAGCTGTTCAAATCCAGAGGATGTCCCAAGAAATGGGATAAAAAATGAGGCAAATGAAACATGTACCGAGGTGAACTGTGTACTTCGCCTACTAGTGAGATGGAGATGAAAATGAGACGCTGGAATGAGTAAATATAGATGGCTGAATAGAAATTAAACTTTTACTGTACAAGTACAGCAATATGTTAACTATGACGTGATGTACTAAATACTGATATATTTGTGACTGCTATGTTTTATAAAATAATAAAAACATTTATCCCCAAAAAAAGATGCTAGACTGGGCATCCCAAGAGAGAAATGTGTCACAAAACATAACAATCTGTTTGACAAAAAAACACTATTTGTAGCCACAAAGGCAAACATGGCCACAACAAAAAAGAGGGAACAAATATTGTACTGTACAAGTGCTTGGAAAGCACTGGTATTACATCAACCTCCGGGCCAGGAGGAGAAGTAACTTGGAGCATCACGACACCAAAGACTGTAAAGGGGTGTTACACAGAGACACATTACTGGAGAATTCTGTACTTGGAGCTTGGATAAGTAAACCACTCACAACCCCCATACGGCTCCCCAACGGAAGTAATCCTCTTTCCAAATGTATGCTTAACACGTGGAAGCAATGGCTAGCACATGTAAGGCACACAGGAGATGAAGGATAATGTGGCAATAAGCACAATTTCACTTGAAATAAACTATCCTACAACACAATGCATTCTGGGACTCCTAACAAAAATGCATTTGTCTACATAAATAACATGGTAAGCATGCAATGTTGAAAGCTGTGAGCATGCTTCAATACCAGTGAGTGACACTGTGCACACCTTTCCTTCTGACAAAAAAGGGTGAATAAGGCCTTATGTCAAAGTTGAACCATGCGACAATACATAGCTCACACACATTACTGAAAAGTGTGCCCTACCTAGTCATGCTAAATCTCACCATTCACTATAGGTAGCCCTCTGTCTCATGCTAAGATCTTTTTTTAAAAATTTTATTTGAAAAGTTTTATATAGTGCTGGCTGGACCCTGAGGTATCAGAGCGCTTTACATGAGAATCAGCGAGTTACAGGTTACATAGTTACATCAATTAAATCAAAGAATCATGGAGGGAGGAGGAGGGGAGGGGAGGGAAGGAAGGAAGCACAATGGGAAAACGAGGAAAGCAATGTCAGATGACCGGCTGGGTAGGTGATGGCCGAAGGGGTGAAACCAGGGCCAAACTCCTCTATAGTTGCATATGACAGCTCCACCGGGCATCAGCCAAGGTTGCTCGTGCACCGAGGTAAGTACGGTTACATAGTTACACATCAATTAAATTAGAGAGTCACGGGGGAGGAGGAGGGGGAGGGAAGGAGAACACAACAGGGAAACGAGGAAAACAATGTCAGATGTGCGGCTGGGTAGGTGACGGTCGAGGGGGTGAAACCAGGGCCAGACTCCTCAATAGCTGCTTATGACAGCTCCACCGGGCATCGGCCATGGTTGCTCGCGCACCAAGGTAAGTACCAACAGTTTTGGTTTCCGCCCAGGGGGCATCATCAAAGGACTATCGAAAGTTCCTTTAGGAATGGGCCATGTAGATTCCGGCTCTGTGGAATGTACCATGATCAAGATTTCCGACCGGGGTGCATCGTCATGGACAAATTGGCAGCACCCATCCCAGAGTTACTGGGAAGCTAAGAATTGCTGTTTGGATAATATGCACTCGATAGCAGTGCTAAATGCCATCTTGAGGTCAGGCATGAGTAGTTGCCCAGGATTGTTCTCACATTAGTTCTGCTTGCCGCTTCTCCTAAAGGGTCCCAGGGGGGCCGCTCGTATTCCGGACGCTTCATCCGGCACTTCACTGGGCGCATCATGTGGAGATTCCCTTACTGGGCATTTCAAGCTCCATCTTGGGTTCAGGCGGCATGGAGAGGGGTAACCTCGCCACACTCAAGATACTTCCTCTAGCGATGAAGACACAGTCACCCTCAAACATCTGGATAACAACCCTCCACCAGCAAAGATCATACTGTCCCCCTAAGCAAAAGCGGCTATACCAGGCTATCCGGCCTACAACAGTCAACCGCACACTGGGGTCAACTTGATAAAACCTTGAGAGCCAAAATGGTACCATTACAGCAAAGGAATGCAGGGACTTAAAATGGTATATGGAACACGTCAGGTGTAACGTCAGAAAAGCAAAGGACTGGACATGTTTACGGGATGCAAATCTATTGCCAAGTTAGTGCAGCCCCTGTGAAAGAGAGGCAGGCCAAGACCAACCACCTGTAGCCAATCATACAAGCACAAATTCAGCAGCTCAATAGATTCACTGGTGTCCTCCACCGCCATGTTGGGTAGTTGCATAGCCGATCTACTAGTGAAGATGGTGTTCTTTCATTCTGACATGTCAAGTGGCTTGGTCAGGGTCACATCTGCACTAGAGTAGTCACGGGCAGTGTCATATGGTGACTCCCAACCTCCTTGTACAGATCCTGAAGGCCTTCAGCAAAAGCAGCGTATCAATATCAATCACAGATGCAACCGCTTGCAGATGCACTTGTATCAGCAGTAGAGAAACTTAGGGCAGTGTGTGAGCCCACACGTTCAAGGATGTGTTTTCTGTTTCCGGGTGGGAGTAGTACTCCTCCCGTCCAAGTCCAAAATAGGTGGTCATAGTTGTCACATGATGTTTTTTGTTGACACATATTAATGTGCACTTACATTTTTATTGATCATGGTGTTAGTTGCTCAACAGGGGAGTGGTTCTGTCATTAGTACCACATTCATACTACACCTGAGAAACAAAGAGATTATGCCATCTCTTTACTTGCACATTGTATCATTTAGATGTGATACATGACTCACCAGAAAATAAGTTATTGGTCACTAATGTTCTATGATCCAATCTCTGAATAGCTTTACTCCATCCTTTGAGCAGATAAGGAGGGTGTTACATCATCTTAGTCATTCTCCTTTACTTCTAAATACTGGCTACTCCTAGTGACTCACTTATTAGTCAAGCTTGCTCTGAGCTCAGCTCACGTATGGATCTAGACTTTATATAAAAAAGTGTCTTCATTTAAGGTGTCAAAATGTAAGCTCAGTCACAGTTTGCAAGTGGGCTACATTATAGCTGTAGGTAAGGATGGAATACTCACCGTCACTCATATGTGGAGAATAGCATGTCCTAGGAGGTGCCTCGAGTGCGAATTGGGAAAGACAATGCTGTGAAATGTCTCCCACCAACTACCCATCTATAAGGTCACCTCTGGCAAGGCGAGAACAAAGGGAACCGTGGCTGAAAATGGAGGAGTTAATCATGCTCTAATGGTGAAATGCCTCGAAGTTAGTGACTTCGAGGTTTATTGGATTGCCGACCACCAGGATGTTCAATGAGTGCTAAAAAAAACAAAGGTTATAGACATTTAAGACAATACAATTTATCCTCTGAAAATTCAGGTACCCATAAAATTCAATTTATAAAAGCTATAATCATTAGCAGCAGTCCAAATCTTAAGCCTATAACAGTTTGTGGCTAAGGGCTTTAAGACAAAGACCATTTACAACCAGAGGGCACATCAAAATATGAGTTGTGTCAATACCCCCAATCATTTCTGAAAACGTTCTGCCATAAGTTGCTCATTGGCTTGCGGCAGCTTTTCAGGAATTGCAGTGAAGTTTAATGTAGGTATGTTTACATTCTCAATAGCATGACATCCAAAACATAAAGGGGCAGATTTACAAGAAACTGACGCATCTGTATAGATGCATCAGTCTCCCTGCGCCTGTGTGAAAAACTCTTGCGCCACCATGGATGTGCCATATTTACAATACGGCGCAAGGATTGACAGAGGCATAAGACATTCTGACGCATCTGTTTGCAGAAAAGTCACGCATTGCTGGAGTCATGTCACAAGCACAATGCAACTCCAGCAATGCAAGTTGCGGCCTAATCCCAAAACACTGCGTCACTCCTTACACCTGCTTCAAGCAGGCGTAAGGTTTTGACGAAGTGGCGTCCTAAAAGTCACGCAGTGAAATCTTGTAGATTTCACTGCGTCACTTTTACAAGGCTTTCCCACGTGGGAACGCCTACCCTGCATATATTATACCTGACGCAGGTATAATGTCACACAGGTCTTTACAATGTGACACATCTCTCTAGATGCGTCACGTTGTAAATTTGCTGCATTTTTTATGACGCCGTTGCATCACAAAAGTGACGAAACGGCGGGGCACAAAAGTGTTACAGGGGGCTTGTAGATCTGCCCCAAAATGCCTACGACATAATTCTTTGAGATACTCTACCTGCCATGTCAATTGTTGATTGGTTGCTGCCAGAGGCCAGAAGGTGCAGTTACCATTGCACCTTACAGAGCCTAACTGTGCTGTGTGTGCTGCATGTTTTGACTTAGCATAGTTGCTTCCCTTGTTATGAAAATCCTCTCCCTTCTCCTCTGTCACGTTCTCAAAATTCGCCTCACTCGCACCATTTCAAATAAGGCTGAATTTGTGCAGGTGTGTGTTGCATCATGGGTGTGCCTCATATTTTGCACATTGGAACCACCTAGTTTGAGGTGGTAGAAATGCTTGCACTACTCCAGCCTTTTTTGCTTTTGAACAGCACTTTAGGTTTACTTGTAGCCTTATCTCAGCTCTTTTCCAAATTTTCTTATTTTTTCCAATTTTATAAAGCGCACTCGATCCTAAGGTTTTGGAGTGCTTCGCATTACCACCAGTGGCATTACACAAGGTCACATTTATGTTTCACCATGACGAGATTAAGTGATTTGCCAAGAACCAAAGGAGGTTGAGCTGAGGCAAGGACTAAAACCGTGTTCCTCAGATTCAAAGCCGGCTCCTCTGGCAGTTGCGCCACATCCTCTCCACAACATGTCTTTTACAGACAGATTGGTGTGGAGAGCAGTCTCTCAAATGAAGCGAGAAATTAGAAATGTAGAAATAGCGTCAGTTTTCTCTGTGATTTTGCCCAGTGTGCATTACTTATATCCTATAGTTTAAATACCACAACTGCTGAATTGAATTAGAAACAGCAGTATTTATACTTATTACAAGCGCATACTTTTTTTCTTTTCTTTTATAAAGCTGAGAAGTAAAAGTTGTGTGTGAGGACTGTATTCGGTAGATGGGCAGGCAAATGTGTGGATCAGTGTATTTGCCTTCTCTCTGATTTATAATTGCAAGAAAGACATATTGGAGGCGGACCTACAACGTACAGGGGCTTACAGATTGCCCATCACTTACTACTGGCTTGTTTTATTCCCATTGTTATTTACCTGCTTTCTATTCAATGGCTTTCCTTGTTTCAGCATGTTCATCGTGTGTTTGCCTCTCTCACTGACCGTAGACTATCTGCCATCTCTTTGAATGGCTGGCTTCTATGCTTCCACTGCTCACTTTTAGGGCCCTACTTTTTGATTTTTCTTCCAGCACTCCATGAGAGTGCATGTGTTTCCCCTCTGTTTCCCTTGTTTGCTTTCCACCAGGGGTGGGCAGATAACTCTGCTCCTCTGGTGGAGTTCTCAGAGATTTGCCCACTCAGCTCTTTGCTTCGACCGCGGAGTTTCAGGGAAACTCTGCCAAACGCAGCATGCGCAGTATTTTCTCTCACGGGGCTCTCCAACGTTTAGGCCAGATAATCGAGCGTTAGACCACCTCCCGATGAGAGTTCTCAATGCGGGTGGTCACGGCAGGTTGCTACCTCTCACCTTGAGAAAGCTGCTATTCGCATTGAGAAAGTTGCCTCTTGAGCATACTCGTAATACAAAATACAATGGTCCTAGACCTTATTTAAAGAAGCAAAACTCAATTCAATATTTAAATACAATTTGATAATAATTCAAAATACTCAATATCTTGTTCTATGAGACAAAGGGAGTGCAAGAACCCATACGTTTGATCACCTCACAATTTTATTTGGTCAATAGTATATTATTCAAAAGTACATTTTATCAAGATTCTAGACGTCAATCATTAAATATAAAGTTGCTCCAGGTGGAACGTGCAGTAAAAGAAAGTGCTCAAGTGTAAAGAGCTGTGAAAAAAGTACTCGAAAAGTAGTGACACAGAATAAAAAGAGAATGGATATTATTGAAACAAATAGATCGGTTATGATTCACCGTCCTATAAAGCCTGGCCACAATCACAATACATAGTCAATTAATTGTACTTTTTGATTTTGCAAAAAACGAATTCTTGCATAGCACGTCATTGAAAAGAAGAAAATAGGGTCCAGGCTAAATTGAAAGGGCATCGACGTTTCGACCCGACTTTTGGCCACAAGGGTAATTCAAGCCTCGGCCTTGCGGATCTTCTTCAGGACAGAAAAAAGGAGCAACCCGAATTATTTGTAAAGTTTAATCATGTACCTAAAAAGTAAATAGAAAGACTAAAAATAGGGTCTTGCACTACTGAGCGCAGTATTTGTTAATAAAACATCATCAAATGGAGCTTACCCGTCGCCAAAATACAGGTACTGGATTACCATTTGATGGAGGTCCGTGAAATTTCTATGGACCGAGAGGCCATGGATGCATCTACGTGTAATTATCTACAAATCCAAAGAGCATAAGCAATTAGGTCAAGTGGTCCGCAAGTTACCCCAAAGGCCACTTATGGATGAAATTAAATGTTACTACATACCAAATAATATGCAGAGAGCAGTCCTACAGGTGATAAATTCCTGTCTTTTAATGGTCCGTGTAATTTCTATGGGCCACAAAGCTTCACATCCGTAAGCTCACCTTAGTCACCTACAGAGTTCCAAAAAATATATATAGGGGAGAGCAAATCAGAGTAATATTTCTAAATGACAGTCCATCCCCACCCGCGGACCTAGATTTTTACCTGTGTTTCACTGGGCAAAAGTCCCGTAAGGAAAAATCCTTACACCAAGTAGATAGTAATGGTGCCGTCTTGTCAAACAATTCGTTACCTGTAAAGAAGACAGGAAGCGAGTAAAGACGGGAAAGGCTCGTATTATTGAAGGACAGATATTCATACATATCTGATGCGAGTCCCCCTACCGTGTCTCAATAAATGCATCCACCGGTTCAATCGGTACAGCTGAAGGCGGAAGGGTGTCGGAAAACCACCATCTCCCCTTTGTAAGCGTGAGCGTCATTTCGACGTCATCACGTACTAAACACTAAAAAAGGACTCCCCTGTCATTTTCCCCAACGGAAGAAAGGAAAGTCTTTATTTCTTAAAAAGAGGGGCAGCGGCCATCGTGTTAAATAGCAGCAATACTCAAAAAATCATTACACACATAAAGTGAAACCGGAACATCACATGTATCCTTGTCAGTCAAAACTTGTAATCGATATAACGACAACAGATGGAGGACATTACATGTTATAATAGTGTACCCCTTTTACATTATGCGAAAGATCAAATAGGCGACGCTCCCCATGGTCCACATACAAGATCTAGAATTCATATGGAAGACAGAAATAGACATTTGTATAGATTTCATTTTGGTCCTCATTCAGATGATAAAAAACATCATATATTTTTGAATACAGATAGTCATCATAACAGGAGAGACCTGGTTATGCATCATCCATTATTAAACAGCGAGACCTGTCTACTGATTTCCTCAGATTCATTCAGGCCTCGTGTAATAGTGTCCAAAGTATGTATCCATCTACATTCACGCCTACTAAGGGCAGTAGCAAAATCTCCACCTCTAGGATTCAGATTTACCCTCTCAAGTACCCACCATCTTAGGCTGTCTGTTGCATGATCAAACGCATTGAAGTGCTCTACTAGAGGTGCACCTTGCACCCTACACCGTATACGACTACAGTGCTGTAGGATACGACACTTTACTTTCTGAATTGTCTGTCCTACGTACAGGAAACCGCATGGACAAGAGATCACATAAATCACGCCGGCAGTATTACAATTGCTATGTTCCCGCAATGAATACCTCTGACTGCTGTGGGTAAATTCAGTAATTTCCTTTGTAAGAGGGCAAGCTTTACACCCACCACATTTGCGATGCCCTCTCACCGGTGGAATCCCCCACAGGGTTGATTGCCCTAATGGATGTTGTGTGGGTAACAATGACTTCACCACATAATCCCTCACATTCTAGCCTTTCCTAAAGGCATGTAAGGGGGGGGGCATATTGCCCAATTCATCCGCTACCAAATGCCAATGCTGATTGATAATTTTCTTAATGTCATTACTTTTTGTGTTAAACGTAGTGACACATACAATCCTTTCCTCTCTGGTCTCAGTCTTTGTTCTCGGGACCAATAGATATTCCCTGTGATTATGCCAGGCCCGCTTGCGTGCTTTCTTCAGGAGTCTGATAGGATACCCCCTTTCGCTAAGTCTTGTGAGAAGGGCAGACGATTCTTCAAAATAATCTTCCTTCCTTGAGCAATTCCTCCGCACCCTCAGAAATTGACCAAAGGGCAGATTATCCCTGAGGTTGCGGGGATGGTGGCTTGTATATTTCAAGAGTGTGTTGCGATCACTGCTCTTTCTGTATAAAGTAGTGTGCAATTTGTCTGACTCAGCTTTAATCAGAATATCAAGAAAGCTGATTTGATTCCTGTTAAACTCAAGCGTGAACTGGATATCAATGGAACATGCATTGAGCCATGTATGAAAGGACTTAAGTTGACCTTCATCCCCCTCCCAGATTATTAAAACGTCGTCTATATAGCGACGCCACAGGGCTATACAGTTCTTGTGGGGATTGCATTCGTTCAAGACAAACTGCTGTTCATAATCATTCATAAAGATGATAGCTAGATCTAGAGGGAAGCCCGCCCCCATCGCAACACCTTTGGTTTGCACATAGTATTCACCCTGGAAACTAAAGAAGTTCTTAGTCATAGCTAAAGTTAGCAAATCAACAATAAATTCAGTCGGAACCATATGTGGTGCAGGTCTCTTATTCAATGCTGACTCCATAGATGCCAAAGCAGCATCCTGAGGGATATTGGTGTACAGCGCAGATATGTCCATAGTTGCAAGTATATTCATAGTGGGATCATATGGGCGCTCATCCACCAATTGGATGGTCTGCATAGTATCCCTAAGATACGTAGGAGTACTTTCAGCAATAGGTCAGAGGAAGACATCAATATATTTACACAGTGGTTCGAGTATCGAACCACACCCAGATATTATTGGTCTTCCCGGTGGGTCCTGTAAACTTTTATGAATCTTGGGTAGAGTGTATATAGTTGGCATCCTCGGATGTTTATTATTCAGATATTCAAACTCCGATTTGCAGAGATAACCTATTCTGAGTGCCTCCCCTGTTATTCTCAATATGGTCTTACTGATCTCTTTAGTCGGATCCCGTGTGAGCTTCACATAGTTCCCTTGTACAGATAGCTGTGAGAGAATTTCATTTTTGTAATTTTCCAAATTCTGCACCACAATAGCTCCGCCTTTATCCGCGGGCCACTGCCCTTAGTAGGCGTGAATGTAGATGGATACATACTTTAGACACTATTACACGAGGCCTGTGTTTAGTACGTGATGACGTCGAAATGACGCTCACGCTTACAAAGGGGAGATGGTGGTTTTCCGACCCCCTTCCGCCTTCAGCTGTACCGATTGAACCGGTGGATGCATTTATTGAGACACGGTAGGGGGACCCGCATCAGATATGTATGAATTTCTGTCCTTCAATAATACGAGCCTTTCCCGTCTTTACTCGCTTCCTGTCTTCTTTACAGGTAACGAATTGTTTGACAAGACGGCACCATTACTATCTACTTGGTGTAAGGATTTTTCCTTACGGGACTTTTGCCCAGTGAAACACAGGTAAAAATCTAGGTCCGCGGGTGGGGATGGACTGTCATTTAGAAATATTACTCTGATTTGCTCTCCCCTATATATATTTTTTGGAACTCTGTAGGTGACTAAGGTGAGCTTACGGATGTGAAGCTTTGTGGCCCATAGAAATTACACGGACCATTAAAAGACAGGAATTTATCACCTGTAGGACCGCTCTCTGCATATTATTTGGTATGTAGTAACATTTAATTTCATCCATAAGTGGCCTTTGGGGTAACTTGCGGACCACTTGACCTAATTGCTTATGCTCTTTGGATTTGTAGATAATTACACGTAGATGCATCCATGGCCTCTCGGTCCATAGAAATTTCACGGACCTCCATCAAATGGTAATCCAGTACCTGTATTTTGGCGACGGGTAAGCTCCATTTGATGATTTTTTTTAACAAATACTGCGCTCAGTAGTGCAAGACCCTATTTTTAGTCTTTCTATTTACTTTTTAGGTACATGATTAAACTTTACAAATAATTCGGGTTGCTCCTTTTCTGTCCTGAAGAAGATCCGCAAGGCCGAGGCTTGAATTACCCTTGTGGCCAAAAGTCGGGTCGAAACGCCGACGCCCTTTCAATTTAGCCTGGACCCTATTTTCTTCTTTTCAATGACGTGCTATGCAAGAATTAGTTTTTTGCAAAATCAAAAAGTACAATTAATTGACTATGTATTGTGATTGTGGCCAGGCTTTATAGGACGGTGAATCATAACCGATCTATTTGTTTCAATAATATCCATTCTCTTTTTATTCTGTGTCACTACTTTTCGAGTACTTTTTTCACAGCTCTTTACACTTGAGCACTTTCTTTTACTGCACGTTCCACCTGGAGCAACTTTATATTTAATGATTGACGTCTAGAATCTTGATAAAATGTACTTTTGAATAATATACTATTGACCAAATAAAATTGTGAGGTGATCAAACGTATGGGTTCTTGCACTCCCTTTGTCTCATAGAACAAGATATTGAGTATTTTGAATTATTATCAAATTGTATTTAAATATTGAATTGAGTTTTGCTTCTTAAAATAAGGTCTAGGACCATTGTATTTTGTATTACAAATGTACCCAGGTCCACGACCACTTCAGGGTTACCCCATTTTTGTAATGGCCCTCTTGAGCATACTCGAGCAGCAGAAATAAGCAGTTCCCTCTTGCGCTCCTTATGGTGCTGTTTGTGCTGACTTTACAGGGCAGGACAAGCTCCTGGCGCACAATTTAACACGAGCAGCACGACGTACTGAACTCTGCCGCTCGCGGAACTCCATGGTATCTCGCAGTTTTTAAGTAACTTCGCAGAATTCTGCAGAATGAAACCCACCCGGTATAGCATACAGCAAGGGGACTGCCCACTTCAGCCACTGGATGCATGTGACCTCAGTCTTCTCTTTCACAATGAGTACATCTGCATGCAAAGTGGCTGCCTGCCCTTCAGTGCCAGTGGGTACTATGTACACGTCTTTTTTAGAGAAAAAAAGGATACTTTTTGCCAATGTTTTTATTTATATTGGCAATGGTCTGGACGCTCCTCCAAAAATAATGTTTTACACAAACTATGACGAAACAAACAAGCCTTGATAAAGCTATAAGCCTGGCAGCCTAAACCAGACCTAACAACCTCGCCATTGCTTGTTAAAATCGATGTTTCTACGCTACAATGTGAGAAATGTGCAGGGAGTTTTTAACTGCATATTCCCTCCCTCAACTGTCTTTGACTGTTACTGTGTTTTAAAACTTTCAAATCGTTTTTACATTTAAAAAAAAAAAACATTTTAATATATTAATTTCTCGTGTTATTCAAAGGTTTGGTTTCTCTTCTGTTTTTTTTTTACAAGGCTTCGCCCCAAAACACAACCAAAATAAATAAACTGAAATTGAAACTGGGGCTTTTGCCAATTTGTGACTACTTCCTAAATGACTTCATTCTCTATCTGCCATTAACAACCTGAAAGTCCCTGACGATGTGATTCACGATGCTTTGTGCGCATAACACTATCTGACTTTATTCCAGAGGTGCAATGCACGCTCGAGCACCTGGTGCCTTTTACAAGCCCTTTATTATTCCAGCACAGTAAATATAATTATTTGTAGGTATCGATATGTCCCGAACAATACACACAGGTGCACGCTCACACCCCTATATCAAGCACCAAAATGAGAATAGCTAATAATTAATCCACCAGTCAATGCCACATATTTTCAGAAGAAAAAAATTATTTGCAGCGCAGTGTAGTTCCACCAACAACGCTGTTGTTTGCTGTCATTAGTTTTGTCAGATTGGCCTTATTTTTTGGCGTTAGTTTTTTATACTACAAAAAAAATCAAGCTAAGTTTTATTAGGTTTTCAATAACAATGCATGAAATAGCAACTGGGCACTGTTTTGCTGGACAGCCTGATACATTATGTGTATGCAGAAGCCAAAGCCCAAATATATCTACTACACACCTTATCAGCCACATGATAGAATTCCAAGCAAGAGAATACACAGATGCCTAGCTGAGCTCAAGAGAATTAGTAAATGGCCTTCGTGGGTAACAAAAATTTAAACAATTCAGCTGAGCAAGCAGGTTTTCAGACTTTTGTGTCTCGTGGTAGGACACCGCGCATTCGCGACTCAGAGACAGACACGTGGTAATCCCAAATTAGCAAGATGTGAGAAAACAAGGCCAAGGCATGTCACAGTTGTGGTAATTAAGGAAACGTGTTTAAATTCTTCTACATCTTTGATAGTGAGACTTCAGGAAAAGAAGCCCTTTGTGATATCCAGCAAGGGAACATGGTAATTGTCACCTATGTTAACCATTTCAGGCAATTTCTTGCTTAGACACAAAGGGGCATATTATCAAGAGATATTTCGCTGGTTTTTCGGCAAATAGCGCCGATAAAGCGGTGTTTTTTTTATCTCAATATTATCAAGGTGTCGCTAACATGCATTAGCGCATGTTAGCAGCCGATTTTGTAACGCATCTCATGACAGCGATAGATATCGCTAATGAGATGCAAAGTAGGCGTTTCCTCCTAAGACAACATGAGAAATGATTGCAAAACTAACATCGCGGTATTAACAACGCGGCCCCTGAACAGCGAAGCAATAACAAAAGGCGCGCTAAGCCCCCATAATCGCATGATTCTAATGCCTGCAAAAAACCTGACTTAGCCTTATTGCCTATGGGAGGTGGATTGTATGGTTAAGTACACACTATCGTATCAGCGAGCTTTTCTATTATCGCTGCTCAGTTATCTCTGGATTTCTCGCGATAATGGGTGTTTTTGCCGCTATCGCTGGATTTCTTATCGCCTTTGAGATGAGCGTTGATAATACCACGCTACCTCGGCGATAAAATCCAGCGATAGCCGGCGATAAGAAAAACAGCGCTAAGCACGCTTTGCGATAATTATCGCAACTCGTTGGTAATAAATTAAAATTCAAAGGACACGTTCATTGGGATGACCTCCTTGAATAACAAAATCCACGCTATATACACAATATTGTCTTCAAGAGAGAAAGTTGGAGACAAGTTAGAGTCAAGGATCTAGCGTTATGATTAAATTTCGGCCTTTGTAGTCTCGTAGAGTAGATTAAACGTTATTCAAAAACCGTACAGTCTGAGGGGCTTATTGACAAGCCCATTCTGCCTCCGGTGCGTCAGATGCACCGGCAATGCAATGTGCTTCCCCATATTTACAAGGTCACGTAAAGTCACCCTGCGTCACTTGTCATGGTCTTGTAAATATGATCCCCTTCCACGCATAACTCTGCGTGAAAGGGGCATTCCATGGGTGTTGCTGTGGGTGTTCCCTCGCAACATCCATGGAACTGGACGCATTCCCAGATTTGCAACATTTTTTTATTCTGGGAATGCAGCAGAATCTTACGCTTTCCCAGGGGAGGTGTAAGGAGGCGCAACGAGGATAAATACTTTTATTTCTCCTTGCTTTTTCCTCTTTCTATGCGAGCTGCACATAGAAAGAGGAAAATGCTTTAAATGATTGCATCCATTCCAGCACAAAAACAATGATCTCCTCAGCGCAAACACCCTTGCAAAATGACTCAAGGAGAAGGACAGGAATGCGCCATATCTTGTAGATACGGCGCATTCCTGACCCTTTATTTTGACACACGGCAGCGCAGCAGGAAGGCTTGGTGCACTCCCGTGCGTCAAAATATTGTAAATGAGGCTCTATAGGAGGATCTCTGAAGATACGGTTATGTCAGATTTCACTTTCCTGAGCCTGAGGCATAGATGAAGGTTATAATTGTGCATGTCCTACATTGTTCCTGGTCATTTAGTCAAGGAGTGCTTTGTTAGTCTTTAAATGTTAGAACCAGCCTTCTATGAAGGGGAATGAGGAACAGATATACTTTGGCTCCCTTATGTGGCTTCCTCCAAGTCCAATGGACCTTCTAACAAGCACATTTTCCCCTGTTTGATACACTATGTTATGAAGCCTAAGTACCTACCCCCTTGGAATGGGGGGCATCAGTATGTGCATTGATCAAACCAGGGCTTCTCATCAACAAATACCCAGAAAAGGCTAAACAAACCTCAGAAATCATAGAGGTAAAGGATGGCATGCTTTATCTTCTCGACTAGTTAAGGTGTTTCTATGATCTATTCATATGATAGCTACCCTTAGCTCGCATAGGGAACCATGTCATACCTTTTCCAAATTATGCTACATTATTTAGGTAAACTTGGTAGGAGCGGCACAATCCTTATTTTAATTGGGCTACAAATACAATGTCTTTTGCAGGAGCACTGTTATCTCTTCAAGTACTATTGGGTTCTGGTCAGTGATCAGGTTGTGTCCCCAAAATGTATTCCTACTACAGCCACTCTCACGTCAATACCGGAACACTAAAACTAGTTTGCTGGTATATTTCAATAACCTGCAGCATGTAGGTTGTCTCCTGCCGGGAAGTTTGATTGTGCCATAACTATGCTACCGAATGCTGTTAGATCTTTTGGATAATACTATTCCATAAAAATTGTCTGATAGTCCAAGTTACATCTCCGACAGGTGCTTACAAGCCTGGGTGGACTAACTCGGTCTCAACCAAGTGTCTATCAAAGACTGCTGTTTTTTCCTATCATCAGGAATATTTTTGTGTCAATGCTTCCATATTCACGAAATAAATATACATTGTGCATACCACCTTCTACGAATAAAAAAAGAAATGCATTGCTAACAGTTTTTCGCTGCCCTAGCAGAGTCCATAGTGGATGTATGTGGAAATGAAAGAAGGACTTTAATCTTGCCGCACAAGAGGCTATGACTGGTGAGGTTTGAAAGCAACACACGAGGGTGAAAGTATCACCAAAAAAAAGTTGGTCGTCGCACCAATGCACTTTTCTCCCTTCGATTCTGCCCTTCCATGGGATGAAGTATGGCACAAGGGAGTCAAATACCTCATAGGTTTTCTTGTTGTGAATGAAGAAAGAATAAGGGAAAATGGGTGCAGCGAAGTCAAAGGAAGGGCAAGCACAGGTAAAAAGGATACCCACCCATGCGATGTACCACCAGTATGGCACAAGCATATGCAAGTATACAAAATATCATGTTGGACTCACTAACAAGGATGGGAAGTCCTTTCCAGGGAAAGCTACCTTTGATCTAGATCACTTTAAGAACCTTACAAAAAGACTAAAAGAAACTCAGTGTAAGATAGAGCCTCATCAGTGGGCATTCTAAAATGGTTTGAGGAAGCTAACAGTTCCCAACTACAGGTATGAAGGAGACCTACATGAGATTAAAGTAACAAATTGCCCTTTTTTTAGGGACAGGGTTAGGGCTAGTACTGCTTTGCCTCTTCCTTCCTTGTTACTCTACTTTATTTCCAAAAAGTCATGGCTAGTAGAGGGAAAGGAAGAGGGATGCTGAATGTCTGGAGCTTCCAGACCTGCAGAAGATGCCGGTAGTGCACCAGCAGCAGTACATGGCAATGCAAGCAGTGGCTAGCAGACCAGCCAGCAGGAGAGGTACCTCCAGACAGTATAGCTAATGCAGCACGTGCGGTGGGCGCAGCAAGCCAAGCGATTGGTGGTGAAGTGCTGGAGGATAGAGCATAGTGCTCAAGATAAGAGGCTGTCTACATGACACCACACACTTCCTCTGGGGCCTGTTCTCAATTGGCAACTTACTGAACCAATTCTAGGAATCAGTTCGGAAGGCCATGTAGTCCGACTATAACCCCAGATAGTCTGAGGCACACTGCTGGGAGGAGAGTAAGGCAACTTAACAGAAATCGACGAAGTGCAAGAGGTCGAGTTACCATTCATGTCCCTTGTTCCCCCCCCCAGAGTAAGTCAAAATTGAGAAGCACTTGTCCTTCATGCATGAAAGACCCATGAAATTCTGTGGAGATTCAGACTGTTTTTAAATGTTATAAACCTAATTGGGCATATGTGAATCAATTGTTACATTTTGTCATGCCAAGTGGGGTAAGAGATTGATGTGTAAAGAAAGAGTAATTGGTCTTGGCAGGTCTTCTTGACAGGCCTCTGGTGATGCAGCTGCCCTTACCGCTGCAATGGAAATATTGTTAAACACTATAACGGAGGTAAGTCATGTTAAGACTGACTGGATCAAGATATCTAAGTATCAAAATAAGGGAGAAACTCTGGCTGATTTTTTTACATCATTTAAAGGATATTATGGTGTTACTCAATATGCTGAGAATGATCCGGAAGCTGTGGGTGTTGCGCTTGTTCAAGGTTAGTTGCCCAACAGCAGCGGCCTGTGCAGGTATGAGAGGTGGGGTGCTGGGGCCGGGTGGGCGAGGGGGATCGCCAGACGACGATAAGGGAAAATGAATTATTTATTTAATTTCCCCTCGTGGTCATCTGTTGAATCCCCCCCAACCCGGCCTCACCACTCTTACCTGCACCCGGGCCGCTGCTGTTGCTCAAGGTCCAAGAACAGCTCAGGACCATCTGCATTGGATGGCAAATCAAGGGACTAGGTGAGTTGTTGTCACTTGCAAATCACTACTTGACAGTGCAAGAAAGAAATGAGGAAATGAACGAGTAAACGTCGATTCAATCATAAATGTAACAGCTTCAACGAACCCAAAAGTTCAGGTAGGAGAGGTAGGGGAAGATGGAATGAAAGAGGTGGACAAGGTAGAGGAAGAGTGGCATTAAACCAAGGAAGGTGCCAAGGGGATTCAGCCTCTCCAAGAGGTTTTTCATGTTTTAATTTTGGGCAGTTGAGTCACTGGAAACAGGATTGTCCCACTCTACCCTCTACCCCTCCAACCTGAAGAATCTGAGTTTATCCAACTCTTTAAGAGCTGATACCCCCAAAATTTAGAACAGTCCAAGAGGAGCTACTTGTTCCATAAATATTCCAATCCAAGTAGAGCAAAATTGCCAATCGTGATATTCATTATTATTGGGAAACGCAGATTGCGTCTTATTGATATTGGTGCTGCCTGTAAATCATGTTGCTGATCATGTCTTCCTAAGCCAAAGTCTCATTACCTTTGACCATGCCTTTATGTTGGGCTCCACCTTTTCTCGCAAACCTACTGAGTAGAGATCTGTTATGCAAATTGAACAGTTTTATGTACTGTAACAATGATTTTTTCTATTTTAATGTGCTGAAAATAAAGCCAAGACTGTCGTCTGTGAACCCACAGACTGTGCTAATAATGGTACAAAGTGTAAAGCTGTGGTACCAAAATCTGTCTCTGATATACTCTATCAAGTACGCTCCATTTTATGGTGTGAACAAGTAAGTTATGTTATGTTAAATAAATTTATATCGTGATCAGCTACTCGGCAGAGTGTCCCGGCGCGTGCAGCGGTAAAGGCAAAGGGTACCAGAGGGACAACTAAAAGAGGAAAGTTTTAAGCTTTTTCTTGAAGATAACATGATCTTGAATGCTCCGCAGAGCCAAGGGCAAAGCATTCCAAGTTGTGTAGTTTTTCACTAGTTTGTGTTTGTCGGTGGGGCAGTAAAGATCAAGGTGAATCCTTTGAATAAACTACCTCAGAGCACCCAGCACCCCCTACGCCCTGATGCAGTGGCAGGAAAGAGGCCCATTATTTCTACTTTGATAAAACAATAAACACTTAGCACCCACTGTGCATATAATAATCACATTTTTCACACAAAAAAGCTTGGTAAAGACACATGGAGATTTGTGCAAGACCTACAAGCTATATATAAACGATGCTGTAATACCAAGTATTTCTATCATGCCTTCCCGAGCAACCCATGTTAACTTGTATTCCAGCCTTTTTCTTTGTTCCCATACATCAGGGGAGCCAAAATCTCTTTGCATTCTCATCTTTAGGGCAATTTAATGTGGTGTCAACTCCCACAACGATTTACTGAATCCTCCATCCATCTTCTATCAAGCCCTCAAGCAGTACTTGGACACATTCACTGTCACAGGAAGATTTACTCTACTTGAATATGTAGATGATTTATTAATTCCTTCTGACTCACTAGACCAGTACAAGGTCGACCTTAGCAAAAAAGGGACATAAGGCTTCAAAAGAGAAAGTTTAATTTTAGCTTCCCCATCTTTGCTATTTAGGTCACAATATCTCAGTAGGGGAGAGACACCAGCCTGCAGGCTGTATTGAAGCTATTCGTAGTTACCAAGAGCCATCACTGTCTCTCAGGCACATACTTTATTGGAGATTGAACGCTATTGCAGACAATGGATTTGGGGATTTGCTTCTATTGTTCAGCCTTTTAAAGACTATGCAGAGAAAGATACCCCATAAACTCTGTATTGGACTAGGGAAGCAGAGCAATCCTTTGTGAATTTAAATCAGGCCCTTTCATTGGCTACACCAAATCACTCAACTTGTACTGTCATGAAAATAGCTTCAATATACCAGACACTGGTATCATGCTGATGCCCGTATACCGACTCCAAGCCCGAAGCTGACCTCGCAGCCCCTATGCCACTGAGAGTACTATTGTCGGCGTGCCTTCCACTTGAACCAGAAGACACACAAACACTGGCCACAACCTGCTGGGCTTGGAGCTAGCTGACTGGAATGATGGGTGGTCAGGTGCTTTACTCCCGACAATCCCCCGCACAGATAATCTGTTTCATCCCATAACTTGGGAATGGTTGGTACAGTGCATATTGACAATGCCTGCTTTGTAAACTTTTGATGGCTTGTTCCCGGATGGATGGGCATGTTTTCTCTTGCACAACCAACCCATGCTTAGCGTACGCCTCCCCTATGGACCATTTTGGGGTTCAACAACTTCAGAGAGCATTGAGGGCACAGATACCATTACCCATTAGCCCATGTTAAATTCACCCCTGTAACATTAGTAATCACAGACTTGGAAGGGGACAGTCTTATTTCCAAACTATACTACTCATGTCTGAACTTCCTACCAACATGTGATTCCAAACTCAGAATGACCTGGGAGACGGATTTGGGGCACTCTCTACCAGACAAGGTATGGGCGGCCTGTTGTGTGTAGACACGCCTCGTCTCTCTTAATCATTGTCATAAGCTGCTGCATTATACATTTTAACGAAGAGCCTATACCACACCCACAGCACTGGCTCGCATTGACCCCACTCTCTCATTAGAATGCCCCAAATGCTGCATGGAGAGCACAGACTTCGCACATATGGCGTGGACATGTTCTAGAGTAGCAACATACTAGGGGAAGGTATTCACCAGACTTTCTCTGATGGCCCAGGATACACTTGAACCTTCCTCCTTACTTTACTTGTTGGGTTATGTCCATGATGTCCCTAAATCCGTGCGCAGATACACTGCCATTGCCTTACTTCTAGCCAAGGGAGAGGTTGCCATACATTTCTGAAGTAGGCACCCACCTACAGTAGCAGCATGGATATTCAGCCTCATTTATTGTGACACAAATAGCGAACTTTGTGTAGCCCTGCAACCTCCCACCTACGACCAAAAGATATTTGGCAGCCACTAATGGATTACCTACAGACACTGTCCACACCTGACTCCACCCAATAAAAATGGGGATCCTCTTTGGGAGTGTAGACTCTGTCCACCTGTTTGTTTCTTTCGGTGTAGCTGCAACGGGGTAGACCTTGAGGTGTTTATTTTCTACAGTGCTGTCATGGGATAGAATGTGCTATTAACATGGTACGCATTGTTGCATCTTGTTTTTGTTGTTATGTACATCATGCTTTGGTAAATATGCTGCCTCATATTTCTCTTTTGATTGATGGAGCGCGATGGTGCTCTTTCGTTTGTAGGGGTGCATTATAATCACGGATAGTCCGCATCCCCATATGTATTCATGTGTCATCACGACATTTGGTTATTAGATCGTATTTAGCAATAACATGCGAAAGTATAATGAAAGAAATGTTTGTGCCATGCAAATAAATAATGTGGCATTTGTGTTTTGAATAATGTAATCATTGGTAGCTGCCTGCATTTGCTTAAAGAAGTTGCTCACATGTGATGAAATGCATTTGATTTAAACGTGCACCAAAATAAAGTTGCATGAAGGTGTGATTAATTGTGTTGAACGTGTAGAATTTCATAAGTTGCTTGCCATTGAAATGCATTTGATGTGCTTATGTAACGTGATGAAGAAAGGCCCGAATGAAATGTTCTCTTATGCGTGTATTTGATGTGCCTATGTGCTGCACTCTTATGTTGGTCAATTTCTGTAGGCCTGAAATGTATTTTCCCTGGAGGCTCTCAGACAAGGGTTTGCTAGTGAAATTCATGTGCATTTTGAATTTGTTCTATTCTCACGTTTCTATTGCAGGTGGAGAAAGTCGTCTTTGTTAGTTAGAATAACGCCTTTTGTTTTAGGAGTTAGGCTCGGCGAGGAGATGATACTATGTGGAAGGATCGCTGATAATTGGGAGACAGTGTTCTTTGTTCATCCTTGTTGAACCAGATGACTGCATGGAGACGGGCGTTACATTCGCCAGATTACTTTATCAAATCATGACCTTCTGAGAACGGACATAACCTATATACTTGAACTTACATAGTATTCAAATTTATTGGGTTTCACATACTGGCAACAATCATATGAATGAGAACCTTTTACATTTCAAGCCCTGAAGAAGTCCGCTTGAGGATGAAACGCGTTGGCGGTTTCGAATTTTAAAGAATACGAATAAAGAGTGACTTTTAACAACGCAAGATCTTACCGGCATTTTTATTTCTGGGAAAACAACTGTTTATTGTAAATCTATGTTATTATGAATATGGTCTGACTATGACATGTATATGTATTCAACACATGGAAGTGTGCAGAGCTGTTTTGCCTTCTTTCTCACTGAGGGAGGCCTGGGAATCAAGGTCGTCGAGCCAGGAGCTGGAGTCCAACACTGCATGGAAAATCAACTATGAGAAGTGTCCAGCGAGATGAGGTGATCTGTGGGCGTGTTTTACCTTTCTGTGTTTTGTATTAGGGACAGTGCCCTGGGGTGGAGTCATGAGAGGAGGTGAGGAGATCGAAGGGGACAGAAGGAGCATCTTAGAACAAGCTCCATAGCTTTGGCTACTTGACCTATACAACGTGAGTGTACTTCTTAGGAAGTATTCACTCGCTGACACCTTTTTCCTGATCTTGCGTGGAAAATGTTGAGTTGGGATGTCAGGATAGTGGTAGTGTAGGGATAGACTAATTCTTTTTGTTCATTCACCACAGATGAAGACCGATCTTGACATGGGGGCAATCATTGCCTGTGTTCCGCTTCTGGAAATTGTTATTCTGTTTATGATTCATCTCATAAAGCTGGCTTGTAGGTTTGGATTTGTTTTAATTCCCATGTACTTCTACAACCTCATTATGAGGTGTTTGTACATCCAGTTGTTTTTGGCGTTGTAATAAACCCACTAATTTGGATTTTGGAGTCTGTGATTCTTCAGAGTCATGGTTCTTATAAATTTTCGTCCGCCTTAATGAGTTATTTCTCCCCTCTACACTTCTCAGCAGGTAACAAAGGTCCATCGGCCAAGAGTTTCACCGTAAATTGGTAGGAAGGAACTCGGCCCTTACAGTTGGTAGCAGAAGGACGGTTACCTCTGCAGTGAGGGGAGAAGCTAGGAATTTTAGGGAAAGTTTAGTCATAGAGCACCAAAGAGCCCAGAGGATTGAAAGCAGAGGACGACAAACTTTGGAGGAGACCGACCGAGAGTGACGGTGCGGCGGGAACAGCAGTTCACGGTGGAGTGAGTATGAATAGGGATGTGTGTATTAGATTGCAGTGATGATTTGATTGTGTGATGTCTTGCGGAGTTGAGATGAGAGTCAAGTGATTGTGGTTTCGGGCCGATTGCTCGCGGTCCATGTGATACGATTTGTTTTGTTTTGATGTCAGGCTTGACGAGTAGCCTAAGATGCCGGGATAGATTTGTGGTGTAGAAGACACCAGATCTGTAATTGTCTGACTACTGATCGTGGGAGTCATTAGGTATCATTGACAAATTCACTGGAGATTGGGAACGTATGTGAGAGAGCTTGAGAGAGTTGTGTGGTAAGTTAGTGCACAAGGGTGGACCACAGCGATTCGAGTGACCAACGCAGGTCGTGGGTCATTGTGTATGAGCGGATTTGAGCGAGTGGATCCTATCAGTTATTTGTATGACTGTCTGGCCGTTTGTGGGCAAATGGTTTGAGGTTGCTGTCTCTGGTCGTTTCACAGAGAGAGAAGTTGCCAGAGGTGAGGCAGACAATTACTTGCGAGACTGTCCGGTCGTTTAGTGGGCAGACAATTACCTGTTTCTTTGAATGAGGTGCGTGAATGCATAAGGAAGAGATTGTAAAGGAGGGTGAAATGCTGAGTGAGGAGGAAGAGTGACGTCTGTGTGTGCTGTGCTGCAATAGGTTGGTTGGCGTAAAGGGTGTTACATTACCTTTGTAGGGGAGATAGAGGAGAAGTAACTCGAGTGGGTGAAGAAGCACCACCCGAAGACACACCAGCACACTATATGGCCACGAATGTAGCATTCCATACCATAGCTTGGCTCCAAAATTGGCATAAGGTCACTGAGAAGGAGGGAGATCTGGCTTTTCCATGCACGATGGGATGCATTGGCGAGGAGATGGAGAGTAGATACCATTGAGGGAGAGAGGTTATTCCCAATGTTAGTGAAGGTAGCAGACGTCCAGAAGAGGAAGGAAGAAGATGATAATTACACTGATGATAGTTTGCTGGATAGGTTGCTAGCAGAGCATCCGCCTCCATATAATCCAACGTCGGAGGAGGGAAGACAAGCGCTTGCGGGAGGGACAAGAGAATCGCGAACGAGTCCTACTGCGAGAGTAGTGGGAATGATTTCAACGGGAACGGAGGAAATGGGAATACAACCATCGAGGAGTACATAGACGAGTGGAACTAATGCTGTTACACAGTTACAGGATGCCCTTACGGTGCCGGTCACCATTGGTCCCATAGTGTCAGTATACGATCCAGGTCAAGCAGAAAACAGTAGTCAAACACAGTTGCCAGCAGTAGGAGAAAGTTTTGGTTCTGAAGGAAATGGTACAGTGAGCGGAACTGGTCCTCTGTTGCGACCTTTAGAAGCAAGTACTCCGTTGCCAGGAACTGCAGACTCTTCTAGAGGGCACACTGAGTCTAGGGCAGTACAATAAGTGTCATTAGCAGACTCACATTCTGTTTGAGGATGTGGGAACCCCCAGTCAGAGGTCCTATGGGGAGCATGGCAGGAGGAGGAATGGATCAAGGAATTTCTGAGAGTCAAAATATCCCACTTTCCATAGTTGAAGGGAGTCACCAAGTAAATCAGAGTAGTAAAAGTGGAGAGCTAAACAGTACATCGACTCAGGGAACGATTACGGTTGCTATAAGGGCCAAAGTACTAGATGTGGTGAGGTTGAAGCAGATGAAATAATAAGTGGAAATTTACCTTTGAAAAGGATGGAGCTTTGTGAACAAGATGAGCTGTTGTTTGTGGCAAAGGATGTGACCCATGAGGCAAGGAAGGCTCATGAGAAACTGACAGAATTAGCACAGGGGTATGATGTAGACTTGTCCAAGACGAAGATGTTACATGGAAGTCATAGGCTAAATTACAGTGATCAAGAAATGGAAGAGAAGAGAGTTATAGGGTTGAAAACACAAATTGGAGAATTGATTTTAGGAATACGTGCATAGAGCATGCTTGACAAGTAGGAAGAGAGGTTGTACAAGAAAAAGAGTGTCAAGAAGAGCATAAGTGATACGCCGCCACCAGGTGGGGGAACAGCAGGAGTAGAGGGTTTCCCATTGCGAGGGGTACCGAGCAGAGGGTATGTGCATGTGCCTTGGAGCAGGGGTGATCTGGCAGCATTCACAAATACTTTCCTTGGCTGAGGGAAAAGCCTGTTGAGTGGTATAAGCAAGTCGATCGCTTTGCCAAGATTTCAAAAGTATTGCGGATTGATTTGAATACATTGTTTGACATTGTAGTACCAAGTGATCTGTGGTCAGCTTGTAAAATTGCTGTTGAATCGCCAATGTCGGAACTAGAGCGAGATCCTGTTACACATGGTCCTTCACCTGTGATTATGAAAAAGTTTGAGCAGGTAATCACATGGTTACAGTCTAAAATTTCACCACAAGATATTGAGTGGGTTAAGATAGATTGAAATACCCAAGAGCCCAAGGAATCGGTCCATGCTTATTACGAAAGGCTCTTGCAAGCCTTCAAGCAGTACAGTGTATTAGACACCCTAGATTCCAAAGACATGAGACAGTTAATTTCCAAATTCATCCTAGGGGTGAGACCAGAGATTAGCTTCAGGATCCATCAGCATTTGATCTGTTGGCCGAACAAATCCATGGATGATATTCTACGGTTTGCCAGGTATTGCAGTGATGAGGTAGACTCAAAGCATAAGAAGCTCAAGGATAAGCTGATGCTGGTCAAGATGAGGAATGCAGAAAGGGTGGACCAGGAACAGCCAAACGGAGGAACACTGGAACGAAGACAGGGGAACAGTCAAGGAGGGGCCCGAAACGCGTCAGGTCAAGGCAGGGGGAAACCTGTAGACCCCAAGCCAGGGATGGATGTTGGTACTCTCTACTGCATGCCATTATTGTCACAAAATCGGTCACTGGAAGCGCGAGTGCAGGTTAAACCCCGCTAATCAGGTCCAAGATGAGGAAATAGTGCAGGTACCTGAGACAGTACAGCAGTAAGACCCGGGTCAGTACTAGGGGGGAGTTTGGGTCCATAAGTGCAAGTTCCCCAACCACCAAGAATTCCACAAGCAAACCGAACGTACCAGCAGATGCCACTCATCGAGACATTCAATGAGTTCGCTTCAGACCTGTTACAATGACGGTGCCTGAGGGGGGAGGAAGACTGCACTCTTGGAGCAGTCTTGGAGGTAGACCAGAGAGGACCATATGTAGAGTCAGATGTTGACGGTCATCCCATCACCTTTTTGATTGATACTCGTGCTACCCGTTCTACTGTAAGATCTGCAGTAATCCCAAACCTACCCCTCTCGGGACAATCAATCCAAGTTGTAGGAGTTGCAAATAAGAGAATGACCAATTCATTAACAGATGAGATACCTGTGAGAATAGGAGCCTTTCATGATCAACATGATGGTGTGCTTATTAGGACGTGATCTCCTATGTAAATTGAACTGCACCATCTATTGCACGCCCAAAGGAGTGGAGTTGCAGACTAATGATGATGACATTGTATTCAAACTGGCGAACCAGAATCTCTGCATAGAGATGTTCCCTGTGTTGATAGTCGAGGACTTACCCCACGATTTGAGGGATTCCGTCTCCTTGGAGGTATGGGATTTCACAGGAGAAGAAATAGGATTGATCAAAGGGGTTGAGTCAATTAAGATTCAGGTCAAGCCAAATGCTGAATTCCCAAGAACACCTCTGCACAATCTGACGCCGGAAACGGTGGGAGGAATTAAGCCTGTAATTGAGTCCATAATTGAGCAGGGAATTTTGAAAGATATAATGGGAAGCCCATGTAATTCCCCTATAATGGGACTGCAGAAGCCGAGAGGGAAGTTTAGAATTGTGCAAGACCTGCAAAAGGTCAACACAATTGTAGTTCCATGTTGTCCTGTGGTACCGAATCCATCAGTGATCCTATTCCAGATACCATGGGGAGCTGAATGTTTCACAGTGATTGACCTATGTCAGACATTCTTCTCGATACCCTTGCATGAGGAAAGCCAATTTTTATTTGCTTTCTGTTTGGAAAATTGTGTGTTAACATGGTGCCATATCCCACCAGGGTATACAGAGAGTTCATTGATTTTCAATCAGATTTTGAAAAAGAATCTTGAGAGCCTCGTAAAGCCACAGAATTCGGTTCTTGTGCAGTATATTGATGACCTCTTGATTACAACTGAAACAGAGGATGCTTGCAGGATTGATACTGTTGCCCTATTAAATCATCTAGCAAAGTCCGAGCCCGTTACAGTATTGTTTGACTAAGGTTCATTATTTGGGTCACAGAATTGAAAAAGGCAAGAGAAAGGTGTCATCAGATCGTGTTGAGGCGATCATGAACATGACTGCGCCTACAACACAAAAGGAAGTTAGGATGTTTCTGGTAATGGCTGGGTATTGCAGTCAGTGGATTCACAACTTTTCATTGAAGGCGAAGCCTTTACAGAGATTGACACACAAGGATGTGACTGATCCAGTACCATGGGATAACAACTGTTTGGTTGCCTTCTTGGATCTGAGAGAAAGCCTTTGTCGCTCCCCCGCTCTAGGAATGCCTGATAACAACAAATCCCTCTCACTGTTTTGCTGTGAGAGAGAAGGATATGCACTATCAGTACTCAGACAGACTCATGGAGGTGTCCCTAGACCAGTTGCCCACTTCTTGCTACCTTAGACCCAGTAGCTTCAGCGTTGCTCCGATGTCTCAAATCCATTGCGGTAACAGGTGTCAGCATTGAAAGGTGAGAAAGCATTGTGATGGGTCATCCACTTACTGTTTATGTCCTGAACTCAGTTGAGCTTCTGATGACGAGACCAAAGACTCAGCATTTGACAAATAACAGACTCGCACGCTATGAGCAGGTCATACTTGCCTCAGAGAATGTGACTCTAAAAAGATGTTCTGTATTGAATCCTGCTACTTTGATGCCTTTACCAAATGTTGATGACGTAGATTGTGAGGACCATGACGGTCTCGATGTGACTGAACTTTGCACCAAACCGAGACCCAACATTGGCGATGAACCTCTGCCCAAATCTGATGAGATCTTCTTTGTAGATGGTTCATGCTTAAGAGACAATGTAGGCCATATGAGAGCAGCATTTGCTATATGCACCATTTCTGGAGTTTTGGAAGATGCTTGTTTACAGGGAGTATACTCCACACAAGTGGCTGAAATCATTGCTTTGACACATGCCTGCTTGGCTGCTAATCAAATCCGAGTTACCATCTACATCGATAGCCAGTACTGATTCGATGTGGTTCATGACTTCGGACAGCTATGGTCACAGAGGGGATTCCTAAAGTCATCAGGATCTCCAATCAGGTACGGGGAATATGGTAGACAGTTGTAGGAAGCCATGCAATGTCCATAAGAAATTGCAGTGGTTAAATATGCCACCCATGGGAGGGGGTAGGACTTTGTCCCGCTTGGGAACAGGTAAGTGGATGAAGTTGCACATTTCTGTGCTGAACAAGGGTGCATTTGCACAGGAGAAGATACTGGAGAGAGTACAGAGAGAACCGAGCTCAGCATGATGTTAGCCATAGCAGACACTTGGGACGAGCTCAAGCGCCTGCAAGGAGAAGTGTCAGAACAGGAAGAAGCTGGCTGTACGGCTATCTATCTGGGACTATGTCTCAGCAGCCAAGTTAATGATATAATTTCATTAAACTACAAATTATTGCTGAAGAAAGTGGTGGCCAAGCTGCGAAGTTGGTACCGGCTACCTCTCAGTATTTTTGGGAGATGCAATGTGGTTAAAATGAATGTCTTACTAAAGTTCCTATATTTCTTCCATACAATTCCATTAAAAGTGCCATCATCCTTTTCTAAACATTTAGACAGTGTCCTGGGCAGTTTTATTTGGGGATACCGACGGGTTAGAAGAGCTATTCGATATCTAAAATTATCATACATGCAGGGCGGATTTAAGCTCCCTGATTTTAAGCTGTACTATTGAACAGCATTCATCGGGTGAATACAGAGTCTACTTGGGGGAACTGACACAAATCCCAGCTGGCTTTTATATCAGTTGGCCTGTGGACCAAGTACTGGGTTTCTACTATATAAAACATCTGATCCCAATTATTTCAAGCGGGTTCGCTTTAAGGTAATCAGGGACATTAACAATATATGGCGTGAAATTTGCAAGACATATGCAATACCCGACTTACATTGCTACACTGTATTAAGGGGAACCCACTATTTCCTAACATATTCCACGACCAGATAGGGAAGGAATGGCAGTTTTCAAGGGTGTGGTGCGGGTGGGTCAGTTATATGACGAACAGGGTTTTCAAACTTTTTTATCTTTAAAAGAAGAATTTGATCTTCCACAAAATACCCAAGAGCCCAAGGAATCGGTCCATGCTTATTACGAAAGGCTCTTGCAAGCCTTCAAGCAGTACAGTGGATTAGACACCCTAGATTCCAAAGACATGAGACAGTTAATTTCCAAATTCATCCTAGGGTTGAGACCAGAGATTAGCTTCAGGATCCATCAGCATTTGATCTGTTGGCCGAACAAATCCATGGATGATATTCTACGGTTTGCCAGGTATTGCAGTGATGAGGTAGACTCAAAGCATAAGAAGCTCAAGGATAAGCTGATGCTGGTCAAGATGAGGAATGCAGAAAGGGTGGACCAGGAACAGCCAAGCGGAGGAACACTGGAACGAAGACAGGGGAACAGTCAAGGAGGGGCCCAAAATGCGTCAGGTCAAGGCAGGGGGAAACCTGTAGACCCCAACCCAGGGATGGATGTTGGTACTCTCTACTGCATGCCATTATTGTCACAAAATCGGTCACTGGAAGCGCGAGTGCAGGTTAAACCCCGCTAATCAGGTCCAAGATGAGGAAATAGTGCAGGTACCTGAGACAGTACAGCAGTAAGACCCGGGTCAGTACTAGGGGGGAGTTTGGGTCCATAAGTGCAAGTTCCCCAACCACCAAGAATTCCACAAGCAAACCGAACGTACCAGCAGATGCCACTCATCGAGACATTCAATGAGTTCGCTTCAGACCTGTTACAATGACGGTGCCTGAGGGGAGAGGAAGACTGCACTCTTGGAGCAGTCTTGGAGGTAGACCAGAGAGGACCATATGTAGAGTCAGATGTTGACGGTCATCCCATCACCTTTTTGATTGATACTCGTGCTACCCGTTCTACTGTAAGATCTGCAGTAATCCCAAACCTACCCCTCTCGGGACAATCAATCCAAGTTGTAGGAGTTGCAAATAAGAGAATGACCAATTCATTAACAGATGAGATACCTGTGAGAATAGGAGCCTTTCATGATCAACATGATGGTGTACTTATTAGGACGTGATCTCCTATGTAAATTGAACTGCACCATCTATTGCACGCCCAAAGGAGTGGAGTTGCAGACTAATGATGATGACATTGTATTCAAACTGGCGAACCAGAATCTCTGCATAGAGATGTTCCCTGTGTTGATAGTCGAGGACTTACCCCACGATTTGAGGGATTCCGTCTCCTTGGAGGTATGGGATTTCACAGGAGAAGAAATAGGATTGATCAAAGGGGTTGAGTCAATTAAGATTCAGGTCAAGCCAAATGCTGAATTGCCAAGAACACCTCTGCACAATCTGACACCGGAAACGGTGGGAGGAATTAAGCCTGTAATTGAGTCCATAATTGAGCAGGGAATTTTGAAAGATATAATGGGAAGCCCATGTAATTCCCCTATAATGGGACTGCAGAAGCCGAGAGGGAAGTTTAGAATTGTGCAAGACCTGCAAAAGGTCAACACAATTGTAGTTCCATGTTGTCCTGTGGTACCGAATCCATCAGTGATCCTATTCCAGATACCATGGGGAGCTGAATGTTTCACAGTGATTGACCTATGTCAGACATTCTTCTCGATACCCTTGCATGAGGAAAGCCAATTTTTATTTGCTTTCTGTTTGGAAAATTGTGTGTTAACATGGTGCCATATCCCACCAGGGTATACAGAGAGTTCATTGATTTTCAATCAGATTTTGAAAAAGAATCTTGAGAGCCTCGTAAAGCCACAGAATTCGGTTCTTGTGCAGTATATTGATGACCTCTTGATTACAACTGAAACAGAGGATGCTTGCAGGATTGATACTGTTGCCCTATTAAATCATCTAGCAAAGTCCGAGCCCGTTACAGTATTGTTTGACTAAGGTTCATTATTTGGGTCACAGAATTGAAAAAGGCAAGAGAAAGGTGTCATCAGATCGTGTTGAGGCGATCATGAACATGACTGCGCCTACAACACAAAAGGAAGTTAGGATGTTTCTGGTAATGGCTGGGTATTGCAGTCAGTGGATTCACAACTTTTCATTGAAGGCGAAGCCTTTACAGAGATTGACACACAAGGATGTGACTGATCCAGTACCATGGGATAACAACTGTTTGGTTGCCTTCTTGGATCTGAGAGAAAGCCTTTGTCGCTCCCCCGCTGTAGGAATGCCTGATAACAACAAATCCCTCTCACTGTTTTGCTGTGAGAGAGAAGGATATGCACTATCAGTACTCAGACAGACTCATGGAGGTGTCCCTAGACCAGTTGCCCACTTCTTGCTACCTTAGACCCAGTAGCTTCAGCGTTGCTCCGATGTCTCAAATCCATTGCGGCAACAGGTGTCAGCATTGAAAGGTGAGAAAGCATTGTGATGGGTCATCCACTTACTGTTTATGTCCTAAACTCAGTTGAGCTTCTGATGACGAGACCAAAGACTCAGCATTTGACAAATAACAGACTCGCACGCTATGAGCAGGTCATACTTGTCTCAGAGAATGTGACTCTAAAAAGATGTTCTGTATTGAATCCTGCTACTTTGATGCCTTTACCAAATGTTGATGACGTAGATTGTGAGGACCATGACGGTCTCGATGTGACTGAACTTTGCACCAAACCGAGACCCAACATTGGCGATGAACCTCTGCCCAAATCTGATGAGATCTTCTTTGTAGATGGTTCATGCTTAAGAGACAATGTAGGCCATATGAGAGCAGCATTTGCTATATGCACCATTTCTGGAGTTTTGGAAGATGCTTGTTTACAGGGAGTATACTCCACACAAGTGGCTGAAATCATTGCTTTGACACGTGCCTGCTTGGCTGCTAATCAAATCCGAGTTACCATCTACATCGATAGCCAGTACTGATTCGATGTGGTTCATGACTTCGGACAGCTATGGTCACAGAGGGGATTCCTAATGTCATCTGGATCTCCAATCAGGTACGGGGAATATGTAAGACAGTTGTAAGAAGCCATGCAATGTCCATAAGAAATTGCAGTGGTTAAATATGCCACCCATGGGAGGGGGTAGGACTTTGTCCAGCTTGGGAACAGGTAAGTGGATGAAGTTGCACATTTCTGTGCTGAACAAGGATGCATTTGCACAGGAGAAGATACTGGAGAGAGTACAGAGAGAACCGAGCTCAGCATGATGTTAGCCATAGCAGACACTTGGGACGAGCTCAAGCGCCTGCAAGGAGAAGTGTCAGAACAGGAAGAAGCTGGCTGTACGGCTATCTATCTGGGACTATGTCTCAGCAGCCAAGTTAATGATATAATTTCATTAAACTACAAATTATTGCTGAAGAAAGTGGTGGCCAAGCTGCGAAGTTGGTACCGGCTACCTCTCAGTATTTTTGGGAGATGCAATGTGGTTAAAATGAATGTCTTACTAAAGTTCCTATATTTCTTCCATACAATTCCATTAAAAGTGCCATCAACCTTTTCTAAACGTTTAGACAGTGTCCTGGGCAGTTTTAGTTGGGGATACGGACGGGTTAGAAGAGCTATTCGATATCTAAAATTATCATACATGCAGGGCGGATTTAAGCTCCCTGATTTTAAGCTGTACTATTGAGCAGCATTCATCGGGTGGATACAGAGTCTACTTGGGGGAACTGACACAAATCCCAGCTGGCTTTTATATCAGTTGGCCTGTGGACCAAGTACTGGGTTTCTACTATATAAAACATCTGATCCCAATTATTTCAAGCGGGTTCGCTTTAAGGTAATCAGGGACATTAACAATATATGGCGTGAAATTTGCAAGACATATGCAATACCCGACTTACATTGCTACACTGTATTAAGGGGAACCCCCTATTTCCTAATATATTCCACGACCAGATAGGGAAGGAATGGCAGTTCAAGGGTGTGGTGCGGGTGGGTCAGTTATATGACAAACAGGGTTTTCAAACTTTTTGATCTTTAAAAGAAGAATTTGATCTTCCACAAACTCATTTTTTTAAGTACCTACAAGTTAGGGACTCGTTAAGTTATTCGTGGTAGGGGACTACTAGAGCTGTCTAATCCTTCCGAGATCTTGTCCACACTTGTCTGTACTAGAGGGCGAGGAACTATAGGCAAAATATATCAAAAATGTATTGGGTTGCTAAGCGATGATGCATACAAATCGCGGCAAAGTTAAGTCGGATCTTTCGCTGTGAAATAACAAAGGAGGAAATACAAGAATCTCTCCAAACTATCGATCTAGCTGTAACATCTGTCAATCTAAAACTACAACAACATAGAATTATTTTCATGCATTATTATACCCATGAGCGAATTTCTTAATGGACTAATAACCTAACTACTGCTAAAACATATTGACCGAAATGCCAAGAATATGCTGCTGACCTACTCCATATGTTTTTTACATGCCCAAGGCTAAAGAACTTTTGGTCTAATATCACTCTCACTCTTGCAACCTGGGTTGACTAAGACAACCCGGTTTCAGGGAAAGAGTTGTTGTTGGGACTATTTTCAGAGCCCGGGGGTCTTACAAAGTCTCTAGCCTCTATCATCGTGGCCTGTGCTCTCTTATGTATTGCCCGCTCTTGGATTCATACAATGTCTCCTAGTATTAATGAATTCTGGTCTTTGTTGACGTAGAGCTTCGAAATGGAAACTGCATTAGCCAAAGCTAGAGGCCCCCGATCTCTGCTAAAATTCCGCAGGGAATGGTCCTGTCTTCAATGGGATTAAGGATTGAATGCATTTTTGTATTTTTTTTTTATATAATTGCTTTCTTTTGATCTGCCTTTGCCATTGTGTGTAAGCAGCTATACTATTATGTGGTCATTCTTGTTTAGATTGATTTTTCTGCTCCTCTTTTTTACAATGCTCCTCTGTGCTCTGCAAATGATTATTATTGATTTATGATTATCGGAAAATGTTGATGTAATAATTTTTTCTTTTTGTGGAAATAAAATCATCAAAAAAAAAAAGAAGCTGGTTGGATCAAAGCAGGTTGCGAGAAAAGAGATGATGGTATTTGGATTTAAACTGATGGTCGAGCAGTATTGCCAGATGATTTACTGAGCCCTTTAGCAAGGTTGATTCATGGAGCCGTTCACACTGGAAGGGATGCCATAGTGCGAGTGTTCAGGCAGACGTGGTTTCATCCTTTGTTTCATGCATTTGCTGAAGCAGATGAGTTACATGTCAGCAAATGAATGCTGGAAAGAAGACTGTGGTTGCATTAAGTCACAGTGGAAGATCAGAAAGACCCTTCAATAGGATTCAGCTTGGTTTTATTGAAATGCCCAGGTGCAACGGATTGAGGTACATCTTGGTTGTGGTGTGTGTTTTCTCATGGTGGGTGGAAGCTTATCCAACAAGGAGGTGTGATAGTCTCACCGTAGCAAAGTTTTTGCTTAGAAAACTTATACCACGGTTCGGGTTTCGAACCCCATTGAAGTCGAATAGAGGAACGCAGATTATGAGGATGCTTTGCGCTGCCTTACATGTTGATTAGAGACTGCATTGCAGCTACAAGCCTGAGACATCTGGAATTGTGGAGCAAATCAATAGAACTCTGAAGATGAGAATGGCAAAAGTGTGTTCATCCATGTCTCTGAAATGGCCTCATGCATTGCCCTTGGTATTGATGAGTATCCGTAGTATCCCTGACAGGAGGACAGGCCTCTCCCCTAATGCTTACTTGATGGGGAGGGCGAAGCGTTTGCCTGCAGTGACATCTACAGCCTTGATAAACATCACAGATGATTTGATCCTTGATTATTGCAAAGAACTGGCTGAAGTAGTACATTATGTGTCTCACCAGGTTGAAGCTGCAACTGCCCTGACCTCGAAGGACCTGTGCCATGACTAACCCTGAGCACGAACTCTGCTCCGCTGGCAGAGTTTGCGGAAGTTTGCATACTCTGTGTTCCGCGGAGAGCGCAAACTTCCCTCAAAACTTCTGACTCCGTAGCGGAGCAGTGTTCAGCACCGGACCCTCCCAGCTCTCACCCCCTGCAATAAATATTTATTAAATAAAATGTATAATTAAAGTAAAATAAAAGGGCACTTACCTTATCGTGGCATCCCGGGCTACCCTCCTCGCCGTAATCCCCTAATTCAGACATATGTCATGGTAGGACTACGCATGCGCATGCATGCGCAATCCTACCATGATGTACGGGGTTACAGCGAGGAGGAGGAGGGCAGCCGGTACGCCGCGGTAAGGTAAGTGTGCTTTTATTTTACTTTAATTGTAAATTTTATTTAAAAAATATTTATTGCGGAGGGGTTGGAGATGCAGAGCGGAGCTCCACAATGTTTTTTGGCAAACTCCGTAGAGTTCCGCATAGAGCAACTCCGCCTGTTCCGCCCGGGGTTAGCCATGCCTTGTGACTGGGTACTCGTTCGCAAGCATGTGAGGAAGAGTTGCCTTGACGCCCATTGGAAAAGCCCATATCAAGCTTGCCGAGCTGGATGCACGCCTCCCACACTCGCAGAGTTTCAGGACCCTTGGAAGAAACAGCTCCTCTCCCAGAAGAAAATCCAGATGTGGTTGCGAGGCCACAGGAGGGGACCAGCCAAGCTGTGAGGGTTACTGACAAAGCTGGTTGCCCACCAGAGCAAACTGAGGGGGATCACGCTACACAAGGCCCAGGTATTGACTCTGAGGAAGATGGTAACGTTGCGAGTGGTATAGAGTCAGACTCAGCTGAAGGAACTGGTGCGCAAGGTGGTCGGGTGCAGAAAAGACAGGCAGAAACCGCAGAGGAAACCTGGCCTGGGAGACAAAGGAGGTTAAATCTGAGATTGGCACCTGAAAGAGATCTTGCTCCTGTGTCAGAGACATCTGAGTCGGAGCTAAGTGACGCAGAACAAGCACAAAAGAGTCCGAGAAGGCCGAGAAGAGCAAGAGTGCCTTGAAATTGATACGCTGCCCCAGAGTCGACTTATCTGGCTACAGATGCCGGGAGCAGTGGTGACCGGAAGGCTAAGGTCTTCAAGAGGACCCCAGAACTGAAAATTGATATCGAGCTGATAGTCCTTGGTCTGGAAATAGAGGGGGTGCTGACGGTGACAGTACCAAGACATCCAATCTTGAGCACGGTAAAAGATTTAATTCTGCAAGATTTGTCTTTTCCAACTTTTGGATATCAGCCACCAGCTCAGGAAATTGCAACTGTTCATCTTGAGATTTTGCACCGTGTTATAGTTGAAATTGGTTCTGAGCTTATAAAAGATTGATTGAACTGTGAACTGTAAATAAGCTTGCTTTAAAGAAGATAACCTAGGCCTAGTGGAAGAAGAATAAACTTAGGGATTTTTCCATAGAAGAAGAAAGAGGGCTAAGGAAGTTTTTTGAATTGTGTAAGTAAAGGAGGAACAAACTATACATTTATTTCCAGAACTTCAACGAACTGCATTTAAACTGGTTAGCAGCAATCAGAGACAGAGAAAGAGACTTTGTGTAAATCCTCTTGCTGTGCTAGACCGACAATTGAAGATGGAGTCTGGAAATTCAAATCATAGGTCTAAGTGTGTAATAGGTACACTCATAGTTGGAGTGATAATAGTAATAGCAGTAGTTGTTATTATTAACTGTAAAATGTTCACATGTTGCAGAAGTTGAAGGGGTGGAAGCGAAGGGGACAACCACACCTGTTACTTCTAGCATAAAAGATGGTATCGTAGGAGCTGAAAAGGCTATGCTAGATCAGAATAGTCGTATGTTACACATAGATTTGTCTAAAGGTGATTACACGCTTAACGCTTACGCAAAGCTGCTATATGAGTATGTGAGCACGATGGATGTTAGAGATTGCTGTGTGTGTATGCACCTGACTGCGTCTGTGGAGGAAGGTGTTCGTTATCACCATCTTCCTTTGACATATGGTATTACATGTAGCCTGTTGCTCAGTACGTTTTACGGTATGGGTCATTACGAATATTACTTTTCCAATTATGATGTTGTGCTTTCAGAAGTTCCAGCTTATAAGCACCTGAATTAGTATGATTATACAAGCAGGAAGATAGAGTGGGAAAGTATTTCATACCTACCGTCACTTTAGATACAGCTTATGCACATCGTCACAATTTAACATTTATGTTAACTGACATGGAGAAGAAATTTGTAGATCAAGTAGAAGATAGACATAGGCAGTTATCAGTAAAACTTAATAGTAGAGAGGAAAAAATTGCCTGGACCAAGGAAAAATTAGCACACAAGGCGAGAGGCAGATCTGGTCCAATAGCTTTGGATTTTGAACAGAGAGAAAAGCTTTGCATTAGACAGGTATGGACATACTATGATAATATCTTTGTAGGACAGTGTGTGTGATCACATCTTCACGATCGAAGCCACTGCAAAGAAGTTCTTGCAGGATACGGTGAAAGTGGTACCAAATGTGCATTTTGTGTGTGGGAAAAAATGCCTATGTGTGATTGCCAATGAATTGTTATGGTACATGTTATGTTATGTGGCTGTTGTGTTTCCCAAGATTTATCATGTTGAGGATTTAAGACCTTTAGAAGGTGGAGTACATCATGGAGAGAAAAGAGGTACAAGTGCAGGTGAGATAGTTGGAGATGTATTTGGAGCAATGATATCAAATCTGGGAGTAGTTCTGAATGACATTAAGATTAGAAGGTTGTCAACTATTGTGGATAAGTTGTCAGCGAATACAGCTCAGTCTTTGCTGCTCGTAGACAGAGAGATGGTGTCGATAAGAGCTATGGTGATGCAGAACCGCTTTGCTTTAGAAGTCTTGCTAGCAAAAGAGTGTGGAGTCTGTAAAATGTTGAGGGTCCAACAGTGCTGTACTTATATACCCGATAACAGCAGAGATTTGAAGAAGTATATAAGTAACATCACTGACATTCATCATGAAGTGCATGATTTGGCCAGAGAGGGTGTTTGGGACAAGGTTGTAAAGGGCTTTAGGAAGGTTGTAAGTTAGTTTGGTAACCTTGGAAAGGGAATCCTTGGTTACATCTTGAAGCCCATCATCATAGTTGTGGTTTGTGTGATCTTCTTGTTGGGATTGGTAAAAGACTACAAATGGCTTAAGGCAGGTCAGGCTGAGAGATCTCTTAGGGAGTGTAAGAGGAGAATGGAGAGACTGCAGGACAGTCACTATGAGAATCTCAAGAGCCTAGAGAAGATCCGACAGGGGAGACTGGCTACAACTTCTGTTTAGGTCGGTTCATTCTCCAGGGAACTGTGGTTTATTAAGAGGGTGGGACTGATGGAGAGCGATAGTGTTCTTTCGCTAGTAGGGGTCCATTATATTCATGGAGAGTCCACATCCACAAATGTATTCATGTGTTGTGATAACATTTGGTTATTAGATCGTATTTAGCAATAACATGTGAAAGTATAATGATAGAAATTTTGGTGCCCTGCGAAGAAAAGACATGCCATTTGTGTTTTGAATAATGTAATCATTGGTAGCTGCCTGCATTTGCTTTAAAAAGTTGCTCAGATGTGATGTAATGCATTTGATTTAAACGTGCACCATATTAAAGTTGCACGAAGATGTGACTAATTGTGTTTAAGGTGTAGGATTTCATAAGTTGCTTGCAATTGAAATGCATTTGATTTGAATACGTAACGTGATGTAGAAAGGCCCGAATGAAATGCTCCCTTATGCGTGTATTTGGAGGGCCTATGTGCTTCACTCTTATGTTGGCCGATTTCTGTAGGCCTGAAATGTACTTTTCCTGGAGACTCTCAGACAAGGGTTTGCTAGTGAAATTCACGTGCATGTTGAATTTGTTCTGTTCTCACGTTTCTGTTGCAGGTGCAGAAAGTCGTCTTTGCTAGTTAGAATAACGCGTTTTGTTTTAGTAGTTAGATTTGGGGAGGAGCTATGTGTAAGGAACGCTGATAATTGGGAGACAGCGTTCTTTGTCACTGAGGGAGGCCAGGGAATCAAGGTCGACGAGCCAGGAGCTGGAGTTCGCACCGCATGGAAAATCACATTTGAGACGTGTCCAGCGAGATGAGGTGATCCATGCCGTGTTTTACCTTTCTGTGTTTTGAATTAGAGACAGTGCCCCGGGGTGGAGTCAGGAGAGGTGGTGAGGAGATTGAAGGGGGAGAGAAGGAGCATCTTAGAACGAGCTCCATAGCTTTGGCTCCTTGACCTATATAATGTGAGTGTACTTCTTAGGAAGTCTTCACACGCTGACACCTTTTTTCTGATCTTGCCTGGAAATTGTTAAGTTGGGATGTTGCGATAGTGGTAGTGTAGGGATCTACTAATGCTTTTTGTTCATTCGCCACAGATGAAGACCGTTCTTGTCGTGGGGGCAATCATTGCCTGCGTTCTGCATCTGGAAATTCTTAATCTGTTTATGATTCATCGCATAAAGCTGGCTGGTAGGTTTGGATTTGTATTAGTTCCAATGTACTTCTACAACCTTGTTATGAGGTGTTTGTACATCCAGTTTTTTGGGATTTGTAATAAACCCACTAATTTGGATTTCGAAGTCTGTGATTCTTCAGAGTCATGGTTCTTAGAAATTGTCGTCTGCCTTAATGAGTTATTTCTCCCCTCTACATTTTTCAGCAGGTAGCAAAGGTCAATTGGCCAAGAGATCCACAGCAAATTGGTAGGAAGGAGCCCGGCCCTAACAGTATCAATGCATCAATGTATGTTTATGGTTTGTCTCAAAACTAAAAAATAAAGTGTTAAAAACAAAAAGTCTCTAACTCCACTATGTTCTAAGGGAGGGTGAAGCAGTACAAGAGTTTCACCGTGTGTGGTGTTGGACTTACTGCAAGTTTGAGCTTAAATACATTTACTTCTGATGTGGATCCTTTTGGCTATAGTAACTTTAGAAGTGCAGGGCCTGATTCACAAAAGTAAACTTAGACCTGAAGTCTAAGTTTAGACCTAAAGTCTAACTTTACTATTACTAAAGTTAGACTTTAGGTCTAAGTTAGACTTTAGGTCTAAACGTAGACCCAAAGTCTAACTTTAGTAGTAGTAAAGTTAGACTTTAGGTCTAAACGTAGACTTCAGGTCTAAGTTTCGTTTTGTGAATCAGGCCCAATGTTTGTAAACAGTAATGGGCTTAATCTCTTTTCGGTGGGTTCATATCCATCCCTATCCCTCCCTAAACCCTCCCTTACCCTCCCTAAACCCCTTCCCATTTAGTAGTAACTATGCCCCATGTTCAAGCCACTCCCCCGGTCCCTCCCACAATTACTACTAAGTAGTAAACTTACCATTTTGAACTTCTCCCCATAGAAAAAAATAGGAGCGGTAGAGGTGGAGATTAACACTTGTAGGTCTGTAAATTGCATTTTGTGGTAAGTAAGTAGTACTACAAAAATAATACTTTACACTGCTTGTGAATTGGGTCCATCGTTTGCATTCAGTATTACTTTTAATTCGGATTGAATATCTCAGTTTGACAAAAGTCTAGGCCCTGTAAGATTCTCAGAAAATAAGCTAACCTTGATATTTGAATTAGAAAATTACAATTAGCAATCAGTTGTTTAGAACCCTTTCCCGACAACAGTCCATGAGCTGATAGGAATGCGTGGTCCTCAGGGGGATGAGAAGAATTGCCCAGACCCTCACATCAAGACATCACTTTTTGTGTCTATTGGTGGTAGGTTCCTGGGTGTTGTCCTCAACTGGACCAGATGAATGACACCTCTTAAAGACCACTGAAGCAGCCTGAGTGGGAAGGATAGATAGTGACAGGTGCCTCCTTGGATCCAAGTGGCCTGCTGTCCGTGTTGCTGCCAGCTGAACTTGTTTCGTGGACAGACCTGGCAGCAGATGGCGCTTAAACATGAAAATAGCAGACACTGCTGCAGTCAGTGTTATGTAGATGTTCCACACCATCCCAGAGTGTAGAATTTGCACACTTAGGGTTCCATTAGGATGTCGGGTGGTGGCACCACTGCAGTGCCGGCGGTGTGGGAAAATGCTTTATTACGCCCGCGAGCAGCGGTCCTCACACCTGCCATATTAGTATGGCCAAACATAGCCCATTTCCCGACCGCACCGCCATCAAAGTGCACCCGCCACCGCGGCGGTGGGAGCCAATGGAGACTCTTCGCCGTGCAGAATGACGTCTGCCCCGCTCCACAAATTAGGATGACCCGAACAAGCAGATGCACCGCAGCGGAGAAACCGCCCAACCAGAGATGGCGGAAGCACGACAGCAGAGCGCGAAACCAGAGTCCCGGTCCCTTCCATCTGGTCCCAACCGCCATGGACCCAGCTCTACACATCTTTCCGGTGCTGTACCTGTTACATCACCAGGAACACATGGACAGCTGCGGACGCCGCCACAGGTACGCAATAACACAACACACAACACATGGGCTGACACAGGGTCCAAATCCACATCAGATACCCTGGTGGGGACAGGGACACATCCACAAGGGCAGCCACACATCACCCACCTGCCACCAAGTCACCCCTCTGCATCCTGGACACACATCTTCCGCGACCATGCAGCAATGTCCCGGTCACGTCACCGCAGCGGTGAACACAAGGAAATACATGCGCACAATGCAGAAGGCAGGGCCAGTGCCAGGCATGGGCAGGGCACAAAGACCCTAGGCCACACCGCCTCCCACCACACACTAGCACACCCCATGAAGGCACATGCCATGTGCCCCTCCTGTGCACCCCATGCACAACAACAAGCCAGGTCAATACACACCCTGCACCACACAACAAACAACCAGGGAGACAGACACTGCAGGAGTGGCTACACAGGAACACACAGCACAGTAGCACAGGGTCAGGGAAACACACACAACCACACTACCACACACAGGAAACTAAAATGAGGGCAAGCACCAAATGAACATATACAAGGAACAAACATCCACATGGACACATAGCCTGCATAGTCACACATACATACCTCAGACTGGCACACAGACACATACACACCCCACATGCCAACAGCAATGGAGCACAGCAAATAGGAAAACCAAAGTGGGATGTACACAAATGGAAAGCCAAGGAGACACACATCAATCATGTGTACATCACATGCAAGAGAAGGAACAGAGAACAACACCCTCACACCATCAAAGCACACATGGCTGGTACAGTCAGTGAGGTCAAACCAGAGACATCACAGTGCAACAACACAGGGAGACAGCAAGGCAAACCACGTAGAGGCACAAGGATAAAAGGAAGGCCCTGAAGTCAAACTGAACAGCCACACATCTATACAACTACTTCACAGGAGTACACCAGCAGCATTACACACAGGGACCATTGACACACGCCATGACTGACAAACACCAGTAGGAATCTACACACATACCCCCCTCACACCAGCAGCACTCAACACCAGTGCCAAACACACTGAAGGCTGGCAAGACTTGCCAGTCAACACACACACACAAACAATCACACACCCTGGAGGTAGCCACAAGCATCACACACACACATAACTAGGGGTGGGCGGAATTTGCGAAAGCGACTTTCGCAAATTATCGCGAAAATGTTTAAAATCTCCGCAAACATGCGGAAATATCGCGAAGATGCGGAAGTTTTTTTCCCGCCCGTTCGCGGTATTTTCTGCGTGTTCGCGGCTCGCCAACTTACCCATGCGGTTGCTTGCGGGCGCGGCCATCTTGTTTTCACTCTTCTCGCGGTGCATGATCGCGAGAAGATAGACGTGATCGCGCGACGCATGACGTAACTGCGGGTGTGAACTGTCGCGAGACAGTGCAAATGGCTAAAACAATACAACATCTCATGGAGAACGCGACCGGATCGGGAAAACTTGTCGGCGAATGCGGGGATTCAGGTAAGGCGATCGCGCGCGCGCGAAAATGTATTATTTTACAGCGCGAGCAAGAACCAAATTATCGCAAAGCTGCGGAATGCGGAAATTTTGACATTTCCGCGCTCTCCGCGGAACGCGGAAATGCCAAATTATCGCAAATTCCGCGAACGGAACGGAAATTTTGGCCAGGCCTACACATAACCAAACAGAAGCACAACAAGAACAGACGTGCCCTGTGCAGCTAAACTGGGGAAAGGCAATGGGAGCACAGACACAAAAAGAAGGAGGGCACAACATCATCACTCAGGAACAATGCACAGACAACATATCTGTTGAAGGTATTCTCAGATTTGGGACGACCAGAGCTCTTTACTTCCCCCCAAGATATCAAGGTCCAAGACATCGATCTTGTCAAAAAGCATTTTATGGGGAGGGCAAGAGCACTTCGTGAAGAAAGGGAATTAGTGAAACCATCAGTAAGGGGCCATTACTTACTTGCTAATTCATTTTCTTTAGCACCGTATCTTGGTTTCATTACAATTCCATTCCATAGGTTTCTTTTAACCAAGTTCAGGTTTAATTTGCTACATTTTTATTTAGGCACTTTTAAAACATGGGAAAAACTGGAAATAGCCTCACCCTGCAGTTGCGATCATTTCTCACCACAAGACACCATGCATTTTGTTATGTTTTGTGGGTTTTATTTAGAGCCAAGGAAAAAATATCTGGTATCAGCCTTGAAGGAGGCGGGCTTCACACAAGTGAGACCGGCTCTGCTCTTCTTGCAATCATTGCCCAACATACATATTACCTTTTGTATAGCCAATTTCTTGGTAGCTGCAGTTAGGATGAAAAAACACACCCATTAGATCCATCGTTATTCCTTTTTAACTTTTGTATGCCTAGATTTGTTTTAATGTGAATTATTTTATTGTCATATTTTAACACGCATGAAATGTTCCTAACTCTTTGTATGAAATGTTTTTAATCTCTTTGTATGATTTTAATTGAGTCGAATAAAGATATTTTGACTGACTGACTGACTGACTGACACAGACAACATACTACAACACAAACAAGAAGTGCACCATCACAAAAAAACACAGCCACATCAAACAAACAACAGATGCACAGGCACAAAAATCACACAGCAAACACAGCAGAACATCAGGGGATGCACACCAGGCTATGACAAGGCAACATACACACACAGCACTGCATGCACAACAAGCAGTGTGTGCACACCAGGCATACCAGCCACACACAGACATCAGTGACAGAACAGCAACCCACACAACACCATACAGCACAGCACACCCAGGAAGTGAAGCAATAACACAGACAACACACATACATCCAACACAACACCAACAGATGCACAAGTCTGGGACACAAAGGTGGAAACAACTTGACCAGAGGACTGGGCAGCACACACAGTTGGACTGCATAAGAGCAACCATGACTGCCAAACAGCACCAGCACATCACATACAACCTATTGGGGAAATGCCCTGAGTGACACATTGACCCTGGACAAAGAACTGTATCACAAAGCACAGTGTCACAAATGAAGTGATGGGGAGACACACACACATGGAAATTTTAATTCATTCACATTTTCTTCTTGAGCACAAACACACCCTCGTTTTTATTTCTGGCCACTACTGTCAACCCAGTTGGTCTACCTCCATGTGGAGGTCAGCATACTGACAAAGGAAAAGACCCAATGATCATGCTGTTACGGTACACTGAGGCGGGGAATCAACATATACCGCCCGTCACCTGTGTACGTATATGAGGGTTTTTTACAACAATGTTATCACACGTTTACTAAGACCCTGGTGACACAGGACAAGTGGTCCATTTCCCCCCCCCTATTGATTTTTGTACTAACCATTGGAAGCCGAATGGACCACAGCTTCTACTTCCCTCTCCATTGATGTTTTGAACACACACAAGGAGGCATGAGACACAACCACAATGGCAGTGTGGGACAGCAGGTCTGCACAGTCCCCACAAACAGCCACCAGACACATGGATGTGCAACAAAACACAACACTGACTCGCCAGTCACACACTCTGCATACTCACAAGTAACACAAGCATTGAAAATGCAAAAGGTCTCGCCTTTGATTAAGTTAAAGCCATTTGCTTTACTAATGGTATTGTGTACCAAAGCAAATGGCTTTAACTTAATGAAAGACGAGACCTATTGCATTATTAATGCTTATTAATGCTTGTTCTTTCTTCTTCCTTTCCAGATGGCCCCTATGTGGACATCTGCCAATTTACCTCAGCCTCCTGTTTCCTATAGCGGCACCTGCTAGCTATTCTAGAAGTGAGCACGGCACATACATCTGCCAGTGTACCTCAGCCGCTTCGTATAGCAGCACCTGCCAGCTATTCCAGAGGTGAGCCCACCCGCACACATCTGCCAGTGTACCTCAGCCGTTTCCTATAACAGCACCTGCTCTCTATTCCAGAGGTGAGCCCGGCACACACATCTGCCAATGTAGTTCAGCTGTTTCCGATAGCAGCACCTGCAAGCTATTCCAGAGGTGAGCCCGGCACACACATCTGCCAATGTACCTCAGCCGTTTCCTATGGCAGCCCTTTCAAGTGCTTTGAATTTAAATGATAGGTTCTCACTATCTACTGTGCTATTGTTCACCACTGAGAATTGCCAGTACTCTCTTATTAACAGTATTGCAACCCTGCTGAGAAATCCTGGTACTCTCATTGCAAATTGAAGTACAGGTTCTGCACATCTGAGACTGGCACCTTCAGTGGCATAGTGAACCCCAGCCCCAAACACTGTAGCAGCTTAAGGGGGAGCGACCAGTAAGTTGGGGAACTGGGACCCACATACAAAGTAATTATGGGCCTCTTTTTTCGGAATGCAGGTGTGCACAAAACGCTCATGAATAACAATGTTAGGGAATACCACTACAGAGGGCTGTGGGCTGACATGCATTTTTAAGGAAATTAAAAAAAGAGCAATGAAGAAAATAGGAGTAAACAGAGAATATCAAATAGAAAAAGTGAACATTCAGAAAAAGAAGGGTAGATAGAAAGTGGAAAGAAATAACAGAAGGAGAAAGGATGTGTGATAGGAAAGAATGACAAGGTGAAAGGTTTGAAGCGTGAAAGGAAGTGTGCACTGAAGGTTGGCATGGCGAGAGGGAGAATAGATTGAAGGGTGAAAGGATGAATGTAAGACTGAAGGAATCAGGGGGTGGAAGGTTTAATAAATGGCAGGGTGGAAGAATGGGCAGATGGGTGAAAGGATGGAGGAAGGGGGTGTGAAAGGATGGTTAGGTGAAAGGATAGGTTGATGTTGGGAAGGTGAAGGCATGGACAGATGGGTGTATGAATAGATGGGTGTATGACTAGATGTAAGGCTGAGAGGATGGATGTATGGATAGATGGAAGGCGGATGAAAGGCAGAAGCGAGTGCTTCTAATGAAGGTTGGGTTTGCTCTCTTCCTGTGGTCATGTGATTAAGGTGTGCTTCAAGTGGGGGATATTTTAATTTGTTGGGTACTCCCCTACCTGTCCGTTTAAATCCCTGTCATTACTTCATGAGTGAGCCCAGGACATACCTGCAGCGAGGTGCCTCTGTCGTGCCCTCTGTCAGCCCTCATTAATCTAGAAGTGAACCCAGAATAAACCTCAGCCGAGGTACCTCAGCCATGCCCTCAATCAGCCCTCATTAATCCGAAATAAACCTCCGCCAGGAACCATTAGCTGTGCTCTGTAGCAACCAGAAGTGAGCCCACCGTAACCCTCCGCCAGGGTACCTCAGTCTTGTTTTGTGCAATCCCTGCTATTCCGTACATGAGGCCAGCGTAACCCTCAGCTCTTCCCTGTAGCAGCCCCCGCTAGTCTTGAACCCAGCACATAACTTCACCGAGGTACGTTTGCCGTGCCCTGTAGCAACCCTCGACATTCCAGCAGGTAAGCTGTGCAGTCCAATCACCGTGCCACACTTTCTACTGTTACTGCAAGTAATATACAGGCAGCACTTCCAAACCACACCAGTCCGCCTTTCCAGCACCCCAAATATTCGAAGTAAACCCACATTTAGTTCTGCCAATGCGCATCTGTCCTGTATACCAAAGTGCCTCGGTGATGTCTTGTATTCATTACGGCACCAGGCGTTTTCAAGGCACACAGCTCTATAAACGAAGCTCAGCCGCGTGGCACCTCCCTGCACTTGGAAAAGCCCCGCATACAGCCCTACCAATGCACCTCACCCACATCCTAGAAGTGACAATTTTTTTAATGCTCTTTTTATACGGCGCGAACTCGAGCAGATGGTGTTGGGGCGCTTTGCATCAACACCAGTTAAATTACACAAAGAAGTATATATACAGCTCGGCTAATGCCGCTCAACCCTGCACTACAGCGCTAGTTATTTTTTATTTATTTATGCAATTTTATACAGTGCCGACTTTACCCAACGGTGTCAGAGCGCTTTACAATAGAATCAAGAGCGTTGCACGAGGAGTTTTACAAACGTACCCGTTACAGATAAAAACGGGAAAGTTGAAAAAGTAAAATGAAATAAGAGGGGGCAATCACAGCAACAAAACAAACAAGCATTGAAAGCGTGCGTCTTCGCGATCTCTCTGAAAATGAAAGTGATCGCGATGACGCACGAGTTTTCAAAGTACTGCTGAAGACTAGCGGTTCGCGCGTGCACGGTCGCGTGAACGCAAGCGCTAGGCCAGCCAGCAGCACTTTGAAAACTCACATACAAAATGTCTTTCCGAGCCAGCGCATGCGCTGGGCTCAGCGAGACCTAAAAAACAAGAAGGAGTCAGACAGAATTGCAAGGACACACCAACACACTGCACAGTGCACTACATTCAACTCACACATGTGCATACAACCACATCCACAGGGCTGAACAATCAAAACAACAGGCATACAACTCCAGCGTGACACATATGTAGTTCACAATGCAGGGGCATGCACACATCAACACTCCCTACAAACTCACCCCCTTCACACTGCACACCACCTGAAAATCCAAGAGCACACATGGAAAGTATGCCATGGGACTAGGATGACTGGCCATCACAAGATGACCACACACATACACCACTGGGCACACATAAAGGAAGAACACACATGTTGACCCTGGACAGCCTGCCTGCCAAACTGTGTGCAGAAACCCACTATGTGCCGGCAGCGCCCCCCAACCTGACGTGTACAATATAGCCAACATGAACTAATCAAGTAAATGACAACTGCTGCACATTGTAAAATTACACCATTGCCCCCACAAGTATCTGGTTCAGGAAGAACTGAAGACCCTGTCACCCCAGAAAACTGATTCATAAGTGAGCCCAAACATTGCCCATGTTGAAGTGCCATGCAGAGCATGTGGCACAGTAAACCATATACACACAGCAAAAGAACTTTATTCAGTAAGGACACTGACAAAATAGACAACAGGAGCAAATGTCTTTATTCACATATTGCACATATAGGCACCATGACAAGAGCAAGGCACAAAATGCAGACTGAGTCCATGAGAAGCTGCACAGACAGAGGGCACACAGCAGTGAACGACAAGGCCAGTGGGCAGGACAAAGTGCAGAGCATGTCCATGAGAAGCTGCACAGGCAGGGGGCAAAACACTAGGCCAGTGGCCAGTCCAAGGTGCAGACTGAGTCCATGAGAAGCTGCACAGGCAGAGGGCACACAGCAGTGAACGACAAGGCCCGTGGGCAGGACAAAGTACAGAGCATGTCCATGAGAAGCTGCACAGGCGGGGGCAAAACACAAGGCCAGTGGCCAGTCCAAGGTGCAGACTGAGTCCATGAGAAGCTGCACAGGCAGGGGTCAAAACACAAGGCCAGTGGCCAGTCCAAGGTGCAGACTGAGTCCATGAGAAGCTGCACAGGGAATGTGTGCAACTGTACCTTTCCATGGTCAGCAACACAGTCAGGGGGTAACAATGTGCAGTACAGGCCCATCTGTGTGAGAGAAAGGTGTGTGAGGGTAACTAACACTGAGACTTGGCCGTCAGGCGGACTGGGAGATGGCTGTGTCTTGGGGACTGTCGGGGCACCTGAACGGGGAGAGAGCGGAACAGCTGAGGTAGAGCTATCAGTGGCTTGGCAAGCCAGAGGGCTCCTTGGACCAGGTGGTGTAGTGGCACGTGGAGGTGGAGTCACGCGGACGGGAGACACGGTGTGGCTTGGAGATTGTGGAGGGGTGCCTTTCCACTTCTTGGGGATTCTAAATGGCTTGCCTGACTTTGGATCAATGGGAAGTGGTGTGGGCACAACAGGCACACTCACCACCAAAGCTGCATCAGGTGCAGGTGCTGGCACCCCCTCTGGTGATGTGCTGGACCCAGCGGAAATCTATGCCTGGCTTCGCCTCTGCCCCCCCTTCTCCTGTTTACTAGGTGTTACCTCTACAGTGCACTCCGGCCCCTGCTTCACTGGGCTTGGAATGGGAGTCGAGGTGGTGGGTGAATCTGCCTTGGAGCCCTTCCTAGGTGTACCCTTGGCATGCACCACCACCTTGGTGGGCACAGACACTGTATGCTTCTCTTTGCGCGAAGCTTTAAGGGCAGGAGAGTCCTTGGATGGGGATGCCTCTGAGGCATGTGTGTCTGAGGCCTGCTGCTTTGCTTTTTGTTCACTGGTGTCGCCTGATGGGCTTTTCTCCCTGTGCTCTGGGGTGGCTTTGGTCTTCTGTAGGGATGGTGTCTGCGGCCGGGACCACTTGAGTTGCTGCTGTGTGCTTTGTGTGCTGTAGCGTGACTTTGATGTATGTGGAGCGTGGTCACTATCGTCAGACGTGGCCACTGCCAGGGGGGTGGACAAAGGAACTGGAGCTGGACTGCGAGTATGTGCTTGTTGAAGGGCAGACGTCACTATTGATGACAAAGCCTGGACTGTCCGGTGCAGCCCACCCACGTCCTCCATGAAAGCAACCACCTGGGCCAATTTTTTGTCATGGTCAATGAAGACATTGAGAAGAGCTGTCTGGCCTACACACAGCTGGCGCAAAAGGTCCACAGACTCAGCACTGATGGCAGCAGCGGGGAGAGGGGCATTAGCGGTGCCAGGGGTGAAGGACACTCTTCCCCTCTTACTGAGGCAGACACGGGCAGCACCAGAGGAAGTGGCTGGGAGGGTGGACACTGGCCGCTGTGTGGTGGAAGACGATGCAGAGTCCCCGTTCCCTGTGCCCTCCAACATGGATGCATCCCCGCTGGCATCAGAGGATGTGGTGCTTTGCGTCTCAGGCTGGGATTCCTCCAGCAGTTTCCTGTCCCCCTCTAAGGCGCTGGTGACATCTGTGTCACTGGGCTCCTGTGCAGCTGTTGTGCTAGTTTCACCCCCCTGGTGTCCGTCCCCTGTCCCTCCCTCCGTGACCACAGGAGATGCTGCATGAGAGAGAGAGATGTAGGGTCAGGTCAGTGACAGCAACAGAACAAACATATGCAAGCAATGCATTACAAAAGATGACCACATCTACATGTTGCACACCACCCTGTGCAATCACATCGTGCCAACTCACTATATAGATTCAAGCAGTGCGTGGAAACTGGAAACTCGGGCATGAGTGAGCCATGTGATGACCACACAGCACAACACCCTGCTTGTGGCTCTGTTCAACCAGACACACAACTAGCTGTGAGCACACCTAGGAACATGATGGGGGCACACTACTTGTTGCCAATGACAGATCTGGATGGAACAGGAGGGGACAACACAGACCCAGACTACAACATGACAGTCCACAATGGACATTATCCCATGCCACCCACCATGTTGTACTGTGGGGACAATAGAATGGTGCACATTGCTGTCAGATGTGTAGGCCTCCCCAATCTGGGTGCATGCAATGGACACATTGATGAAGGCACAGTCAGATTGGGCACACTGTTGTTCCCTCCCATGGGATTCCCAAGACTACCCCAATGCAGAAGAAACCTGAAGAGCACAACTCAGAATGAAATGTGAATGCACAGCATCCAAATGACTGTTGTCAGTACAGGTAGGGCAAATGCATGACACCAGCACCCAGCCCAGCAGCCACTTACATGCCACAGCATCACACTACCAACATCACATAGGCCAGCGCTGGCACAGGCTCTGAACACATGCAGCCACTCCCAGCCAAAGTCACCCTCCCCAAATGCTCACCCCTGGCTTACTGCTGATGCTCCTTCAAACGTGCATCCAGCTCAGGCTGTGTCACCTCCAAGATGCAGCCCATTAGTGGTGTCATGTTGCGCCGTGCCAAACGCCCACTGCGAGGAAGCAGCCCCAAGGTCATCTCCGCCACGTTCTATGCCAGCCGGCTGATGTTGTCCCACCTCTTGTGGCAGTGGGTGCGCTGTCGGTTTGAGACCCCCAGAGCTTGAACCTTCGCTGCAATGGCCCTCCACACGGCCTTACGCTGTTGTACCTTGAGCTGCAGGCATGGGAGACAAGAGGGGTAAATGATCAGTGACACAGTGTTATGTACCGACATCTATCAGAATAGCAGCAAGATACAAACTCATCACATATCCAACGATATGTCTATCAGAGACTAGAGTACATCTCACATGGTACATCTGCATGGGAAAAGCTGATGTGAATGCATGCAGGTGTGAGGGGGAACATAGTCCTTGCACATCTCACACACATGCAGGATGTCAGCACTGGAACCCCTCCGTAGCCTGCCCACATCTCCAGTCCATTGTTGGTTTGAGCAACACATACATCACATATCAACCTGCGTTTGGGGGTTGACCCACTGTGTCCAAGACTACAGTGCTGAGATGGCCCATAGCTGGAGTGCAATGTGAAAAGACTGATGTCATACTCTTTAAGTGAAGTGATATGTCCTTGTCTTTGTAGATGGGGACTGTGCTGCCCAGCTGGGCTCACACTGAGATGGACTACAGGGGCACACACTCCCAGGCCCATACTGCATCAGTCCAACTACATGTGTTGCCCCCCTGACCTTCCCCCGCCTGTTGACGACTTACCGCGACATTTGGGGCACCATATAGCCTTGGGTACTGTGTGAGCACCTCGTCCACCAGGACTTCCAGCTCCTCGCTCGTGAAGGGACTGGCACGGATCTTCTCTGTCCTTGCCATCACTGTGGACATGAGACAACAGCGGCGGAATTAGGTGGTGAGGGGTCTCAGGCAGCAGTCTCTGGAGGCAGCAGCAGATGAGGGGTCTCAGGCAGCAGTTCCTGGAGGCAGCAGCAGGTGAGGGGTCTCAGCCAGCAGTCCCTGGAGGCAGCAGCAGATTAGGGGTCTCAGGCAGCAGTCCCTGGAGGCAGCAGCAGGTGAGGGGTCTCTGGCAGCAGGCTCTGGCAGCTGTGGAAATGTGAGGCTCCATTCCACACATATATAGGCCCCTGGGGTCGTTTCAAAGGTGCCAAGCAGCAGCAATTGGTGGTCCAGGCCTGCCTCTTTCAAATGCATCCAATGACCGCCCCCGCGGTGGCGGAGCACGCCTACCGCGATTTTCAAAATTGCATCATGCCACCGCTATCGAGCTTCAAATTGGCTCTAGGGCAAGCTCCATGGCGGTGACACACCGCAGGGGACAGGTGTGCGCTAGCGCGTAGTGCATCTTTCAAATGCATCCAATGACCGCCTCCGCGGTGGCGGAGCACGCCTTCCGCAATCTTCAATATTGCATCATGCCACCACTATCGAGCTTCCCATTGGCTCTAGGGCAAGCTCCATGGCGGTGGCACACCGCAGGGGCCCGGTGTGCGCTAGCGGGATGGTGCCTCTTTCAAATGCATCCAATTACCGCCTCCGCAGTGGCGGAGCATGCCTACCGTGATCTTCAAAATTGCATCATGCCACTGCTATCGAGCTTCCCATTGGCTCTAGGGCAAGCTCCATGGCGGTGACACACCGCCGGGGCCAGGCATTAGCTTCCGCGATATGGGTGCCATACATTGACGCTATTCAGGCGGCAGAGCATGCCAACCGCCATCTGCCCATGTCTCCATGCCTATCACGGTCGCAAATGTGTGAATGGGGGTGCTGGTGACACACCGCCGGGGCCAGGCGGTAGCTACCGCGATATGGGTGGCGGAGCATGCCAACCGCCATCTCCCAATGTCTCCATGCCTATCACTACCGCAAATGTGTGAATGGGGGTGCTGGTAACACACCGCCGGGGCCAGGAGGTAGCTACTGCGATATGGGTGCCATGCAATCGCAATGGCCATTTAGCAAACATCAACAGTGCACAGTGCCCACATGGTCAATGGTACATCATTGTGCACACGATGCCAATGTTCCATTTACTCCACTGATGGCTACACATGCCATGTTTGTGCGTGTGATTTCGTAGATTGGCCTGTACTCACTCACATGTCACTTATGGATTTGATGGTTGGGTGAGCAGGACAGTGTTGTTCTGGACTCTACAATGTGTACACATGTCAATGTGTTGAGGTGCAGTGACAATCACAGCAATGCTCGTCTAAATGAATGATGATCCATTTTGCATTGCCTCTCATGTCTGCTCATGCACACATTCGTCATTCCTGCGCTGACGGTGGTCATTGTGTGGTGGATGTGTGCTAGGTTGTAATGACGCATTAAGGTGTGACAGGTACAGCAGCTAGGTATGAGACATGGGTTTGATTTGTTGCACATATGCTGGATGCTATACTCCCACGCGTGCCTGTGTGAAGTGTGGCCATCTCCCTATGTGCATTCACATTGACCAAGGTGGTGTTTGAGGTACTTGTCTTGTGTAAGTTGACAGGTGTGCCCTTTGTGTAGCTGAAGGTGTCCCTACATGTAAGCTGGCCTGCTAGTCAATATTGATGTCAGTCATTGTTGTTGTTGTGTCATCCAGAACATGATACGCTGTGCACATCTCATGATGTATTGCATTGACATGTGTCCACTATCATCTCAAATAGGAGAAGGCCAAATCTGATTCGTCACTTGACGGTGCTGGAGGACATGGAGGATGTTGCGATCATACGGAAATGCCTTCTGGATAGAGCCACCCTGAAAACCCGTTGTGATCTGTTTGAGCCCCACCTGAAGCCTTGCCGGACATATCCAACAGCTTTCACCCCTACTTATAAGGTGATGGCGGCCCTGCATTTTTTTGCCACTGGATCGTTCCAAGAGACAGCGGCCAGCGCAGGTGGGATGTCACAACCGGTGTTCAGCATGGTGCTGCGTGATGTACTTTCCGCCATGATGATATACAAGGACAGATACATCCATTTCCCCAGGGGTGCTGAATTGCCAGCTGTGAAAGGAGACTTCTATCCCCTTGGACACATCCCCAATGTTGTTGGTACCATTGATTGCACCCATGTCGGGCTTGTGCCACCACCGGCAAGTGAGCACATTTTCAGGAATCACAAGCATTACCACTCCATAAATGTGCAGGTGGTGTGCCTGGCAGATATGATCATCTCCCACGTGTGTGCCAAATTCCCAGGCTCGGCCTATGACTCCTACATCCTGTGGAACAGCATTGTGCCCCAGCTGATGGCTAATCTGCTTCCTGAGCGTGCATGGATTGTGGGTGAGTATGCCTAGTCGTATTGCGTGCTGACCTCAGCCTGTGTGAGCTGCTGCCCTCAGCCTCAGCAACATTGCAATGTCTATTTGTGTTTGTCATACCTAGGTGACTCTGCAAATCCCAACTGTCCCTGGTTGCTGAGCCCACTGAGGAATCCCAGGACCCCAGCTGACATCGACTACAATGAGGCACATGGGAGGACACGTCGTGTGGTGGAGCGTACTTTTGGTCTGCTCAAGTTACGTTTCCGCTGCCTGGAGAAGACCGGGGGTGCACTGGCATACTCGCCCGGGAAAGTATGTCAGATTGTAGAGGCATGCTGCATGCTCCACAACCTAGCCATTCGCAAGGAGATTCCCCTGCTCCTGGATGATGGTGAGGACCCAAGGCCCCAGCCTGCAAACCAACCCATGTCCAGTGATGAGGGCAGTGGAGAGGAGGAAGGTGTTTTCCTATGTCAACAGCTCATCACACGCTACTTCACTTGAAGGTGGGTGACAATGTGCAACATACCTAGGCTGTCCGGATTTCGGTTTAAACCGACTCTAACTGACAGTACCCTACCGGTTGAAAATCAGCTCACCCGGTTTAAACCGAGTGTCACTGATTTTCATAGTTGGCGGGGGAGAGGAGCTGTTGTGGTCTGCCGTCTGTCTGACTGCGGCCGCACCCGAGTACTTCACAGGTCTTTAAAAAGACCATTTACATAATCTTTTACTCCAGCTCTGTTTTTAAACTTGGCCTCTGGAGGTCAGTGTGGGCTTTGTTTTGTGATCGCGCCGAGGACTTTCGGTGCGCCAATTTCTAGTAAGAAGCGTTCCCTCTTCAAGGTGTTTTAGTCTAATATTTGAATGCAATTAACTTTCTTGGTGGAACTTAGAAATGAATAAGGAATAAAGCACGAACGAGAGCGAACAGATGTGAAATATTAGAAGTTGTTAGAAAATCTTGATTGTGTTGTTAAGAATTCGTTGTAATGAACACAAGGTTCTTTAATAATGCTAATTGCATGCATACGTGTTCTGTGTAAATCACTTTGGATAAAAGCTTTATAAAGATAATACGGTTTAATTGTTTTAATTCCAGACAAATCAGACAGAGCATCACACAACCCATCACATTCGGTATTCTATTCCCTGTAATAAAATCCCCGTGTCACTGTTGTGGGCGGCAGGGGAGGGATTCTCACTCACTCAGATGTTATTGAAGCCTGAAGACACGAATGAACAGGTCACGTTTTGTAGGTCAGTTTGAGACAGTTGGAAGCTTCTAGGGAGCCCCATCTTGGTCGCTTTTCAGTGATAACACGTAAGACTCTGGTGGGCGGGGGGAGGGGGGTGCTGGAGAGGGGGACAGCACACCGAGCCCCTGCGATGAGATGGGTTTGTTTCTCTTTTGCGGGGAGGGGCGCTGTGCTGTTGGAGCCCGAATCATGATTTCTTTGAGCGGAAGGGGCGCCACGCTTCAGGTATGAGGGGGACGGTTCCACCGACACACATGGAGGTGACACCTGCCGATATTTACAGATGCAAAAATGCCTGCTAATGTCCCAGGACGTGGATTTTGTTGTTGCAAGTACCAGCATCGGCATATTAAAAAAAACAACCTGGCAATAGGTTCTAGTTGTCCCAGCTAATAAACAACGTATCTTTATTACGTGGCGCATTTGATTTAACACCTAACACAAGGCAACTCGCCCTGTAACATAACTCAACACGAATTCATTTTGTGTGCAGGTTTCAAGACCGATAGTGAAAGTAGCAAGACCCAGAGAAGGATCTCGCCACTGTGCAAAGGAGAGTCACCTGGATATGCAAATGATGGTCATTTCAGTCACTCAAAGCCATCAAAATCTCCCAACACACATCTGCTGTTGGTTCCTCGTGAAATGTAGACGAACAAAAACTAAACACACACACTCTGCCTCTCTCTCGCTCAGTCTGCCTGTCTGTCTCACTAACTTTCTTTGTCTTACTCTCTTCGTCCCTGTCTGAGAGAAGTAAGTAGCCCCCTAAATATATATGAGAATTATAGTTGACTAGTTCTACTTTTCAGCAAAGTTGAATTTAAGCAGCCGAAAAGTTCTTAGCAGCAATGTTGCCCATACCACAGAAATGACAAAGGATTTTCAACTGCATTTAAAAGCGGATTACGTCTACACATTGGATTTAACTGAAAATGGTGATATTTGGAACACCTGCAAAAATCTCACCTAATGTCAAATTCCAATTATTTAAAAACAGAACACGCTTTGCGGGAACAGAAGGGAAGCTTCACTTTCCTACAACTTGTTCAGTGTTACATTATGTTGCCCTATCCTGTACCAAACATCAAAGAGTGACTTACTTAGGAATACAGTCTCTAAATAATTTTTCATCAGTCTCTCCAAGTTTACACTATTTCTCTCAGTACACACAAACAGCTTCTTTACTGCTTTTTATTTTATAACTGAAGGTAGAGAAATTTGTCAGAGCTTTAAATAATTCAGAAAATAATGTTTATTTTCGTGTGTTTAGTTAGCATAATTAAGCTACAAAACTAATTTGCTGGGGCCTTTGTCCATTTCCACTGACAGCTGTAAACGTGGCTTTTAAAGGTTGCACAAATACGTTTCCTGCATGCATGTTTCTTTCCCTCCTCTGTGTTTTTCTTTTTCATAACTTAGTCAATAATAGGATTCATTTCATGGTGATGCCTCTTGTTAGTGCACATTGCAAAATATAATCTCCAGGGGATAAGGATCCCTCATCTCATCACTAGCCAGAACCAATTACAATCTGCACAAGGAAAATAACAAGCAAAATATCAAAAGGACTACTGAGTTTGAGGCAGAAGAGAACATGAAAAGATTCTAAGTGCAGATCGATAGACTAACATGGAGACCAGGGCCGGACTGGGAACCAAAACCGGCCCTGGCAAAGTGCTCAGCTGGCCCCCCGGGGCTTGGGGGTGCCGCCGAGCTCTTTGCCAGGGCCGGTTTTTGGCCGATTTTGTTACAGGGCCGATTTTGCAGCTAAGCTGCAAAAACGGCCCTGTAACAAAAATGGCCCCCAGGGGCCCAAAACCGGCACCCACCTGTGCGGCGTACCAGGGGAGTGCCCGCTATGCCCAGTCCGGGCCTGATGGAGACCGTTCTCTAAACGGATCGGCAAGGAACCTAAGCAAGTAAATTGGTCTGACACAGGGGTCTACCTCTAAGGATATCAGGAAAAAACTTGGTTCTCCTCCAAATGGAGAGTCTTTACACACTTTTGGCACCGGGTTGTTACCACGCATGCCATTACATCACAAGTCGTATCACCGACTTGCTGTAGGGGGCGTGCAACACCAGGTAATGTGTTGGATTTTAAATCCAACACCTTCCCTGCTGTTGCACAAACTGGAGTAGTAATAGTAATTAATACTATTTCTAAATCCAGCGCGTCCCCTCCCCTACAGCAATTCGCTGATATGACTTGCGATGTAATGGCACGCGTAGTAACAACACAGTAGTTGTAACGACCGCGTCGTAAAGCCTTGCATTGTGAATGTATGCGTTGAAACGTCATGCATTCCATCTAAACAGGATCAGTGAGGAATCTCTGAACATCTGTCAACCAATAGCTGTAGACAGCATTAGGCGGGGAACTATGAGAACTGCCTGCCTTGCCTACAACGCCCAACACCCCCAGAAATCTCTCATTTCCAAAAAGTTCTCTCTGTACCCCGCAGTTCAAGAGGTGTGCCTTGCACAGAGCCACCCTTTTCAGGCAAATTTCAGAAAGTGCTGACCTAACCTTCGACTTGTAAAAATGTATTTGGACCTCATCTACACTGTACGTACACTGGCTATATACCATGCATCAATGAAGAAAGCAAGCAATAATAAAAGCAAAGCGTTCCATAAACACCGGTAAAACACCGTTTCGGTTGTTTTTTATGGCGCGAAAATGAGTAACGACTGAAAAGCACTGTTTCTTTGAGGTTTTGAAATCACTGGAAAACACTGAAAAAACACCACCAGAATTCACCAAAAATAGAAACTGAAAACAGGAAAGCCTTAACATACCCATTGTCTGCTGCTATGCTGTTGTCGCGAAAGGGCATGTGAGAATTGTAACAGCAGCCAGTTGTAGACTCAGCGGTGTTTGGCAATGTTTCTGGGACAGGTCATTTGGGAACATCTACAGGACGTGTATGTTAACACTTGTTGCCCATTGTGACGTGTGCATGTTGGGTTATCCTGATAGTAGGGGTTGTGTGATGTCTGTGATACCACACCCAGACCAGTCAAAGTAGTTCAGTTGTGTTTCCCTAGGTGCCTTCAACTTCTCCTTGCCTACATGCAGCTCATGCTCCTGGTACCCTGTGATCATGTTGAAGGCTGTACATCCTGCAATAAAGACAGAGCAGACACAACATGTGTGTAAGGATATTTTATTTGCAATGGTGAGATGCGAGGGGGGTGTACATTTCCATTGGGGGGGTGGAGCAGTGAGTTGACAGGTGTGGTAGATGAGATAATTGAGTTGATGTGGTGACCCAGTCAAATAGACAGATGCCATTCACAAGGCAGTGTGGTGAAGGACAGTCCAAAAAGTCAATCCAGTGGTGGAGAGGGTTGCCATCATGGCTGGCTCCGTGACTGGCGTCTGGCAGGTGCTTTGCCTCCAGATACTCCCAGGGTCTTCTTAGGACGGCCCCTTCGTCGTTTGGCAGGGGGGGCCCTGCTGCAGGGCCAGTGGGGTCTGAGGACTCACTCCTCTCTGTGGCCTGGGAGGTGGAGGTGTTGTTTGTGGCACATGCCTGTCCCTCAGTACCACCACTTGCTGGCTCAAGAGGTCCACGATTTGTCCCATGTGGGTGTCGATGGACCTCATCAGCAGGATGAGCTCGTGCAACAGTTCGTCCGACAGGCCTGTTCGTCCCTGGGCCTGTTCGTATGCGCCCAGGACTCTGGTGATGTGTTCCAGGGATTTGGTCCCAGCCTCCTGGTGTCCGTGGGTGACCCTTCCCCTCCCACCTGCCCTGCTGCCACAGACCTGCTGCCTCACCACTGTGGGCACCCTCATCTTCTCCCTGCCCTCCTCAGTCGGTGGTGTGTGCTTGTCATCCTCTGGGACAGGGAGGTTGTTGCAGGCAGCACTGGTGGTGGTGGTGGTGGTAGTGGTATTGGCGGTGGCCGCACAGGCCGTGACAGCAGGGGTCGGCTGTGAAATTGTTGTTGCCGCAGATGTGGTGGGGGGGACGATGGGGTCCTGGGACCTGTAGCTCCCAAGCACACCAGATGGGCTGGCTTCGAGCTAATCGTCCATGGAATCCTGGGGTCAACATCCGAGAGTCCATGTACCGGGGGGGAGACTGGCTCTGCAGGTTGCTGGTGTTGTCCTCTGCAGTGAGGTCTTGGTCACCTGTGTGTCAGATGGGAAATGATCATTGTAGTGCACCCGGCAAGCTTTGTGTTAGCTGTGTGGCATTCACTTTTTGTACACTGCACAATTGACAGGTCATCACATTGTTTCCTATGTGCACTACTGTGCTTCCTGACATGATGCAGTGGTACATGCATTACTTGCCCATGGTGTAAGGTGTCAAGGCATACCATGCGACCCGTGCACAATTAATGATTACAGGGACTTGTTGCCATCTAGTGCCTGGCACAACATGTTTTTAATTGAGGAATCATTGTTGATTTGTCTGACCTGGCAGGCGTCACATCTGGCCATGGACTGGCCATTGTCATCTGCTGCATACCTTTGTCCTGTCATGTGCATATCTTGATTTGTACCACCACACATGCTTTCGCATTTTTCGAATGGTCCTTGTTGCACTTGCCCGAGGGCGATGCACATGTAAATAGGTGCTGTGCATGATTGTGCCCTGACTTTCTTCTACTTGTGCATTGGTGTGTCACACTTTGGTAGCTGTGACAGTTTACTTAGCTTACCTGTGTGCACACTGTGCTTGGCAAAGGGGTAGGTATGCCTCTTTGTGCAATGAGAGGGCTGGTGTTGTCATATGGCACCATTGAATTTGTAACGAATGGGTGGGTGCACGTACTGGCTACTCACCTGTAATGTGCCCACATTTGGGTTTGTTATGTCAAACATGTGTGTGTGCGTGGTGGAGGCTTACATCCTGCTCAGTGGGGTCACAGGACAGAATCATATGTCTACCTACCTGTAAGTTTGTTTTGTGTACTGCAATGGCTTCCAACTGCTTCGGGGTGGGGTGGGGGGAGGGCTCCATCCTGCTGAGGTGGGGGGCAGGGGGCATGGTGGGAGTGGTAGTTCAGGCCTCACAACCCACAAACACGCTCCCGGGGAAGATGGCTACCTACCTGTAAGTTTGTTTGGTGTACTGCAATGGCTTCCAATTGCTTCTGGGAGGGGTGGGGGGAGGGCTCCATCCTGTTGAGGTATGGGCCAGGGTGCATGGTGGGAGTAGTGGTACAAGTCTCCCACACCCAGACACCCTCACTGTGAAGATGGCTACCTACCTGTTAGTTTGATGAGGGTGATGTAATGGCTTCCAACTGCTTCTGGGTGGGATGGGGGGAGGGCTCCATCCTGCTGAGGTGTGGGCCAGGGTGCATGGTGGGAGCAGTGGTACAGGCCTCCCACACCCAGACACCCTCACTGTGAAGATGGCTACCTACCTGTTAGTTTGATGAGGGTGATGTAATGGCTTCCAACTGCTTCTGGGTGGGGAGGAGGGAGGGCTCCATCCTGCTGAGGTGTGGGCCGTGGTACATGGTGGGAGTAGTGGTACAGGCCTCCCACACCCAGACACCCTCACTGTGAAGATGGCTACCTACCTGTTAGTTTGATGAGGGTGATGTAATGGCTTCCAACTGCTTCTGGGTGGGGGGAGTGCTCCATCATGCTGAGGTGGGGGCCAGGGGGCATGGTGGGAGTGGCAGTGCAGGCCTCCCACCCACAAACACCCTCACTGTGAAGATGGCTACCTACCTGTAAGTTTGTTTGGTGTACTGCAATGGCTTCCAACTGCCTCTGGGTGGGGTGGGGGAGGGTTCCATCCTGCTGAGGTGGGGGACAGGGGGCATGGTGGGAGTGGTGTAGTGCAGGCCTCCCACCCCCAACACCCTCCCAGGGAAGATGTCTACCTACCTGTGAGTTTGATGAGGGTAATGTAATGGCTGACACATGCTTCTGGGTGGGGTGGGTGGAGGGCTCCATTTTGCTGATGCTGTGGGATAAGGGGGCCTGGTGGGAGCTGTAGTGCTGTCTGCCTGTACACATGCTGCCATGGTATTGTTGGTAGCTACGTTTGGGGTGAATGGGAGTGGGTGAATGTTGGATCTGTGAGACATGTTTTCGTGAGTGTGTGGGGCAGATGGATGGAATTTGTCCTAGGTGGTGTAGCTTTGTAGATGTGCGGGACTGTACATAGCAGAGTGGTGGTAGACATTTGTTTGTACTTACCAGCCTCCACTCCCCCGGCTACTCCTGTGAGACTCTCGGGATGCAGTATGGCAAGTACCTTCTCCTCCCATGGTGTGAATAGTTTTTGTGGAATGGGAGGGCCACCGCCAGCCCTCTGAGCCAGCTCACGGTTCTTGCTCCGCCTCTCCTTGACCACCCTCTTCAGATCATGCCACCGCTTCATGAGCTCCTTTTTTGATCTTGGGGTGGTCCCTACTGCATTGACCCTTTGGACTATCCTTGCCCACATTTGTGTCCTTGTGGCTAATGGTGTCTTTTGGACCAGGCTACCAAAAAGCTGTGGTTCCACTCTGACTATCTCATCTACCATGACTGTCAACTCACTCTCTGTGAATTTGGGCATTTTCTGTGTGGCCATAGTGTGTGGTGTGCAAAGTGGTTGTGGGTGTAGGAGTGTGAGTGGTGGTTGTGATGTGTATGGTGTGTGTTGTGCAGGGGGGTTAGTTGTGCAGGTGTGGAAGTGGTGGTGGTGCTGTGTGTGGTGTGGCTAGTGATGTTGTGTCCTTTGCCTCTCCTGTCAGCTGGGGTGTGTGTCCCTTCTCTCATGGAGTATTGCAAAGGATTGTGGTCAGGGAAGGGGCTGGTTTTATACTCAGCTATGTGGGTGTGTCCAATTGGGGTATTGCTGTCAGGTGTGGTGTGCTGGGATTCGCATGTTTCTTTTTGCCATGTGGTTGTGTCATTGGGGTGTGTTTTGTGTATTTGGGGGGCATGGCTAGTTTTCTGTGTGCACTTTTTGGCCTTATTGTGGGTTTTTTGCTTCGTCCGCCATATTTTTTACGGATTGTCCACAGCGGTGGCTGTGCTTCAGCTCTTCCGCTGGCTCTCCCATTCATCCCATTATGCGACCGCGGCGGTCGGCGATAGCGGTACGTACCGCGGGACCGTCGGGGATATCCTAATTTCCTGTGCGGTGTCTCCTCTATACTTTTTTTTTTTTGGGAAAATTCTTTTTATTGGCATTTTGAGGTTTAAACGTACATACAACGTGTGTCGCAGAGAGAGTTGTGGTACATAGGTATTAGAGTAGACCTTCATCAACATAGGGAGTACATAAAATATCTTGTTCAGTGAGGATGTGGTCTGTGTTGTAGCAGAGCATTGCCAGAGAGGGGAACTGGGGGAGAACTGAACTAGGATGTGCCATGGGGTGTGTAGTGTTTGAGTGGGCGTACGCAATGGGTCCATTATTGCCTACTCGACAGTGCAGTTGCTGCTCGCTCAGGGGGGGGCGGGTGTGTGGAGTTATGTGGGGGGCCGTTGAGTGTGATAGAGTGACGAAGACGGACCCGACTGGTCCGGTGATGGCACAGGGAGTAGTGGTGGAAGATCCACTGTCTCGGGAGCCTGTATAGCAGAAGGCTGTACCGTGTTGGGGGCCTGGATGGCAGTGGCTGTGGCTTCCGGGGTCTGGGATTGTCTGAATTGGTACAATAGGAGTGCCCATTCTAGGGAAATAGGGATTTTGCGGATACCTTTGGCTTCTTCCGCACGGATTACCTCTTCCTCAGCAGTTGCCCATTTAAGAACCGCTCCTGTCCATGCCGCCAGCGGGGGGCCCGATGGATCGCGCCAGTGCATGGCTATACAGCGCTTGGCCAGCAAGTGGGCTAGGGATACAAAGCGCATTGGTATTTTGTGTCGTTTCCTCCGTCCCAGTATGCCCAATGCACAGCCCTCCCAGGTGGTCAGGTGGGTCAACCCGGTAAGCTCCCTGAGTGTTGAGTGGATAGATGACCAATAGGTCTGAATGCCCGGACACGTCCAGAACATGTGATAAAAGTCAGCGTCCCCCGCTGGGCAACGAGGGCAGAGGAAGATCGTGTCGGGGTAAAAGCGTTGGAGGCGTGCTGGTGTTAGGTAGGCCCTGTGTAGGATATGATACTGTATGTTCTTGAACCGGGCATTCCTGGAGACTTTTTTGGGGAATTCTATTGCTCTTTCCCATTCACTATCGTGGAAAGGTCGACCAATTTCCTCCTCCCAGAGGGTCCGTAGGGGTCCTAAGAGCGGGGGTGTCAGTTCCCTGATCGACTTGTATAACCATGTAGTGTGGTGGCGCCCCGGCCCCATTCGTAATATTGTGTGGAGAACCGGGTGTGTGGGGGGTTCCCCCAGGGTGAGGTCGGCGTATGGCCGGTAGTGGCTGAGGAGTTGGCGATGACGCAAGAATTGGCCGGGGGGTAGGTCACACTCGTCCATGAGTTGCCGGTACGACCGCAGCTGTCCGTCGTCGAACAGTACTTCCGCTTCGGTGATGTCCCTTGCCGTCCATTCCCGCAGCATGGCGGAAGTAAAGAACCCTCCCTGTCTGGGCCAGCCGACCAGCGGTAGCAATGGTGTGTACGGAGGGCAATCTGGCGCCATGCGGTGTATACGTTGTACGCACTTCCGGGCTATGTCTACCTGTAGGGGGTAAGTCCGTGTGGGGCGAGACCCCGGTATGAGTAGGCGGCGTAACTCCGGTATGGGTATGCTACCTGCGGCAGTACATGTTTCGAGTGTGCATCTGTCCGCAGTCCAATAGGAAAGCCACTGGAGATGTGATGCCAGGAAGTAGGCTTCGAATGATGGTGCGCCGAGCCCCCCTTGTGTCGTGGGTAATTGCAGTTTGGCTAGCGCAAACCTGTGCCGTCCCTTACCCCATATGAGAGATCTGAGGAGCGTGTCTAAGTCCTTGAAGAAGGAGCGGGCGGGATTACTGGGAGGTTGGTGAAATGGTATAAAAGCCGCGGGACCAGGATCATCTTAGCCAGGGCGACCCGGCCTATCGGTGCCAATGGGAGGTTCCGCCAAAACCCGATGGAGGATCGTATCCCTGCGAGTACCCTGCGGTGGTTGCCCTCGTAGATGTCGGCTGGGGAGTGGTATAACCTGATCCCGAGGTATCGGGGACCCTCTGCCTCCCAGTGTAGTTTCCAGCCACCGATCCATACATCCTGGGGAGATACGTCTGGGTGGAGGGGGTACACCATCGATTTGTCCCAATTCACTTTCAGGCCCGAGGCCTCTGTGAATTCCGCCAGGGTGGTCTCTAGTGTGGTGACATCCGCTGTCACGTCACGTATGTATATGAGGAGGTCGTCGGCGTACATGGACACGCAGTGCGTTGCGTCCGCCTGTGGAATGCCCCAGTCTTGCCCGTCCCGACGAAGTCGAATAGCCAAGGGTTCCACCGCGAGCGCAAATAATAAAGGTGAGAGGGGGCATCCTTGGCGTGTGCCTCGATGTATTTCAAATTCCGGGGAGATGTAGCGACCAAGACGAACCCGAGATGTGAGGTTAGTATATAACAGGCGCGTGTAGGCGAGAAGCGTGGGACCCAGCCCCGTCCGTCCGAGAACGGCAAAAATGAACTGCCATGTAAGGGTATCAAACGCCTTCTCAAGGTCCAAAATTAAACACGCCGCCCGAGGGAATCGACCGCCCAACTGATCCTGGATGTGAAAGAGGCGCCGAATGTTGTGAGAAGTATTCCTCCCTGGGACAAAACCACATTGGTCCGGATGTACCAGCGAGCGGAGAATTTGTGAGTATCTATCCGCTAAGATTTTCCCCAGGATTTTACAGTCGGCTGTCAGTAGCGTGATGGGGCAATAAGAGGCCAGGAGTTGGGGGTCCCGGTCGGGTTTCGGGAACGTTACTATCACCGACGCTCTCATAGAGCCGGGTAGTTCACCGATCCTGAGTGCCGCGTCCAGTACCGCGAGGAAACGGGGAGTCAACAGAGAGGCGAAGGTGGAGTAGTATTCGAGCGGAAGCCATCCAGACCTGGGGCCTTGCCTCAGGCCAGGGCCCTTACAGCGCTGGTAATCTCCGTGGCTTGTATCTTTGCGTCCAGCCCCGTCTTGTCCTCAGTAGAGATCTGAGGGAGGGGCAGAGGGTCCAGGAAGTGGCCGACGGCCCCTGGGTCGAGAGATGAGGGGACCGTGTAGACCGCTGAATAGTGTTGGTAAAATGCCTGAAGGATCTCGTCTTGGGATTGCACCAGGGATCCTTGGGGATTTATAATTGCAGTGATGGGCCGAACCTCCGTGTCTTGTTTAGCGAGCCATGCCAGGAGTGTGCCCGTTTTATCACGGTCCTTGTGCATGCGGGTAGCGTACGTCCGGAAGTTGTGACGTCGAAGATCTGTGCACGCCGCTTGATATGCCGATTTGGCTTGGGCGACTTGGGTCGTTGTCGCTACCGATTGGTCTGCGGCTTTGGTAGCCGTGGCCAGTCGCTGTTCCGCCACTTTTAGGGCGTGTTCTAACGTGTGTCTCATCCCGACCCGCTGTTTAATACAGTCCCCACGGGACACCACCTTGAAGCCGTCCCACTCGACCAGGGTCGACGACGCAGTCCCCGTGTTATGAGTAAAATAGTCTGAAATGCTTTGTTGGTGGTCGTGTGTGAAGACCTGGTCTGTGAGGCGTTCCCGTGAGAGACGCCATGTGGGGACGGGGGGGTGCGGGGGTCTCCATTGGAGGCAAAGGAGGTGTGCATCGTGATCGGATACAACTCTGCCAAGATAATCCGAGTGGCATACTTGCGGGAGAAGCGTTGTGGAGCATAGGAAGCGGTCAAGCCGAACTCGTAGATTGTGTGGGATGGAGTGGAAAGAGTAGATGCGGGCCTGAGGGTGGTGTGATCTCCATGCGTCTGTGAGTGACCAGTGCGCCACCCATGTTTTAAAGCGTTCGATTTGTCTGAGGGTGGGGGAGTGCGGGAGAGGGGGATGTGAGCGGTCCAGTCTCGGGTCCAGGATACAGTTAAAGTCCCCACCTAAGATCCAGGGTACATGGGTGAATTGGGCCAGGGAGTGTGTAAGTCGGTCCCAGAATTTATCCTGGTCTACGTTCGGGGCATATATACTTCCAAAGAGGACAGCCCTGCCATCCAAAACCCCCTCCAGTAAGGCGAATCTACCTTCAGCGTCCACCACCCATCTAAGTTCCCGGAATGGGGTCCCTGGGCGAAGCCATATCAGTGCCCCCCGGGCGAACGAGGAGTAGGTCGTGGCGCAGATTAGGCCGCGCCATTTTGCTCACAATTTGCCCACTTCAGTCGAGTTAAGATGGGTTTCCTGTAGATAGAGAATGGATGCCTTCTGTCGCTTCGCGTAGGCGTATATCGCATAGCGCTTACGTGGGGTGTGTAGGCCGCGTGTGTTGAGCGTGAGTATGTTTATGTCTGCGGTGCTCTGCAGCTGTGCCATGGGTGTGTGCGTCTGTGTGCGGGTCGGTCGAGGCTCCCGACAGGTAGATTATTTCGTAGTCCCCTGAGAAAGCGCCGCGCCTGTGAAGAGTAGGTAGGTGGGAAGCCCGCCCAAGCGGAGAGTATGTGACATGAGGCCCCATGGCAGGGTGGGACGAATTTGAACTGGCGTGTTGATAACGTGTGGGGGTGCGGGAAACTGTCCCAATACCGAGGACTCATCGTTTAGGAAACGAAGCGTCCAAACTTCCTCCCGTAACACGAGGGGGGATAACTGCTCTATATGAGGGGGGTGACGGTATGCAAATGCGAAGCTACCCGCTAAGTGGGCATGTAGAAGGAGCAATGCGCGTCGTGTGCAGGGTGTCAGCCTCTGGGTTTGGGTTCGTGTGCATCAGGCAGACATACATGCAAGGATACAATGCGGCAGTCCGTATGCCTGAGTTGCCTCAGGGCCCGGTAGGAGAGGTCAGTCCGTCCAGCATCCCATCTGCAGTTTGCGGGGTGGCGTGGGGGAGCACCGCCAGGTCCATCCCCGAGACGGTGCCATCGCTGTCGTTTTCGCCTTCTGACGAGAACAGGTGTGGGGGTCGATCTATGAGTTCCGAGGGCGGTGTAGAGCGCAGATCAATTGCTGCTTGTAGAGCCCCGCGTCGTTCACGCATAATCTGCTCGAGGTCGGGTGAATCGTGGGAGCTGCTTGTGGGCCTGTATTCAATGTGGTGAAGCTTCTTGGGGCGTTTCCGGGTGCGGAAGGTCTTGAGAGGCGAGCCCCTTTGGGGATGAGGAGTGGGCACCCGTGAGCAGTGTTGATCCGCCCAGTCCTGTGCAGCCTCCACGGATGTGAAAAAGAGAGAGGACCCGTTGTGGATGATCTTGAGACAGGCAGGGAACAGTAGGGCGTATTGAATCTTATTGTCTCGCAGTCTCCGCTTTACGTCCAGGAAGGAGGATCTCTGCTGTTGTACGGCACGAGCATAATCCGGAAAGATCATTATGTGGTGGTTTTCCACCCGTAGTGGCGCCGCCAATCTCGCCGCTCGGAGCACCGCATCCCGATCTCGGAAGTGGAGGAACTTCGCCAGGAGTGGCCGGGGCGCCGCGCCGGGCGGGGGCCTCTGGGCCGGAACCCGGTGAGCCCGCTTGTGAGAAGTTGGCCTGGTATATTATGTTCACTAGTTAAAGTGACCACCTTGTACCATGCCAAGCAACCCTTATGGTGTGGTTGTAAGTCAACCTTTTCAGACTAGCTGCCCTAGTGGTAGCGTAGGCTAAGCAGTCTTTGAGGCTAAACTTGTGAAACGTGTTAAGCAGGCTGTTTTACCAAATGTAACCCCCCTTTATACCAATGAAAGGACACCACACAGATATATATTGAAAATATATATGTATTTATTTCTCAAAGTATCCCCTAGACTCTTTATGAGCACAGGAGCACAAATCGTTAAACAAGAATACGTTAGAATACACAGAAGTTGCACTTTATATGGATAGGCCCTGGTGGCCACTCGAACCATATACTAAAATAGTGGTATAAGTACCACGAACAGGAAAGGGAAAAGGCCTAGGGCCTCTAGAATCGCTGGGCCTACAAGGAGCTAACTTTAGTTAGTGACCAGGAGGTCCACGGGTTGCGTGTGCAGAGCAAATAGTCACACGCGTGCTCCCATAGGTTTTCAATGGGTGCGTAAAAGTTACAAAGTTACTGCAAAAAGGATCTTCCGGATGGACTATGAACTCAAGGTTGGAAACACAGACACTAGAGATGTTACTCTACACTTGGGCACCGGAGTGCCAGCTTTACCTCACCCACAGGAAGCGGGTGCATAGGTCTCGAAGTGCGTCGGGTTTCTTCTATCTGTTCAATGGAGCCTGAAGACAAAGATGCTGCAGGCGGTCGGTCCAGGAGGGATGCGGTGGATCCAAGGGTGGATCGGAGTTGTAGAAGACCTGTAAGCAGAGGGGACAGTGCTCACAGTCACTAGCCAGTGACCAGCGTGGCACCAGGTGGGTACCAGGCGATGTCGGGTGCAAACAGGAGGAAAGGTGCAGCTTGTCTCTGCAGCCACGTGGTCCCTGAAGGTCGACGATGTCCAGGAGTCGGTTCACGAGCTGTCCCACGCAGGCTCTCGCTGTCGGCGGTGTCGGCGACTTGATCGAAGCAAACAAGCCTTGGCAAAAGCAATTGTTGTGGAAAACAAAATAAGCTGATAGTTCTGACCAGCAAGGTCAGAGGGGCTGCTCTTTTGGAGGGGAGCAAGGGCCAGTCTGGAGCAACCAGACCAGCGGTGTAGTTCTTGAAGTTCGTTGCCAAGATGGCCACTAGCCCACGGGCCAGCAACCGGTTAGGCGCGTCGAGTGGCAAAATGCAGAGGGGCCCCACGCAGATCGTGGAGATGCTGGAGGGCTCACCTTTGGTGCAGATGCTGCTCGGGTATTGGGCTTCTCAGATCCCAAAGCACAACTTGGAGGGAGCCTCGGTTGTCGCGCTTGCAGCTTGGCGTGGTCTTTTCAAGATGGCTGGCTCCACGTGTCTCGGTGCCTCCACGGGTTCCTTCTTTTCAGGGACTGTGGATCGGGCAGTGAGAGGTCTGGAGGTCCAGGTCTTGTCAGTCTCTGGGCTTGGGCTCCGGCAGGAGGCGGCGGCAAAGCAGACGTTGATTCGCTGGATGGTGCTTGCGTTAGCAAGGTGGTCACTCCCTGACCACAGGGGAGATTGGCTTCAGTCCTCTGTGCGGCAGAGCGTCGAAGTTCCCGTCTTCTTCTTGTTGTTAAGTTGATTCCAGGATGTCTCAAGTCTTAGGACACAGCTCCTACCTTTATTCGGATTCTAGGGGCCGGACTACCTGCTAGGTCCCTCCCTATGGGTGGGACCAGGAAGGGGGGTGGTTACACCCCCAATCCTTTGTCCAGCTCGCCCCAGGTCCAGGGCTGGTGTGCCCCAGGACCGGTTTGAACTGGCATATGCACCGAGGCTCCTTGTGAGCCTCAGGCATGTCTGGTTCCTTTCAAGCCCTACCTGACCAATACACAAAATCCTGTCTGGGGTGGTGCACGCACCTCCCCTGTCAGGAAACCATTTGTCCACACCTCCCAAGCTGGAAGGACTCCCAGCAGCAGGAGGGCAGACTTGTGTCTGTGGTGGCAGCATCCATTTTGTGGAGCTGAGGCTATGTCTGATTTTACCCGGGTTTCAGGTACTGTACATGTCGTGTCCCTCTAGAAGGGTGGAATGCTAACCCCGTCGCCAGAATTGGCGAGGGGTTAGTATTCCAATTCGTATGACACCTTACTCGACATGTTTTGATAAAGCCAAACCAAAGATAGCATTTAACCGCGAGGTTCATAATGCACTTAAGAGTATATGGTATGACGATATCTGGAAACAGTAGAAGGAAGGGGTTCCGACCACTGCAGACAGGCTCAGCTCATGCCAGAGCACCATCTCACATGGAACCAAGCACTCTGCCTTCAGGATTGTCAAGGCCTGCTGTAGGAGTGGCTGATAGGTTACCATGGGTTCCATTTAAGGTTAGGTATAGGTATACTACACCTAAGTAAGAGGTGGTTACACCAACTTACCCCAGCTGAGTGATCAGCCAGTTGTGTCAAATTTGTTAGGCCAGGCCAGGGGTGGCACAATACATGCTTCAGCCCCTGGTAGGCCTTAGATACACCAATGCCCTGGGTACCTAGTGTACACTGGTACAGGGGCTCACAGGGTGTTCCACTTCCAATTGGTTATGCACCTATGGTGCATAGTGTGAATTTAGTAGAGAGAACAGCAGGCCGGGGGTCTGATTGGCAGGCCCACAGCCTCAATATGTCAAAAACCAGTGAAGCAAAAAGCAAAGATTTGGGGTGACCATAGGATAGCAGACCCTACTCTCCTACACAACCCCCCCCCCAAATGCAGGGACATTAAACTAGCCTTGACCAGTCTCGTCTTCATGTCCTAAGTGGAAGTACCTGGAGAGACCATCTGCATTCCCATGGTCAGTACCTGGCCGGTGCTCCACTGTAAAGTCCATCCCCTGTAGGGAAATGGACCACCTAAGCAGTTTGGGGTTTTCACCCTTCATCTGATTTAGCCACAAGAGGGGCTTATGGTCGGTCTGAATCTTGAAGTGAGTGCCAAACAAGTATGGCCTCAGCTTCTTCAGGGCCCACACCACAGCAAAGGCCTCCCTCTCAATAGCTGACCAATTCTTCTCTCTGGGGGTCAACCTTCTGCTAATAAAAGCAATGGGTTGGTCTTGACCATCTACATTAAGTTGTGACAGCACAGCTCCCACACCCAACTCAGAAGCATCTGTTTGGACAATAAACTCTTTGGAGTAGTCAGGACTTTTCAGGATAGGTGCAGAGCACATGGCCTCCTTCAGGTCATCAAATGCCTTTGACAGCTTACTGTCCACTGAACCTTTTTGGGCATCTTCTTGGATGTCAGATCATTAAGAGGATTCACAATGGACCCATAGTTCTTAACAAACTTCCTGTAGTACCCAGTCAAGCCCAAGAAAGCTCGAACTTGAGTCTGGGTGGTTGGAGGAGACCAGTCCTTGATGGATTGTATCTTACTCTCCAGTGGTTGAACTTGGCCTCCACCTACAAGGTGGCCCAAATACACAACCTTACTCTGCCCTATCTGGCACTTAGTAGCCTTGATAGTGAGGCCTGCCCTTTGCAGAGCCTCAAGAGCCTTCTTCAGGTGAATCAGGTGATCCTCCCAGGTGGAGCTAAAGACAGCAATGTCATCAAGATATGCTGCACAAAAGTCATCCAACCCAGTAAGGACTTGATTCACCAACCTTTGGAAGGTGGCAGGTGCATTCTTCAGACCAAAGGGCATCACCACAAATTGGTAGTGCCCACCTGGGGTTGAGAATGCTGTTTTGGCCTTAGACTCCTCAGCTAATCTGATTTGCCAATAGCCAGCTGTCAAGTCAAATGTGCTCAAAAACATAGCAGAAGCTAGTTTGTCTATGAGCTCATCTGCCCTTGGAATAGGATGTGCATCTGTCCTGGTGACAGCATTGAGTCCTCTGTAATCCACACAGAACCTCATCTCTCTCTTGCCATCTTTGGTGTGAGGTTTGGGGACCAGAACCACTGGGCTAGCCCAGGGGCTCTCTGAGGGTTCAATGACACCCAATTCCAGCATTTTGTGTACCTCAGCCTTTATACAGTCCCTGACGTGGTCAGGTTGTCTGTAAAGCTTGTTCTTCACAGGCAGACTGTCACCAGTGTCCACCACATGGGTACACCAGTCAGTTTGGCTAGGTATCAAGGAAAACATGTGTTGAAATGATTGTAGAACTTGTCTACATTCAGTCTGTTGATGATCAGTGAGGTTGCCTCCAAGGGTCACTCCTTCAACTGAGCCATCCTCAGGGTTCTGAGACAACAGGTCTGGGAGAGGGTCACTCTCTTCCTCCTGTCCCTCATCTGTAGCCATGAGCAAGCCCATGTCTGGCCTGTCAACATATGCTTTTAACCTGTTAACATGGAGTACCCTGTGGGGACTCCTGGGAGTTCCTAGGTCCACCAAGTAGGTAACCTCTCCCTTCTTTTCCAGGATTGTATGGGGTCCAGACCATTTGTCTTGGAGTGCTGCTGGGGCCACTGGCTCCAACACCCATACCTTCTGTCCTGGCTGAAACTCAACCAAGACAGCCTTTTGGTCATGCCAAGCTTTCTGTAAGGCCTGGCTTGCCTCAAGGTTTTTGGATGCCTTCTCCATATACTCAGCCATCCTGGAGCGGAGACCAAGTACATAGTCAACTATGTCTTGTTTAGGCTTTTTGAGAGGTAACTCCCATCCTTCCTTCACCAAACACAGTGGGCCTCTTACAGGGTGCCCAAACAACAATTCAAAGGGGCTGTAGCCAACTCCTTTTTGTGGGACCTCTCTGTAAGCAAACAGAAGGCAGGGTAGAAGGATGTCCCATCTTCGCCTGAGCTTTTCAGGTAATCCTTTGATCATACCCTTTAGGGCAGGGGTCTTCAAACTGTGGGGCGCGACCCCCAGGGGGGCCGTGGAGTGATGCAAAGGGGGTCGCGCCTTCCCAGTCACACTTCTGCCCAGGCCCAAGGGCTTCAGCATCCCCCCACACTTCCCCCCCCGTCCTGTGTCTCAGCCCGGGCTGCTGCAGTGAAACTTGAGCTGCTGGGGGCTCAGCTGGGCAGTGTCTGGATTCCTATCTCCGGCACCCCCCGTGTTTTTTCACAGGTCTTTAAAGACCATTTGCATTTTAACATGCCTTTGTAAACTGGTTACAGAGGCTTAGGTTTTTTTGCTGGTTCCAGTACCCCCTGGGTTCCCACTGTGCCTATTCCTTACATTTGGATTTTACATTCACTGCCGTAGTGTGAGAATGCATTTCATGGAAAGGAAGACAAAGTAGGCTTTCTGGGGGCGCCGTGTGTGAAAGTTTATTGTGCGTTTGAAGCACCTGCTGCAGCGTTTCTTTCCCCGGCAATTACCAGGCCTCACATAAATGTCAAGATAACTCGTGTGATTAATTATCTTCCTGGAGAGAGATCAGAATTTTGTATAGTTGAGGTTTTGACTTAGGTGAAGTTAGTGCAGAGGGTTAATATGCCTGCTGCAAAGAACGTGTACCAGGTAGATTACAGAGTGCGTATGATGTGAAGAGATCAGCAGGTTACTGCTTTCAAAAGAGACATCCTTTTGTTACTTGCAATTTATAACTTAAAGTCCTAATATAGGATAGTGAGCTATTAACTTTCATCCTAAAACAGCATGCACACTACAAAGAGTACATTATTAGACCATTGATTAATGTTGCAAAAAGGGTTAATTTGGCTAGAAATCAATTCTTATTATTAAAGGAAACTCCCAACTATGCTGTTTCTTTTTCGACTCTGAGTTTGTGCTTCTCCACACCAAGCACCCTTGAACTATGCTGCCTACCAGTATGGATGACATGTGACTCCTATACTTTTAGTCCTTTGGCTTATGTAACATTTCCTATACACTGATTTACACACTTATGATTGATTGTCTCTGTGTAATGTGTGTGTGATGCAAAGTGCTCGGACACCCTACACTGGTATGAGTGGCACTATATAACTAATTCAATGCATCTGAGAGTGTGGGGTTATTGAGACTTGGTCACTGTTAAAGGGTGCTAGTGAGAGAATCCGTGGTGGGGTGGTTATTGGGGGGGCACCAACAAACATTGTCGCACAGGGCACCACCAGCACTAAAGCCGGCCCAGGGAAGTATGCACAGCTAAGCGCTGAAAATACCGCTTTAGGTGACTGCTTTTTTTTGTACCGACTGGGCCATCAAAATAATCTGCTGGTAACCCTAACCATAGGACTGGAAGTTTTGGTGCAGGATCAGCACATTATTTATTTCCTTCACCCTCGATCCCCGATTAATGCCGCAATAGTTTAACTTAGAGCTTAAAGTCTACGCCCCGGCAATAACATGCTGAGTTACTTCATGGGTCTGGGAATGCACCCTGCATTCAGACAACTCATTCCTCATTCTCGCCCTTTATTGTCATGCTCACCTTGCACTCACAGTGATCACAATGCACTCACACTGATCACCATGCACTTGCACCATTCACCCTCTCACCTTGCACTCACAGTGATCACTCTGCACTCAAAATGCACTTGTCCTGCTCACACTATACCTCAACCTGCAGTCACACGAGTACACTACTCATCCTGCACTCATGTGACACTTCACTCACCTGTCCCCCTCACTACTCAATATGCAACTCACTCAAACAAGCCCATCAGTAATCATACATTCATTCATCCCATTCTGAACTTGCATCCGCACCCAAAATGAGAGAGGACAGCAAGGGAGTGAGAGAATTTGATTGAAGAGGTCAGGGATGAGGAGAAATGTGAATTGCCGAAGAGAAGTGTGGACACGCAAGAAGTGAGTGTGATCCAAAGGTGAGGGCTTCTGTTAGAACAAAGGGGAGATGTGAAAGAGGAATGGGGGGACTGGAGAGGTGTAAGATACAAATAGACAAAAATTTGAATGAAGAGACGAGGTGAATGAGAAGTGCTGAGGGGCACGGGAGGTGAGGCCATGAGATAAATGTGAGAGACTGTTAGAGATGAGGGCAGTGAAAGGACAGAATGGCAAGAGGTGATTAAAGGTGAAGTGAGAGGTTGAATGGGGAGAGTTCAGAAGTTGTAAAAAGGGGTGAAAGAAAATGACCTGCAAAGTGAGAGAGGGATCCGGGGTTAGGAGAGGAGAGAGGGATGGAAGGGAGGGGGTGAGAGGAAAGCTGCATGGGTAAACGGCTTAACTCTACACAAAACCGCCAGGATTTTAAGGGACCCCTGCTTCTTCCGGTCAGGGCCAGGTGAGCTTCTAATGTGGCAGCACGTATTGCTGCAGAGTGGAAGGCCCTTCACAAAGGTTGACTTGAAATCTTTCTGATGATAATTGCTGTATTTTGGTTATAAATGGGTACTGATTGGGTGAAATCTTTCCTCAGCGTTACTGTGTGTAACAAATATCAAAATAATGAAGCAATGCTATCCCAAAATACGCGGCATCACATAACCTCATTTACATTTTCATCCCACGCAATTTAGTCAACGGGTTTAGACATTTTTGTCAGGAGGGGGTCCTTACGCCTCAAAATGTTGACAGGGGGGTCTCGGTATCCAAAAGTTTGAAGACCTCTGCTTTAGGGTCTTGTTGAATCTCTCAACAAGCCCATTGCATTGTGGGTGATAAGGAGTGGTGAACTTGTAGTTGACACCACATTCCTTCCACATAGCTGTCAAGTATCCTGACATGAAGTTGGTACCTCTGTCAGAAACCACCTCCTTAGGAAACCCCAGTCTGGAGAATACTCCCAGCAGGGCCCTGGCCACAACAGGAGCTGTAGTGGTCCTAAGGGGAATTGCCTCTGGATACCTGGTGGCATGACCCACTACCACCAGTATAAATCTGTGCCCAGATGCAGTGGGAGGATCCATGGGACCCACTATATCTATTCCCACTCTTTCAAAGGGGACCCCCACCACAGGTAGTGGTATCAGGGGGGCCTTTGTTGTGCCACCTGATTTGCCACTGGCTTGGCAGGTCACACAGGAGCGACAAAACTCCTTTGTATCTTCATTCATGTGAGGCCAGTGAAAGTGAGGGACAAGCCTGTCCCAAGTCTTGTTCTGGCCTAAGTGTCCTGCTAAAGGAATATCATGGGCCAAGGTAAGAAGGAAGCCCCTAAATTGCAGAGGTATAACCAACCTCCTGGTTGCACCAGGCTTGGGGTCTCTAGCCTCTGAATAAAGGAGCCCTTCATCCCAATACACTTTATGGGTACCTTGAGCATTCCCAGCAGCCTCAGCAGCAGCCAGCTGTCTGAGGGGTTCAAGAGAGGGACAGGATAGCTGAGCCTGCCTCAAGTCAGCCCTTGAAGGTCCCCCTGTCCCCAGAAACTCAACCTGATCAGGTTCAAGCTCTTCAGGGACAGTTCCTTCAGGGTTCTCTAGATCAGCTTCCTGGGAAGGTTGATCATCACTCTGAGGCAGGGGGTAAGGCACAGCCTTGACCCTCCTGTTCTTCTTCTTGGTAGGTGCTTGGTCCATTGTTCCAGGATCCAAGACCTGAGGTTCAGTAAGGCACCTTTTGGCCTGTGATACAGCCTGTGTCACAGCAAGGACATGTGGTTATATACCTAACATCTCTGCATGTGTCCTGTACTCCACTTCAGACCATAGAGAACTCTCTAGGTCATTGCCCAACAAACATTCTACGGGGAGGTCTGCACTAACCACAACCCTTTTGAGGCCAGTTACCCCTCCCCATGAGAAGTTAACAACTGCCACACTATGTGAAGTAGTGGCATTGCTGGCATTGGTCACCAGGTAATTCTCACCTGGTATGTACTGTCCAGGGTCCACAAAGCCTGGTGTCACCATAGTGACACCGGCACATGTGTCCCTGTAGGCTTGAGCCACCTTTTCATTAATTAAAGGAGTCTGTCTGTACTTGCCCAGGTTACTGGGGCTCACAGTCAGGGACAAATCTATGTCCCCATCACAGATCAAGACTGCCTGTGTAAGGGTTATGTCTAAGTCAGAATCTCCTTCAGTTCCCATAGTGATTCCCACTACACCCTTTGTCTGGGGACCAACACTGCTAACAGTAGTACTGGGAGCAGGAGCCTTAGGGGCAACAGTGTTGGGGGCTCCACCCTTCTTACAATCACTAGTCCAGTGAGTTGTATTCTTGCAATGATTGCACCAGGGTTTCTTTTGACCTTCTTTCTTCTTTCCCTTGGTTTGTTGTTGGGACCCACCCTCCTTAGCAGAAGTTTGGGGCCCTGGTGAAGACTTCTGGTCTTTAGATTTCTGATCTCCACCCTTCTGGTCTGTTTTCTTCTGATCACCCCCTTGGCCCTGGTTCTGGTTCTTTTGCTTAACCCTGGTTCTGACCCATTTGTCTGCCTTCTTTCCCAATTCTTGGGGAGAGGTCAGATCAGAGTCAACCAAGTGTTGATGAAGTTGCTGGTTTTGACAGTTATTTAAAATCTGTTCTCTCATCATCAAATTGTACAATCCTGTATAATCAGATACCTTACTTCCCAGCAACCAACCCTCCAAAGCCTTAGTGGCACATTCAATGTATTCAGACCAGTCCTGAGTCTGTGTCTTCTGGGTGTCTCTGAACATTAACCTGTATTGTTCAGTGGTTAAGCCTAACCCATCAACTAGGACACTCTTCAGGACTCTGTAGTTTCTGACATCCTCCTCCCTAACAGTGAGGAGTCTGTCTCTGCCTCTTCCTTCAAAGGAGAGCCAGAGGATTGCTGCCCACTGGTCTTCAGGAACCTGCTGTACTTTGCAGGCTCTCTCAAGAGCAGTCATCCATTTGTGGATGTCATCCCCACTTTTGTAGGGGGGCAAAACCTTGGACAGGTTCCTATTATCAAAGACCCTATCCTTATCCTTAGGGACAATGCTGCCACCAGTGGGTATAGACCCACTCTCTTTAGGTCGCCTAGCCTTACTCAGTTTCTCTTCCATCAGAGCTACTTCTAGCTCCTGTTTCCTGATTCTCAGCTGAGCTTCCTGCATTCTGGCCTCATGTTCCCTCCTCTGAGGGGTGGTCATCCTTCTCCTGGAGTGACCTTGAGAGCCTCTAGAGGCATGAGAAGCATTAGAGTCACCTGAGTGATTCCTTTGCCTCCCAAGCCCCTGGTTAAGTCCACTGGGGAGATCCAATGGGGTGATCCCATTGTCAGTCCCCAATAGCCTTAGTTTAGCTGGGCCAAGTATAACACTTGGCACTGGGCTATTTCTCCCTTCATCCTCACTACCATCTGTATCCTTATCACTTTCATCCTCTGTAGTATGAATCTCACCTAAGGGGTGACTATTGGAAAGGGGTACCTCAGTAGCATCTTCAGAAGGGGGGCCTCCTGTTCCAGTCCCTAAGGGGCCTAACTGGGAGGCTTTCCTGAGAGCTTTCTGATCTTCATCAGCCTGTAAAAGCTCTCTGAGTTCAGCAGAAGTAGGATTCTTGGGCTGTTTAAGGCCCCTGATATTTGCCAACTGCCTGAGCTCATTTTGGTTTAGGGTAGCAAAGATGGATGGTGCCCTCTGGGGGTCACTCTCAACAGAGATGGGTACATTGGACCCCTCTGCCCCAGCCATTGCTCTTAAGTGTGGGTGGATGTGTTGCAATCTACCTACACTTGGGTTTTCCTACTAAACCTATCTAGTAGTTGTAGTCAGGGTGTGCTACTCCCTTTGCTCTACAACAACTAAGTTCAGTAGAACTCCGTGAAGAAAAGCTCGCTCGCCTAAAAAAAGAGGAGGAAATAATCAAAAAAAGAAAAGCGTTCAAGTTTCAGAGGGATAAAGCAGACTATCAAAATGGACAAATTTTCACTTTTGCTAAAAAATTTGACTCCCTAAGAACAACTAATAGATTTCCCCCCAAATCCACACAAGTCCTAGAGAAAGAAGCCCCAGAAGCCGCAACATCAGTATCGGATCTCAGCTCAACAGTAGACAGTGAGTCAGATAACGCTCAAGATTGGGGTTTCCTCGGCCCTCCTTGGCACAAGAGGTGGATTTTTTACGTCAAGACCGACGAGCAACATTACGCCCTCGCATGGCGGATACAACAAAGCAAAACGGGCAAATGCGAAACGGCGGGAGCGCCGAGTCAGAAACAACAGGCGTAAAGCAAAACAGCAACAAGAAAGTGGCATACAAGCAAAACAAGAGATGGAACCGCAAATAAACAAAACAAAGAGCAACCCTCAAACAATTATCAACCTCACAACAACACCACTAAGCAAAACGGAAATGGATACTTTATCACTGGGTCTAACCTTCAGTGCGGCAAGCGACTTTAATTACACTCAAACTCGGATTGATATATATAAGTTTACCAGGAAAATGAAGTTGCAAAAATACTTCGCTCTTAACAAATATCAAAGAGAAAAACAACTCAATCCGACAACACAAATAACATCAGATTTGAGTGCAAAAGACCTGGAAACATTACAAAATCTTTATGACTTGGCCGAAGTAGGCAATAGTGACAACATTCAAAGTGGCATTACATTAAATATGTCGACGAGTACTAACTTCAAGGCCAAATCCACATTCACCCCCATGATGCTTCATGACAACATTGATATTTTTTCAGAGTTAATCACAATTGAACTAAAAAAACTTTACAAATCTATTGGTTACTCGAAACGAAAATACACGCACCAAAATCAATGTTACTTTCAACTAATTAAGAAGCTTCAATCTAATGGCAACATCATAGTGCGTCAGGCAGACAAAGGGGGAAACATCGTCTTATGGTCAAGAGAACTATATCTGGAAGAGGCAATGAACCAGTTAAATGATCATAATTGCTATAAGAGAAGTGAGGTTGGCAAGGTGAAACAGATGTGGTGCAACTTTTATTTAAAATTGACAGCCTGGAGAAGTGCGGGTCTAATAAGTGTGGATGAACTTAAATTCCTTAAAAATGACCACCCCGCCATACCTGCCATATACTTCATCCCCAAAGTACATAAGAACTCTGAAAAACCACCAGGCAGACCTATAATATCTGCAAGGAACAGCATTACTGAGAACACTTCCAGATATGTAGACTACTTTCTACAAGATCATGTAAAGCAGTTGCCATCATATATCCGTGATACCAGCGATTTCTTACAGAAGATTAAAGACATTATGTGGAATCCAGACTACCTATTGATGACACTTGACGTTACGAGTCTATATACCAGCATCCACCATCATGATGGTACCAGGGCAGTTGAACATTACTTTGGTACCAAATCAATTCACATGAGTGAGCACAACAAAATGCTGGTAACCATGACTGATACTTGCCTGAACAACAATTTCTTTATGTTCCAAAATCAGGTATATCAACAGGTCAGGGGTGTTGCAATGGGGGCTTGCTTCTCTCCCAGCTACGACTGTTTACATATGGGACTGTGGGAGGAGCAAGTCCTCAGAGCATCATACTCAGAACTATTAAACACACATGTAGTCTGTTGGTATCGGTTTATCGATGACTTATTCATAATTTGGAGGGGCTCTGAAACACAGGCCAGAAACTTTACAGATCAGATCAATGTCAATTCCTTAAATCTCAATTTCACAGTCAATATCAGTAAGGAAACTATCACTTTTTTGGATGTGGAGATATATATTTGGGAAAATCAGATCCAAACCAGACTGTATAGAAAACCCACAGCAGGGAACTCTGTACTCCACGCCTCCAGCCACCACCCGGGTCACCTGATACGCAGCATTCCCTATGGGGAAATGCTGCGCATCAGACGAATTTGTAGCAAGCATGAGGAATGTCTCAAGGCGCAGCAAGAAAGCAGACAGAGATTTCTAGCCAGGGGTTATTGTGCTAAGGTAATTGATCAGGCCATCAGGAGAGCCAACCTTATTTCTAGAACTGACGCCTTGAAAAACAAACAAACTACCCCCATTCCTAGTGATAATGTAACTACAGAACCAACTAGACTGATATTGACTTACAATAGACAACATTGTACCATCCGTAAAATAATCCGCAAAAATTGGAATCTCATTTGTAACGACCCAGTGATAGGGAAACAGACAGCACCCACTCCTAACATCACTTTCAGAAAAGCCCGTTCTATGTCAAGTGACTTGGTCAAAAGTAGCCCTGAAATTATCTCTAACAGAAATTGGCTCAATTCTAGAAAGGGATTCTTTCGCTGTACAAATTGCAAAGCGTGCAAACACGGTGTCAGCACAACTACATACAAATCCCCTTTTCATATGGAAGAAAGAAGGATAAGTAAATTTCTAACATGCAAAACAGAGTTTGCTGTCCATGTGCTGGGGTGTCCCTGTGGCCTGCAATATGTTGGTAGTACCAAGTTGCAGGTCCACAAGAGGATACTCCAGCACATTAGAGCTATCACCAACAGTGACCCTACTTATCCAGTCGCAAGACACTTCAAAGAATGTCATAATAATAACATTGAGCTTTTGAAGTATTTCGCAATTGATCATGTATTGCCACTCAGACGAGGAGGCAACCGTGAAGCACTACTGCGTAAACTTGAAACCCGATTCATTCTAGAATTAGATACCAAGTCACCTAACGGGTTAAATGTCAATGAGGATTTATATACGTGCCTATGATATCATTATTAGGCACTATTACTGTCCCTTAGCCTGCTATAAATCTCCTATGACAAAATGACAAATGAGATACTGCAATATGTATATCTTTTAACAAAAATCTCTTCCTCCTTTCTTTTAACAATCACAGCAACATATTTAGTTTCACGTACATTTTAGACACTGGGTAGCACTCTTTTATGCAACATAGGCACTTTAGTTTTATTGAAACAGTTTGATTCAACTATGTTCATATCTGTTTAGGCCAAAGCACTAGCACTTTATATCTTTCGTGAAAATTATGTGAAGGATTTGTGTATATTATTGAACGATCACTATACTTGGATTTTAACCAAAGTATAAATAGAGATGACTAATATTTTAGAATCTACCCATTAGGGTTTTATTCTTTTATCGTATTTATTACACAAATAGGATTGCACATATATCTATGTTATTTATGTATATATTTATGTATTTATTCAAATGATTAGATGTGTAAATATTATATTTATACTTGTATTTATTGATCTATATTTATTTATTTATATATATTTTATATGATATGTGTAAATTGAACCACGGTTCAGTCATTCTCAACGTAGGTGAATTTTATTCACCCCCCATATTTATACACAAAACCATAATGATTTTTTCACGTCACCAATTATTATGATGATCAATAATATTTGATTTGATTTGATGCTTGGTCTTAAGTTTTGGCATTATGTCATAAGTGAATAACGGTTCATTACCGAGTCTTTCATTGTTTCTATGTCTATGATGACTCAATCACTGTGTACCACGTGACTATGCACTAGCACTTTAAAACTGTGAATGTCGTCCTCGCATGTCATGTGATCAAGGCCTCTTTGCAGGCCGAAACGCGTAATGGCGGCAGTGCTGGGTGATACGAAATAAAAACTTATGCACTGATTTTGGGCTTGTGTTCGTCTTTCCGAGGAGACGTGGAAGTTGGAGACGAATCTTGTTATATAGAACTTAAGTATATCTATTCTTGTTTTATATGTACCTAAAGGTACCTGTATGATCTTTCAATTGGTAACAAAGAGATTACAGAGGTAAAACACAGCAAGCTCAAATCCAACCGCTGCTCACCAATGTGAGAAGTTGGCCTGGTATATGATGTTCACTAGTTAAAGTGACCACCTTGTACCATGCCAAGCAACCCTTATGGTGTGGTTGTAAGTCAACCTTTTCAGACTAGCTGCCCTAGTGGTAGCGTAGGCTAAGCAGTCTTTGAGGCTAAACTCGTGAAACGTGTTAAGCAGCCTGTTTTACCAAATGTAACCCCCCTTTATACCAATGAAAGGACACCACACAGATATATATTGAAAATATATATGTATTTATTTCTCAAAGTATCCCCTAGACTCTTTATGAGCACAGGAGCACAAATCGTTAAACAAGAATACGTTAGAATACACAGAAGTTGCACTTTATATGGATAGGCCCTGGTGGCCACTCGAACCATATACTAAAATAGTGGTATAAGTACCACGAACAGGAAAGGGAAAAGGCCTAGGGCCTCTAGAATCGCTGGGCCTACAAGGAGCTAACTTTAGTTAGTGACCAGGAGGTCCACGGGTTGCGTGTGCAGAGCAAATAGTCACACGCGTGCTCCCATAGGTTTTCAATGGGTGCGTAAAAGCTACAAAGTTACTGCAAAAAGGATCTTCCGGATGGACTATGAACTCAAGGTTGGAAACACAGACACTAGAGATGTTACTCTACACTTGGGCACCGGAGTGCCAGCTTTACCTCACCCACAGGAAGCGGGTGCATAGGTCTCGAAGTGCGTCGGGTTTCTTCTATCTGTTCAATGGAGCCTGAAGACAAAGATGCTGCAGGCGGTCGGTCCAGGAGGGATGCGGTGGATCCAAGGGTGGATCGGAGTTGTAGAAGACCTGTAAGCAGAGGGGACAGTGCTCACAGTCACTAGCCAGTGACCAGCGTGGCACCAGGTGGGTACCAGGCGATGTCGGGTGCAAACAGGAGGAAAGGTGCAGCTTGTCTCTGCAGCCACGTGGTCCCTGAAGGTCGACGACGTCCAGGATTAGGTTTACGAGCTGTCCCACGCAGGTTCTCGCTGTCGGCGGTGTCGGCGACTTGATCGAAGCAAACAAGCCTTGGCAAAAGCAATTGCTGTGGAAAACAAAATAAGCTGATAGTTCTGACCAGCAAGGTCAGAGGGGCTGCTCTTTTGGAGGGGAGCAAGGGCCAGTCTGGAGCAACCAGACCAGCGGTGTAGTTCTTGAAGTTCGTTGCCAAGATGGCCACTAGCCCACGGGCCAGCAACCGGTTAGGCGCGTCGAGTGGCAAAATGCAGAGGGGCCCCACGCAGATCGTGGAGATGCTGGAGGGCTCACCTTTAGTGCAGATGCTGCTCGGGTGTTGGGCTTCTCAGATCCCAAAGCACAACTTGGAGGGAGCCTCGGTTGTCGCGCTTGCAGCTTGTCGTGGTCTTTTCAAGATGGCTGGCTCCACGTGTCTCGATGCCTCCACGGGTTCCTTCTTTTCAGGGACTGTGGATCGGGCAGTGAGAGGTCTGGAGGTCCAGGTCTTGTCAGTCTCTGGGCTCGGGCTCCGGCAGGAGGCAGCGGCAAAGCAGACGTTGATTCGCTGGATGGTGCTTGCGTTAGCAAGGTGGTCACTCCCTGACTACAGGGGAGATTGGCTTCAGTCCTCTGTGCGGCAGAGCGTCGAAGTTCCCGTCTTCTTCTTGTTGTTAAGTTGATTCCAGGATGTCTCAAGTCTTAGGACACTGCTCCTACCTTTAATCGGATTCTAGGGGCCGGACTACCTGCTAGGTCCCTCCCTATGGGTGGGACCAGGAAGGGGGGTGGTTACACCCCCAATCCTTTGTCCAGCTCGCCCCAGGTCCAGGGCTGGTGTGCCCCAGGACCGGTTTGAACTGGCATATGCACCGAGGCTCCTTGTGAGCCTCAGGCATGTCTGGTTCCTTTCAAGCCCTACCTGACCAATACACAAAATCCTGTCTGGGGTGGTGCACGCACCTCCCCTGTCAGGAAACCATTTGTCCACACCTCCCAAGCTGGAAGGACTCCCAGCAGCAGGAGGGCAGACTTGTGTCTGTGGTGGCAGCATCCATTTTGTGGAGCTGAGGCTATGTCTGATTTTACCCGGGTTTCAGGTACTGTACATGTCGTGTCCCTCTAGAAGGGTGGAATGCTAACCCCGTCGCCAGAATTGGCGAGGGGTTAGTATTCCAATTCGTATGACACCTTTCTCGACATGTTTTGATAAAGCCAAACCAAAGATAGCATTTAACCGCGAGGTTCATAATGCACTTAAGAGTATATGGTATGACGATATCTGGAAACAGTAGAAGGAAGGGGTTCCGACCACTGCAGACAGGCTCAGCTCATGCCAGAGCACCATCTCACATGGAACCAAGCACTCTGCCTTCAGGATTGTCAAGGCCTGCTGTAGGAGTGGCTGATAGGTTACCATGGGTTCCATTTAAGGTTAGGTATAGGTATACTACACCTAAGTAAGAGGTGGTTACACCAACTTACCCCAGCTGAGTGATCAGCCAGTTGTGTCAAATTTGTTAGGCCAGGCCAGGGGTGGCACAATACATGCTTCAGCCCCTGGTAGGCCTTAGATGCACCAATGCCCTGGGTACCTAGTGTACACTGGTACAGGGGCTCACAGGGTGATCCACTTCCAATTGGTTATGCACCTATGGTGCATAGTGTGAATTTAGTAGAGAGAACAGCAGGCTGGGGGTCTGATTGGCAGGCCCACAGCCTCAATATGTCAAAAACCAGTGAAGCAAAAAGCAAAAATTTGGGGTGACCATAGGATAGCAGACCCTACTCTCCTACACCGCTCGATGGAGAAGAACGCTGTCCAGTCCGAGGGCAGAGTAAAGGATTTCAGCCATGTATCCATGTAGTCTATGGGATTTCCTGCCTCGATACCTTCCGGGAGCCCCAGCACCCTGATATTACAGCGTCTCGAGCGACCTTCCAAGTCGGTAGCGCGCTCTTCCACCACGGTCAGACGGGTAAGGACCCCCTGGAGTGTCATCTGATGTTCCTTCAGCTTTGGCTGTATTTCCGCCATCGTCCGTTCCTCCGTGTGTACCCGGTCGGCCAGTTTCCGGTGGTCATCGCGGAGCAGGTTTACATCCGTCGCTAGGGTACCTAGCCTTTCCTCCATGGACAGACGGGATAGTTCAATGGCGGCCAGGACCTTGTCCAGCTTGTCCGAGATTGAGAGGTCCGTGGAGGACGCCGTGCTGGGAGACCAGGTCGAGGTCTTGGGCATGTTCTCTGGAGCTGTCTCCGGGACCGCCTGGTGCGGCGCGGGCTTTGATTTCCCCATCCTGTCTTCTCCTGGGGCAGACAAAGGGTCGGCGGCGCCGGCCAGGCCTCCAGAGCCTGCCGCGGCGCCTGGGGTCCGTGGGAGGAGGAAGGGTACGATGATAAAGGACCACGAAGGTGCGGCTACTCGAGCCGGTGTCCTGGGGCTCTCTCCACTGGCAGGACGCCGGGAGCCCCCGGCGGCAGACCGCAGCAACCCCCGCACGGCACCCCCAATTGCCTACCCTCTGTACAGGTAGCTCGCTTGCATCCGATGATGTGGGTGTGGGATCACGTTCGGCGTCTCCAGGGCTCAGCTGCACCCTCCGCCGGGCTCCCGGGCGATCCCTGCAGCAACCGCCCCAACCAAGTCTCGTCGAGAGGCCCGCAGCAGAGGCGAAGACCCCGCAGCACTCCAGGAAGTAGTCAGTGAGGCCTGTGGCGTGGGAAGCTTGAAGGGCGCTCGGTGTCCGGGGCGCCGGGTGTTGGGCTGGTCACCGCCTTGTGCCGGTGCAGCTCGTCACGTCGGTCTCCTCCGATCTCCAGGGCCCCCGGGGGGCCCTCAGGTGGTCTGCGCTGGAGAGATGGCGGAGAGGCTGTCCGGGAGCACACCACCCTCCCCGGGCGCAGTCGACGGGGCCGCCGTCGTGACAGTCACTAAGGCGAAGGGCTCACCGGCGGCGCAGGAGAGATGCTAGTGTCCCTTTAGCGGCCATGTTGAAGTCAGGCAGGTAGCGTGTGAGAGGGTCAGGGAGTCCCCGGGTCGCGCTGCTCTCGCCGGATCCCAGCGCCACCTCTCCGCCTCCCCGAGAGTCAGATATGGAGGGTACCTGGGGTCCTCGGTGGCGACGCCGATGTCCAATCCCGGTTCACTGCGGGCACCCGGGAGCCAAGATGGCGGATCGGTGTGTGGCTGCAACGAACATCTGCCCCAGAGCGCTCCGGTCTGCAATCCCCAGAGGTGCTGCTGGCTGCTCTCGTCCGAGCCACCGTGCGAGGAGAGCGCACCGCGCCGCCGTCCCCGGCGCCCCGCTCCGCTCCGTCCCCGTCTCTTTTATGGAAGCCCCGGCGCCATCTTGGGTCGCGGGCTGCGGCACTAGCAGCTCCATCCGGAGGAAGCCTCGGCACTACGGCTCCTGACGTGTTCGGGCGCCCATCGGGACTGCTCTGCCGTGTAGGTGCCTTCCGGTGGTCTCTGGGCTGAGGATCGCCCGTTTCAACGCTCCGAGACGCTATGAATTGGCGCCCGGTCACGGAGCCTCAGCACTGCATTACCGCCATCGTGGCTGGCTTGGCCACGCCCCCATCTTGCGGTGTCTCCTCTATACTTACGGCGGGTTGGTGTTTTTCCGCTGTGACTCCGACCGCCGCGGATGGATTTTGGCCATCTCCGTCCGCTACGGGCAGTTTTTCTTGGACCCGCTCCGCCGCGTTTTTGGGCGGATGATCCTAATTTGGCCACCGGTTTTTCCACTGTGCCGGCGGGCGGTTGTTTTCCGCTTCCATGGCGGTCGGGGTGGTTTGCCGACCACCATCCTAAAAGGCCCCTTAGTTCCTGCTCCAAAATATCATTCTGGGTTCTTGGAAGTTCCATAATCAGGCCCAGCAGATCCTCCTGCCACATAGTTGCGCCCACCAGATATCTATTCATGGTGGTGACAGGGGTGAACACACCCTGAGCCTCCCTTCCCACAGCAGGTCCTGCCCCACCCCTTTCCAAACCACCCAGTGACCTCAACTGGAGGGGGGGGCGCATGATGGTCAGAAAGATCTTCCTTGTCGGCAGCAGTATTGCCCCCACTGAAGGTTTGGGACTTTTATCCTAAGAAAGAGAGGACAACGCTCTAGAGGCAGATGACTGTGATCTTTGTGTGTCATCTTAAAAAATATAACATATTGAATTGTAGGGCGTTAACAGTGAATTATAGGGAAGTTTTTCACCGAGGGTCTCTGGGTGACATCAAATAGACAATGAGAGCAATGCTCAAGTTGTCTGTGATGTCACTCAGAACACTAAGGTGAGAAACATCCCTGTAATTCACTTATTACCTATCTATAATTTTATGTTATGCATGGCCCTCAAAATCATCTTCCCATGCTTTCAACTTTTATGCAGAGGCAGAGAATTAAAGGGGTAGTTATACATAACATGGCCTCTCCACCCTGTCCCAAATGTAATAACAAATCTGGCCTCCTGCCGCTAACCACACCACTCTCTGTGCCATTTCACCCTCATCCCTCCTGAAGCTGTGATCTGAGCTAGCTCTGCTCTCACAGGATGGAATTTTTTCATGACGTACCAACAGTGGGTAACAAGTTTTATTACCTATTGTTGCTGCATAATGTAATGAATTACTGGATTTAGAATCCAATAATTTACCCTAATGGCTCTCTATGAGAATCATGCATAAGAAATACATAATGCTTTTTGTAATGATTATTATTATATCTGCTACAATTGTATGCTATTGAGCATTGGCTGTTTGTAAGGATAGACACTACAACAATTATTTTTCTTGCCCAACTGATGGAATGGAGGGGCCTGAATTTAATTTGATGTAATATCCTTAATATTTCTTGAATGGCCTATTGATACAGAGTGAAGTCTTTTAACTGAATGCCCTCCCTTTATTCTCTGTAGAAGGACATACAGTCAGCATGATATGATGTTTGGAGATGTCATGGTAAACCAAACTTGTTCTGATTTACATGTTCATTCAGAGTCTAAGTGATAATATTGATACCTTGCTACATTTCTTACAACTTTAGCTTGGGCAATTGAGAGAGACTCAGAGTTCAAGCTAATAGTTCTCCTTGGTTTTGTCATGATTTTTGGTTTTTATATCTATTGTATTTTTAATTTTTGGATGTTCATTTTTAGCAAATTGATAAGGCACATGTGGTTGTTTAGTACTAGAAGAGACTCGTGGTTGCAGGCTGTTGTACTCCTGATTGCTGACCTAGGTGTGCATGCTGTGTTGCTATGTGTGTGGCCAACTTCTTTGGCAAATATATTTCAGAAATGTTCAACTTTTCTATGATTGTTCATTCTTGCAAGTCTATTGTGTTGTAAATTAGGAGTTGCTTGAACTTCTCAATTAGATCATCTCATATATAATTCTGTTTTTATTAAGTTTGTGTGGGTTCATTGTTCCCAATTCATGTACATCACAGCTCGTTGTGTTACCCATAGTGATCTCCCATTGGGGGGTCCACGGGCAGGCCTGGACTACTGGGCCTCAATCACCAGGCTTATGTGGCTCTCCTCTAGTAAGGTCCCTCCTACTAAGCCTTAGCAAAGCTGTGCAAAGCACAACTCCTCCAGCACTTGGCTGCCAGTGGCAGCGCGGCAAGCAATCATATACTTCTTAGAGAGGTTGGTGTGTCAAACTCTTGGACGGGCGCCAAGCTCACCAAGCTCAGACTGCAACACACAGTAAAGAGTGCATTAAAAAGTGTTCATCCCAGTGCGGCTCTGTCAGTAATAAAATGTGTACTTTATGTCAATATAAAACACAATTAGACACAAACTATTAATATATTGCATTTTTATTTCATGCACAGTTAATTAAAAAACACTCTACGTGTTAATAAAAGACAACGTTTCAAATTATTATTCTTACAAATCACTTGGCTTCTTTTAAAATCGGAGCATTCATTCACGAGCAAATTATTTGATGCATAGTAGTGAGGAGTGAGAAAATAAAATACATACTTCAAGATGAGTTTGTGTCTTTCTAATCTCTTTTTTACCTAAGACACGAGTTTTGCAAAATATGAGTTTAGTTTTGTGTTATCACAATTTGTGCATTCTATCAAAGAGTGTTTGCAGGTTTCAATGTCTGTTTGATTTCAGGCTGTCACAGCAGCCACTTCCCTCATTGGCTAAGACTGGGAATGTGCAGGCAACATAAATGATGGTCTCAATGCATTGATTACAAAATCTACAAGTCTTATTGTCCCTTTTCCTTATCTATGTCGGTGTGAAGTCTGGTGTGGGAAAACCTCTAAATCTATTAACTTAGAAATCTTTGAAACGCATGTGTCATATGTAGGGTTCCCCGGTTTTATGGTATTTATTTTTTTGACATTTCCGTCTGTATTTATCCATATTTATATCCATATTTATTTTTTGCTAATTTTGTCTGTATTTATCCATATTTATTTTGGGTTTTGTGGAAAAATCAAGCTGTAATTAGTATATTTCCACATTTATATATCCAATAAATATGCACTCATGCTTGAATGTCTGCCAGGTTTCAATGCTGTGACACCCACAGAAGATACATCAATACCCTGATATGAAAATATGCAAATTTCTTTCTCAACCTTATGCATATCTACTGCTGTTAAAGCTTCTTTACTAAAATTCCTTTCTTTTTTAACCCCCTTAACTACCAATCCACACAGCTATTGGCCATGGCAGACAGTATTTAGAATTACTCAAAAAGCAACCCAATTTCCGTTTTTATCCACATTTTAAAATAAATACAGACAAGAAAATAAATGTTTTCTGTCTGTATTTATCTGCAAAAATCAGTAAAAACGGAAAACAGGGAGCCTTAGTCATATGATAAGGTTGCCTGCCAGAGGAGTGATAACTGTTCAGAGTCATCCAGGCATGAGGACGGTTCGAACAATCATTTTTATCTTGAACGTGAGACATCTACTATGTGATATTTTAATATAGATGCTTTTTAAACTTATTAATCGCAAATGTGATGGCCCAGAACTTTTTCGTTTTCTAGTTTTAAAAAGATGTTTCTGAGTAGTTTCGAAACGGGCCTTTTTCATCCAAAATCATGATTTCTGACCAATTCAATTACACAAAAGTGTTTTTTTTACGATTTCCTAAGTTTAAAGCACATTCTTATATACGCACCTTGTCTGGCTATTGCTTGTTTTGCTAATACAAATTTCAAACAGATTTGATCTGCTATAGCATTTCTATAGAGACAGAACTTATTTCTATGTTGGTTGCTAATAATCATGTCCAGAAGTAGTGCTTCTTTTCTGCAGGCTGCTTTACAGCTATATGACATTTTTGGAAGTAATTTTGAGTTTATTATTTTCAAAATGGGCACAAGAGATGGCCTCCAGAGATTCTAGTAGAGAGAAAGAAAGGCCATCCCTAACCCACTAGCTTTAGATTTTATAGATTATTTGTGTGTCTGGAAATTGCCAGGGTTATCAAAAAGGACACCAAAGTATTTATAGTCTGGATCTTTTGATATAATTTTTCTGTTCAGGTGCCACATAATACTTTTTTTTTAACCAAAGATGACTACTTTTGTTTTGTTTTGTTTAAATAGATTTCTATCTAATCGACTGATTCGTAGTCATATAGCTTGTATAATAATTTCTGCAGACCGATTTTCAGTTTGCTCATTAATGAAACGTCATTTACATATAGCACACTTGATAAAAAATTCGCACCACGCTCACAATGGTGCATTTTTGCCTTATCCTAGTCTGTGGTAAATCTACTATGTAAAAATTAAATAATAATGGGACAGCACACATCCTGCTTCATACCACTTTTGTGTACCATTTTCTCAATACTAAATGGCCACCACCAACTTTCATTTGCATCCAGGTGCTAGTGTATAATAAAATGCCCTTCAGCATGTTTGACTGGGTTCTTCAACATAAGAGTTTTGCCCATCGATGATCTGTTGGTCTTGGGACTCTCTCAAATGCAGACTTAAAATCTGCAAAGCATGTGTATAATAGAGAATGGCTTATATCGGAAGTGGATCCTACCCAGCACCAGGAGAACAGTAACACCGGCCCTCATCATCAGCAGCTCGGACTACAGAAACTCACTCTACAACGGAATCACAGTCCAACTAATGAAATGACTACAGACAATCCAAAACACAGCCGACCTCAGAACCCTCCATTGGCACCCAATCAAGAAGAGATGCCATTTCAAACTACTCACCTATGCATTCAAGGCCCTCCACAAAATTGGATGGTTGATATAGGCAGGTCACCAACCATCGACTGAACTTCCACCAGCCCTCCAGACATCTCCTCTCAGACCACCTAGCCATCGCACACCTCCAGCGCATCCTTCGGGCCCGGGGAGGGGGCCGATCCTTCTCCTACCTCACTGCCAAGTCTGGGAATGAACTGCCCCTCCACCTCTGCACCTCCACCACCCTCGCCGACTTCAGGAGAGAGCTTAAGACCTGGCTGTTTGACTTACCAAACTAACAGCCCATAATCAACAGCGGGGTGATAAGCTGCACTTTACAAGTCCCGATTGTTTGATTCAAAGAGCCATAAGATTTGAAACAGTTCCCTTGCCTTGGTGGAAGCCTGTTTGAGGTATAGAGATTAGCTTTCAGTCTGTTGCCCAGGATTCCAAAACTTGAAGCAATAGACCTGCGAAATATTTAGCATCAATATCCAGGAGGGCTATTAATCTATAATTTTTGGGATTGGATTAATTGCCCCTCTGAAAAATGAATGATGGTGCCTGTTTAAGATTCTGGCACAACCTTACTTCGCAGACTACGATTAAACAATTATATCCGGTTTCTGGACCAAAACTCCAGATTGAATTTTAAATAATATTGCTTGGGTAGGGCCATTTGGTCTGGGTGAACCGTCTGAATTACTTTTTGCAATTATGTTTTGTAGCTGGATGGAGGTGCAAGCTATCGGTTTGTCAGTCTCGAGTCCTCCGACAATTGTTTCATAAGTACAGCCCCCAGAAGTGCTCAAACTAACAAAGTAATCAGATAGCCAATATGAAACAGTGAGGGAAAACATCTAGGGCTGCTGATTCAATCTCCCCCCTTTTGTAGTGTAGGCCTTTTAGGCAATATACAGAGTGAAGGGGCAGCATTACCCATCCAATTCCTACCTAATATCTTTGACTGTGTTTTTGCTACTGACTCTCACCCAATCTCTGGGCATCAGCTAGCCATGGTGTTCCTTCCACTTAGAGTCTAGTGTTACCGGATGTATGTGTGACACAGTTGATTGACACACCTGTACAACTTTGGTCAGGAGGGGCAAAACAAATTACACTATTCTGGAGGGACTTATATATACATCACTCTATTCCCACTCTGATGTAGATATGGTGATGGATGTGGAATTTTTAAAGCTGAGAAGCCCTTGTACTTTATAGGTCCAACCTGCGCAGTATTATCGGTGAGGATCATGTGTGTCACAGTAGTGTGTTATTTATTTGTCCAGATGTACAACATCATTGGAACACTTTTCCCATTCCTTACCTTGGCTTGTATGCATTAATATAAGCATGAGTGTTGTTTCAATAGGCTAAAGAAAAAAGACAAAAAGTAGCCCAGAATGCAGTGCTATAGTAAAATAAAATCAAGAACTGTTCTGTTCTGGTGACATTGATTCATCTGGGCACCCTAATACTACTAGCTGTTTTTGACAGTGCATCAAAGTGGCTCCAGATAGTTAGTATGTGCTGTCTGAGGATGTGAGTTGTGGCCAAAATGTGATGTTACACATTGTTTGAATGGGTTTCTAATATGAGAATTTGGTGAGCTGTGAAATACATCAAGTAGCATACTTCTGTGAATAGGTTGGCTTTATTGAGAGATTTGCATGAGAGATTATGGTATGGGAGTGTGTAGAGGGTGAATTTATTTGTGGGAGAGAACTAGTGCCTTGTGCTTACTAGTCTCCACTAAGCCTGGAATTCACACAGCGCCTTAAGCGTGGAATTGGACAACACGTTTCCCTCAGAGGGGAAAGTTGATGGGCCTAATAGAACCACCACCAGTTTCCAGGGCCTTTTGGTATGCTCTGGAAGACTCTCCTCTGGGGGAATTTCCGCCGCTTGTAAATGTCCTCCTGTGAGCACATAGTTTTGGAGAGAGCACTCACCGTATTCACAATACTAGCCCATATTTCCCTTCCTGGCTAATGGGTGTTGTCTGGGCCTGTGCTCCAATCAACTGGGCCTCAATCCTAATCATCTCATCTACAATCACAGTTAGCTAATTTTCTGAGAATCTTGGTTGTCTTTTACAAACTATATTTGAATATTGTTGCACAGGAGCTCTGATGCTTGTGTGTGTCATGAGTAGTAAATGGTTGGGGAGCACAACTTGCTGAGTTATAGAAAAATCCAGCGAGATTCCACAAAATTTTGACAATGGGCTGAAAATATGCAGCTTGTGCTGCAATTTAGTGCTGGTAGTGCAAGCAGCACTGAAAATCAGCGTGAATGACACCGCTTTGCACAAGAGCGCGCAGCCATTTGTGTTGATTTTGCTGCTGCTGGATTCGAAAATCTACTTGAGTGGTCGCAAATCTACTCGAATTGCAGCCCTCTGACCACAACCGCTCATGAATGCCAGTGACCGCCCGCATTAGAAAATTATGCTAGGGGATGCCAAATCGCACTCATGTTCGCATTTTCTGGAGCCTTGCTGGAGAAAAATTCCGCCATCCGGTAATTGGTGGAATTTGGACAGAACTCTGTGATAAAGAGTAACGCGGACTAGCAACAATTCTGCAGGCTGAATGCAACATTCCACCAATCCCTAGTAAATGGTTTGTGTGATTTGAGGAGTCTTTTTTGTATTTATTTATTTATTTATTTATGGAGCTTATAGAGCGCGCAGCTACCTCCAAAGGAGGTGTCCCGGCGCTAAGATTACATAACTGTCCCCATGAGGAGTAACCAAGATCAAATCTCACCGAGAAAATGGGAAACGGTGAGGAGTTGACAGTTCCAAGTCCTACCGCCTAGTGAACAGCCAGGTCTTGAGTTTGCGGCGAAAGGCTGGCTCAGATTCGCAGAACCTGAGGTCAAGGGGGAGGCTATTCCAGAGCTTGGCGGCAGTGACGGTGAAAGATCTGCCGCCAGTCCGAGAAAGCCTGAATCTAGGAACCAACAGAAGACGAAGGTTATTGGATCTGAGATGTCTGGCTGAAACAGAGATCTTGAGACGCTTTTTCAGATAAAGTGGGCTAGTACCATGGATAGCCCGAAATGTCAGGATCAGAATTTTAAAGTCTATGCGTCGTGAAATGGGAAGCCAATGAAGTTCTTCTCGGTAGGCTCTGACTGAAGTACGGGCAGGGATGTTACCGATAAGCCGGTTCGGAGCTGCTGTTGTTAATGAGTTGATTTTGAGCAGGTGTGTGGGGTAGAAGGTCTCCATCAGCATTGATGGACACATCCACCATTGGAAACCCCCTTTACCATTGCTGTCCTCCTCAGTTGCTCTGACAATGAACAGCTCTAAGTTTGGTGACAAACGTCTGCTATACCAAAGTTGAGGGTGGGCTGTCCAATGAAATAGGATGGGGGGACGGATGATGGAAGACTGAACGATAGCCAAGAGTCCTTCCTCTGTCATGATGGATGGTGGTCTGTTAGCCAAAACCCTAAATGCAGGCTGGCAGTTAACCAATGGCCTATTGGATGGATTAGTTCCACCATGTCGGAGGAACAGTGGCCGTTCTGTCAAACTCTAGCCATCCTCCATTCTTTTTGGTGTACTAGAAATTTGTATCAACATTTCCAGGATGTGCTCAAGAAACGGCAATACAAAGCAAACCCTTCGGTCACCTAAAGCCCTTCCTATCACACCCGTGCCTTGGCATCAGTAGTGGCTGCTAACGGACAGGAGTGGTAGGGCCGGGAGGGGGGGAATGAAAAAGATAGAAGTAATAAAAACACACTTGCCTCGCTACGGCGGTCCAGCTGCCGCCTCTCTCAGTACTCCGTCCTCTTCCCCGAGTCCAGTCCAACAGCAGGCGGCACCTGGGCTCCAGGCTCCCCACAGCCAATGACAACCCTGCAATGCAGCATTGTGATTTGGCTGAGCGCCGCAGTTCGGCGCTCAGACAGGCAATGGGAGCCTGGGCATGTTCTCCACCCAGGCTGTAATGCAGCCTGGGTGGAGAACATGCAAAGTGTGCATGACTCTTTGGCCGACCCTAGACGGCTGGCCAAAGCATCATGCGCACTTACAAAGTGCCCACCACTCCTCCCCCTGCAGTGCTGTGGCATCACGGAGCCCAGCTCTGCCCGCATATGACAAATGTGCTGTTGCAGTAGGAAAAATAAAATGATTAAAACGCTGTGTTATTATCATTTTATTTTTCCTTCTTGAACTGCACAGAGAGCAGTGGGGCGACGGTTCTCTGCCTTAGCGGAGGAGCCGCCGCTGCTTGCACTGCCATTTCCACAGGTCTTATAGTTGGTCGACCCCTCCCAGGGTTATCATAGCTTATGGTTACTGTGGATATCTGTTTTAAAATGGCTAATTTTTCTCCTTTTAAAACAATAGCTCCTGTTTCCATCATAGCACGATTCATTACAGACATATTTCACTGCATGGGTTGCCGCATAACATAATTTCAGGCATAGGACACCAATATATTTCTCATATTTGGAAACACATTTGTACATCATCGGGCATTAGACAAACCCTTTCCTCTATCTTCTAAAAACCAGGGGCCAAACGGAGAAAATGAATCAGTTCTTGCAGTGGTAGCAATTCTAGACCAAACAACTGGTCAACATATCTAGCTACAGCAGAATTTGCATAAAATTAAATGACACACTGTGCCCAAGGTTTCGCTTTGCTTCTGCCTGCAATGTCTTCAGCTCCACGTTTTTACTGGGACTCCACATATTGATCCTTTGGTGCCAGCTGCTTCAGACCTCATAGGGCACCTGGAAGAGCAAAGACAAGTGATCACAAAAACTTGCTAAGGGCAAATGATACAATCAACATGCATATCTTCATAGGCCACTGACTTCCACCTCATCACCTCGTGATAGGGTCTGGTTCACTACTCAATTGTTTCCCTCCAGGTAGCTTCCTGAAGAGTTGAGACCATTTTATTTTTTCCCTTTTCCAGTCATGAAACACATCAATACTGTCACTTTGTGACTTTGTCTTCATTATGGGAAACATCGTTTACATTGCATTCAGTACAACGCGATGCTGTTACATCGCGGTCGTTACAACGAACGCATGTAACCACGCAATGCCATTACAACGCAAGTCTTTACATCGACTTGCGCTAGATGGCGTGCCAACATTACAAATAGTGTAGTTTACTATCCCAACACCTTCCCTACTGTTAAGTGGACTGGAGTTGGAATAGTAAATTACGCTTTTCTAATGTTAGCACGCCATCTAGCGCAAGTCGATGTAAAGACTTGCGTTGTAATAGCATAGCGTAGTAACATCGCAGTCGTTGTAACGACCGCGATGTAACTGCACGCGTTGTAATGACTCGCGTTGTTACGTCATACATCCCTTCATTATTGTTAGAAAATACTGCCCAAATTCCAGGTGTGCAGTTACAGATGTTCATATCGGATACTTTCATCAAACTTGACGCCTCCTGCATTGGTCATGGCCTTCCTGACTATGATGTTCAAGAGATACAAGAACTCTCGTCATTTTAGGGACAGTCTCCTGTTCCATGTAGACCTGTGTGAACTCTTCTCTTCTTGAACCATGGATCATGCCTTTTGTCATGCCTTTACTGGTAAACGATGTGTCCCAGGTAGGTTGTGTACAGTTGTCCTCCATGGTCATGGCAGACCAGGCTTTCCACTCAGGCACAGACGTGTGGCTGTTCTTCGGTGTCTGGGGCTGTGAAGCTCACCTGGGGGTGGCTGGTGTGGGCTGCAGTGCTGGCAGGAAGTTGCAGCTATCACCTGGACTCTAGCAGGGGTGGTGTCTCTTCCCTGGGCATCTTTCCATTTCTCTGGTGAGGAAGGGGGCTCAGGATTTGGGATCAGCAGTCCTGTCCCCACTCCGGCAGGCTTCAGAGTTCTGACAGAGACAGGCATTGGCCACAGTTTGGGGAGAAAAGGACAGTGGTCGAGGCTAGCGCCAGCCTAGGCAGAAAAAAAAACCATAAAAGGAATTGCTTTCCACCCAAGATGGACGCCTCCACAATCGTTTCCAATGACGCACATGATAGATTCCCAAACTAAGAATATGATTCTACTTCATGTGCCCTTTCTCCCTGGTCCTGCCCTTCTCATATCCTATTTCTCACTATTTAAAGCACCGATATTCACTTATCACTGAGTCACAATGTACTCCTCGCTGACATTGTATGTTTTTTCCTGCTTTCCATTGCCCCTGTACCTTCCTCTTCGGGACCAATCTTTTCCTCTAGTTTATTCTGCTGGGGGTTCTCGTCTGGATTTGTCAGACTCTGTTTGCTCCTCTGTTACTCTGCAAGCAATGTTGACCAGTGCCTGTAATTCTCTTGTGAATCTTTTCATAAACCTTTGCATCACATCATCCCAGGATTTTTTTTATGCCTCTCAGACTTTTTCCGGAAGTGACCCTTCTTTGGAGACACCTGCCTCTTTCACGAAGCTGAAATACCAGAAAGAGGAGTTACTCTTGCATCCAGGGTTGACCCTTCTGCTCCTTCCGAGATCATGTGAAGTTCTTCCACTCCCCAAAGCTTTCTCCTGCTGGAGCCCTTGCACAGCAGGCATGTTGTCCAATGAGGATCCAGCATAAGTGGTGAGAAGCTGTCCAATACTTGAATCTGCTGAAAGCCATTATGTGTCTATGGCTACTCTGGCAATGCACACGCAAGACCAAAGATAACATTTCATACAGTTGACAGATAGTTTTAGCCATTCGCTGAATGAAAGAACAGCAGACACTAAAAGCACCTGAAATTATATACAGGTGAATGGGCAAAAGCAATACACAAAGACTTTCAACTCTATAGGAGTGAGATCTCTATAAAAGGATGAATAACTCTGATAATTACCCATCCACTTGACTCACCATTATTCTTCATTACCTTCTGGAACCACTTCCTCGTCCCCTTCCCTGCAACCTGAGGGCATTGTCACTCCATGACAGGTACCCCTCGCCTTTACATACATGATAAAATGGACATGTGCACAGAACACTTCTGCTTTTGTTCTCTCTCCTGCTGGTGATAAGTATCTCCGGTTCCTTTGGACTATTCTCCTTCCTTCTTTGAGATTGCGCAGCTCCCTGCAGCTGTTGCGTGTGCAATGCGGGATCACCCTCACCGACAGGTGAACAGCTCTCCTTTGATGAGCCTTATAAAGATGTGTAACTGGGCGAGAAGTTGTTCAGTCTATAGGGCCTCTGATTACAACAGTCTGACTTGCCTTCTTTCTCCCCTGTCTCAGAGTGCTCCTGCCATGGGTCCTCACGTCTGAACTCTGGATATCGATTCAAGCTCTCCAGCCTTGATGATCAGAGATGGTTTATTTGGACAGGGCCTCCCTACAGTGTGTTCTTTCCTGTGACCTGTTGTGTATTGAAACCAATGGATTTATCAGGGGAAAACGTTTGCACCACCCACGTTTTATGCTACAAAAAAACACATAATACATAACACATAACGGATTGTAGTATTAAGGTCCATGGCTTTAAATTCATAAGGAATCGATTAAAACAGCTTTTAAATGCTTATTGTTATCAGGGTTTGCTATCTTTTCTGCTGGCATTGCTGTTGGCTTTCCTTAGAGGGCTTCAGCCTGCTTACTAGGCTACGTAAAGCGGAATCACACATTTTTCTTGTGTTTGTTTCTGTCGTCTGCTGGTAGCTGTGGGCATGCATTCCAAGACACAGAAGCATGGGGAGTCTTCATCAGACTTTGATCGAGTGCCTTCTGACTCTCAGCATTATAGGAAGACTGGTAGAAATGAGGCAGCATATGTTTTTGCTGCAGGCCCTTGTGAGCTTCTCCCAGAACCCTTATGAAGGGGCCGGTTTGAAGGAGCTTTTTGCATTATCTCACTTTAAAAATAAGAAACCAAGAAGCATAAGGGATCCTCTCTACCTTCTTCTTCAGCTCGGGATCAGGAGGAGTCCGCTATGGAAAATTCCACAGGCAAATATTTTCTAAAAGATGATTTGCCTGAAGATATTGAATGCCTCTTAGGGAACCTCAGTTTCATAGAGTTGGAGCCTGTGCCGAGTAGTAGCAGTGATCTATTTGGCCAGTTCCCATAAGAAACCAAAGTTCATCTTCCAATTTGCCAGATTATCAAATATTTAATAAGAAATGAAAAGACAGACATGGACATGGTTGCAGTACCCAGATTTATTTTCTATCTAAGGGATTTGAGACCAAGTCCACATGGTGGTTGGAGGGGACTCCTTAGTAGGGAATCTATCTGGGAAGACTTCAGGTATGGGGGATGGCGCAATTCCTTCATAACTAAGCAGTGAGAGCAGGTATGTATGTCATGTATGCATATCGTGCTTTAGTCAAGGATATTCAGACACTTTCCTTGGTGAAATGGAGAATATAATTCTAATCTTCTGACTGTAATGGAAATGAAAGTGAAATTCCTTTCAGATTTCTCCTTCGACCAGTTTAGAGTCTCTTCACTAGATATGGATCTATTATGTCTGAGCGCCATCAAGTTCTTTTGAGAAACCGGAAGGGTGAATGTGTGTGTAGAGAGCATCCTTCGAGTATTCATATTATTCCTTACAGATCAGTTTCGTTTTGTCTCTCAGTGAAAGGAGTTAGTTTCAAAAGCCTTCAAACAACATAAACACTAACCAGCAGTCGCGGCCGGCATGACTCGTGGGTGGGCAGGTGGTAGGATCGTGCAGGGAGGGGGTCGTGTGGGGGGAGATATCATTTTAATTTTATATAAAAAAATGACTTACCTTAGCCGGCCCGATCAGGTCCCACGTTGTCTCTGCTTCTCTGCTCCTCGCAGCCGCAGGAAGCAGGCAGCCTTCCTCCCCTCCCCTGGGCCAATCACAACGCTGCAATGGCAGCATTGTGATTGTCTGGGACACTGATCGTGTAGGAGTCTATGGAGAGGCCGTTTTCTCTTTGCAGGCTATATGCAGCGTGCATGGAGAAAATGGCAGAGTGCGCATGACTGGTTTGGTCACCACAGAGGGCCGACCAAACAGTCATGGCCCGTAACATTGGGCTAGCCACTCCTTCCCTGCACCATTTCAGGACCGCCCACCTGTCCGCCCCCAACCAAACCCTTCTGCTTTCTCACAGTGCGAGAAGCAGCAACATAAAATGATATTTATACCATTTTATGTCGCTGCTTCTCACACTGCGAGAAAGCAGTGGGGCGACGCTCCTGCGCCCACATGGAGGAGCCGCCCCTGCTTACCAATACCTGAAAATCTAAAGTCACATCCTGTAAGATTTTGTTCTATTTGTTGCTCTAGCAGAAGCTCTAGATACGCCTGCTCCTCTTTTAGGGGAGGGGAAGGGGCATTTGCTGAAAACATAATTTCAGGTCCTCTCTGTTGACGCCTGTTCTCCCATCCTAACCATTGCCTATGGGACGGTTATTGGCGATGTCATCTGGCTGGAATTCTATGATAGTCATGATTCCAGAGGGGGGACTGGTGGTCGATGGAAGCGAGTTGAGGTAATAGGGACGTATCCCAGACCTGCCTGTTGCCTGTTGGTGGAGAAATAAAGGTTTTACTGGCGCTCAGACCATGTCCAAGCCACACTCAGATCTCAACACTCTCCTTCCAAGTCATCCAGATCCTGACTATGCCAAGCCCATGGATGTGCAAAACCTTCTGGAGGAAAGAAGGATCTCTAATTATTACAGTGTTTTGCTCCAGTCCGTAACAGGCCAGGGGGTTGCAGGCATTGTGAATTAGGCTACAAAATAGAGTTCTCATCGATCGCCTCCAGATTCCAAATTAAAAGTAATCCTTTGGCCTTAGAACTGAGTAAAGCAATCAGCTCTTTAATCCCATGTTCAGGAGCTGACCAACAAGAAGGACGTCGCATCTGTTCCTCAATCAGGAATAGAGTAGGGCATTTTGTTTGGGTTAAAACTCATTCTAGGAGTTTTTGTCACGTCATAGACTTGAAGCAGTTCATTCCACATGTTAATTTCCAAAAAGATAACCTACAGAAAATCCTAACCATGGTGGCTCCAGGAGTATGTTTTGGCCTCACTGGATCATCAAGATGCCTATATTCACCTTCCTATTCGATAAGAACAAAAGTTTCCATGTTTTGCAATACATTCCTACCAGTTCCAATCTGTAGCACTACCTTTTGCATTCAAATCCTCCCTGGGGGTGTTCACAGAAGTGTTAACACCTTCAGTAGCAATCCTTCACAATGAGGGAAGAATGGTTCTTTCATATTTGGACAAATGGGTGGTCCATGCAGTGTCCAAGGAGCAGTGCTGTTCATGGGTTGTTTTGAATTGGAAGAAGTGACCCTTGCCCTCTCAGAATCTCAATACAGTCACAAGATTCAGGTGAGACCTAGGGAGATACTGCAAATCCGACATGTCAAAAAATAACCCTCTTTGACAGGCCGAAACCATCCTTTTAAATAATAATACGGCACTCCTAAGTAAGCCTTACTGCTCATACAGGAAGGGTGGATGATATGAGGTGAGGGACTCTGTTGCACCTTTAAATAATTATCTTTGGGGTGGGCCAGTTCCTGTGGGTCGACACCTGGAATACATTTAATTATTCAGGGAGGATGGGTGTGCATGGGGACCCCCTCTCAAGAGGCTCATATGGTCCTGGGGAGGACATCACCCAGACCCACCAAAAGAAAATGCTGTTCTGGGGACCCCATTCCCCAAACAGAAGATAGGAAAGCTTTTTCCACCCAGCCCGCTCTTTGCTAAGACAGGTAGCCAAGATTGCTCCCACCGTGGGTGGGTTCCAGAAACAAAGAGTGGGAGCAGGAGAAATTGCCAACATTAGAAGGCAACTAGGGAGGCGTCTGGGCAGTGTGGAAGTTGCTCCCCACTCTGCCCCAACAAGAAGCATGGCTCTGGGTGCCCCAGGTGGGACCGGGCCCCATCTTGATAAAAATGAAAATCAAAGGGAATCATATGCGCAGCATGAAGATGCACAGCGGGATAGCCCGCTACTAAAATATTTACTGATTTGGCTGGAGCGCACCATTATTCCTTTCAACGGCTTATTTACCTACTATTTCTCTCCTTGCGATGCCCCGAGCGGGGGCAGGGGCACTACCAACAACATTTTGAAATGTTGTGGGGGCTGCAGGAGCTTCAGCAGCCCCTCCAGAAGTAGCATTAAAAAGTATTCCTTTGCCTCCCAGGTTAGAGGATGCATGACCTGTGGAGAGTTTTTCATCATTTTCTATTCCTTTGGAGGCTAGGGATCCTTAGTGATGTGTCCTATAACTTAAGTTAAAGCGGTTTTAGTGTAAAACAAAAAAGCCTTAAACACATGTTGTATTGATTTTCAATGCTTTATTTACAGTACATTGTTATCAATGATTTTGATAAACATTGAAATACTTTTGTTAACAATAATGATTGTATTTAAACATGGTTATTGTATCGAGTGATGAGATGGTGGTTTTTAACATGATTATTTGTGTTACAATGTCGGTGACCCTTTGATAAAGCCAATAGGCTTTCCTTATATATTTAAGTGGTGTCCACCTGACAGCCAAAAGGGCTGTTTTATTTAAAATGACAATCACTTATGTAGCATCTGATATTGGGGGGAGGTATTGTGATTATAGTCATGATATCCAAGTAGGGGGGTCAAAAGTGATTTCAGAATGTCACCAAAATTGTTTCATTCTGCCTGATCAGACAGAGAATTTGTCATTAGGGCCTATAACAATTTTCTCAGTAGTATCAGATCCGGGGGTCTGATCGTCAACATTGGGCTATGGGCAGAGAAGCATGTCAAGAGTCTCTTGGCCAGTTACAACAATGGTCAGAATAACTGTCAGACTGATTCCCTCAGGACTTTACCTCAACTCCGGACTTTTGTTTATTCCACCTCTCTTCTCAGGGTTATGCACGAGGTTCACTTATTCTTTGTTAGAACTCTTTGCTTCTATACACAATGCCTTATGTCCCAACTATTTTACAACATTTTAAAAACCAGAGTGGTGTATGAATACTCTTTCATGTCCTTAGGAGAATAGTCTCCTGCATACTTTTCTTCCAAATGTCCCAGTGCTTAATTTCTAAAAAAAGATGGGCCAGGGACATGGTCAGGAGGCCACTACAGCTTGCGCCACCCATTGCCGCTGCCAGCCCTGTCAATGACAGTACCAACTTAACCACTGACCATCACACTCCTACAAGCATGGCAATTCAGACTATTCCAGGCATCCAAAACAATAATAATGGCTTGGGCGTCAAGTATTAGCCATTTTTAATGTATGTTGAATAAATAAACAACTGCTGTTGCCCTCATCTCTAAATTAGATAGGCAGCGCCACCATGTGGCAGATTGTCATAAGTGCCGGTGTTGACAATCAAGTGTCGGTGCCAGCACCGGAAACCACAGGCGCAAATTAAGCACTGAAATCCCCTAAACAAGACTGTACTCTTGCATAATCGCTATTAAATTGCTTGGGTTGTGGTCACCATCTTCTATCTAAGGTGGTTCACTCTACTCAGGAAAATGTATGACGAGAGTGAATGGATTCCAACTCCATCTCCTTTTAGCTCCCAATCCTTCCTGTTGTTTCTCTTTAGAAGCTTCACATGACAGTCTGGCTCTTAAATTATGCCTTTCGTGTTAGGTTTTTCTACAGCTGTGGCACGAGAAGTTTGAAGATGTCTTTGGGAATCTACTCTGAAATCCTAAATATGTATTTAAGAGTTTGCATCTGAGTAAAGGAGTTAATCCTTAGTGATGCGAAAAGAGCTTGATTCTGCAGTTTTATCTAGCGGGCTTCAACAAGAATGAAGCAATGTCCACATTGAGTGTGCAATATGCGGCCATTAGAGCCTTCCGAAATCCTTAGGGAGATTTGAAGGATCTAGAGCCTTATGCTTTGCAACTGTTTACAGGATGTCTTTTGTGAGACCCTTCATTAAAATGACAGTATCTACACGGGAACTTCCTCCTGTACTACAGGCTCTACAATCTGCTCCTATTGAACCTTTGGAAGTAGCTCCTTTGAAATGTCTTTCTTTCTGAGTATTTTCCCTGGCTACCATTACCTTGCCCAAACGTCTTGGAGAGTATGGATTGCTACTTTTACACCCTGCTCCCCCCCCCAGGGCATTTCTTAAATTGGATCATCAATTTATTCCTAAGGTCCTGTATTAGTGCAGCTTGGAGCAAGAGATAAGTCTTCCTATTTTGTTCCCAATCCAGTTTCTCAGGAAGAACAAGGCCTTCCCACCCTGGATGTTCTCAGGACAGTTTCTCCTCTTTTTAACGCTGTGATTCTCTTTTTGTGATATTGGTACTGGTCGTAAACGCCTTAAACCCTGAGGTCCCTCCCTGAGCTGTTCAATTAGGTCAGTCATCTCTATTGCTTATTCAGCTGCAGAATCTGTCCCTTCTTCTGGTGTTCAGGGAAGATATAGTAGAGGGGTCGCAGCTTCCTGGCCGCAATTTCGGGATGCTTCAGTCACTAATATCCAGGGCTGGCCTGGGAACACAGAGTAGCCTGGCAATTTTGTCAGACCAGCCCCCTAGAGTCCGGGGCTGCTGCCAGTGTGAAGCGCTGCTGCTTTTGTTACTGGGGGGCCGATATAGCAATACCGCTGCATAACCGGCCCCCAGTAAAAAAACCAACCCCCACCCTTCCAGCCTCCCAGGAAAATGCCTGATACCTGGTACAGCCAGTCCGGCCCTGCTGATATCTGCAAGGCAGCCAGTGATATCTGCGAGGCAGCCATCGGGGCAGTACCTTTTAATTACGTCCTTCATTATAGGCTAAAAGTGGATAGAAGTGATGCCTTTAAATCTTAAATGAATCCGAATAAAATATCACGTGTTTGCAGCATTCAGTCGCAGGTGTTCTATTTCTTTATAATATGGTCTGGTTGTTGGATAATTTCATTGGTTTAGCGCAACTTGTGTTATGAGGGAGGGAATGAGTAAGCGACTGCAGGAGGTAATGGCTGGATTACTTACAGGTAATCTTCATTACTGCAGGGGCAATCCTCGCTTCGCCAATCGTAAAATTAGGTTTAGACCCTCTCAACCTTATGGGCTCTGGCTGGGGATGAGTGATTTAGTATTTACATGACGTGTGCCCATTTAATCATGGAAAAAAAGAGAGAATGGGTCCTTCTAATTGAAAGTGGAAACAGGCTTGGGATACTTGTCATGGAGGGACAATGCACTCATGTTGCAAGGAATGGGATGAGGAAGATAGCTCCAGGAGTAATGAAGATTACTGGTAACTAGGGCAACTATTATTCTCCGTTCTGGTCTTCCACATCATGTACCTAGATATAGGGCCTTATTATGAGTTTGGTGGCCCACAGACCGCCAGACTCACGGTGGCGGTCTCCTGACAGCCCCTTTATGGCTAGGGCGGTCGACTACTCTGGGACCACCGCAACCGCTGCCACTGACAGGGAATCACCTTTCCCTGGCAATTGTACAGCAGCCCTGAGGCACCAATATGCTTGGCGGGGTCGCTGCAGCCCCACAAAGCATATTACGAGTTTCCTCACCGCCACACTTTTCATGGCGGTGCGAACGCCATGAAAAGTGTGGCAGTGAGGAAACAACGGGAGCTCTACAGGGAGACACAACATTTGCACACCTGTGTGCATGCACACCAGTACCTGCATGGCACGGACTGCAGCAGTCCATGCCGTACAGGTACTGTCTTTGACGTTCCAATTGCAGTGCCTATTTCATAAGCACCACCCTAGGAACGCCAAAGATCCTCCCGTCAGACGAGGAGAAACTCCCGATCTGGCAGGCAGTTCCTCCACGGGTTTGGCGGTGTGAAGCGGTGTGGTCCCACTCCCGCACAAGTCTTAATGAGGCCCATAGTCTGCATGTCTCCTAGCTAGGTATGGACTGAGGAGGGCCTTAGCACTAGAGAGGGTTTATGGGTATAGTGGTGGTGCAAAACCAGAACTACTTTCTACGCAGTTTGTTGCTATTATTGGCTAGTCTTATGCTGTGGATTCAACCGCAACTTACCAAAGTAAGTACTGTGACGAGGACGATTATGGAAAAGGACTTCCGGAAGGTTTACTGAGTACTTCTAGGAGCTATATAAATACAAAAAATGTAGTTATGGATGTCACACATTAGGAGAGCTTTGTGGACAGTATCCAGTGAACTGAAAGTAACGCAGCAGTGAGCAGAACTTAGTTGAGCTGTATTTAGACAGGGCTATAGGTTGACATAATGGAAACATCAGCACAGACGCTGCCAAGGGGTGAAGCTACCCAGAAAGTAGGAATTCCATACCGCTGTGTTGCTGCCTCTGAGCCAAGAGAGCTCCTAATAGCGTCTGAGGCTTCACAGCTGGAGCCGAACAGGCCAGGGTGTGTCAGGAACCGAGCAGCAATGAAACGGCCCATCCTTGCACCCTCTCTGTAAATTCAAATGTGCATTTATTGGAAAATTCGAATGCACGTCCGTGCACCCTGTGGGCTGGGTAGGGCCTAGCACAGATCGTCTCACTGAGTAAGTAACCCAGAGGTATTTAGCAGCGTCGGCCTCCTTCATGCTGTCCTTGCAGGGGTGTCAGGCGTGGTTCTGCACGCCTCGCCTCTTCCCACCTTTTATCGGAGGCCCACCAATGTGCCCGGGAACGACAATGACTCTTTCATAACTCCACTAAACTTTCATATGAACTGCCATGGAGGTTCTCACATGTGGCTTTGTGTACCCCAGATATGTTGACCCTTTCAAGAGGTCCTGTCTGACTTCCCCAGACATGACTGAATTCTGATCCACACAGTCTGACTTTCCAGTGGCGCAGACTGACTGTTCCGATCACTGTGACTGACTGCCCCAGAGATTCTGCCAATTCGAATGCTGAAGCCTATTGTACTATATGAAACTAGGTCTAACCAGTGGCGGAGAGAAGGGTTCAGGGGATGGAGGGGGGCTGTCCCCCTTATTATTTAATTCCCAATTTCCCAATTTCGGCGTACAAACATTTTCAATATTAATTATTTATAACAAAATCATTGTTTATCTTATACAGCTAACAATCACTGACAAAGCCAATAGTCCTGCGGGTTTCTGGCATATGCCCATTTTCTGGATGCATTAACAGAAAGCTCAGAGAAGCACCAAAACATCGGTGGAGCTGCACAATAAAGGAATCATGTTTAAGCCACTCCCTTTCTTATATAGGCAATGACACTTTTCGACCCCTCCCCTCCACACACACACTTTTTCATCCAACTCCCACTGAAAGCACTGTTTGGAATTAATGTGTTTCCAAACTTCACCTTCTCTCAAGTTCTATGCCAGGGAAGCAACCACATAAATGTGCCTTCTTGAAAAGTTTAGACTGCTGACAAAGTGCAGAGGAGCTTGTTGAAGGAAATGCTTTCTCTGCAATGCAGATAATTAAAATGCAAAGCAGAGAGCGCTCGCAGATGAGAGCCCAAGATAAGTACGCATTGCATAAACTGGTTACCTGCGACATCCTACAGATTAACTGGCGTGTGCAGACAGCAATGCACCCTCATCTGAAGTTCTATGGCATAACTGGACCATAAAAAAAGGTTTACCACTCCTCCGTGGAGCACGTCGCACCGCACGGCCTGCTCTGCCTCAAACTCTCGGTCTCCCTACATGTTCACAATTTCCTACAACACTCCACAAATCATCTACAAAGTGGTTTTGTGAAGGGAAAACACAAAACAAGTCTTCCTTCTTTAGGCAACATAGTGTTTTTTGTTGTTGCAATTTAGTTTCTGGTGATGGGGCGAAACAGGCAGTGTGAAAGTGTAAAAATAATAAGGTAATAGGCCCATCAAATATAGTGCATTACCCCACATACATTTCTTTTTTTTGTTTTAAACGAAAACAAGCAGGCACACTCACCATCCGGTCCAGTCCCTCACAATCACAAAGAAGAATGCACTCGAACCTTGACTCCTGGCCAGCATGAAAGTTCACTGTCCTCCAGTGCCACCCCTCGACTCTAAAGCCAATCTAGATGCTGCTCCCTTGCTGGAAGCCATGCGAGGATTGGCTTGGTCAGGGGCTTCTAACGCTCCTTTGGAGACTTGGAAGCTGTGGATGCAATCCCTCCCAGGCTCCTTGTAGTGCAGATCGGCAAGGGTTTAAGTGCGTGTGTTGGGTTGGACAGAGCAAGGCACCAGTCCAACCCAACATGCGCAGTCCAACCCAACATGCGCACTTCAACCCACCAAAGCCCAGCTCCGTCACACTCAGCCACGACCACCATTCCAGCTCCACCCGCCACCGCATGTCCGACTCCACCCACTCTCACTACTGGAAAACAGCAAACTGCCCTGGCATACCATGCACTGCTGCAGCGTATAAAAACAATAGAATGACCTTGGTATTATTACAAATAAAGTAAGTAATCAGTATTCATTTTAAATTGGCCCCGGGGGCAGGGGGGCGATGCCCCCGTGTCCCAATGAAGAAACCCCCTCTGGGTCTAACACAGCCCAAATGGCTCTTCAAACATGCCCTACTCATGATCCCGACAACTTTGCACCAGTGACGTTACAGAAGCCCCTTCAAGTTTTGTTACGCCAGCGGCACTGAAGTAATTCAGTCAGACCTATCCCTGGGGCGTCGCTATCGTAAAGCAGCAGGTACAGTGGTACCGAGGCCCAGGGAGTCCACTGCGCCCTAGATATAGACTTTTTACTGCAAAACCAGGGATGGGGTCATTTTCCTGGCATGCATTTGAGACCATGACACCATTGCTAGGCCGCTGCTAACTCACAACCTTTTTCTGGGCCCTCAGATGATGTCCTGTTGTGTGACTGACTCTTACCCAGACCTTTTATTCTGACCCTTGTAAGAACTATGGTGCATATTTATGAAATGATCGCACAGAGCAGCAAGTCACCTTGCTGTGCTGCACGATAGGGAAAGGGCAGGAATGTGCAGTACTTAACAGTATACGGTGCATTCCTGTCATTTCCCAGCGATGGCGCACAATGGCTGCCTAGCGCCAAAGCAGGCACCCTTATACCATGCGTTATAAGCAGGATTGTTTTTGTGCAGAAATGGACAGCTTCCTGCACAAAAACCATCCCCTGAGGTATTTCCTCTTTTTATTTATGCTGCAGAATGCAGCACACATAGAAAGAGAACGTAACGAGGAGAAATAATGATATTTCTCCTCATCACACCTCATCTGGGAAGGCTTAGCATTTTGATGCATTCCCAGGTTTACGAGTAACAGTAAAACTGGCAATGCGCCAAAATCCATGGGTGGATGCGTGGAAACCCCCACGCTCCACCAATGGAACGTCTCCCTGAGGCAGAGTAACTCAAAGCATCGATTTCCACTGCATTGCATTGCATTATTCTGGATTTATCAAGCCACGCAGGGCCACGCAAGGTGGTTTGATAAATCCAACTTAGATTTTGCATTGCCCTTGTGCCACGCCTACATAAATATGCACCTATATTTCCTCACAAGTCAGCTGTCGTTTGAATTAACCTTCAAGAGCCCAACAGAGAACAGTGGCAATAACAGCATCACACAAAATTTAAAAACCACTAGGTTTAAAAATAAAAGGATTTACAACATAACAACTTGACAGATTGGCATCATAGAGAGTGCCAGTAATTAAATCCCACAGCAGAAACAGAGCGACTCCAAACTGTATTAATCATCACCAGCAAAAGACACACCTGGCTTAATTCAATCACGAGCTCTGCGTCTCTTCCAATTCAGACACGAGTAAACGTAACAAACAGTCTGCTAATACATTGTTAGCTCATGGCACATATTCTACGTAGAAATGAAATTCTTGGAGCTTGTATTGCCATCTAGCAACTCTTGGTGTGGCTCTTCTACAACCAATAGTCGTGAACAAATCCACCAAAGGTCGGCGGCCTTTCATTACTTTGAAACTTGTTCCATACACATGCTTCCTGAGATATTCTATGCCCCACCAGCACACTAATGTTTCTTTCTCTAGTACGGAATACTCAAATCCTGCACATCTCAGAAGTCTCAAGGCAAACCCAACACTCTTCAATTTCCCTTGTGATCTTGCAAACGAAACACAGCAATGCCCACATTGCTTTCATCCGTCATAATTACTGATTTATACTTAGTGTCAAATGTCTCTGATGCTGGAGCCGTCTCAATGACTTCTGTGAGATCATTAAATAGTAATGTACATTTTTCGTCCCACAGAAAGTTTAGCTTTTTTTATTAGTTCCCTCATACACTTGGTTCTATCTGAAAATAAAAGAATGAACTTCGAATAGTATTCAACAAGGCCCAAAAATGTTCTTAGTTGATCTTTGTCACCTGGTTGCGAAGCACTTTCTATGACCTTGACTAGACTTTGCTTAGGTGATATGCCATACTTACTGTTATAATGGCCTAAATAATCTACTGTGTCCATTTCAAACTTGCATTTATCCATGCTTAAAGTTAGGCCATTCTTTTTCAAAATTGATAACACCTTGTGCACAATTGCTGTGTTCTGTTTTTTTGTTTTACCAAATACAAGAATATCATCTTGAAAATACATACATTTTTTTTCATTAAATAATTTATGCATTGCCCTTTGAAAAACTGCAGAGGAAGAAATGAATCCAAAAGCCATCCTTTTGTAATGATATCCACCCTCCCGAGTAATGAAGAAAGTTTAGTGTCTACTTTCATTATGCAATGCAATATGATGGTACGCACTGGATAGATCAAACGTCCAAAAATTGTGGCACCATCAATCAACGAAAACATTTCTCCAATTTTAGGAAGAGGGTGGCCATTGATTCACATACAATCATTTAAATCCCTTAAGTCTATGCAAATTCTTATGTTTCCATCGGGTTCTTGCACGACTACAACTGGGGATAACCAATTAACAATGCTATTTCCTCGATTAGCCCAGTTTACCAAGTCTATGCAATTCTCATGTTAATGCGGCACGCATAGCAAAAGGTACATTTTGAACCATATGAATCTTGGGGATCATATTTTCATTCACAATGATCTTGTGGAGGAAGGTTTTCAACAAACCAAAGCCTTGGTTGAAAACTTTAGGAATTAAAACAGCCCATTCTACTGCCTTTTGATCATTGACCTGCAATACTAAGTCATCGTAACCTAAAACCTGGTCAGGATGATTAGGATCCAAAGTTACCATCAGATCTCTTTGCTGTGGACATCCTAGGAGACTTGAATCCTCATTGGCAACATATATTTTTGCCTGAATCCATGTTTCTCTATAACTCAGTGCTGATTCAAAATAACCCAACACCTCAATAGGCTTGTTGCCATAACCCACCAACTTTATGTCAGGTGGCAACAGTTTTGTATTAGGAAACTTTGATAATTAATCATCCTCTATCAATGTGAGTCTAGCACCCAAATCGGCCATTAATTTTATACTCTTGTCCCCAATAAATACCCCAATAAATACATCACAAAATGGAGTGTCCTTTTTTACTTCATCAAGTTCATACACACCAAGAATAAATTCTTCTTCCACATGAATGTCACAACCATTTTTGACTTAACCAATTTGGTTCTAATCTCCCACAACTGTTTTGTTTTGTTGGCTCTCTCCCACTTCTGTCCTGTTTTTGTTTGCATCTCTCCTTGTACACATTCTATCAAAATGCCCTTTACCCCTAGAAAATCTGCATGTTTGACTTATGGTAGGGCACATTGTAATGTTTGCTAGGTGACAAGTTAGATGGGTCTCCTCATCCTGGGCCTCTCCGCACTTCAAATGCTTCATGGAGACTCCAAGTGCTCACAGAAAATTCCTGAGTCTCCGCTGCTGCCAGTCTCCAATTTCTTCGTCCTCGCCGGACATGAAAGACTTGTAATGGAAATCCTTTGGCCCAGGCTCCTCTCCACAGTTCTATCTCAACATCCTGGTCTACACTGTTAGATTCAAGAGACGCACCACAAGAAGTCAATTTCTATATATATATATGCATATATACATATATAAAAACTGCCAAACAGTGCTGCGCACTGTAAACGCCATTCCCCTTCCCCTTGCGACGGTGCCCCGGGGCGAGGCGGTGAGCCTCAAAACACCAACAAAACGCTGTATCTCCTTGTTTCAGGTAACAGCAAGCCGCGGACACAAAAGGGCTTTTCAGGCGGCGAGTTATTTCAGCAAAGGCAGACCAACTCGACGAGTTTCAGGAAACACTCCCTTGTTCATAGTTAGGACCTAGTCTCCATAGGAAAATCGTTTTTTGTTTTCTCAATATTTTTGGCGCCGGTTGACGAATCTTAGTGAAATTTTCCAAACTAGTGGCCCACTCCGGTCAGCTCCTGTCTTAAAAGTTTCGGGGTGATTCAACAAGCGGGGGCAGAGAAAAAAGGGGTGTCCCAAAACGTGTTTTCCCCATGTAACTTTAGACACAGCTACAGCCCGAACTGCTCAACGGAATTACACCAAATTTGGCAAAAAGGTAGGTCTTGTTTCAGAAAGAGCCCTTTTTGTTAAATGGTGTAAATCCGTTCAGTAGTTCCTGAGAAATTTGAAAAAGAGAAAGTTTTGATATATAGGGACGCTGTGGATTCGCGAACCCTCCCGGGCACGAGCTTCACTGTGATTGGCTGCCAACACTCCAAACCAGGAAGTGTTGGCAGCCATCTTGTGACTTGATAGAACCGAGTCACATGAAAACAGTGAAACAAAGATAAACAATAAAAAAAGGGGGCAGGGTAGAAACACCCTGACCCCCTAGGCCTGCTCAGGGGGTCCCACAAGGACCCCAGGTCCAAAAAAGCATTTTTTTATTAAAATGTTGGCGAAATCCACGCTGGGATTGCGAATCCCGTTGAAATGTTTTCAAAAAATGAACCGCGCTTCATATAATTGAGGCCCCGGGTGGGCCAGGTCCCGGGGGCATTGCCAAAAAATATTAGCGGGGGACCACGGGGCCCCCGCAGCCCCGGGGACTTCCACCTCCCCGGGGCTATGATGATAATATGCGGGAGGGAACGCGACCACCACACCCCAGGGCTTGTTTAATTTGTGGGGGCCTCCAAGGCCCCCCAAGCCCCAGGGACCGCCACCCCCGGGGCTTTTCTCAAATATTCACGGGGGCACACGGCCCCCCGCAGCCCCGTTGATCGCTACCCACAGGGCTTCTTTTTTTAATTAAATTAAACTGTGTGGGGGGCTTGAGCCACCCCCACACGCCCCGGGGACCGCCACCTCCCCGGGGCTGTGCACTAGTTGGGAGGGGCTGCACGGCCCACCTCCTGGAGCCCTCGATGGCCCTGGGGACCGCCACCTCCCAGGACCGGCTCCTGCAGTGTTCCCCTTCCCTTTTAGATTTTTTTTTTATTTTTAAAAAATGGGTCAGGCCCTCGGGGATGGGGAAGGAAAAAGAAGGGGGGCCACACAGCCACTGAGGTCCTCTTGAGTCCTGAGGACCTCAAGACACAAATGGACTTAATCCTCTGAGCAGCAGTGCGCCAGAAGCAGCGTTTGCAGCGTGGTGTAAAAAGGGGCGTGGCCTCAGAACACCTCTCTGAAACGCAGGTCTGTTGCACTTACTGGATGTACCTGGTGGGCTACTTGGTCACCAGGGACCTTCAGGATTCAAGGGGACTTAATAGGGATGTCATAGTTAGAAATTAGCACTGAAAAAAACATAGGTTTCAGGTACATTATAGTTAGAAATTAGCATTTAAAAAACCTTAGAAATTCACTGAAAAAAACGTAGGTTTCAGGGATGTTATAGTTAGCTGGACATTTCACTCTTACAAAACCATAGAAATTCCACCGTTATAGTTAGTTCAGCTAACTATAACTCGCGCACCCGCAAAGCACTGCTCATGACGTCACATATTACATCATTCATGACATGGTCAGTGACATCACTGATGACATCACTGATGACATCTCAAATGACATTACTGATGACATCATCCAGTGACTGTGTGTTTCTGTAAAGTTTAAATATGTTTTATTTATATTCTAAGGTGTATTGAAGAATGAGTGGGTGTATACGTGTCTGGATGGAGGAGTTAGTAGATGTGTGACTGACTGTATAAGTGAGTGCTTAAATGTGTTTTACTGAATGCATGGGTTAGTGACTAAACTGGGTGAATGTCTGTATCAGTCTGTCTATTGTTGTGCAAGCTGCTGCATGGGTTGGTCACTCTTATGGAGTGCTGCAAGTAAAAAAGAAAAAAAATACCTGATACAAGTCATTTTTGATTTGAAAATTAGAAACAAAATATTATATATCCCTCTGCCAATTAAAGACATGTACAAAAGTTTCACTTAGTTTAAAAATAAAAAAACGATTATAATTTCTATTCACCTTACCTAGCAATAAAAACGTCCAAAAACATCTGGCTTAAGAGGGCTCATAAAACGAATGCAAAAAATCACAACAAAACATGCACATTTCATAGTATGTGAGGCTTTGAGGCACTCTGCTTAAAATGTAACGAGTTATTGGACATACAGACATTATGGGATAGCTTTGTTTGGAAGACTACCCGCTGCAGCTCATTCAGTTGTTGGTGACTGCCATAAGGCTCACACCAGCGTTGGGGACTTTATTACATACATCTCTAATCAATACCAGACACTCCCTGGCCCTTTATCTCACCTTGAAGGTTCCAGCTTTCTCCCTTTGTGATGGTTTTTATGTCTATCTCTTTTTCCTCTGTGTTTTGCCTTCTCTTGCTCTCAGGAAATGTTCTGGTGAGGAAAAATAAGCGCCAGTCCAAAAACATAACCACCGGCTCACTATAAGCACTGATGCAGCTATTCATGAATTAAGCATAGCTGCAGCCAACAAAGAGCATCTTACAACAATGGTGCAGGTAGGCACATTGGGCATCTGTAGTGCGTATGAGCGATCCAAACCGGAGGTTCAGAAGATACTGATTTCTTATTTCCAGCAGAATTTGGATAATTTGCTGGATTGGACATGGATGTAGCTTTCAATGGTGCAACAAATGCACTGGCATAGGTGCCCAGAGTCCTGAGGGGCCCATTGAACTGTGGTAACTGATGTAACTTAATAGCAACATGAGGGGCCCATTTTGCTTGCTTATACAAGGCCTCATGGCACTGTTACTATACCACAGGGGTTTAACTGGCCTTTAGGGCAATGAAGCAGTATCAGAAGGGCTGGTCTGACAGGTCATTGTGTTTTCCAGTTTTGACTGTTTGTGGGCCTGTTTTATAGTCTGGAGGGACGGTTTGTACAGGTGATTTCCGTGATGTGAGCACACACATTGCCAGCAGCAAGCATAAGTGCATGCAGTCTCCCACACCCTGCAAAACACTTACAGTGATTGGTTTGCTTAAGGTTAGGCCATGTTTATTTTGGTGCCTGGGCTTATTTTCTGACCCAGTCCGACCCTGTTTTGAAATAGTTCTTCAGATTTCGGACACTTTTGCAATTACCCACAGGCTTTTAATGGCTCAAAGGATGTAAACGCATCCAAGTGGAAAAGGAACGCTGCTGTGACAGCTGCTAAACTAACTATATCAGTAAAATTGCTGGCACTGAGTTAGATACTTGTTGATTTTAACAGCAGCTCTGCTGTGCCTTGTGCTTGCCTGAGCAGGAATGGATTCTCGAAAGGCATAAACTATTTTACTTTTTCTCTACCACAAGTAGGTAGAATTGCACATGATGCATCTATGTGGTATTTCTATAGCACAAACCAAGCCAAAAGGCAGAGAAGTGCTGTACAGGGTCAAAGACAAGCATAAAGTCACAAAATATAGGAGAGGTAGCTGGTGTTTAGACTGTTAATTCATTGTGATGTAGTATTCATTTAAAAGGTGCATCCTCTACTCTAAAATTGGAGCAACTTTGGCATAGCCCTGATAGCGGATGCTGCATATCTTGAGTGCTTAAATTCCTTTTTTCGCATTGCTTGTTCTGCAGTCTCATGGTGTGTCCCGGATGAGGGTGTGCAAGATAAGTTGGGTGCTGGTGTGAAGGCTTTGTAAATGAAGAAGCTGGATTTAAAGATGGTGTGGGCCGACAACAGGAGCCACTGGAGCTCCAACAGGAGGAGAGTGATGTGGTCATATTCCTTCAGGCCCTGGATGAGACATGCAGCGGTGTGTGGGGTGCCCTTAAGGTGTGCCAATGTGGAGTCTCAGAGGCCATAAATCTTTACCACCATCCAGATATGAGAGCATGAAACCTTAAACAGCAGTCCCTCTCTGAAAGAAACAGTTTCACTTTCTTTAGAAAAGAGAGCTATCGCCAAGCTGTCTTTCTTTTTTTGGCAATATGTTCCATGAAGGTGAGGTTGGTGTTCAGAGTGAATGCAAGAGGCTTGGCATTCAGTGAAAGTTGGGATTCCAAGCTATCAATGTTCATGTCACTGAGTCAGGTTGTACTAGTCCTAGCTTTGTTATTTGACAAATAGCATAAATTATTTTTTGTTTGAGTTGACTTTTGGGTAGACGCTGTACATCCAGGTCTCTATTATGGTGTGCAGGCATTTTTTGAGGCATTGGATGTCTAAAGCAAAGGAGATATTTTCAAAGAGAGTTGCGTTTCATCAGCATATGGGTGAATCTTGATGCTGTTGTTTGTGAGTAGAGCACCGTGTGGCTCCATGTAGAGGCGGAAGATGACAGGGGACTATATGAACTCATAGGAGGCTCAGCAGGTGATAGTAATCTAGTGTGTGGAAAGGTATGAGGAGAACCATAGAAGGACATTGCAAGTGAATCCCAATCCAGACTCCAGGGTGCGTATGAGAGTGGGATGATCAACAGTGTCAAAGGCAGCTGAGAGTTCAAATAATATCAGAAAGCATGGGGCATGTTCATCTGCGGTTAGGAGGGCATTATCTACAATGTGTAAGGTATCAGTCTCCATGCTGCAGTGTGATTTGAAGTCAGATTAACTGTCGTGGTGGAGATGGTTAGCATTAATGAGACCTTGGAGTTGAACACAGATTGCTTTTTCATTGATCTTGCAAAGGAATGGTAGGTGAGTGATTGGCCAATGGTCGGTGAGGTCATCAAGGTGTAGTGTAGGTTTATTTAGGAATGGCAGGATCTGGTTGACCTTTAGAGCTTCTGGGAGGATGCCTTGAGTGAGGGATTCATTGACAAAGGTAAATAAGGGGAAAGTGCATCCCCAGACAGTGCTTTGATGAAGGATAAAGGTAAAACATCAGCCTCATACAAAGTGACTTTGAGGGGGTTTAGCATGTTGGTGATACCTGCAAAAGATAGAGCTTTGAAGGATGACCATTGCGTAATTCTACGGGAAGGTATGGGTGTAAGCAACAAGCAGGCTTGGTATTGTCAGTACTGTCAGGTCCACTGTATTTTTTCACTGAATAAGAGGTTGATGGCATTGCACTGTTGAATGGAGTGAGGAGTTGGTGAGGCAGGAGGGGGTGATGCATGCTTGAAAATGATCTGCTTCTGTTTGTGGCTTCATTGATAGTGTTGGTAGAGTAGTTTGCTTTGGATGATGTGATAAGCTGTTTGTGTGGTGCACAAAGAGACTTCAATATCATGGGGTCATCAGGAGTTCTGTTCTTCCATTTTCTTTCCTGTCTGCATATGGATTGTTTATTGTCAGCAGAGTCTTTAGTACTAAGGGCATGAAGGCTATGGCATGCACTTTCATTTGAGGCGTGGATGATCACGTGATTTTCCCAAAAGTGATGAAGTTGTTCAGAAGAGCCTTGGGATCGGACGTGGAGCTGATAGATTGAGAGATGAGTTCATGCATTAGGCTGTTTAAAGAGGAGTATTTGATGGTTTGGAAGGTTTGGTCAGCAGTAATCCCCGTGCATGGCTAGGGAGTGGGAGGAACAAGGAGTGGTATGTCTTGTAAGTTTCAGACCATTAAACTTGATAATTTGTGGCTATTCTGAAACTCTGATCCGACTGTTCACATTCTGAGAATGGTTACAGATTTACTTCAACAATGGGCTTAATTAACTCTCCTTTGAGGAAAGAAGGTGAACGAATCACCTCCTAACATGGGGGCGATGCAGGCGGTTGTTCCCAAGAAACCATTTTTTTCCCTATGAAATAAAAAGAAAAGAAATGTGCAATTATACATCAGCTGCATTTTTCCACTGCATAATAGTAGACTTTTCGTAACTGTATAATTACACAAAGGGGAAATGGCTGCCTGTGGACTATGCCACAAGACATTCAGAGTAGTAGGCCTGGACTCTTGCGCCCAGCCAAAATACTGCAGGCACACGTATGCTCCTAGGTCTTCAAACATGCTACTGCGGGCTGGAGAAAAAGTGTATGTGGATGCAGACACTCTGGGCCCAATTCACAAAAGTAATCCTAACTTTAGGACTTTCGGTATTCACAAAAGGCATTTAGGAGTAGTAAAGTTAGGATTCCTAACTTTACTACTACTAAACTGAGAAAAATCCTAACTTTACGACTTTTAGTATTCCAAAAGGCATTTAGTAGTAGTAAAGTTAGGATTCCGAAAGTCGTAAAGTTAGGATTTTGTCTCAGATTACTTTTGTGAATCGGGCCCTGTGGCATTAACACAGAGAAGGCCTGCTGAGAGATGTGTGTGAGAAAAGGTATATGAGGGTTTCAAGGACTTGGTGATCCACACTCACAAATCACAAAACATGGATGTGTGCAATAGGGACAGACACACTTGCACATATTTCAGGTAACTAGCTTGCTAAACATTTAGGAATGTTGACAATAATCCCACAATTATAATTTGTAGCACTTTTTTCTTCCTTTTTAGCATTGATGTAGGAATCTTTCTTATGATTTTTCATTGTCATTCCTTTGGTTTGCCAAGCAGGCTTTACTATTTTTTCAGTAAACGTTTGAAAACATTTTTGCCGATTATCGCAGAATTTTGCACTGCATCATTTCTTTTTTAGAGATAGTGAAAATACTAGCACACTGAACTTATCCAGTGCACCCTGTCGTCCACCTGTTGTACCACATGCAGGCCACACTCAGTCTCTGGTTTTGACTGGCTATGAATCAGTTATTGTAATTTGCCAGTTGTTTATGGTTTTATAGTGTGATGTGATTTCATATTAGATCTCCCACTTTTACATACAGTGCTGCTAACAACGATCATCTGAATTCTGACCACACTCCTTTGCCAATCAGAGACGAATCTCAGTTCTTCATCCAATAAGTTCTTCCCGAACTAGCCCACACTGATCACTTCCTTTACTGACCAAGCTGGGCTCTTACTACGCATGCCCTATCCAGGGTGAGACTAGATGCCAGGTCTTTAACCATTAGAAACAAAACAGGCCACAGTTAGGGTTGCCACCTTTCTGAGAGAAAAATATGGATGGTTGATGCTACATCGCAAGAGTTAAGATCGCATACCTTTACATCGACGTCTTTACATCACATGTGCATTCACAACACACGCTTTCACCATGCAAACCATTACTTCGCTTACGTATTCGAATGCATGCAAAACACATTCACAACACACACAAACACCTGCATGCTTTAAAATCGCGATTTGTTTCCCGAATACCCCCTACATAACACACACTACCCTAATGCGTAAAAAAGTACCCTACACTTCCCTAAGCCCTAAACCCTAAGACAGTACGCCTAACCCACTGCCCTACATAACACACACTACCCTAAAGCCTAACAAAGTAGCCTACACTTCCCTAAACCCTAAGCCCTAAGCCCTAAACCCTAATACACTACGCCTAACACACTGCCCTTCAGTACCACCACCAGACAATGCCCTAAACCTTAAACACTACACTGTAAGCACAATGCTGGCCCTTTTTGCATGTTTTAGGATTTGAAAGGGTCAAGAGCTGATTCTGGAATAAATGTTTGTGTAAAAGTTCTTGAATTCGATTTTTATTGCTGCAATTCTTGGTCTGTTTACTTTAGTTAAACTAGAAACTTATTGTAATGATTGTCATTATATTTGTACACGTCTTAGCCAGAAAATACTAGCCAGCCAGTCAAAATACTGGTCATGTGGCAACCCTAATCTGGCCTCGACCCAGGGTTTCCTCCCATCTCCTACACTCTCCGATTGTGTCCCTATAAGCTCTCAATATTTCAGTTCTCAGAAATCCTCTTGACTTTTTTTAATAAACGGAAATGACTGGGCTGATAACGAAACAATGCTCATCCGCCAAAGCTGATATTGAGACAAAGAAAGGTGGCACAGAGCTCGTTAGCACGTGTGATGGTGCACGCCTTTTAATATGCTGCTGGAAGATGTTAGACACACTCTCTTCACCACAACTAGACATGGTGTCTTGAAGGAGGGCTACAGTGGGGAACTGCTTTCCCTCGTTTCAGTAGCAGCTGGCATTGTTCGCGGGTGGGGGGGTGGGCGTGAGGGGTCGCAGGAGGAGGATTTGTGGGGGGATCACAGGGTATTTAAAAAATAAAAATGTTATTAAATTAAACTTACCTTTCCGCCATGTCCTGCGTCTTCTCGGCTCCTGCTCTCCTGCCTCCAAAAGGAACAGGAAGCAGGCAGCCAGGCTCCCTCCCCTCAGCCAATCACAATGCTCCAAGCAGCGTTCTGATTGGTCGGGACGCTGCCCAGCCAGGGGCGAATGGGTGGCCATGTTCTCCATGCAGGCTGCGCAGCCTGCATGGAGAAGGGCAGAGTGCGCATGACTGGTTTGGGCGGCCTGAGAAGACCGACCAAATAGCCTTTGCGCACTCAGGAGTGGGCAAACCACTCCTCCCCCTGCCCAAAGAGCTGAGCAGCACTACCCACCCGCCCGCCGGCATTGGGCAAAGGAAACATAAGATGGTAATACCTTTTAGTTATTACCAGTTTATGTTTTGGCTTTCTCGCACTGCGGGAAAGCAGTGGGGCAACACACCTACACTCTAGTGGAGGAGCCTTGTTTGTTCGGGATGTCTGCGGCTCCGTTAAACAGATGAAGGTGACTCTGCTTCCTAAAGTCAGGGCCGGTTTTAGGGCACTGCGACTGTTGTGGGTGCACTGGGCGCTGACCTGTGGAGGGGAGCGCTGACCTCAAGGGGGTGCTATGTTTAATAATAACTTATGATTGGAGAGATAAGGGGCACTTTTGCCTGGTGGTAGTGAGAGAATCCAAGGAGGGAGTCATGGGGTGTGGGGGCACCAAAATGATTGTCGCACCGGGCGCCACCAATGCTAAAGCCCACCCTGCCCACAGTGGTTTTGCAATATGACGGGCTGGAAAACAATTGCTTAGGAGTCCATTCTAACAGAACTGTCTGTCTCTGACCCCTTGGAGAATAATTCCAATAGTGCCACAACATATTTGGGAACCCAATTGCGACCACAAATGGGCCCTAAATGTCAATGGCTAAACCTTCCTAACGACCTTGCGGATTTTCCAGACCCAAGAGGTGGTCGGAATGCAACTTGGGACTTGTCTGCATTGGAACAGGAGTCACAATTCCTGGCAGACCAATCCAATTTCGAGTCAACCATCGAACTCCAATGAGAGTCTTTGACTCTTCCTGTGGACTTAATGATTCCAAGGTGACCCTCATGCATGATATTCAAAATCCTAGCTCTTGAGCAGGCCAGTGGTATTACTGTTCCCCACTGCCAGCAGGAGTCCTTCAGCATTAGTGGAAAGTTCCTTCCTTTTCTCCAAAAACCCTTTACAATTCTTATCAAAAGTGTTCTTGCTTGGCCAGCCTCCCTGATTGTATTCCTTGACCTTGTTCAACAAACCATCACTTCCATACCCAGTTTCTCAGTTCTCTCATGAAATGGCACATTCCCTTTAAAAGAATGTGGCTTAATAGCTAGAGCGGCAGACCTTGACGCTGGGGAACCAGGTTCGAGTCTGGCGGGAGGTTCAAGCATCCTGTGATTCTGGGCAAATCACTTAATCTCCCCATGCCTAAAAATGTATGTGTCTGTCTATAATGCAACTGGTGCTCTGATACCTCCGGGTCAATTTCACGCTATGCAAAACTGCAAAACTGCAACAACAACAAAAAACCTGCATATTCAAGTGTGATGGCCGCCCTTCTTGGTGCTGTGTGGGGCACTCCTTTTAATATGCTGCAGGAAAATGCTAGATGCACTCTCTTCTCCACAACTTAACGTGGTGTCTTGAAGTTGGGCTGCAGCGGTGAACTGCTGTCCTTTGCTTGCTCGTGATGTCTGCAGCTACAGCAAACAGACAGACGAGAGTGCCTCCAGTTCCCAGAGTGGTCTTCCAAGAAGGCAGACGGCCATAAAAGGAACACTCAATTTTCTAGCCAGTGCTTTTCTCTGTCTTGCTCTAGATCTAAGTCGTTTAACGGAAAATAAGTGTCAGTCCCCAAAAATGAGTGCTGGTGGTCCCCACCTGCAACCATCGGCTCCAAGTAAGCACTATCAACTAGTGAGAAGAAATCATTGTGTGCGAGTTCATCTAATTGGCCTCAACTCTATCAGGGACAGAGCACTCTAGACCATGTAACAAGGGTATTGGCATAACTAGCACCAGCCCTGGAACCAGGAGCCCTGGCTAGGCTTCAAGGCACTAGAGGACTGTGCAGCAATCCACAAAGCCTGCTCAGATCCTATTGGCTGAGTGACAGCAGTGATTAAACCCTTATAATCAGTGTTTAGATTTGAGTTATGATTGAGGTTCATAAAATATATGTGTTGTTGTTGAACACATTCCTGCAATATTTTTTAGGTGTATGGTTTCAAAGACTTTACAGAATTTGGAGTAATTCAAAATCAGCCATGAGATAAAATAAGGTAGGATGAGATAAGATAAATAAAATAAAATAAATAAGATAATATAATATAAGAAAAGACAACATACCAGCATATCTTTAGCATGACCTATTGACACACATAATGGTCCATGGTGAGCCCCACATAATGACCTCTGGAACACGCTGTAAGGGACTTAATATGACAAACAGCAGTGCAAAAAGGGACATACATTTCAATGGATGGTAAAATGATGAAATACTTTTGAGCCCCGCCTTACAGATGGCCCTAAACACAGTTAAACTTGGATGAGAGCCAAAAACAGCATGGCAG